>NW_028327188.1:3526624-4184872 GCF_987537825.1 Furipterus horrens
TCAGGTGAAGCACACTACCCAAAAGACTCCAGCGTTCTTGAAACCAGTGTTTGCTCTTTAGTCTACTGTATCAACTCGAAAGCTCACTGAAGCATACAATGAAGCAGAACAACAACGGCACAGCAAGGGCATAATTCCATCTGTTGAAATCGTTTGATTATCTGTATATGGTGGTTAGAATTTCATCTGGTTGAAAACTGTTGCTGGCCTCCTTCGGAACACAGTCTTTATGAGTTAACAATAAGTGCAACATCAACTTTTAGAAAGATATACATGAGAACCAGATAGCATCTCATATCTTCTGTTCAAAGAGCTACATCTGTACTCTCAGTAGTACATACGTTACTCTGCATGGAAAACAAGATATGTCCAGACATCGCTATCTCTGATTCTGCCTTCAATGGCAATGCCACCGGTCACTATCTCCCACAATGAATACCATCACCACACGGACAGGGAAGAGAAAGCAATAACTTCTGTTATAATTGCTAGAAATTGTGATGTTCTCTCCTGTTTCAAAGAATGATCCTTTGCCTGATATAATTTCTAAGCTAGGTCTCTTTGAAAACACGGTATTTTCAGAGTTTCACAGTGAATTACCAAGAAACAACATAGGAAACCACTGGGAACGGTGAAGTCACATATAGGTCCTTTGGTGTGTCAGGTGAAGCACACTACCCAAAAGACTCCAGCGTTCTTGAAACCAGTGTTTGCTCTTTAGTCTACTGTATCAACTCAAAAGCTCACTGAAGCATACAATGAAGCAGAACAACAACGGCACAGCAAGGGCATAATTCCATCTGTTGAAATCGTTTGATTATCTGTATATGGTGGTTAGAATTTCATCTGGTTGAAAACTGTTGCTGGCCTCCTTCGGAACACAGTCTTTATGAGTTAACAATAAGTGCAACAACAACTTTTAGAAAGACATACATGAGAACCAGATAGCATCTAATATCTTCAGTTCAAAGAGCTACATCTGTACTTTCAGTAGTACATGCTTTACTCTGCACGGTAAACAGGATATGTCCAGACATCGCTATCTCTGATTCTGCCTTCAATGGCAATGCCAGCGGTCACTATCTCCCACAATGAATGCCATCACCGCACGGACAGGGAAGAGAAAGCAATAACTTCTGTTATAATTGCTAGAAATTGTGATGTTCTCTCCTGTTTCAAAGAATGATGCTTTGCCTGATATAATTTCTAAGCTAGGTCTCTTTGAAAACACGGTATTTTCAGAGTTTCACAGTGAATTACCAAGAAACAACATAGGAAACCACTGGGAACGGTGAAGTCACATATAGATCCTTTGGTGTGTCAGGTGAAGCACACTACCCAAAAGACTCCAGCGTTCTTGAAACCAGTGTTTGCTCTTTAGTCTACTGTATCAACTCGAAAGCTCACTGAAGCATACAATGAAGCAGAACAACAACGGCACAGCAAGGGCATAATTCCATCTGTTGAAATCGTTTGATTATCTGTATATGGTGGTTAGAATTTCATCTGGTTGAAAACTGTTGCTGGCCTCCTTCGGAACACAGTCTTTATGAGTTAACAATAAGTGCAACAACAACTTTTAGAAAGACATACATGAGAACCAGATAGCATCTAATATCTTCACTTCAAAGAGCTACATCTGTACTTTCAGTAGTACATGCGTTACTCTGCACGGTAAACAAGATATGTCCAGACATCGCTATCTCTGATTGTGCCTTCAATGGCAATGCCAGCGGTCACTATCTCCCACAATGAATGCCATCACCGCACGGACAGGGAAGAGAAAGCAATAACTTCTGTTATAATTGCTAGAAATTGTGATGTTCTCTCCTGTTTCAAAGAATGATGCTTTGCCTGATATAATTTCTAAGCTAGGTCTCTTTGAAAACACGGTATTTTCAGAGTTTCACAGTGAATTACCAAGAAACAACATAGGAAACCACTGGGAACGGTGAAGTCACATATAGATCCTTTGGTGTGTCAGGTGAAACACACTACCCAAAAGATTCCAGCGTTCTTGAAACCAGTGTTTGCTCTTTAGTCTACTGTATCAACTCGAAAGCTCACTGAAGCATACAATGAAGCAGAACAACAACGGCACAGCAAGGGCATAATTCCATCTGTTGAAATCGTTTGATTATCTGTATATGGTGGTTAGAATTTCATCTGGTTGAAAACTGTTGCTGGCCTCCTTCGGAACACAGTCTTTATGAGTTAACAATAAGTGCAACAACAACTTTTAGAAAGACATACATGAGAACCAGATAGCATCTAATATCTTCAGTTCAAAGAGCTACATCTGTACTTTCAGTAGTACATGCGTTACTCTGCACGGAAAACAAGATATGTCGAGACATCGCTATCTCTGATTGTGCCTTCAATGGCAATGCCACGGGTCACTATCTCCCACAATGAATGCCATCACCGCACGGACAGGGAAGAGAAAGCAATAACTTCTGTTATAATTGCTAGAAATTGTGATGTTCTCTCCTGTTTCAAAGAATGATGCTTTGCCTGATATAATTTCTAAGCTAGGTCTCTTTGAAAACACGGTATTTTCAGAGTTTCACAGTGAATTACCAAGAAACAACATAGGAAACCATTGGGAACGGTGAAGTCACATATAGGTCCTTTGGTGTGTCAGGTGAAGCACACTACCCAAAAGACTCCAGCGTTCTTGAAACCAGTGTTTGCTCTTTAGTCTACTGTATCAACTCGAAAGCTCACTGAAGCACACAATGAAGCAGAACAACAACGGCACAGCAAGGGCATAATTCCATCTGTTGAAATCGTTTGATTATCTGTATATGGTGGTTAGAATTTCATCTGGTTGAAAACTGTTGCTGGCCTCCTTCGGAACACAGTCTTTATGAGTTAACAATAAGTGCAACAACAACTTTTAGAAAGACATACATGAGAACCAGATAGCATCTAATATCTTCAGTTCAAAAAGCTACATCTGTACTTTCAGTAGTACATGCGTTACTCTGCACGGAAAACAAGATATGTCGAGACATCGCTATCTCTGATTCTGCCTTCAATGGCAATGCCACCGGTCACTATCTCCCACAATGAATGCTATCACCGAACGGAAAGGGAAGAGAAAGCAATAACTTCTGTTATAATTGCTAGAAATTGTGATGTTCTCTCCTGTTTCAAAGAATGATGCTTGGCCTGATATAATTTCTAAGCTGGGTCTCTTTGAAAACACGGTATTTTCAGAGTTTCACAGTGAATTACTAAGAAACAACGTAGGAAACCACTGGGAACGGTGAAGTCACATATAGATCCTTTGGTGTGTCAGGTGAAGCACACTACCCAAAAGACTCCAGCGTTCTTGAAACCAGTGTTTGCTCTTTAGTCTACTGTATCAACTCGAAAGCTCACTGAAGCATACAATGAAGCAGAACAACAACGGCACAGCAAGGGCATAATTCCATCTGTTGAAATCGTTTGATTATCTGTATATGGTGGTTAGAATTTCATCTGGTTGAAAACTGTTGCTGGCCTCCTTCGGAACACAGTCTTTATGAGTTAACAATAAGTGCAACATCAACTTTTAGAAAGACATACATGAGAACCAGATAGCATCTCATATCTTCTGTTCAAAGAGCTACATCTGTACTCTCAGTAGTACATACGTTACTCTGCATGGAAAACAAGATATGTCCAGACATCGCTATCTCTGATTCTGCCTTCAATGGCAATGCCACCGGTCACTATCTCCCACAATGAATACCATCACCACACGGACAGGGAAGAGAAAGCAATAACTTCTGTTATAATTGCTAGAAATTGTGATGTTCTCTCCTGTTTCAAAGAATGATCCTTTGCCTGATATAATTTCTAAGCTAGGTCTCTTTGAAAACACGGTATTTTCAGAGTTTCACAGTGAATTACCAAGAAACAACATAGGAAACCACTGGGAACGGTGAAGTCACATATAGATCCTTTGGTGTGTCAGGTGAAGCACACTACCCAAAAGACTCCATCGTTCTTGAAACCAGTGTTTGCTCTTTAGTCTACTGTATCAACTCGAAAGCTCACTGAAGCATACAATGAAGCAGAACAACAACGGCACAGCAAGGGCATAATTCCATCTGTTGAAATCGTTTGATTATCTATATATGGTGGTTAGAATTTCTTCTGGTTGAAAACTGTTGCTGGCCTCCTTCTGAACACAGACTTTATGAGTTAAAAATAAGTGCAACAACAACTTTTAGAAAGACATACATGAGAACCAGATAGCATCTAATATCTTCAGTTCAAAGAGCTACATCTGTACTTTCAGTAGTACATGTGTTACTCTGCACGGAAAACAAGATATGTCGAGACATCGCTATCTCTGATTCTGCCTTCAATGGCAATGCCACGGGTCACTATCTCCCACAATGAATGCCATCACCGCACGGACAGGGAAGAGAAAGCAATAACTTCTGTTATAATTGCTAGAAATTGTGATGTTCTCTCCTGTTTCAAAGAATGATCCTTTGCCTGATATAATTTCTAAGCTAGGTCTCTTTGAAAACACGGTATTTTCAGAGTTTCACAGTGAATTACCAAGAAACAACATAGGAAACCACTGGGAACGGTGAAGTCACATATAGGTCCTTTGGTGTGTCAGGTGAAGCACACTACCCAAAAGACTCCAGCGTTCTTTAAACCAGTGTTTGCTCTTTAGTCTACTGTATCAACTCGAAAGCTCACTGAAGCACACAATGAAGCAGAACAACAACGGCACAGCAAGGGCATAATTCCATCTGTTGAAATCGTTTGATTATCTGTATATGGTGGTTAGAATTTCATCTGGTTGAAAACTGTTGCTGGCCTCCTTCGGAACACAGTCTTTATGAGTTAACAATAAGTGCAACAACAACTTTTAGAAAGACATACATGAGAACCAGATAGCATCTAATATCTTCAGTTCAAAGAGCTACATCTGTACTTTCAGTAGTACATGCGTTACTCTGCACGGAAAACAAGATATGTCGAGACATCGCTATCTCTGATTCTGCCTTCAAGGCAATGCCACCGGTCACTATCTCCCACAATGAATGCCATCACTGCACGGACAGGGAAGAGAAAGCAATAACTTCTGTTATAATTGCTAGAAATTGTGATGTTCTCTCCTGTTTCAAAGAATGGTGCTTTGCCTGATATAATTTCTAAGCTAGGTCTCTTTGAAAACACGGTATTTTCAGAGTTTCACAGTGAATTACCAAGAAACAACATAGGAAACCACTGGGAACGGTGAAGTCACATATAGATCCTTTGGTGTGTCAGGTGAAGCACACTACCCAAAAGACTCCAGCGTTCTTGAAACCAGTGTTTGCTCTTTAGTCTACTGTATCAACTCGAAAGCTCACTGAAGCATACAATGAAGCAGAACAACAAAGGCACAGCAAGGGCATAATTCCATCTGTTGAAATCGTTTGATTATCTGTATATGGTGGTTAGAATTTCATCTGGTTGAAAACTGTTGCTGGCCTCCTTCGGAACACAGTCTTTATGAGTTAACAATAAGTGCAACAACAACTTTTAGAAAGACATACATGAGAACCAGATAGCATCTAATATCTTCAGTTCAAAGAGCTACATCTGTACTTTCAGTAGTACATGCGTTACTCTGCACGGAAAACAAGATATGTCGAGACATCGCTATCTCTGATTCTGCCTTCAATGGCAATGCCACGGGTCACTATCTCCCACAATGAATGCCATCACCGCACGGACAGGGAAGAGAAAGCAATAACTTCTGTTATAATTGCTAGAAATTGTGATGTTCTCTCCTGTTTCAAAGAATGATGCTTTGCCTGATATAATTTCTAAGCTAGGTCTCTTTGAAAACACGGTATTTTCAGAGTTTCACAGTGAATTACCAAGAAACAACATAGGAAACCACTGGGAACGGTGATGTCACTTATAGATCCTTTGGTGTGTCAGGTGAAGCACACTACCCAAAAGACTCCAGCGTTCTTGAAACCAGTGTTTGCTCTTTAGTCTACTGTATCAACTCGAAAGCTCACTGAAGCATACAATGAAGCAGAACAACAACGGCACAGCAAGGGCATAATTCCATCTGTTGAAATCGTTTGATTATCTGTATATGGTGGTTAGAATTTCATCTGCTTGAAAACTGTTGCTGGCCTCCTTCGGAACACAGTCTTTATGAGTTAACAATAAGTGCAACAACAACTTTTAGAAAGACATACATGAGAACCAGATAGCATCTAATATCTTCAGTTCAAAGAGCTACATCTGTACTTTCAGTAGTACATGCGTTACTCTGCACGGAAAACAAGATATGTCGAGACATCGCTATCTTTGATTCTGCCTTCAAGGCAATGCCACCGGTCACTATATCCAACAATGAATGCCATCACCGCACGGACAGGGAAGAGAAAGCAATAATTTCTGTTATAATTGCTAGAAATTGTGATGTTCTCTCCTGTTTCAAAGAATGGTGCTTTGCCTGATATAATTTCTAAGATAGGTCTCTTTGAAAACACGGTATTTTCAGAGTTTCACAGTGAATTACCAAGAAACAACATAGGAAACCACTGGGAACGGTGAAGTCACATATAGATCCTTTGGTGTGTCAGGTGAAACACACTACCCAAAAGACTCCAGCGTTCTTGAAACCAGTGTTTGCTCTTTAGTCTACTGTATCAACTCTAAATCTCACTGAAGTATACAATGAAGCAGAACAACAACGGCACAGCAAGGGCATAATTCCATCTGTTGAAATCGTTTGATTATCTGTATATGGTGGTTAGAATTTCATCTGGTTGAAAACTGTTGCTGGCCTCCTTCGGAACACAGTCTTTATGAGTTAACAATAAGTGCAACAACAACTTTTAGAAAGACATACATGAGAACCAGATAGCATCTAATATCTTCAGTTCAAAGAGCTACATCTGTACTTTCAGTAGTACATGCGTTACTCTGCACGGAAAACAAGATATGTCGAGACATCGCTATCTCTGATTCTGCCTTCAATGGCAATGCCACCGGTCACTATCTCCCACAATGAATGCTATCACCGAACGGAAAGGGAAGAGAAAGCAATAACTTCTGTTATAATTGCTAGAAATTGTGATGTTCTCTCCTGTTTCAAAGAATGATGCTTTGCCTGATATAATTTCTAAGCTAGGTCTCTTTGAAAACACGGTATTTTCAGAGTTTCACAGTGAATTACCAAGAAACAACGTAGGAAACCACTGGGAACGGTGAAGTCACATATAGATCCTTTGGTGTGTCAGGTGTAGCACACTACCCAAAAGACTCCAGCGTTCTTGAAACCAGTGTTTGCTCTTTAGTCTACTGTATCAACTCTAAATCTCACTGAAGTATACAATGAAGCAGAACAACAACGGCACAGCAAGGGCATAATTCCATCTGTTGAAATCGTTTGATTATCTGTATATGGTGGTTAGAATTTCATCTGGTTGAAAACTGTTGCTGGCCTCCTTCGGAACACAGTCTTTATGAGTTAACAATAAGTGCAACAACAACTTTTAGAAAGACATACATGAGAACCAGATAGCATCTAATATCTTCAGTTCAAAGAGCTACATCTGTACTTTCAGTAGTACATGCGTTACTCTGCACGGAAAACAAGATATGTCGAGACATCGCTATCTCTGATTGTGCCTTCAATGGCAATGCCACGGGTCACTATCTCCCACAATGAATGCCATCACCGCACGGACACGGAAGAGAAAGCAATAACTTCTGTTATAATTGCTAGAAATTGTGATGTTCTCTCCTGTTTCAAAGAATGGTGCTTTGCCTGATATAATTTCTAAGCTAGGTCTCTTTGAAAACACGGTATTTTCAGAGTTTCACAGTGAATTACCAAGAAACAACATAGGAAACCACTGGGAACGGTGAAGTCACATATAGATCCTTTGGTGTGTCAGGTGAAACACACTACCCAAAAGACTCCAGCGTTCTTTAAACCAGTGTTTGCTCTTTAGTCTACTGTATCAACTCGAAAGCTCACTGAAGCATACAATGAAGCAGAACAACAACGGCACAGCAAGGGCATAATTCCATCTGTTGAAATCGTTTGATTATCTGTATATGGTGGTTAGAATTTCATCTGGTTGAAAACTGTTGCTGGCCTCCTTCGGAACACAGTCTTTATGAGTTAACAATAAGTGCAACAACAACTTTTAGAAAGACATACATGAGAACCAGATAGCATCTAATATCTTCAGTTCAAAGAGCTACATCTGTACTTTCAGTAGAACATGCGTTACTCTGCACGGAAAACAAGATATGTCCAGACATCGCTATCTCTGATTCTGCCTTCAATGGCAATGCCACCGGTCACTATCTCCCACAATGAATGCCATCACCGCACGGACAGGGAAGAGAAAGCAATAACTTCTGTTATAATTGCTAGAAATTGTGATGTTCTCTCCTGTTTCAAAGAATGATGCTTTGCGTGATATAAATTCTAAGCTAGGTCTCTTTGAAAACACGGTATTTTCAGAGTTTCACAGTGAATTACCAAGAAAAAACATAGGAAACCACTGGGAACGGTGAAGTCACATATAGATCCTTTGGTGTGTCAGGTGAAACACACTACCCAAAAGACTCCAGCGTTCTTGAAACCAGTGTTTGCTCTTTAGTCTACTGTATCAACTCTAAATCTCACTGAAGTATACAATGAAGCAGAACAACAACGGCACAGCAAGGGCATAATTCCATCTGTTGAAATCGTTTGATTATCTGTATATGGTGGTTAGAATTTCATCTGGTTGAAAACTGTTGCTGGCCTCCTTCGGAACACAGTCTTTATGAGTTAACAATAAGTGCAACAACAACTTTTAGAAAGACATACATGAGAACCAGATAGCATCTAATATCTTCAGTTCAAAGAGCTACATCTGTACTTTCAGTAGTACATGCGTTACTCTGCACGGAAAACAAGATATGTCGAGACATCGCTATCTCTGATTCTGCCTTCAATGGCAATGCCACCGGTCACTATCTCCCACAATGAATGCTATCACCGAACGGAAAGGGAAGAGAAAGCAATAACTTCTGTTATAATTGCTAGAAATTGTGATGTTCTCTCCTGTTTCAAAGAATGATGCTTTGCCTGATATAATTTCTAAGCTAGGTCTCTTTGAAAACACGGTATTTTCAGAGTTTCACAGTGAATTACCAAGAAACAACGTAGGAAACCACTGGGAACGGTGAAGTCACATATAGATCCTTTGGTGTGTCAGGTGAAGCACACTACCCAAAAGACTCCAGCGTTCTTGAAACCAGTGTTTGCTCTTTAGTCTACTGTATCAACTCGAAAGCTCACTGAAGCATACAATGAAGCAGAACAACAACGGCACAGCAAGGGCATAATTCCATCTGTTGAAATCGTTTGATTATCTGTATATGGTGGTTAGAATTTCATCTGGTTGAAAACTGTTGCTGGCCTCCTTCGGAACACAGTCTTTATGAGTTAACAATAAGTGCAACAACAACTTTTAGAAAGACATACATGAGAACCAGATAGCATCTCATATCTTCAGTTCAAAGAGCTACATCTGTACTTTCTGTAGTACATACGTCACTCTTCATGGAAAACAAGATATGTCCAGACATCGCTATCTCTGATTCTGCCTTCAATGGCAATGCCACCGGTCACTATCTCCCAAAATGAATACCATCACCGCACGGACAGGGAAGAGAAAGCAATAACTTCTGTTATAATTGCTAGAAATTGTGATGTTCTCTCCTGTTTCAAAGAATGGTGCTTTGCCTGATATAATTTCTAAGCTAGGTCTCTTTGAAAACACGGTATTTTCAGAGTTTCACAGTGAATTACCAAGAAACAACATAGGAAACCACTGGGAACGGTGAAGTCACATATAGATCCTTTGGTGTGTCAGGTGAAACACACTACCCAAAAGACTCCAGCGTTCTTTAAACCAGTGTTTGCTCTTTAGTCTACTGTATCAACTCGAAAGCTCACTGAAGCATACAATGAAGCACAACAACAACGGCACAGCAAGGGCATAATTCCATCTGTTGAAATCGTTTGATTATCTGTATATGGTGGTTAGAATTTCATCTGGTTGAAAACTGTTGCTGGCCTCCTTCGGAACACAGTCTTTATGAGTTAACAATAAGTGCAACAACAACTTTTAGAAAGACATACATGAGAACCAGATAGCATCTAATATCTTCAGTTCAAAGAGCTACATCTGTACTTTCAGTAGAACATGCGTTACTCTGCACGGAAAACAAGATATGTCCAGACATCGCTATCTCTGATTCTGCCTTCAATGGCAATGCCACCGGTCACTATCTCCCACAATGAATGCCATCACCGCACGGACAGGGAAGAGAAAGCAATAACTTCTGTTATAATTGCTAGAAATTGTGATGTTCTCTCCTGTTTCAAAGAATGATGCTTTGCGTGATATAAATTCTAAGCTAGGTCTCTTTGAAAACACGGTATTTTCAGAGTTTCACAGTGAATTACCAAGAAAAAACATAGGAAACCACTGGGAACGGTGAAGTCACATATAGATCCTTTGGTGTGTCAGGTGAAACACACTACCCAAAAGACTCCAGCGTTCTTGAAACCAGTGTTTGCTCTTTAGTCTACTGTATCAACTCTAAATCTCACTGAAGTATACAATGAAGCAGAACAACAACGGCACAGCAAGGGCATAATTCCATCTGTTGAAATCGTTTGATTATCTGTATATGGTGGTTAGAATTTCATCTGGTTGAAAACTGTTGCTGGCCTCCTTCGGAACACAGTCTTTATGAGTTAACAATAAGTGCAACAAAAACTTTTAGAAAGACATACATGAGAACCAGATAGCATCTAATATCTTCAGTTTAAAGAGCTACATCTGTACTTTCAGTAGTACATGCGTTACTCTGCACGGAAAACAAGATATGTCGAGACATCGCTATCTCTGATTCTGCCTTCAAGGCAATGCCACCGGTCACTATCTCCCACAATGAATGCCATCACCGCAAGGACAGGGAAGAGAAAGCAATAACTTCTGTTATAATTGCTAGAAATTGTGATGTTCTCTCCTGTTTCAAAGAATGGTGCTTTGCCTGATATAATTTCTAAGCTAGGTCTCTTTGAAAACACGGTATTTTCAGAGTTTCACAGTGAATTACCAAGAAACAACATAGGAAACCACTGGGAACGGTGAAGTCACATATAGATCCTTTGGTGTGTCAGGTGAAACACACTACCCAAAAGACTCCAGCGTTCTTGAAACCAGTGTTTGCTCTTTAGTCTACTGTATCAACTCGAAAGCTCACTGAAGCATACAATGAAGCAGAACAACAACGGCACAGCAAGGGCATAATTCCATCTGTTGAAATCGTTTGATTATCTGTATATGGTTTTTACAATTTCATCTGGTTGAAAACTGTTGCTGGCCTCCTTCGGAACACAGTCTTTATGAGTTAACAATAAGTGCAACAACAACTTTTAGAAAGACATACATGAGAACCAGATAGCATCTAATATCTTCAGTTCAAAGAGCTACATCTGTACTTTCAGTAGAACATGCGTTACTCTGCACGGAAAACAAGATATGTCCAGACATCGCTATCTCTGATTCTGCCTTCAATGGCAATGCCACCGGTCACTATCTCCCACAATGAATGCCATCACTGCACGGACAGGGAAGAGAAAGCAATAACTTCTGTTATAATTGCTAGAAATTGTGATGTTCTCTCCTGTTTCAAAGAATGATGCTTTGCCTGATATAATTTCTAAGCTAGGTCTCTTTGAAAACACGGTATTTTCAGAGTTTCACAGTGAATTACCAAGAAAAAACATAGGAAACCACTGGGAACGGTGAAGTCACATATAGATCCTTTGGTGTGTCAGGTGAAGCACACTACCCAAAAGACTCCAGCGTTCTTGAAACCAGTGTTTGCTCTTTAGTCTACTGTATCAACTCGAAAGCTCACTGAAGCATACAATGAAGCAGAACAACAACGGCACAGCAAGGGCATAATTCCATCTCTTGAAATCGTTTGATTATCTATATATGATGGTTAGAATTTCTTCTGGTTGAAAACTGTTGCTGGCCTCCATCTGAAAACAGACTTTATGAGTTAACAATAAGTGCAACAACAACTTTTAGAAAGACATACATGAGAACCAGATAGCATCTAATATCTTCAGTTCAAAGAGCTACATCTGTACTTTCAGTAGTACATGTGTTACTCTGCACGGTAATCAAGATATGTCCAGACATCGCTATCTCTGATTCTGCCTTCAATGGCAATGCCAGCGGTCACTATCTCCCACAATGAATGCCATCACCGCACGGACAGGGAAGAGAAAGCAATAACTTCTGTTATAATTGCTAGAAATTGTGATGTTCTCTCCTGTTTCAAAGAATGATGCTTTGCCTGATATAATTTCTAAGCTAGGTCTCTTTGAAAACACGGTATTTTCAGATATTCACAGTGAATTACCAAGAAACAACATAGGAAACCACTGGGAACGGTGAAGTCACTTATAGATCCTTTGGTGTGTCAGGTGAAGCACACTACCCAAAAGACTCCAGCGTTCTTGAAACCAGTGTTTGCTCTTTAGTCTACTGTATCAACTCGAAAGCTCACTGAAGCATACTATGAAGCAGAACAACAACGGCACAGCAAGGGCATAATTCCATCTGTTGAAATCGTTTGATTATCTGTATATGGTGGTTAGAATTTCATCTGGTTGAAAACTGTTGCTGGCCTCCTTCGGAACACAGTCTTTATGAGTTAACAATAAGTGCAACAACAACTTTTAGAAAGACATACATGAGAACCAGATAGCATCTAATATCTTCAGTTCAAAGAGCTACATCTGTACTTTCAGTAGTACATGCGTTACTCTGCACGGTAAACAAGATATGTCCAGACATCGCTATCTCTGATTCTGCCTTCAATGGCAATGCCAGCGGTCACTATCTCCCACAATGAATGCCATCACCGCACGGACAGGGAAGAGAAAGCAATAACTTCTGTTATAATTGCTAGAAATTGTGATGTTCTCTCCTGTTTCAAAGAATGGTGCTTTGCCTGATATAATTTCTAAGCTAGGTCTCTTTGAAAACACGGTATTTTCAGAGTTTCACAGTGAATTACCAAGAAACAACATAGGAAACCACTGGGAACGGTGAAGTCACATATAGATCCTTTGGTGTGTCAGGTGAAGCACACTACCCAAAAGACTCCAGCGTTCTTTAAACCAGTGTTTGCTCTTTAGTCTACTGTATCAACTCGAAAGCTCACTGAAGCATACAATGAAGCAGAACAACAACGGCACAGCAAGGGCATAATTCCATCTGTTGAAATCGTTTGATTATCTGTATATGGTCGTTAGAATTTCATCTGGTTGAAAACTTGCAGGCCTCCTTCGGAACACAGTCTTTATGAGTTAACAATAAGTGCAACAACAACTTTTAGAAAGACATACATGAGAACCAGATAGCATCTCATATCTTCAGTTCAAAGAGCTACATCTGTACTTTCAGTAGTACATACGTTACTCTGCACGGAAAACAAGATATGTCCAGACATCACTATCTCTGATTCTGCCTTCAATGGCAATGCCACCGGTCACTATCTCCCACAATGAATACCATCACCGCACGGACAGGGAAGAGAAAGCAATAACTTCTGTTATAATTGCTAGAAATTGTGATGTTCTCTCCTGTTTCAAAGAATGATCCTTTGCCTGATATAATTTCTAAGCTAGGTCTCTTAGAAAACACGGTATTTTCAGAGTTTCACAGTGAATTACCAAGAAACAACATAGGAAACCACTGGGAACGGTGAAGTCACATATAGATCCTTTGGTGTGTCAGGTGAAGCACACTACCCAAAAGACTCCAGCGTTCTTGAAACCAGTGTTTGCTCTTTAGTCTACTGTATCAACTCGAAAGTTCACTGAAGCATACAATGAAGCAGAACAACAACGGCACAGCAAGGGCATAATTCCATCTGTTGAAATCGTTTGATTATCTGTATATGGTGGTTAGAATTTCATCTGGTTGAAAACTGTTGCTGGCCTCCTTCGGAACACAGTCTTTATGAGTTAACAATAAGTGCAACAACAACTTTTAGAAAGACATACATGAGAACCAGATAGCATCTAATATCTTCAGTTCAAAGAGCTACATCTGTACTTTCAGTAGTACATGCGTTACTCTGCACGGAAAACAAGATATGTCGAGACATCGCTATCTCTGATTGTGCCTTCAATGGCAATGCCACGGGTCACTATCTCCCACAATGAATGCCATCACCGCACGGACAGGGAAGAGAAAGCAATAACTTCTGTTATAATTGCTAGAAATTGTGATGTTCTCTCCTGTTTCAAAGAATGGTGCTTTGCCTGATATAATTTCTAAGCTAGGTCTCTTTGAAAACACGGTATTTTCAGAGTTTCACAGTGAATTACCAAGAAACAACATAGGAAACCACTGGGAACGGTGAAGTCACATATAGATCCTTTGGTGTGTCAGGTGAAACACACTACCCAAAAGACTCCAGCGTTCTTTAAACCAGTGTTTGCTCTTTAGTCTACTGTTTCAACTCGAAAGCTCACTGAAGCATACAATGAAGCACAACAACAACGGCACAGCAAGGGCATAATTCCATCTGTTGAAATCGTTTGATTATCTGTATATGGTGGTTAGAATTTCATCTGGTTGTAAACTGTTGCTGGCCTCCTTCGGAACACAGTCTTTATGAGTTAACAATAAGTGCAACAACAACTTTTAGAAAGACATACATGAGAACCAGATAGCATCTAATATCTTCAGTTCAAAGAGCTACATCTGTACTTTCAGTAGAACATGCGTTACTCTGCACGGAAAACAAGATATGTCCAGACATCGCTATCTCTGATTCTGCCTTCAATGGCAATGCCACCGGTCACTATCTCCCACAATGAATGCCATCACCGCACGGACAGGGAAGAGAAAGCAATAACTTCTGTTATAATTGCTAGAAATTGTGATGTTCTCTCCTGTTTCAAAGAATGATGCTTTGCCTGATATAATTTCTAAGCTAGGTCTCTTTGAAAACACGGTATTTTCAGAGTTTCACAGTGAATTACCAAGAAACAACGTAGGAAACCACTGGGAACGGTGAAGTCACATATAGATCCTTTGGTGTGTCAGGTGAAGCACACTACCCAAAAGACTCCAGCGTTCTTGAAACCAGTGTTTGCTCTTTAGTCTACTGTATCAACTCGAAAGCTCACTGAAGCATACAATGAAGCAGAACAACAACGGCACAGCAAGGGCATAATTCCATCTGTTGAAATCGTTTGATTATCTGTATATGGTGGTTAGAATTTCATCTGGTTGAAAACTGTTGCTGGCCTCCTTCGGAACACAGTCTTTATGAGTTAACAATAAGTGCAACAACAACTTTTAGAAAGACATACATGAGAACCAGATAGCATCTCATATCTTCAGTTCAAAGAGCTACATCTGTACTTTCTGTAGTACATACGTTACTCTGCATGGAAAACAAGATATGTCCAGACATCGCTATCTCTGATTCTGCCTTCAATGGCAATGCCACCGGTAACTATCTCCCACAATGAATACCATCACCGCACGGACAGGGAAGAGAAAGCAATAACTTCTGTTATAATTGCTAGAAATTGTGATGTTCTCTCCTGTTTCAAAGAATGATCCTTTGCCTGATATAATTTCTAAGCTAGGTCTATTTGAAAACACGGTATTTTCAGAGTTTCACAGTGAATTACCAAGAAACAACATAGGAAACCACTGGGAACGGTGAAGTCACTTATAGATCCTTTGGTGTGTCAGGTGAAGCACACTACCCAAAAGACTCCAGCGTTCTTGAAACCAGTGTTTGCTCTTTAGTCTACTGTATCAACTCGAAAGCTCACTGAAGCACACAATGAAGCAGAACAACAACGGCACAGCAAGGGCATAATTCCATCTGTTGAAATCGTTTGATTATCTGTATATGGTGGTTAGAATTTCATCTGGTTGAAAACTGTTGCTGGCCTCCTTCGGAACACAGTCTTTATGAGTTAACAATCAGTGCAACAACAACTTTTAGAAAGACATACATGAGAACCAGATAGCATCTAATATCTTCAGTTCAAAGAGCTACATCTGTACTTTCAGTAGTACATGCGTTACTCTGCACGGAAAACAAGATATGTCGAGACATCGCTATCTCTGATTCTGCCTTCAAGGCAATGCCACCGGTCACTATCTCCCACAATGAATGCCATCACCGCACGGACAGGGAAGAGAAAGCAATAACTTCTGTTATAATTGCTAGAAATTGTGATGTTCTCTCCTGTTTCAAAGAATGATGCTTTGCCTGATATAATTTCTAAGCTAGGTCTCTTTGAAAACACGGTATTTTCAGAGTTTCACAGTGAATTACCAAGAAACAACATAGGAAACCACTGGGAACGGTGAAGTCACATATAGATCCTTTGGTGTGTCAGGTGAAACACACTACCCAAAAGACTCCAGCGTTCTTGAAACCAGTGTTTGCTCTTTAGTCTACTGTATCAACTCGAAAGCTCACTGAAGCATACAATGAAGCAGAACAACAACGGCACAGCAAGGGCATAATTCCATCTGTTGAAATCGTTTGATTATCTGTATATGGTGGTTAGAATTTCATCTGGTTGAAAACTGTTGCTGGCCTCCTTCGGAACACAGTCTTTATGAGTTAACAATAAGTGCAACAACAACTTTTAGAAAGACATACATGAGAACCAGATAGCATCTAATATCTTCAGTTCAAAGAGCTACATCTGTACTTTCAGTAGAACATGCGTTACTCTGCACGGAAAACAAGATATGTCCAGACATCGCTATCTCTGATTCTGCCTTCAATGGCAATGCCACCGGTCACTATCTCCCACAATGAATGCCATCACCACACGGACAGGGAAGAGAAAGCAATAACTTCTGTTATAATTGCTAGAAATTGTGATGTTCTCTCCTGTTTCAAAGAATGATGCTTTGCCTGATATAAATTCTAAGCTAGGTCTCTTTGAAAACACGGTATTTTCAGAGTTTCACAGTGAATTACCAAGAAAAAACATAGGAAACCACTGGGAACGGTGAAGTCACATATAGATCCTTTGGTGTGTCAGGTGAAGCACACTACCCAAAAGACTCCAGCGTTCTTGAAACCAGTGTTTGCTCTTTAGTCTACTGTATCAACTCGAAAGCTCACTGAAGCATACAATGAAGCAGAACAACAACGGCACAGCAAGGGCATAATTCCATCTGTTGAAATCGTTTGATTATCTATATATGGTGGTTAGAATTTCTTCTGGTTGAAAACTGTTGCTGGCCTCCATCTGAACACAGACTTTATGAGTTAACAATAAGTGCAACAACAACTTTTAGAAAGACATACATGAGAACCAGATAGCATCTAATATCTTCAGTTCAAAGAGCTACATCTGTACTTTCAGTAGTACATGTGTTACTCTGCACGGTAAACAAGATATGTCCAGACATCGCTATCTCTGATTCTGCCTTCAATGGCAATGCCAGCGGTCACTATCTCCCACAATGAATGCCATCACCGCACGGACAGGGAAGAGAAAGCAATAACTTCTGTTATAATTGCTAGAAATTGTGATGTTCTCTCCTGTTTCAAAGAATGATGCTTTCCTGATATAATTTCTAAGCTAGGTCTCTTTGAAAACACGGTATTTTCAGAGTTTCACAGTGAATTACCAAGAAACAACATAGGAAACCACTGGGAACGGTGAAGTCACTTATAGATCCTTTGGTGTGTCAGGTGAAGCACACTACCCAAAAGATTCCAGCGTTCTTGAAACCAGTGTTTGCTCTTTAGTCTACTGTATCAACTCGAAAGCTCACTGAAGCATACAATGAAGCAGAACAACAACGGCACAGCAAGGGCATAATTCCATCTGTTGAAATCGTTTGATTATCTGTATATGGTGGTTAGAATTTCATCTGCTTGAAAACTGTTGCTGGCCTCCTTCGGAACACAGTCTTTATGAGTTAACAATAAGTGCAACAACAACTTTTAGAAAGACATACATGAGAACCAGATAGCATCTAATATCTTCAGTTCAAAGAGCTACATCTGTACTTTCAGTAGTACATGCGTTACTCTGCACGGTAAACAAGATATGTCGAGACATCGCTATCTCTGATTGTGCCTTCAATGGCAATGCCACGGGTCACTATCTCCCACAATGAATGCCATCACCGCACGGACAGGGAAGAGAAAGCAATAACTTCTGTTATAATTGCTAGAAATTGTGATGTTCTCCCCTGTTTCAAAGAATGGTGCTTTGCCTGATATAATTTCTAAGCTAGGTCTCTTTGAAAACACGGTATTTTCAGAGTTTCACAGTGAATTACCAAGAAACAACATAGGAAACCACTGGGAACGGTGAAGTCACATATAGATCCTTTGGTGTGTCAGGTGAAACACACTACCCAAAAGACTCCAGCGTTCTTTAAACCAGTGTTTGCTCTTTAGTCTACTGTTTCAACTCGAAAGCTCACTGAAGCATACAATGAAGCACAACAACAACGGCACAGCAAGGGCATAATTCCATCTGTTGAAATCGTTTGATTATCTGTATATGGTGGTTAGAATTTCATCTGGTTGAAAACTGTTGCTGGCCTCCTTCGGAACACAGTCTTTATGAGTTAACAATAAGTGCAACAACAACTTTTAGAAAGACATACATGAGAACCAGATAGCATCTAATATCTTCAGTTCAAAGAGCTAAATCTGTACTTTCAGTAGAACATGCGTTACTCTGCACGGAAAACAAGATATGTCCAGACATCGCTATCTCTGATTCTGCCTTCAATGGCAATGCCACCGGTCACTATCTCCCATAATGAATGCCATCACCGCACGGACAGGGAAGAGAAAGCAATAACTTCTGTTATAATTGCTAGAAATTGTGATGTTCTCTCCTGTTTCAAAGAATGATGCTTTGCGTGATATAAATTCTAAGCTAGGTCTCTTTGAAAACACGGTATTTTCAGAGTTTCACAGTGAATTACCAAGAAAAAACATAGGAAACCACTGGGAACGGTGAAGTCACATATAGATCCTTTGGTGTGTCAGGTGAAACACACTACCCAAAAGACTCCAGCGTTCTTGAAACCAGTGTTTGCTCTTTAGTCTACTGTATCAACTCTAAATCTCACTGAAGTATACAATGAAGCAGAACAACAACGGCACAGCAAGGGCATAATTCCATCTGTTGAAATCGTTTGATTATCTGTATATGGTGGTTAGAATTTCATCTGGTTGAAAACTGTTGCTGGCCTCCTTCAGAACACAGTCTTTATGAGTTAACAATAAGTGCAACAACAACTTTTAGAAAGACATACATGAGAACCAGATAGCATCTAATATCTTCAGTTCAAAGAGCTACATCTGTACTTTCAGTAGTACATGCGTTACTCTGCACGGAAAACAAGATATGTCGAGACATCGCTATCTCTGATTCTGCCTTCAATGGCAATGCCACCGGTCACTATCTCCCACAATGAATGCTATCACCGAACGGAAAGGGAAGAGAAAGCAATAACTTCTGTTATAATTGCTAGAAATTGTGATGTTCTCTCCTGTTTCAAAGAATGATGCTTTGCCTGATATAATTTCTAAGCTAGGTCTCTTTGAAAACACGGTATTTTCAGAGTTTCACAGTGAATTACCAAGAAACAACATAGGAAACCACTGGGAACGGTGAAGTCACTTATAGATCCTTTGGTGTGTCAGGTGAAGCACACTACCCAAAAGACTCCAGCGTTCTTGAAACCAGTGTTTGCTCTTTAGTCTACTGTATCAACTCGAAAGCTCACTGAAGCATACAATGAAGCAGAACAACAACGGCACAGCAAGGGCATAATTCCATCTGTTGAAATCGTTTGATTATCTGTATATGGTGGTTAGAATTTCATCTGGTTGAAAACTGTTGCTGGCCTCCTTCGGAACACAGTCTTTATGAGTTAACAATAAGTGCAACAACAACTTTTAGAAAGACATACATGAGAACCAGATAGCATCTCATATCTTCAGTTCAAAGAGCTACATCTGTACTTTCAGTAGTACATGCGTTACTCTGCACGGAAAACAAGATATGTCGAGACATCGCTATCTCTGATTGTGCCTTCAATGGCAATGCCACGGGTCACTATCTCCCACAATGAATGCCATCACCGCACGGACAGGGAAGAGAAAGCAATAACTTCTGTTATAATTGCTAGAAATTGTGATGTTCTCTCCTGTTTCAAAGAATGGTGCTTTGCCTGATATAATTTCTAAGCTAGGTCTCTTTGAAAACACGGTATTTTCAGAGTTTCACAGTGAATTACCAAGAAACAACATAGGAAACCACTGGGAACGGTGAAGTCACATATAGATCCTTTGGTGTGTCAGGTGAAACACACTACCCAAAAGACTCCAGCGTTCTTTAAACCAGTGTTTGCTCTTTAGTCTACTGTTTCAACTCGAAAGCTCACTGAAGCATACAATGAAGCACAACAACAACGGCACAGCAAGGGCATAATTCCATCTGTTGAAATCGTTTGATTATCTGTATATGGTGGTTAGAATTTCATCTGGTTGAAAACTGTTGCTGGCCTCCTTCGGAACACAGTCTTTATGAGTTAACAATAAGTGCAACAACAACTTTTAGAAAGACATACATGAGAACCAGATAGCATCTAATATCTTCAGTTCAAAGAGCTACATCTGTACTTTCAGTAGTACATGCGTTACTCTGCACGGAAAACAAGATATGTCGAGACATCGCTATCTCTGATTCTGCCTTCAATGGCAATGCCACCGGTCACTATCTCCCACAATGAATGCTATCACCGAACGGAAAGGGAAGAGAAAGCAATAACTTCTGTTATAATTGCTAGAAATTGTGATGTTCTCTCCTGTTTCAAAGAATGATGCTTTGCCTGATATAATTTCTAAGCTAGGTCTCTTTGAAAACACGGTATTTTCAGAGTTTCACAGTGAATTACCAAGAAACAACGTAGGAAACCACTGGGAACGGTGAAGTCACATATAGATCCTTTGGTGTGTCAGGTGAAGCACACTACCCAAAAGACTCCAGCGTTCTTGAAACCAGTGTTTGCTCTTTAGTCTACTGTATCAACTCGAAAGCTCACTGAAGCATACAATGAAGCAGAACAACAACGGCACAGCAAGGGCATAATTCCATCTGTTGAAATCGTTTGATTATCTGTATATGGTGGTTAGAATTTCATCTGGTTGAAAACTGTTGCTGGCCTCCTTCGGAACACAGTCTTTATGAGTTAACAATAAGTGCAACAACAACTTTTAGAAAGACATACATGAGAACCAGATAGCATCTAATATCTTCAGTTCAAAGAGCTACATCTGTACTTTCAGTAGTACATGCGTTACTCTGCACGGAAAACAAGATATGTCGAGACATCGCTATCTCTGATTGTGCCTTCAATGGCAATGCCACCGGTCACTATCTCCCACAATGAATGCCATCACCGCACGGACAGGGAAGAGAAAGCAATAACTTCTGTTATAATTGCTAGAAATTGTGATGTTCTCTCCTGTTTCAAAGAATGATGCTTTGCGTGATATAAATTCTAAGCTAGGTCTCTTTGAAAACACGGTATTTTCAGAGTTTCACAGTGAATTACCAAGAAAAAACATAGGAAACCACTGGGAACGGTGAAGTCACATATAGATCCTTTGGTGTGTCAGGTGAAACACACTACCCAAAAGACTCCAGCGTTCTTGAAACCAGTGTTTGCTCTTTAGTCTACTGTATCAACTCTAAATCTCACTGAAGTATACAATGAAGCAGAACAACAACGGCACAGCAAGGGCATAATTCCATCTGTTGAAATCGTTTGATTATCTGTATATGGTGGTTAGAATTTCATCTGGTTGAAAACTGTTGCTGGCCTCCTTCGGAACACAGTCTTTATGAGTTAACAATAAGTGCAACAACAACTTTTAGAAAGACATACATGAGAACCAGATAGCATCTAATATCTTCAGTTCAAAGAGCTACATCTGTACTTTCAGTAGTACATGCGTTACTCTGAACGGTAAACAAGATATGTCCAGACATCGCTATCTCTGATTCTGCCTTCAATGGCAATGCCAGCGGTCACTATCTCCCACAATGAATGCCATCACCGCACGGACAGGGAAGAGAAAGCAATAACTTCTGTTATAATTGCTAGAAATTGTGATGTTCTCTCCTGTTTCAAAGAATGATGCTTTGCCTGATATAATTTCTAAGCTAGGTCTCTTTGAAAACACCGTATTTTCAGAGTTTCACAGTGAATTACCAAGAAACAACATAGGAAACCACTGGGAACGGTGAAGTCACTTATAGATCCTTTGGTGTGTCAGGTGAAGCACACTACCCAAAAGACTCCAGCGTTCTTGAAACCAGTGTTTGCTCTTTAGTCTACTGTATCAACTCGAAAGTTCACTGAAGCATACAATGAAGCAGAACAACAACGGCACAGCAAGGGCATAATTCCATCTGTTGAAATCGTTTGATTATCTGTATATGGTGGTTAGAATTTCATCTGCTTGAAAACTGTTGCTGGACTCCTTCGGAACACAGTCTTTATGAGTTAACAATAAGTGCAACAACAACTTTTAGAAAGACATACATGAGAACCAGATAGCATCTAATATCTTCAGTTCAAAGAGCTACATCTGTACTTTCAGTAGTACATGCGTTACTCTGCACGGAAAACAAGATATGTCGAGACATCGCTATCTCTGATTGTGCCTTCAATGGCAATGCCACCGGTCACTATCTCCCACAATGAATGCCATCACCGCACGGACAGGGAAGAGAAAGCAATAACTTCTGTTATAATTGCTAGAAATTGTGATGTTCTCTCCTGTTTCAAAGAATGATGCTTTGCGTGATATAAATTCTAAGCTAGGTCTCTTTGAAAACACGGTATTTTCAGAGTTTCACAGTGAATTACCAAGAAAAAACATAGGAAACCACTGGGAACGGTGAAGTCACATATAGATCCTTTGGTGTGTCAGGTGAAACACACTACCCAAAAGACTCCAGCGTTCTTGAAACCAGTGTTTGCTCTTTAGTCTACTGTATCAACTCTAAATCTCACTGAAGTATACAATGAAGCAGAACAACAACGGCACAGCAAGGGCATAATTCCATCTGTTGAAATCGTTTGATTATCTGTATATGGTGGTTAGAATTTCATCTGGTTGAAAACTGTTGCTGGCCTCCTTCGGAACACAGTCTTTATGAGTTAACAATAAGTGCAACAACAACTTTTAGAAAGACATACATGAGAACCAGATAGCATCTAATATCTTCAGTTCAAAGAGCTACATCTGTACTTTCAGTAGTACATGTGTTACTCTGCACGGTAATCAAGATATGTCCAGACATCGCTATCTCTGATTCTGCCTTCAATGGCAATGCCAGCGGTCACTATCTCCCACAATGAATGCCATCACCGCACGGACAGGGAAGAGAAAGCAATAACTTCTGTTATAATTGCTAGAAATTGTGATGTTCTCTCCTGTTTCAAAGAATGATGCTTTGCCTGATATAATTTCTAAGCTAGGTCTCTTTGAAAACACGGTATTTTCAGATATTCACAGTGAATTACCAAGAAACAACATAGGAAACCACTGGGAACGGTGAAGTCACTTATAGATCCTTTGGTGTGTCAGGTGAAGCACACTACCCAAAAGACTCCAGCGTTCTTGAAACCAGTGTTTGCTCTTTAGTCTACTGTATCAACTCGAAAGCTCACTGAAGCATACTATGAAGCAGAACAACAACGGCACAGCAAGGGCATAATTCCATCTGTTGAAATCGTTTGATTATCTGTATATGGTGGTTAGAATTTCATCTGCTTGAAAACTGTTGCTGGCCTCCTTCGGAACACAGTCTTTATGAGTTAACAATAAGTGCAACAACAACTTTTAGAAAGACATACATGAGAACCAGATAGCATCTAATATCTTCAGTTCAAAGAGCTACATCTGTACTTTCAGTAGTACATGCGTTACTCTGCACGGTAAACAAGATATGTCCAGACATCGCTATCTCTGATTCTGCCTTCAATGGCAATGCCAGCGGTCACTATCTCCCACAATGAATGCCATCACCGCACGGACAGGGAAGAGAAAGCAATAACTTCTGTTATAATTGCTAGAAATTGTGATGTTCTCTCCTGTTTCAAAGAATGGTGCTTTGCCTGATATAATTTCTAAGCTAGGTCTCTTTGAAAACACGGTATTTTCAGAGTTTCACAGTGAATTACCAAGAAACAACATAGGAAACCACTGGGAACGGTGAAGTCACATATAGATCCTTTGGTGTGTCAGGTGAAGCACACTACCCAAAAGACTCCAGCGTTCTTTAAACCAGTGTTTGCTCTTTAGTCTACTGTATCAACTCGAAAGCTCACTGAAGCATACAATGAAGCAGAACAACAACGGCACAGCAAGGGCATAATTCCATCTGTTGAAATCGTTTGATTATCTGTATATGGTGGTTAGAATTTCATCTGGTTGAAAACTGTTGCTGGCCTCCTTCGGAACACAGTCTTTATGAGTTAACAATAAGTGCAACAACAACTTTTAGAAAGACATACATGAGAACCAGATAGCATCTAATATCTTCAGTTCAAAGAGCTACATCTGTACTTTCAGTAGTACATGCGTTACTCTGCACGGAAAACAAGATATGTCGAGACATCGCTATCTCTGATTCTGCCTTCAATGGCAATGCCACCGGTCACTATCTCCCACAATGAATGATATCACCGAACGGAAAGGGAAGAGAAAGCAATAACTTCTGTTATAATTGCTAGAAATTGTGATGTTCTCTCCTGTTTCAAAGAATGATGCTTTGCCTGATATAATTTCTAAGCTAGGTCTCTTTGAAAACACGGTATTTTCAGAGTTTCACAGTGAATTACCAAGAAACAACGTAGGAAACCACTGGGAACGGTGAAGTCACATATAGATCCTTTGGTGTGTCAGGTGAAGCACACTACCCAAAAGACTCCAGCGTTCTTGAAACCAGTGTTTGCTCTTTAGTCTACTGTATCAACTCGAAATCTCACTGAAGCATACAATGAAGCAGAACAACAACGGCACAGCAAGGGCATAATTCCATCTGTTGAAATCGTTTGATTATCTGTATATGGTGGTTAGAATTTCATCTGGTTGAAAACTGTTGCTGGCCTCCTTCGGAACACAGTCTTTATGAGTTAACAATAAGTGCAACAACAACTTTTAGAAAGACATACATGAGAACCAGATAGCATCTCATATCTTCAGTTCAAAGAGCTACATCTGTACTTTCAGTAGTACATACGTTACTCTGCATGGAAAACAAGATATGTCCAGACATCGCTATCTCTGATTCTGCCTTCAATGGCAATGCCACCGGTCACTATCTCCCACAATGAATACCATCACCGAACGGACAGGGAAGAGAAAGCAATAACTTCTGTTATAATTGCTAGAAATTGTGATGTTCTCTCCTGTTTCAAAGAATGATCCTTTGCCTTATATAATTTCTAAGCTAGGTCTATTTGAAAACACGGTATTTTCAGAGTTTCACAGTGAATTACCAAGAAACAACATAGGAAACCACTGGGAACGGTGAAGTCACATATAGATCCTTTGGTGTGTCAGGTGAAACACACTACCCAAAAGACTCCAGCGTTCTTGAAACCAGTGTTTGCTCTTTAGTCTACTGTATCAACTCGAAATCTCACTGAAGCATACAATGAAGCAGAACAACAACGGCACAGCAAGGGCATAATTCCATCTGTTGAAATCGTTTGATTATCTGTATATGGTCGTTAGAATTTCATCTGGTTGAAAACTTGCAGGCCTCCTTCGGAACACAGTCTTTATGAGTTAACAATAAGTGCAACAACAACTTTTAGAAAGACATACATGAGAACCAGATAGCATCTCATATCTTCAGTTCAAAGAGCTACATCTGTACTTTCAGTAGTACATACGTTACTCTGCACGGAAAACAAGATATGTCCAGACATCACTATCTCTGATTCTGCCTTCAATGGCAATGCCACCGGTCACTATCTCCCACAATGAATACCATCACCGCACGGACAGGGAAGAGAAAGCAATAACTTCTGTTATAATTGCTAGAAATTGTGATGTTCTCTCCTGTTTCAAAGAATGATCCTTTGCCTGATATAATTTCTAAGCTAGGTCTCTTAGAAAACACGGTATTTTCAGAGTTTCACAGTGAATTACCAAGAAACAACATAGGAAACCACTGGGAACGGTGAAGTCACATATAGATCCTTTGGTGTGTCAGGTGAAGCACACTACCCAAAAGACTCCAGCGTTCTTGAAACCAGTGTTTGCTCTTTAGTCTACTGTATCAACTCGAAAGCTCACTGAAGCATACAATGAAGCAGAACAACAACGGCACAGCAAGGGCATAATTCCATCTGTTGAAATCGTTTGATTATCTGTATATGGTGGTTAGAATTTCATCTGGTTGAAAACTGTTGCTGGCCTCCTTCGGAACACAGTCTTTATGAGTTAACAATAAGTGCAACAACAACTTTTAGAAAGACATACATGAGAACCAGATAGCATCTAATATCTTCAGTTCAAAGAGCTACATCTGTACTTTCAGTAGTACATGCGTTACTCTGCACGGAAAACAAGATATGTCGAGACATCGCTATCTCTGATTGTGCCTTCAATGGCAATGCCACCGGTCACTATCTCCCACAATGAATGCCATCACCGCACGGACAGGGAAGAGAAAGCAATAACTTCTGTTATAATTGCTAGAAATTGTGATGTTCTCTCCTGTTTCAAAGAATGATGCTTTGCGTGATATAAATTCTAAGCTAGGTCTCTTTGAAAACACGGTATTTTCAGAGTTTCACAGTGAATTACCAAGAAAAAACATAGGAAACCACTGGGAACGGTGAAGTCACATATAGATCCTTTGGTGTGTCAGGTGAAACACACTACCCAAAAGACTCCAGCGTTCTTGAAACCAGTGTTTGCTCTTTAGTCTACTGTATCAACTCTAAATCTCACTGAAGTATACAATGAAGCAGAACAACAACGGCACAGCAAGGGCATAATTCCATCTGTTGAAATCGTTTGATTATCTGTATATGGTGGTTAGAATTTCATCTGGTTGAAAACTGTTGCTGGCCTCCTTCGGAACACAGTCTTTATGAGTTAACAATAAGTGCAACAACAACTTTTAGAAAGACATACATGAGAACCAGATAGCATCTAATATCTTCAGTTCAAAGAGCTACATCTGTACTTTCAGTAGTACATGCGTTACTCTGAACGGTAAACAAGATATGTCCAGACATCGCTATCTCTGATTCTGCCTTCAATGGCAATGCCAGCGGTCACTATCTCCCACAATGAATGCCATCACCGCACGGACAGGGAAGAGAAAGCAATAACTTCTGTTATAATTGCTAGAAATTGTGATGTTCTCTCCTGTTTCAAAGAATGATGCTTTGCCTGATATAATTTCTAAGCTAGGTCTCTTTGAAAACACCGTATTTTCAGAGTTTCACAGTGAATTACCAAGAAACAACATAGGAAACCACTGGGAACGGTGAAGTCACTTATAGATCCTTTGGTGTGTCAGGTGAAGCACACTACCCAAAAGACTCCAGCGTTCTTGAAACCAGTGTTTGCTCTTTAGTCTACTGTATCAACTCGAAAGTTCACTGAAGCATACAATGAAGCAGAACAACAACGGCACAGCAAGGGCATAATTCCATCTGTTGAAATCGTTTGATTATCTGTATATGGTGGTTAGAATTTCATCTGCTTGAAAACTGTTGCTGGACTCCTTCGGAACACAGTCTTTATGAGTTAACAATAAGTGCAACAACAACTTTTAGAAAGACATACATGAGAACCAGATAGCATCTAATATCTTCAGTTCAAAGAGCTACATCTGTACTTTCAGTAGTACATGCGTTACTCTGCACGGAAAACAAGATATGTCGAGACATCGCTATCTCTGATTGTGCCTTCAATGGCAATGCCACCGGTCACTATCTCCCACAATGAATGCCATCACCGCACGGACAGGGAAGAGAAAGCAATAACTTCTGTTATAATTGCTAGAAATTGTGATGTTCTCTCCTGTTTCAAAGAATGATGCTTTGCGTGATATAAATTCTAAGCTAGGTCTCTTTGAAAACACGGTATTTTCAGAGTTTCACAGTGAATTACCAAGAAAAAACATAGGAAACCACTGGGAACGGTGAAGTCACATATAGATCCTTTGGTGTGTCAGGTGAAACACACTACCCAAAAGACTCCAGCGTTCTTGAAACCAGTGTTTGCTCTTTAGTCTACTGTATCAACTCTAAATCTCACTGAAGTATACAATGAAGCAGAACAACAACGGCACAGCAAGGGCATAATTCCATCTGTTGAAATCGTTTGATTATCTGTATATGGTGGTTAGAATTTCATCTGGTTGAAAACTGTTGCTGGCCTCCTTCGGAACACAGTCTTTATGAGTTAACAATAAGTGCAACAACAACTTTTAGAAAGACATACATGAGAACCAGATAGCATCTCATATCTTCAGTTCAAAGAGCTACATCTGTACTTTCAGTAGTACATGTGTTACTCTGCACGGTAATCAAGATATGTCCAGACATCGCTATCTCTGATTCTGCCTTCAATGGCAATGCCAGCGGTCACTATCTCCCACAATGAATGCCATCACCGCACGGACAGGGAAGAGAAAGCAATAACTTCTGTTATAATTGCTAGAAATTGTGATGTTCTCTCCTGTTTCAAAGAATGATGCTTTGCCTGATATAATTTCTAAGCTAGGTCTCTTTGAAAACACGGTATTTTCAGATATTCACAGTGAATTACCAAGAAACAACATAGGAAACCACTGGGAACGGTGAAGTCACTTATAGATCCTTTGGTGTGTCAGGTGAAGCACACTACCCAAAAGACTCCAGCGTTCTTGAAACCAGTGTTTGCTCTTTAGTCTACTGTATCAACTCGAAAGCTCACTGAAGCATACTATGAAGCAGAACAACAACGGCACAGCAAGGGCATAATTCCATCTGTTGAAATCGTTTGATTATCTGTATATGGTGGTTAGAATTTCATCTGCTTGAAAACTGTTGCTGGCCTCCTTCGGAACACAGTCTTTATGAGTTAACAATAAGTGCAACAACAACTTTTAGAAAGACATACATGAGAACCAGATAGCATCTAATATCTTCAGTTCAAAGAGCTACATCTGTACTTTCAGTAGTACATGCGTTACTCTGCACGGTAAACAAGATATGTCCAGACATCGCTATCTCTGATTCTGCCTTCAATGGCAATGCCAGCGGTCACTATCTCCCACAATGAATGCCATCACCGCACGGACAGGGAAGAGAAAGCAATAACTTCTGTTATAATTGCTAGAAATTGTGATGTTCTCTCCTGTTTCAAAGAATGGTGCTTTGCCTGATATAATTTCTAAGCTAGGTCTCTTTGAAAACACGGTATTTTCAGAGTTTCACAGTGAATTACCAAGAAACAACATAGGAAACCACTGGGAACGGTGAAGTCACATATAGATCCTTTGGTGTGTCAGGTGAAGCACACTACCCAAAAGACTCCAGCGTTCTTTAAACCAGTGTTTGCTCTTTAGTCTACTGTATCAACTCGAAAGCTCACTGAAGCATACAATGAAGCAGAACAACAACGGCACAGCAAGGGCATAATTCCATCTGTTGAAATCGTTTGATTATCTGTATATGGTGGTTAGAATTTCATCTGGTTGAAAACTGTTGCTGGCCTCCTTCGGAACACAGTCTTTATGAGTTAACAATAAGTGCAACAACAACTTTTAGAAAGACATACATGAGAACCAGATAGCATCTAATATCTTCAGTTCAAAGAGCTACATCTGTACTTTCAGTAGTACATGCGTTACTCTGCACGGAAAACAAGATATGTCGAGACATCGCTATCTCTGATTCTGCCTTCAATGGCAATGCCACCGGTCACTATCTCCCACAATGAATGATATCACCGAACGGAAAGGGAAGAGAAAGCAATAACTTCTGTTATAATTGCTAGAAATTGTGATGTTCTCTCCTGTTTCAAAGAATGATGCTTTGCCTGATATAATTTCTAAGCTAGGTCTCTTTGAAAACACGGTATTTTCAGAGTTTCACAGTGAATTACCAAGAAACAACGTAGGAAACCACTGGGAACGGTGAAGTCACATATAGATCCTTTGGTGTGTCAGGTGAAGCACACTACCCAAAAGACTCCAGCGTTCTTGAAACCAGTGTTTGCTCTTTAGTCTACTGTATCAACTCGAAATCTCACTGAAGCATACAATGAAGCAGAACAACAACGGCACAGCAAGGGCATAATTCCATCTGTTGAAATCGTTTGATTATCTGTATATGGTGGTTAGAATTTCATCTGGTTGAAAACTGTTGCTGGCCTCCTTCGGAACACAGTCTTTATGAGTTAACAATAAGTGCAACAACAACTTTTAGAAAGACATACATGAGAACCAGATAGCATCTCATATCTTCAGTTCAAAGAGCTACATCTGTACTTTCAGTAGTACATACGTTACTCTGCATGGAAAACAAGATATGTCCAGACATCTCTATCTCTGATTCTGCCTTCAATGGCAATGCCACCGGTCACTATCTCCCACAATGAATACCATCACCGAACGGACAGGGAAGAGAAAGCAATAACTTCTGTTATAATTGCTAGAAATTGTGATGTTCTCTCCTGTTTCAAAGAATGATCCTTTGCCTTATATAATTTCTAAGCTAGGTCTATTTGAAAACACGGTATTTTCAGAGTTTCACAGTGAATTACCAAGAAACAACATAGGAAACCACTGGGAACGGTGAAGTCACATATAGATCCTTTGGTGTGTCAGGTGAAACACACTACCCAAAAGACTCCAGCGTTCTTGAAACCAGTGTTTGCTCTTTAGTCTACTGTATCAACTCGAAATCTCACTGAAGCATACAATGAAGCAGAACAACAACGGCACAGCAAGGGCATAATTCCATCTGTTGAAATCGTTTGATTATCTGTATATGGTCGTTAGAATTTCATCTGGTTGAAAACTTGCAGGCCTCCTTCGGAACACAGTCTTTATGAGTTAACAATAAGTGCAACAACAACTTTTAGAAAGACATACATGAGAACCAGATAGCATCTCATATCTTCAGTTCAAAGAGCTACATCTGTACTTTCAGTAGTACATACGTTACTCTGCACGGAAAACAAGATATGTCCAGACATCACTATCTCTGATTCTGCCTTCAATGGCAATGCCACCGGTCACTATCTCCCACAATGAATACCATCACCGCACGGACAGGGAAGAGAAAGCAATAACTTCTGTTATAATTGCTAGAAATTGTGATGTTCTCTCCTGTTTCAAAGAATGATCCTTTGCCTGATATAATTTCTAAGCTAGGTCTCTTAGAAAACACGGTATTTTCAGAGTTTCACAGTGAATTACCAAGAAACAACATAGGAAACCACTGGGAACGGTGAAGTCACATATAGATCCTTTGGTGTGTCAGGTGAAGCACACTACCCAAAAGACTCCAGCGTTCTTGAAACCAGTGTTTGCTCTTTAGTCTACTGTATCAACTCGAAAGTTCACTGAAGCATACAATGAAGCAGAACAACAACGGCACAGCAAGGGCATAATTCCATCTGTTGAAATCGTTTGATTATCTGTATATGGTGGTTAGAATTTCATCTGGTTGAAAACTGTTGCTGGCCTCCTTCGGAACACAGTCTTTATGAGTTAACAATAAGTGCAACAACAACTTTTAGAAAGACATACATGAGAACCAGATAGCATCTAATATCTTCAGTTCAAAGAGCTACATCTGTACTTTCAGTAGTACATGCGTTACTCTGCACGGAAAACAAGATATGTCGAGACATCGCTATCTCTGATTGTGACTTCAATGGCAATGCCACGGGTCACTATCTCCCACAATGAATGCCATCACCGCACGGACAGGGAAGAGAAAGCAATAACTTCTGTTATAATTGCTAGAAATTGTGATGTTCTCTCCTGTTTCAAAGAATGGTGCTTTGCCTGATATAATTTCTAAGCTAGGTCTCTTTGAAAACACGGTATTTTCAGAGTTTCACAGTGAATTACCAAGAAACAACATAGGAAACCACTGGGAACGGTGAAGTCACATATAGATCCTTTGGTGTGTCAGGTGAAACACACTACCCAAAAGACTCCAGCGTTCTTTAAACCAGTGTTTGCTCTTTAGTCTACTGTTTCAACTCGAAAGCTCACTGAAGCATACAATGAAGCACAACAACAACGGCACAGCAAGGGCATAATTCCATCTGTTGAAATCGTTTGATTATCTGTATATGGTGGTTAGAATTTCATCTGGTTGTAAACTGTTGCTGGCCTCCTTCGGAACACAGTCTTTATGAGTTAACAATAAGTGCAACAACAACTTTTAGAAAGACATACATGAGAACCAGATAGCATCTAATATCTTCAGTTCAAAGAGCTACATCTGTACTTTCAGTAGAACATGCGTTACTCTGCACGGAAAACAAGATATGTCCAGACATCGCTATCTCTGATTCTGCCTTCAATGGCAATGCCACCGGTCACTATCTCCCACAATGAATGCCATCACCGCACGGACAGGGAAGAGAAAGCAATAACTTCTGTTATAATTGCTAGAAATTGTGATGTTCTCTCCTGTTTCAAAGAATGATGCTTTGCCTGATATAATTTCTAAGCTAGGTCTCTTTGAAAACACGGTATTTTCAGAGTTTCACAGTGAATTACCAAGAAACAACGTAGGAAACCACTGGGAACGGTGAAGTCACATATAGATCCTTTGGTGTGTCAGGTGAAGCACACTACCCAAAAGACTCCAGCGTTCTTGAAACCAGTGTTTGCTCTTTAGTCTACTGTATCAACTCGAAAGCTCACTGAAGCATACAATGAAGCAGAACAACAACGGCACAGCAAGGGCATAATTCCATCTGTTGAAATCGTTTGATTATCTGTATATGGTGGTTAGAATTTCATCTGGTTGAAAACTGTTGCTGGCCTCCTTCGGAACACAGTCTTTATGAGTTAACAATAAGTGCAACAACAACTTTTAGAAAGACATACATGAGAACCAGATAGCATCTCATATCTTCAGTTCAAAGAGCTACATCTGTACTTTCTGTAGTACATACGTTACTCTGCATGGAAAACAAGATATGTCCAGACATCGCTATCTCTGATTCTGCCTTCAATGGCAATGCCACCGGTAACTATCTCCCACAATGAATACCATCACCGCACGGACAGGGAAGAGAAAGCAATAACTTCTGTTATAATTGCTAGAAATTGTGATGTTCTCTCCTGTTTCAAAGAATGATCCTTTGCCTGATATAATTTCTAAGCTAGGTCTATTTGAAAACACGGTATTTTCAGAGTTTCACAGTGAATTACCAAGAAACAACAGAGGAAACCACTGGGAACGGTGAAGTCACTTATAGATCCTTTGGTGTGTCAGGTGAAGCACACTACCCAAAAGACTCCAGCGTTCTTGAAACCAGTGTTTGCTCTTTAGTCTACTGTATCAACTCGAAAGCTCACTGAAGCATACAATGAAGCAGAACAACAACGGCACAGCAAGGGCGTAATTCCATCTGTTGAAATCGTTTGATTATCTGTATATGGTGGTTAGAATTTCATCTGGTTGAAAACTGTTGCTGGCCTCCTTCGGAACACAGTCTTTATGAGTTAACAATAAGTGCAACAACAACTTTTAGAAAGACATACATGAGAACCAGATAGCATCTCATATCTTCAGTTCAAAGAGCTACATCTGTACTTTCAGTAGTACATGCGTTACTCTGCACGGAAAACAAGATATGTCGAGACATCGCTATCTCTGATTCTGCCTTCAATGGCAATGCCACGGGTCACTATCTCCCACAATGAATGCCATCACCGCACGGACAGGGAAGAGAAAGCAATAACTTCTGTTATAATTGCTAGAAATTGTGATGTTCTCTCCTGTTTCAAAGAATGATGCTTTGCCTGATATAATTTCTAAGCTAGGTCTCTTTGAAAACACGGTATTTTCAGAGTTTCACAGTGAATTACCAAGAAACAACATAGGAAACCACTGGGAACGGTGAAGTCACATATAGGTCCTTTGGTGTGTCAGGTGAAGCACACTACCCAAAAGACTCCAGCGTTCTTGAAACCAGTGTTTGCTCTTTAGTCTACTGTATCAACTCGAAAGCTCACTGAAGCACACAATGAAGCAGAACAACAACGGCACAGCAAGGGCATAATTCCATCTGTTGAAATCGTTTGATTATCTGTATATGGTGGTTAGAATTTCATCTGGTTGAAAACTGTTGCTGGCCTCCTTCGGAACACAGTCTTTATGAGTTAACAATCAGTGCAACAACAACTTTTAGAAAGACATACATGAGAACCAGATAGCATCTAATATCTTCAGTTCAAAGAGCTACATCTGTACTTTCAGTAGTACATGCGTTACTCTGCACGGAAAACAAGATATGTCGAGACATCGCTATCTCTGATTCTGCCTTCAAGGCAATGCCACCGGTCACTATCTCCCACAATGAATGCCATCACCGCACGGACAGGGAAGAGAAAGCAATAACTTCTGTTATAATTGCTAGAAATTGTGATGTTCTCTCCTGTTTCAAAGAATGATGCTTTGCCTGATATAATTTCTAAGCTAGGTCTCTTTGAAAACACGGTATTTTCAGAGTTTCACAGTGAATTACCAAGAAACAACATAGGAAACCACTGGGAACGGTGAAGTCACATATAGATCCTTTGGTGTGTCAGGTGAAACACACTACCCAAAAGACTCCAGCGTTCTTGAAACCAGTGTTTGCTCTTTAGTCTACTGTATCAACTCGAAAGCTCACTGAAGCATACAATGAAGCAGAACAACAACGGCACAGCAAGGGCATAATTCCATCTGTTGAAATCGTTTGATTATCTGTATATGGTGGTTAGAATTTCATCTGGTTGAAAACTGTTGCTGGCCTCCTTCGGAACACAGTCTTTATGAGTTAACAATAAGTGCAACAACAACTTTTAGAAAGACATACATGAGAACCAGATAGCATCTAATATCTTCAGTTCAAAGAGCTACATCTGTACTTTCAGTAGAACATGCGTTACTCTGCACGGAAAACAAGATATGTCCAGACATCGCTATCTCTGATTCTGCCTTCAATGGCAATGCCACCGGTCACTATCTCCCACAATGAATGCCATCACCACACGGACAGGGAAGAGAAAGCAATAACTTCTGTTATAATTGCTAGAAATTGTGATGTTCTCTCCTGTTTCAAAGAATGATGCTTTGCCTGATATAAATTCTAAGCTAGGTCTCTTTGAAAACACGGTATTTTCAGAGTTTCACAGTGAATTACCAAGAAAAAACATAGGAAACCACTGGGAACGGTGAAGTCACATATAGATCCTTTGGTGTGTCAGGTGAAGCACACTACCCAAAAGACTCCAGCGTTCTTGAAACCAGTGTTTGCTCTTTAGTCTACTGTATCAACTCGAAAGCTCACTGAAGCATACAATGAAGCAGAACAACAACGGCACAGCAAGGGCATAATTCCATCTGCTGAAATCGTTTGATTATCTATATATGGTGGTTAGAATTTCTTCTGGTTGAAAACTGTTGCTGGCCTCCATCTGAACACAGACTTTATGAGTTAACAATAAGTGCAACAACAACTTTTAGAAAGACATACATGAGAACCAGATAGCATCTAATATCTTCAGTTCAAAGAGCTACATCTGTACTTTCAGTAGTACATGTGTTACTCTGCACGGTAAACAAGATATGTCCAGACATCGCTATCTCTGATTCTGCCTTCAATGGCAATGCCAGCGGTCACTATCTCCCACAATGAATGCCATCACCGCACGGACAGGGAAGAGAAAGCAATAACTTCTGTTATAATTGCTAGAAATTGTGATGTTCTCTCCTGTTTCAAAGAATGATGCTTTCCTGATATAATTTCTAAGCTAGGTCTCTTTGAAAACACGGTATTTTCAGTGTTTCACAGTGAATTACCAAGAAACAACATAGGAAACCACTGGGAACGGTGAAGTCACTTATAGATCCTTTGGTGTGTCAGGTGAAGCACACTACCCAAAAGATTCCAGCGTTCTTGAAACCAGTGTTTGCTCTTTAGTCTACTGTATCAACTCGAAAGCTCACTGAAGCATACAATGAAGCAGAACAACAACGGCACAGCAAGGGCATAATTCCATCTGTTGAAATCGTTTGATTATCTGTATATGGTGGTTAGAATTTCATCTGCTTGAAAACTGTTGCTGGCCTCCTTCGGAACACAGTCTTTATGAGTTAACAATAAGTGCAACAACAACTTTTAGAAAGACATACATGAGAACCAGATAGCATCTAATATCTTCAGTTCAAAGAGCTACATCTGTACTTTCAGTAGTACATGCGTTACTCTGCACGGTAAACAAGATATGTCGAGACATCGCTATCTCTGATTGTGCCTTCAATGGCAATGCCACGGGTCACTATCTCCCACAATGAATGCCATCACCGCACGGACAGGGAAGAGAAAGCAATAACTTCTGTTATAATTGCTAGAAATTGTGATGTTCTCTCCTGTTTCAAAGAATGGTGCTTTGCCTGATATAATTTCTAAGCTAGGTCTCTTTGAAAACACGGTATTTTCAGAGTTTCACAGTGAATTACCAAGAAACAACATAGGAAACCACTGGGAACGGTGAAGTCACATATAGATCCTTTGGTGTGTCAGGTGAAACACACTACCCAAAAGACTCCAGCGTTCTTTAAACCAGTGTTTGCTCTTTAGTCTACTGTTTCAACTCGAAAGCTCACTGAAGCATACAATGAAGCACAACAACAACGGCACAGCAAGGGCATAATTCCATCTGTTGAAATCGTTTGATTATCTGTATATGGTGGTTAGAATTTCATCTGGTTGAAAACTGTTGCTGGCCTCCTTCGGAACACAGTCTTTATGAGTTAACAATAAGTGCAACAACAACTTTTAGAAAGACATACATGAGAACCAGATAGCATCTAATATCTTCAGTTCAAAGAGCTAAATCTGTACTTTCAGTAGAACATGCGTTACTCTGCACGGAAAACAAGATATGTCCAGACATCGCTATCTCTGATTCTGCCTTCAATGGCAATGCCACCGGTCACTATCTCCCATAATGAATGCCATCACCGCACGGACAGGGAAGAGAAAGCAATAACTTCTGTTATAATTGCTAGAAATTGTGATGTTCTCTCCTGTTTCAAAGAATGATGCTTTGCGTGATATAAATTCTAAGCTAGGTCTCTTTGAAAACACGGTATTTTCAGAGTTTCACAGTGAATTACCAAGAAAAAACATAGGAAACCACTGGGAACGGTGAAGTCACATATAGATCCTTTGGTGTGTCAGGTGAAACACACTACCCAAAAGACTCCAGCGTTCTTGAAACCAGTGTTTGCTCTTTAGTCTACTGTATCAACTCTAAATCTCACTGAAGTATACAATGAAGCAGAACAACAACGGCACAGCAAGGGCATAATTCCATCTGTTGAAATCGTTTGATTATCTGTATATGGTGGTTAGAATTTCATCTGGTTGAAAACTGTTGCTGGCCTCCTTCAGAACACAGTCTTTATGAGTTAACAATAAGTGCAACAACAACTTTTAGAAAGACATACATGAGAACCAGATAGCATCTAATATCTTCAGTTCAAAGAGCTACATCTGTACTTTCAGTAGTACATGCGTTACTCTGCACGGAAAACAAGATATGTCGAGACATCGCTATCTCTGATTCTGCCTTCAATGGCAATGCCACCGGTCACTATCTCCCACAATGAATGCTATCACCGAACGGAAAGGGAAGAGAAAGCAATAACTTCTGTTATAATTACTAGAAATTGTGATGTTCTCTCCTGTTTCAAAGAATGATGCTTTGCCTGATATAATTTCTAAGCTAGGTCTCTTTGAAAACACGGTATTTTCAGAGTTTCACAGTGAATTACCAAGAAACAACATAGGAAACCACTGGGAACGGTGAAGTCACTTATAGATCCTTTGGTGTGTCAGGTGAAGCACACTACCCAAAAGACTCCAGCGTTCTTGAAACCAGTGTTTGCTCTTTAGTCTACTGTATCAACTCGAAAGCTCACTGAAGCATACAATGAAGCAGAACAACAACGGCACAGCAAGGGCATAATTCCATCTGTTGAAATCGTTTGATTATCTGTATATGGTGGTTAGAATTTCATCTGCTTGAAAACTGTTGCTGGCCTCCTTCGGAACACAGTCTTTATGAGTTAACAATAAGTGCAACAACAACTTTTAGAAAGACATACATGAGAACCAGATAGCATCTAATATCTTCAGTTCAAAGAGCTACATCTGTACTTTCAGTAGTACATGCGTTACTCTGCACGGAAAACAAGATATGTCGAGACATCGCTATCTCTGATTGTGCCTTCAATGGCAATGCCACGGGTCACTATCTCCCACAATGAATGCCATCACCGCACGGACAGGGAAGAGAAAGCAATAACTTCTGTTATAATTGCTAGAAATTGTGATGTTCTCTCCTGTTTCAAAGAATGGTGCTTTGCCTGATATAATTTCTAAGCTAGGTCTCTTTGAAAACACGGTATTTTCAGAGTTTCACAGTGAATTACCAAGAAACAACATAGGAAACCACTGGGAACGGTGAAGTCACATATAGATCCTTTGGTGTGTCAGGTGAAACACACTACCCAAAAGACTCCAGCGTTCTTTAAACCAGTGTTTGCTCTTTAGTCTACTGTTTCAACTCGAAAGCTCACTGAAGCATACAATGAAGCACAACAACAACGGCACAGCAAGGGCATAATTCCATCTGTTGAAATCGTTTGATTATCTGTATATGGTGGTTAGAATTTCATCTGGTTGAAAACTGTTCCTGGCCTCCTTCGGAACACAGTCTTTATGAGTTAACAATAAGTGCAACAACAACTTTTAGAAAGACATACATGAGAACCAGATAGCATCTAATATCTTCAGTTCAAAGAGCTACATCTGTACTTTCAGTAGTACATGCGTTACTCTGCACGGAAAACAAGATATGTCGAGACATCGCTATCTCTGATTCTGCCTTCAATGGCAATGCCACCGGTCACTATCTCCCACAATGAATGCTATCACCGAACGGAAAGGGAAGAGAAAGCAATAACTTCTGTTATAATTGCTAGAAATTGTGATGTTCTCTCCTGTTTCAAAGAATGATGCTTTGCCTGATATAATTTCTAAGCTAGGTCTCTTTGAAAACACGGTATTTTCAGAGTTTCACAGTGAATTACCAAGAAACAACGTAGGAAACCACTGGGAACGGTGAAGTCACATATAGATCCTTTGGTGTGTCAGGTGAAGCACACTACCCAAAAGACTCCAGCGTTCTTGAAACCAGTGTTTGCTCTTTAGTCTACTGTATCAACTCGAAAGCTCACTGAAGCATACAATGAAGCAGAACAACAACGGCACAGCAAGGGCATAATTCCATCTGTTGAAATCGTTTGATTATCTGTATATGGTGGTTAGAATTTCATCTGGTTGAAAACTGTTGCTGGCCTCCTTCGGAACACAGTCTTTATGAGTTAACAATAAGTGCAACAACAACTTTTAGAAAGACATACATGAGAACCAGATAGCATCTAATATCTTCAGTTCAAAGAGCTACATCTGTACTTTCAGTAGTACATGCGTTACTCTGCACGGAAAACAAGATATGTCGAGACATCGCTATCTCTGATTGTGCCTTCAATGGCAATGCCACCGGTCACTATCTCCCACAATGAATGCCATCACCGCACGGACAGGGAAGAGAAAGCAATAACTTCTGTTATAATTGCTAGAAATTGTGATGTTCTCTCCTGTTTCAAAGAATGATGCTTTGCGTGATATAAATTCTAAGCTAGGTCTCTTTGAAAACACGGTATTTTCAGAGTTTCACAGTGAATTACCAAGAAAAAACATAGGAAACCACTGGGAACGGTGAAGTCACATATAGATCCTTTGGTGTGTCAGGTGAAACACACTACCCAAAAGACTCCAGCGTTCTTGAAACCAGTGTTTGCTCTTTAGTCTACTGTATCAACTCTAAATCTCACTGAAGTATACAATGAAGCAGAACAACAACGGCACAGCAAGGGCATAATTCCATCTGTTGAAATCGTTTGATTATCTGTATATGGTGGTTAGAATTTCATCTGGTTGAAAACTGTTGCTGGCCTCCTTCGGAACACAGTCTTTATGAGTTAACAATAAGTGCAACAACAACTTTTAGAAAGACATACATGAGAACCAGATAGCATCTAATATCTTCAGTTCAAAGAGCTACATCTGTACTTTCAGTAGTACATGCGTTACTCTGAACGGTAAACAAGATATGTCCAGACATCGCTATCTCTGATTCTGCCTTCAATGGCAATGCCAGCGGTCACTATCTCCCACAATGAATGCCATCACCGCACGGACAGGGAAGAGAAAGCAATAACTTCTGTTATAATTGCTAGAAATTGTGATGTTCTCTCCTGTTTCAAAGAATGATGCTTTGCCTGATATAATTTCTAAGCTAGGTCTCTTTGAAAACACCGTATTTTCAGAGTTTCACAGTGAATTACCAAGAAACAACATAGGAAACCACTGGGAACGGTGAAGTCACTTATAGATCCTTTGGTGTGTCAGGTGAAGCACACTACCCAAAAGACTCCAGCGTTCTTGAAACCAGTGTTTGCTCTTTAGTCTACTGTATCAACTCGAAAGTTCACTGAAGCATACAATGAAGCAGAACAACAACGGCACAGCAAGGGCATAATTCCATCTGTTGAAATCGTTTGATTATCTGTATATGGTGGTTAGAATTTCATCTGCTTGAAAACTGTTGCTGGACTCCTTCGGAACACAGTCTTTATGAGTTAACAATAAGTGCAACAACAACTTTTAGAAAGACATACATGAGAACCAGATAGCATCTAATATCTTCAGTTCAAAGAGCTACATCTGTACTTTCAGTAGTACATGCGTTACTCTGCACGGAAAACAAGATATGTCGAGACATCGCTATCTCTGATTGTGCCTTCAATGGCAATGCCACCGGTCACTATCTCCCACAATGAATGCCATCACCGCACGGACAGGGAAGAGAAAGCAATAACTTCTGTTATAATTGCTAGAAATTGTGATGTTCTCTCCTGTTTCAAAGAATGATGCTTTGCCTGATATAAATTCTAAGCTAGGTCTCTTTGAAAACACGGTATTTTCAGAGTTTCACAGTGAATTACCAAGAAACAACATAGGAAACCACTGGGAACGGTGAAGTCACTTATAGATCCTTTGGTGTGTCAGGTGAAGCACACTACCCAAAAGACTCCAGCGTTCTTGAAACCAGTGTTTGCTCTTTAGTCTACTGTATCAACTTGAAAGCTCACTGAAGCATACAATGAAGCAGAACAACAACGGCACAGCAAGGGCATAATTCCATCTGTTGAAATCGTTTGATTATCTGTATATGGTGGTTAGAATTTCATCTGGTTGAAAACTGTTGCTGGCCTCCTTCGGAACACAGTCTTTATGAGTTAACAATAAGTGCAACAACAACTTTTAGAAAGACATACATGAGAACCAGATAGCATCTCATATCTTCAGTTCAAAGAGCTACATCTGTACTTACAGTAGTACATACGTTACTCTGCACGGAAAACAAGATATGTCCAGACATCGCTATCTCTGATTCTGCCTTCAATGGCAATGCCACCGGTCACTATCTCCCACAATGAATACCATCACCGCACGGACAGGGAAGAGAAAGCAATAACTTCTGTTATAATTGCTAGAAATTGTGATGTTCTCTCCTGTTTCAAAGAATGATGCTTTGCCTGATATAATTTCTAAGCTAGGTCTCTTTGAAAACACGGTATTTTCAGAGTTTCACAGTGAATTACCAAGAAACAACATAGGAAACCACTGGGAACGGTGAAGTCACATATAGATCCTTTGGTGTGTCAGGTGAAGCACACTACCCAAAAGACTCCAGCGTTCTTGAAACCAGTGTTTGCTCTTTAGTCTACTGTATCAACTCGAAAGCTCACTGAAGCATACAATGAAGCAGAACAACAACGGCACAGCAAGGGCATAATTCCATCTGTTGAAATCGTTTGATTATCTGTATATGGTGGTTAGAATTTCATCTGGTTGAAAACTGTTGCTGGCCTCCTTCGGAACACAGTCTTTATGAGTTAACAATAAGTGCAACAACAACTTTTAGAAAGACATACATGAGAACCAGATAGCATCTAATATCTTCAGTTCAAAGAGCTACATCTGTACTTTCAGTAGTACATGCGTTACTCTGCACGGAAAACAAGATATGTCGAGACATCGCTATCTCTGATTCTGCCTTCAATGGCAATGCCACCGGTCACTATCTCCCACAATGAATGCTATCACCGAACGGAAAGGGAAGAGAAAGCAATAACTTCTGTTATAATTGCTAGAAATTGTGATGTTCTCTCCTGTTTCAAAGAATGATGCTTTGCCTGATATAATTTCTAAGCTAGGTCTCTTTGAAAACACGGTATTTTCAGAGTTTCACAGTGAATTACCAAGAAACAACGTAGGAAACCACTGGGAACGGTGAAGTCACATATAGATCCTTTGGTGTGTCAGGTGAAGCACACTACCCAAAAGACTCCAGCGTTCTTGAAACCAGTGTTTGCTCTTTAGTCTACTGTATCAACTCGAAAGCTCACTGAAGCATACAATGAAGCAGAACAACAACGGCACAGCAAGGGCATAATTCCATCTGTTGAAATCGTTTGATTATCTGTATATGGTGGTTAGAATTTCATCTGGTTGAAAACTGTTGCTGGCCTCCTTCGGAACACAGTCTTTATGAGTTAACAATAAGTGCAACAACAACTTTTAGAAAGACATACATGAGAACCAGATAGCATCTCATATCTTCAGTTCAAAGAGCTATATCTGTACTTTCTGTAGTACATACGTTACTCTGCATGGAAAACAAGATATGTCCAGACATCGCTATCTCTGATTCTGCCTTCAATGGCAATGCCACCGGTCACTATCTCCCACAATGAATACCATCACCGCACGGACAGGGAAGAGAAAGCAATAACTTCTGTTATAATTGCTAGAAATTGTGATGTTCTCTCCTGTTTCAAAGAATGATCCTTTGCCTGATATAATTTCTAAGCTAGGTCTATTTGAAAACACGGTATTTTCAGAGTTTCACAGTGAATTACCAAGAAACAACATAGGAAACCACTGGGAACGGTGAAGTCACATATAGATCCTTTGGTGTGTCAGGTGAAGCACACTACCCAAAAGACTCCAGCGTTCTTGAAACCAGTGTTTGCTCTTTAGTCTACTGTATCAACTCGAAAGCTCACTGAAGCATACAATGAAGCAGAACAACAACGGCACAGCAAGGGCATAATTCCATCTGTTGAAATCGTTTGATTATCTGTATATGGTGGTTAGAATTTCATCTGGTTGAAAACTGTTGCTGGCCTCCTTCGGAACACAGTCTTTATGAGTTAACAATAAGTGCAACAACAACTTTTAGAAAGACATACATGAGAACCAGATAGCATCTAATATCTTCAGTTCAAAGAGCTACATCTGTACTTTCAGTAGTACATGCGTTACTCTGCACGGAAAACAAGATATGTCGAGACATCGCTATCTCTGATTCTGCCTTCAATGGCAATGCCACCGGTCACTATCTCCCACAATGAATGCTATCACCGAACGGAAAGGGAAGAGAAAGCAATAACTTCTGTTATAATTGCTAGAAATTGTGATGTTCTCTCCTGTTTCAAAGAATGATGCTTTGCCTGATATAATTTCTAAGCTAGGTCTCTTTGAAAACACGGTATTTTCAGAGTTTCACAGTGAATTACCAAGAAACAACGTAGGAAACCACTGGGAACGGTGAAGTCACATATAGATCCTTTGGTGTGTCAGGTGAAGCACACTACCCAAAAGACTCCAGCGTTCTTGAAACCAGTGTTTGCTCTTTAGTCTACTGTATCAACTCGAAAGCTCACTGAAGCATACAATGAAGCAGAACAACAACGGCACAGCAAGGGCATAATTCCATCTGTTGAAATCGTTTGATTATCTGTATATGGTGGTTAGAATTTCATCTGGTTGAAAACTGTTGCTGGCCTCCTTCGGAACACAGTCTTTATGAGTTAACAATAAGTGCAACAACAACTTTTAGAAAGACATACATGAGAACCAGATAGCATCTCATATCTTCAGTTCAAAGAGCTACATCTGTACTTTCTGTAGTACATACGTTACTCTGCATGGAAAACAAGATATGTCCAGACATCGCTATCTCTGATTCTGCCTTCAATGGCAATGCCACCGGTAACTATCTCCCACAATGAATACCATCACCGCACGGACAGGGAAGAGAAAGCAATAACTTCTGTTATAATTGCTAGAAATTGTGATGTTCTCTCCTGTTTCAAAGAATGATCCTTTGCCTGATATAATTTCTAAGCTAGGTCTATTTGAAAACACGGTATTTTCAGATTTTCACAGTGAATTACCAAGAAACAACATAGGAAACCACTGGGAACGGTGAAGTCACTTATAGATCCTTTGGTGTGTCAGGTGAAGCACACTACCCAAAAGACTCCAGCGTTCTTGAAACCAGTGTTTGCTCTTTAGTCTACTGTATCAACTCGAAAGCTCACTGAAGCATACAATGAAGCAGAACAACAACGGCACAGCAAGGGCGTAATTCCATCTGTTGAAATCGTTTGATTATCTGTATATGGTGGTTAGAATTTCATCTGGTTGAAAACTGTTGCTGGCCTCCTTCGGAACACAGTCTTTATGAGTTAACAATAAGTGCAACAACAACTTTTAGAAAGACATACATGAGAACCAGATAGCATCTCATATCTTCAGTTCAAAGAGCTACATCTGTACTTTCAGTAGTACATGCGTTACTCTGCACGGAAAACAAGATATGTCGAGACATCGCTATCTCTGATTCTGCCTTCAATGGCAATGCCACGGGTCACTATCTCCCACAATGAATGCCATCACCGCACGGACAGGGAAGAGAAAGCAATAACTTCTGTTATAATTGCTAGAAATTGTGATGTTCTCTCCTGTTTCAAAGAATGATGCTTTGCCTGATATAATTTCTAAGCTAGGTCTCTTTGAAAACACGGTATTTTCAGAGTTTCACAGTGAATTACCAAGAAACAACATAGGAAACCACTGGGAACGGTGAAGTCACATATAGGTCCTTTGGTGTGTCAGGTGAAGCACTCTACCCAAAAGACTCCAGCGTTCTTGAAACCAGTGTTTGCTCTTTAGTCTACTGTATCAACTCGAAAGCTCACTGAAGCACACAATGAAGCAGAACAACAACGGCACAGCAAGGGCATAATTCCATCTGTTGAAATCGTTTGATTATCTGTATATGGTGGTTAGAATTTCATCTGGTTGAAAACTGTTGCTGGCCTCCTTCGGAACACAGTCTTTATGAGTTAACAATCAGTGCAACAACAACTTTTAGAAAGACATACATGAGAACCAGATAGCATCTAATATCTTCAGTTCAAAGAGCTACATCTGTACTTTCAGTAGTACATGCGTTACTCTGCACGGAAAACAAGATATGTCGAGACATCGCTATCTCTGATTCTGCCTTCAAGGCAATGCCACCGGTCACTATCTCCCACAATGAATGCCATCACCGCACGGACAGGGAAGAGAAAGCAATAACTTCTGTTATAATTGCTAGAAATTGTGATGTTCTCTCCTGTTTCAAAGAATGATGCTTTGCCTGATATAATTTCTAAGCTAGGTCTCTTTGAAAACACGGTATTTTCAGAGTTTCACAGTGAATTACCAAGAAACAACATAGGAAACCACTGGGAACGGTGAAGTCACATATAGATCCTTTGGTGTGTCAGGTGAAACACACTACCCAAAAGACTCCAGCGTTCTTGAAACCAGTGTTTGCTCTTTAGTCTACTGTATCAACTCGAAAGCTCACTGAAGCATACAATGAAGCAGAACAACAACGGCACAGCAAGGGCATAATTCCATCTGTTGAAATCGTTTGATTATCTGTATATGGTGGTTAGAATTTCATCTGGTTGAAAACTGTTGCTGGCCTCCTTCGGAACACAGTCTTTATGAGTTAACAATAAGTGCAACAACAACTTTTAGAAAGACATACATGAGAACCAGATAGCATCTAATATCTTCAGTTCAAAGAGCTACATCTGTACTTTCAGTAGAACATGCGTTACTCTGCACGGAAAACAAGATATGTCCAGACATCGCTATCTCTGATTCTGCCTTCAATGGCAATGCCACCGGTCACTATCTCCCACAATGAATGCCATCACCGCACGGACAGGGAAGAGAAAGCAATAACTTCTGTTATAATTGCTAGAAATTGTGATGTTCTCTCCTGTTTCAAAGAATGATGCTTTGCCTGATATAAATTCTAAGCTAGGTCTCTTTGAAAACACGGTATTTTCAGAGTTTCACAGTGAATTACCAAGAAAAAACATAGGAAACCACTGGGAACGGTGAAGTCACATATAGATCCTTTGGTGTGTCAGGTGAAGCACACTACCCAAAAGACTCCAGCGTTCTTGAAACCAGTGTTTGCTCTTTAGTCTACTGTATCAACTCGAAAGCTCACTGAAGCATACAATGAAGCAGAAAAACAACGGCACAGCAAGGGCATAATTCCATCTGTTGAAATCGTTTGATTATCTATATATGGTGGTTAGAATTTCTTCTGGTTGAAAACTGTTGCTGGCCTCCATCTGAACACAGACTTTATGAGTTAACAATAAGTGCAACAACAACTTTTAGAAAGACATACATGAGAACCAGATAGCATCTAATATCTTCAGTTCAAAGAGCTACATCTGTACTTTCAGTAGTACATGTGTTACTCTGCACGGTAAACAAGATATGTCCAGACATCGCTATCTCTGATTCTGCCTTCAATGGCAATGCCAGCGGTCACTATCTCCCACAATGAATGCCATCACCGCACGGACAGGGAAGAGAAAGCAATAACTTCTGTTATAATTGCTAGAAATTGTGATGTTCTCTCCTGTTTCAAAGAATGATGCTTTGCCTGATATAATTTCTAAGCTAGGTCTCTTTGAAAACACGGTATTTTCAGAGTTTCACAGTGAATTACCAAGAAACAACATAGGAAACCACTGGGAACGGTGAAGTCACTTATAGATCCTTTGGTGTGTCAGGTGAAGCACACTACCCAAAAGACTCCAGCGTTCTTGAAACCAGTGTTTGCTCTTTAGTCTACTGTATCAACTCGAAAGCTCACTGAAGCATACAATGAAGCAGAACAACAACGGCACAGCAAGGGCATAATTCCATCTGTTGAAATCGTTTGATTATCTGTATATGGTGGTTAGAATTTCATCTGCTTGAAAACTGTTGCTGGCCTCCTTCGGAACACAGTCTTTATGAGTTAACAATAAGTGCAACAACAACTTTTAGAAAGACATACATGAGAACCAGATAGCATCTAATATCTTCAGTTCAAAGAGCTACATCTGTACTTTCAGTAGTACATGCGTTACTCTGCACGGTAAACAAGATATGTCGAGACATCGCTATCTCTGATTGTGCCTTCAATGGCAATGCCACGGGTCACTATCTCCCACAATGAATGCCATCACCGCACGGACAGGGAAGAGAAAGCAATAACTTCTGTTATAATTGCTAGAAATTGTGATGTTCTCCCCTGTTTCAAAGAATGGTGCTTTGCCTGATATAATTTCTAAGCTAGGTCTCTTTGAAAACACGGTATTTTCAGAGTTTCACAGTGAATTACCAAGAAACAACATAGGAAACCACTGGGAACGGTGAAGTCACATATAGATCCTTTGGTGTGTCAGGTGAAACACACTACCCAAAAGACTCCAGCGTTCTTTAAACCAGTGTTTGCTCTTTAGTCTACTGTTTCAACTCGAAAGCTCACTGAAGCATACAATGAAGCACAACAACAACGGCACAGCAAGGGCATAATTCCATCTGTTGAAATCGTTTGATTATCTGTATATGGTGGTTAGAATTTCATCTGGTTGAAAACTGTTGCTGGCCTCCTTCGGAACACAGTCTTTATGAGTTAACAATAAGTGCAACAACAACTTTTAGAAAGACATACATGAGAACCAGATAGCATCTAATATCTTCAGTTCAAAGAGCTAAATCTGTACTTTCAGTAGAACATGCGTTACTCTGCACGGAAAACAAGATATGTCCAGACATCGCTATCTCTGATTCTGCCTTCAATGGCAATGCCACCGGTCACTATCTCCCACAATGAATGCTATCACCGAACGGAAAGGGAAGAGAAAGCAATAACTTCTGTTATAATTGCTAGAAATTGTGATGTTCTCTCCTGTTTCAAAGAATGATGCTTTGCCTGATATAATTTCTAAGCTAGGTCTCTTTGAAAACACGGTATTTTCAGAGTTTCACAGTGAATTACCAAGAAACAACATAGGAAACCACTGGGAACGGTGAAGTCACTTATAGATCCTTTGGTGTGTCAGGTGAAACACACTACCCAAAAGACTCCAGCGTTCTTGAAACCAGTGTTTGCTCTTTAGTCTACTGTATCAACTCTAAATCTCACTGAAGTATACAATGAAGCAGAACAACAACGGCACAGCAAGGGCATAATTCCATCTGTTGAAATCGTTTGATTATCTGTATATGGTGGTTAGAATTTCATCTGGTTGAAAACTGTTGCTGGCCTCCTTCAGAACACAGTCTTTATGAGTTAACAATAAGTGCAACAACAACTTTTAGAAAGACATACATGAGAACCAGATAGCATCTAATATCTTCAGTTCAAAGAGCTACATCTGTACTTTCAGTAGTACATGCGTTACTCTGCACGGAAAACAAGATATGTCGAGACATCGCTATCTCTGATTGTGCCTTCAATGGCAATGCCACGGGTCACTATCTCCCACAATGAATGCCATCACCGCACGGACAGGGAAGAGAAAGCAATAACTTCTGTTATAATTGCTAGAAATTGTGATGTTCTCTCCTGTTTCAAAGAATGGTGCTTTGCCTGATATAATTTCTAAGCTAGGTCTCTTTGAAAACACGGTATTTTCAGAGTTTCACAGTGAATTACCAAGAAACAACATAGGAAACCACTGGGAACGGTGAAGTCACATATAGATCCTTTGGTGTGTCAGGTGAAACACACTACCCAAAAGACTCCAGCGTTCTTTAAACCAGTGTTTGCTCTTTAGTCTACTGTTTCAACTCGAAAGCTCACTGAAGCATACAATGAAGCACAACAACAACGGCACAGCAAGGGCATAATTCCATCTGTTGAAATCGTTTGATTATCTGTATATGGTGGTTAGAATTTCATCTGGTTGAAAACTGTTCCTGGCCTCCTTCGGAACACAGTCTTTATGAGTTAACATTAAGTGCAACAACAACTTTTAGAAAGACATACATGAGAACCAGATAGCATCTAATATCTTCAGTTCAAAGAGCTACATCTGTACTTTCAGTAGTACATGCGTTACTCTGCACGGAAAACAAGATATGTCGAGACATCGCTATCTCTGATTCTGCCTTCAATGGCAATGCCACCGGTCACTATCTCCCACAATGAATGCTATCACCGAACGTAAAGGGAAGAGAAAGCAATAACTTCTGTTATAATTGCTAGAAATTGTGATGTTCTCTCCTGTTTCAAAGAATGATGCTTTGCCTGATATAATTTCTAAGCTAGGTCTCTTTGAAAACACGGTATTTTCAGAGTTTCACAGTGAATTACCAAGAAACAACATAGGAAACCACTGGGAACGGTGAAGTCACATATAGATCCTTTGGTGTGTCAGGTGAAGCACACTACCCAAAAGACTCCAGCGTTCTTGAAACCAGTGTTTGCTCTTTAGTCTACTGTATCAACTCGAAAGCTCACTGAAGCATACAATGAAGCAGAACAACAACGGCACAGCAAGGGCATAATTCCATCTGTTGAAATCGTTTGATTATCTGTATATGGTGGTTAGAATTTCATCTGGTTGAAAACTGTTGCTGGCCTCCTTCGGAACACAGTCTTTATGAGTTAACAATAAGTGCAACAACAACTTTTAGAAAGACATACATGAGAACCAGATAGCATCTAATATCTTCAGTTCAAAGAGCTACATCTGTACTTTCAGTAGTACATGCGTTACTCTGCACGGAAAACAAGATATGTCGAGACATCGCTATCTCTGATTGTGCCTTCAATGGCAATGCCACCGGTCACTATCTCCCACAATGAATGCCATCACCGCACGGACAGGGAAGAGAAAGCAATAACTTCTGTTATAATTGCTAGAAATTGTGATGTTCTCTCCTGTTTCAAAGAATGATGCTTTCCGTGATATAAATTCTAAGCTAGGTCTCTTTGAAAACACGGTATTTTCAGAGTTTCACAGTGAATTACCAAGAAAAAACATAGGAAACCACTGGGAACGGTGAAGTCACATATAGATCCTTTGGTGTGTCAGGTGAAACACACTACCCAAAAGACTCCAGCGTTCTTGAAACCAGTGTTTGCTCTTTAGTCTACTGTATCAACTCTAAATCTCACTGAAGTATACAATGAAGCAGAACAACAACGGCACAGCAAGGGCATAATTCCATCTGTTGAAATCGTTTGATTATCTGTATATGGTGGTTAGAATTTCATCTGGTTGAAAACTGTTGCTGGCCTCCTTCGGAACACAGTCTTTATGAGTTAACAATAAGTGCAACAACAACTTTTAGAAAGACATACATGAGAACCAGATAGCATCTAATATCTTCAGTTCAAAGAGCTACATCTGTACTTTCAGTAGTACATGCGTTACTCTGAACGGTAAACAAGATATGTCCAGACATCGCTATCTCTGATTCTGCCTTCAATGGCAATGCCAGCGGTCACTATCTCCCACAATGAATGCCATCACCGCACGGACAGGGAAGAGAAAGCAATAACTTCTGTTATAATTGCTAGAAATTGTGATGTTCTCTCCTGTTTCAAAGAATGATGCTTTGCCTGATATAATTTCTAAGCTAGGTCTCTTTGAAAACACGGTATTTTCAGAGTTTCACAGTGAATTACCAAGAAACAACATAGGAAACCACTGGGAACGGTGAAGTCACTTATAGATCCTTTGGTGTGTCAGGTGAAGCACACTACCCAAAAGACTCCAGCGTTCTTGAAACCAGTGTTTGCTCTTTAGTCTACTGTATCAACTCGAAAGTTCACTGAAGCATACAATGAAGCAGAACAACAACGGCACAGCAAGGGCATAATTCCATCTGTTGAAATCGTTTGATTATCTGTATATGGTGGTTAGAATTTCATCTGCTTGAAAACTGTTGCTGGCCTCCTTCGGAACACAGTCTTTATGAGTTAACAATAAGTGCAACAACAACTTTTAGAAAGACATACATGAGAACCAGATAGCATCTAATATCTTCAGTTCAAAGAGCTACATCTGTACTTTCAGTAGTACATGCGTTACTCTGCACGGAAAACAAGATATGTCGAGACATCGCTATCTCTGATTGTGCCTTCAATGGCAATGCCACCGGTCACTATCTCCCACAATGAATGCCATCACCGCACGGACAGGGAAGAGAAAGCAATAACTTCTGTTATAATTGCTAGAAATTGTGATGTTCTCTCCTGTTTCAAAGAATGATGCTTTGCGTGATATAAATTCTAAGCTAGGTCTCTTTGAAAACACGGTATTTTCAGAGTTTCACAGTGAATTACCAAGAAACAACATAGGAAACCACTGGGAACGGTGAAGTCACATATAGATCCTTTGGTGTGTCAGGTGAAACACACTACCCAAAAGACTCCAGCGTTCTTTAAACCAGTGTTTGCTCTTTAGTCTACTGTTTCAACTCGAAAGCTCACTGAAGCATACAATGAAGCACAACAACAACGGCACAGCAAGGGCATAATTCCATCTGTTGAAATCGTTTGATTATCTGTATATGGTGGTTAGAATTTCATCTGGTTGAAAACTGTTGCTGGCCTCCTTCGGAACACAGTCTTTATGAGTTAACAATAAGTGCAACAACAACTTTTAGAAAGACATACATGAGAACCAGATAGCATCTAATATCTTCAGTTCAAAGAGCTAAATCTGTACTTTCAGTAGAACATGCGTTACTCTGCACGGAAAACAAGATATGTCCAGACATCGCTATCTCTGATTCTGCCTTCAATGGCAATGCCACCGGTCACTATCTCCCATAATGAATGCCATCACCGCACGGACAGGGAAGAGAAAGCAATAACTTCTGTTATAATTGCTAGAAATTGTGATGTTCTCTCCTGTTTCAAAGAATGATGCTTTGCGTGATATAAATTCTAAGCTAGGTCTCTTTGAAAACACGGTATTTTCAGAGTTTCACAGTGAATTACCAAGAAAAAACATAGGAAACCACTGGGAACGGTGAAGTCACATATAGATCCTTTGGTGTGTCAGGTGAAACACACTACCCAAAAGACTCCAGCGTTCTTGAAACCAGTGTTTGCTCTTTAGTCTACTGTATCAACTCTAAATCTCACTGAAGTATACAATGAAGCAGAACAACAACGGCACAGCAAGGGCATAATTCCATCTGTTGAAATCGTTTGATTATCTGTATATGGTGGTTAGAATTTCATCTGGTTGAAAACTGTTGCTGGCCTCCTTCAGAACACAGTCTTTATGAGTTAACAATAAGTGCAACAACAACTTTTAGAAAGACATACATGAGAACCAGATAGCATCTAATATCTTCAGTTCAAAGAGCTACATCTGTACTTTCAGTAGTACATGCGTTACTCTGCACGGAAAACAAGATATGTCGAGACATCGTTATCTCTGATTCTGCCTTCAATGGCAATGCCACCGGTCACTATCTCCCACAATGAATGCTATCACCGAACGGAAAGGGAAGAGAAAGCAATAACTTCTGTTATAATTGCTAGAAATTGTGATGTTCTCTCCTGTTTCAAAGAATGATGCTTTGCCTGATATAATTTCTAAGCTAGGTCTCTTTGAAAACACGGTATTTTCAGAGTTTCACAGTGAATTACCAAGAAACAACATAGGAAACCACTGGGAACGGTGAAGTCACTTATAGATCCTTTGGTGTGTCAGGTGAAGCACACTACCCAAAAGACTCCAGCGTTCTTGAAACCAGTGTTTGCTCTTTAGTCTACTGTATCAACTCGAAAGCTCACTGAAGCATACAATGAAGCAGAACAACAACGGCACAGCAAGGGCATAATTCCATCTGTTGAAATCGTTTGATTATCTGTATATGGTGGTTAGAATTTCATCTGGTTGAAAACTGTTGCTGGCCTCCTTCGGAACACAGTCTTTATGAGTTAACAATAAGTGCAACAACAACTTTTAGAAAGACATACATGAGAACCAGATAGCATCTAATATCTTCAGTTCAAAGAGCTACATCTGTACTTTCAGTAGTACATGCGTTACTCTGCACGGAAAACAAGATATGTCGAGACATCGCTATCTCTGATTGTGCCTTCAATGGCAATGCCACGGGTCACTATCTCCCACAATGAATGCCATCACCGCACGGACAGGGAAGAGAAAGCAATAACTTCTGTTATAATTGCTAGAAATTGTGATGTTCTCTCCTGTTTCAAAGAATGGTGCTTTGCCTGATATAATTTCTAAGCTAGGTCTCTTTGAAAACACGGTATTTTCAGAGTTTCACAGTGAATTACCAAGAAACAACATAGGAAACCACTGGGAACGGTGAAGTCACATATAGATCCTTTGGTGTGTCAGGTGAAACACACTACCCAAAAGACTCCAGCGTTCTTTAAACCAGTGTTTGCTCTTTAGTCTACTGTTTCAACTCGAAAGCTCACTGAAGCATACAATGAAGCACAACAACAACGGCACAGCAAGGGCATAATTCCATCTGTTGAAATCGTTTGATTATCTGTATATGGTGGTTAGAATTTCATCTGGTTGAAAACTGTTCCTGGCCTCCTTCGGAACACAGTCTTTATGAGTTAACAATAAGTGCAACAACAACTTTTAGAAAGACATACATGAGAACCAGATAGCATCTAATATCTTCAGTTCAAAGAGCTACATCTGTACTTTCAGTAGTACATGCGTTACTCTGCACGGAAAACAAGATATGTCGAGACATCGCTATCTCTGATTCTGCCTTCAATGGCAATGCCACCGGTCACTATCTCCCACAATGAATGCTATCACCGAACGGAAAGGGAAGAGAAAGCAATAACTTCTGTTATAATTGCTAGAAATTGTGATGTTCTCTCCTGTTTCAAAGAATGATGCTTTGCCTGATATAATTTCTAAGCTAGGTCTCTTTGAAAACACGGTATTTTCAGAGTTTCACAGTGAATTACCAAGAAACAACGTAGGAAACCACTGGGAACGGTGAAGTCACATATAGGTCCTTTGGTGTGTCAGGTGAAGCACACTACCCAAAAGACTCCAGCGTTCTTGAAACCAGTGTTTGCTCTTTAGTCTACTGTATCAACTCGAAAGCTCACTGAAGCATACAATGAAGCAGAACAACAACGGCACAGCAAGGGCATAATTCCATCTGTTGAAATCGTTTGATTATCTGTATATGGTGGTTAGAATTTCATCTGGTTGAAAACTGTTGCTGGCCTCCTTCGGAACACAGTCTTTATGAGTTAACAATAAGTGCAACAACAACTTTTAGAAAGACATACATGAGAACCAGATAGCATCTAATATCTTCAGTTCAAAGAGCTACATCTGTACTTTCAGTAGTACATGCGTTACTCTGCACGGAAAACAAGATATGTCGAGACATCGCTATCTCTGATTGTGCCTTCAATGGCAATGCCACCGGTCACTATCTCCCACAATGAATGCCATCACCGCACGGACAGGGAAGAGAAAGCAATAACTTCTGTTATAATTGCTAGAAATTGTGATGTTCTCTCCTGTTTCAAAGAATGATCCTTTGCCTGATATAATTTCTAAGCTAGGTCTCTTTGAAAACACGGTATTTTCAGAGTTTCACAGTGAATTACCAAGAAACAACAGAGGAAACCACTGGGAACGGTGAAGTCACATATAGATCCTTTGGTGTGTCAGGTGAAGCACACTACCCAAAAGACTCCAGCGTTCTTGAAACCAGTGTTTGCTCTTTAGTCTACTGTATCAACTCGAAAGCTCACTGAAGCATACAATGAAGCAGAACAACAACGGCACAGCAAGGGCATAATTCCATCTGTTGAAATCGTTTGATTATCTGTATATGGTGGTTAGAATTTCATCTGGTTGAAAACTGTTGCTGGCCTCCTTCGGAACACAGTCTTTATGAGTTAACAATAAGTGCAACAACAACTTTTAGAAAGACATACATGAGAACCAGATAGCATCTAATATCTTCAGTTCAAAGAGCTACATCTGTACTTTCAGTAGTACATGCGTTACTCTGCACGGAAAACAAGATATGTCGAGACATCGCTATCTCTGATTCTGCCTTCAATGGCAATGCCACCGGTCACTATCTCCCACAATGAATGCTATCACCGAACGGAAAGGGAAGAGAAAGCAATAACTTCTGTTATAATTGCTAGAAATTGTGATGTTCTCTCCTGTTTCAAAGAATGATGCTTTGCCTGATATAATTTCTAAGCTAGGTCTCTTTGAAAACACGGTATTTTCAGAGTTTCACAGTGAATTACCAAGAAACAACGTAGGAAACCACTGGGAACGGTGAAGTCACATATAGATCTTTTGGTGTGTCAGGTGAAGCACACTACCCAAAAGACTCCAGCGTTCTTGAAACCAGTGTTTGCTCTTTAGTCTACTGTATCAACTCGAAAGCTCACTGAAGCATACAATGAAGCAGAACAACAACGGCACAGCAAGGGCATAATTCCATCTGTTGAAATCGTTTGATTATCTGTATATGGTGGTTAGAATTTCATCTGGTTGAAAACTGTTGCTGGCCTCCTTCGGAACACAGTCTTTATGAGTTAACAATAAGTGCAACAACAACTTTTAGAAAGACATACATGAGAACCAGATAGCATCTCATATCTTCAGTTCAAAGAGCTATATCTGTACTTTCTGTAGTACATACGTTACTCTGCATGGAAAACAAGATATGTCCAGACATCGCTATCTCTGATTCTGCCTTCAATGGCAATGCCACCGGTCACTATCTCCCACAATGAATACCATCACCGCACGGACAGGGAAGAGAAAGCAATAACTTCTGTTATAATTGCTAGAAATTGTGATGTTCTCTCCTGTTTCAAAGAATGATGCTTTGCCTGATATAATTTCTAAGCTAGGTCTCTTTGAAAACACGGTATTTTCAGAGTTTCACAGTGAATTACCAAGAAACAACATAGGAAACCACTGGGAACGGTGAAGTCACATATAGATCCTTTGGTGTGTCAGGTGAAGCACACTACCCAAAAGACTCCAGCGTTCTTGAAACCAGTGTTTGCTCTTTAGTCTACTGTATCAACTCGAAAGCTCACTGAAGCATACAATGAAGCAGAACAACAACGGCACAGCAAGGGCATAATTCCATCTGTTGAAATCGTTTGATTATCTGTATATGGTGGTTAGAATTTCATCTGGTTGAAAACTGTTGCTGGCCTCCTTCGGAACACAGTCTTTATGAGTTAACAATAAGTGCAACAACAACTTTTAGAAAGACATACATGAGAACCAGATAGCATCTAATATCTTCAGTTCAAAGAGCTACATCTGTACTTTCAGTAGTACATGCGTTACTCTGCACGGAAAAAAAGATATGTCGAGACATCGCTATCTCTGATTCTGCCTTCAATGGCAATGCCACCGGTCACTATCTCCCACAATGAATGCTATCACCGAACGGAAAGGGAAGAGAAAGCAATAACTTCTGTTATAATTGCTAGAAATTGTGATGTTCTCTCCTGTTTCAAAGAATGATGCTTTGCCTGATATAATTTCTAAGCTAGGTCTCTTTGAAAACACGGTATTTTCAGAGTTTCACAGTGAATTACCAAGAAACAACGTAGGAAACCACTGGGAACGGTGAAGTCACATATAGATCCTTTGGTGTGTCAGGTGAAGCACACTACCCAAAAGACTCCAGCGTTCTTGAAACCAGTGTTTGCTCTTTAGTCTACTGTATCAACTCGAAAGCTCACTGAAGCATACAATGAAGCAGAACAACAACGGCACAGCAAGGGCATAATTCCATCTGTTGAAATCGTTTGATTATCTGTATATGGTGGTTAGAATTTCATCTGGTTGAAAACTGTTGCTGGCCTCCTTCGGAACACAGTCTTTATGAGTTAACAATAAGTGCAACAACAACTTTTAGAAAGACATACATGAGAACCAGATAGCATCTCATATCTTCAGTTCAAAGAGCTACATCTGTACTTTCTGTAGTACATACGTTACTCTGCATGGAAAACAAGATATGTCCAGACATCGCTATCTCTGATTCTGCCTTCAATGGCAATGCCACCGGTAACTATCTCCCACAATGAATACCATCACCGCACGGACAGGGAAGAGAAAGCAATAACTTCTGTTATAATTGCTAGAAATTGTGATGTTCTCTCCTGTTTCAAAGAATGATCCTTTGCCTGATATAATTTCTAAGCTAGGTCTATTTGAAAACACGGTATTTTCAGAGTTTCACAGTGAATTACCAAGAAACAACATAGGAAACCACTGGGAACGGTGAAGTCACTTATAGATCCTTTGGTGTGTCAGGTGAAGCACACTACCCAAAAGACTCCAGCGTTCTTGAAACCAGTGTTTGCTCTTTAGTCTACTGTATCAACTCGAAAGCTCACTGAAGCATACAATGAAGCAGAACAACAACGGCACAGCAAGGGCGTAATTCCATCTCTTGAAATCGTTTGATTATCTGTATATGGTGGTTAGAATTTCATCTGGTTGAAAACTGTTGCTGGCCTCCTTCGGAACACAGTCTTTATGAGTTAACAATAAGTGCAACAACAACTTTTAGAAAGACATACATGAGAACCAGATAGCATCTCATATCTTCAGTTCAAAGAGCTACATCTGTACTTTCAGTAGTACATGCGTTACTCTGCACGGAAAACAAGATATGTCGAGACATCGCTATCTCTGATTCTGCCTTCAATGGCAATGCCACGGGTCACTATCTCCCACAATGAATGCCATCACCGCACGGACAGGGAAGAGAAAGCAATAACTTCTGTTATAATTGCTAGAAATTGTGATGTTCTCTCCTGTTTCAAAGAATGATGCTTTGCCTGATATAATTTCTAAGCTAGGTCTCTTTGAAAACACGGTATTTTCAGAGTTTCACAGTGAATTACCAAGAAACAACATAGGAAACCACTGGGAACGGTGAAGTCACATATAGATCCTTTGGTGTGTCAGGTGAAGCACACTACCCAAAAGACTCCAGCGTTCTTGAAACCAGTGTTTGCTCTTTAGTCTACTGTATCAACTCGAAAGCTCACTGAAGCATACAATGAAGCAGAACAACAACGGCACAGCAAGGGCATAATTCCATCTGTTGAAATCGTTTGATTATCTGTATATGGTGGTTAGAATTTCATCTGGTTGAAAACTGTTGCTGGCCTCCTTCGGAACACAGTCTTTATGAGTTAACAATAAGTGCAACAACAACTTTTAGAAAGACATACATGAGAACCAGATAGCATCTAATATCTTCAGTTCAAAGAGCTACATCTGTACTTTCAGTAGTACATGCGTTACTCTGCACGGAAAAAAAGATATGTCGAGACATCGCTATCTCTGATTCTGCCTTCAATGGCAATGCCACCGGTCACTATCTCCCACAATGAATGCTATCACCGAACGGAAAGGGAAGAGAAAGCAATAACTTCTGTTATAATTGCTAGAAATTGTGATGTTCTCTCCTGTTTCAAAGAATGATGCTTTGCCTGATATAATTTCTAAGCTAGGTCTCTTTGAAAACACGGTATTTTCAGAGTTTCACAGTGAATTACCAAGAAACAACGTAGGAAACCACTGGGAACGGTGAAGTCACATATAGATCCTTTGGTGTGTCAGGTGAAGCACACTACCCAAAAGACTCCAGCGTTCTTGAAACCAGTGTTTGCTCTTTAGTCTACTGTATCAACTCGAAAGCTCACTGAAGCATACAATGAAGCAGAACAACAACGGCACAGCAAGGGCATAATTCCATCTGTTGAAATCGTTTGATTATCTGTATATGGTGGTTAGAATTTCATCTGGTTGAAAACTGTTGCTGGCCTCCTTCGGAACACAGTCTTTATGAGTTAACAATAAGTGCAACAACAACTTTTAGAAAGACATACATGAGAACCAGATAGCATCTCATATCTTCAGTTCAAAGAGCTACATCTGTACTTTCTGTAGTACATACGTTACTCTGCATGGAAAACAAGATATGTCCAGACATCGCTATCTCTGATTCTGCCTTCAATGGCAATGCCACCGGTAACTATCTCCCACAATGAATACCATCACCGCACGGACAGGGAAGAGAAAGCAATAACTTCTGTTATAATTGCTAGAAATTGTGATGTTCTCTCCTGTTTCAAAGAATGATCCTTTGCCTGATATAATTTCTAAGCTAGGTCTATTTGAAAACACGGTATTTTCAGAGTTTCACAGTGAATTACCAAGAAACAACATAGGAAACCACTGGGAACGGTGAAGTCACTTATAGATCCTTTGGTGTGTCAGGTGAAGCACACTACCCAAAAGACTCCAGCGTTCTTGAAACCAGTGTTTGCTCTTTAGTCTACTGTATCAACTCGAAAGCTCACTGAAGCATACAATGAAGCAGAACAACAACGGCACAGCAAGGGCGTAATTCCATCTCTTGAAATCGTTTGATTATCTGTATATGGTGGTTAGAATTTCATCTGGTTGAAAACTGTTGCTGGCCTCCTTCGGAACACAGTCTTTATGAGTTAACAATAAGTGCAACAACAACTTTTAGAAAGACATACATGAGAACCAGATAGCATCTCATATCTTCAGTTCAAAGAGCTACATCTGTACTTTCAGTAGTACATGCGTTACTCTGCACGGAAAACAAGATATGTCGAGACATCGCTATCTCTGATTCTGCCTTCAATGGCAATGCCACGGGTCACTATCTCCCACAATGAATGCCATCACCGCACGGACAGGGAAGAGAAAGCAATAACTTCTGTTATAATTGCTAGAAATTGTGATGTTCTCTCCTGTTTCAAAGAATGATGCTTTGCCTGATATAATTTCTAAGCTAGGTCTCTTTGAAAACACGGTATTTTCAGAGTTTCACAGTGAATTACCAAGAAACAACATAGGAAACCACTGGGAACGGTGAAGTCACATATAGATCCTTTGGTGTGTCAGGTGAAGCACACTACCCAAAAGACTCCAGCGTTCTTGAAACCAGTGTTTGCTCTTTAGTCTACTGTATCAACTCGAAAGCTCACTGAAGCACACAATGAAGCAGAACAACAACGGCACAGCAAGGGCATAATTCCATCTGTTGAAATCGTTTGATTATCTGTATATGGTGGTTAGAATTTCATCTGGTTGAAAACTGTTGCTGGCCTCCTTCGGAACACAGTCTTTATGAGTTAACAATCAGTGCAACAACAACTTTTAGAAAGACATACATGAGAACCAGATAGCATCTAATATCTTCAGTTCAAAGAGCTACATCTGTACTTTCAGTAGTACATGCGTTACTCTGCACGGAAAACAAGATATGTCGAGACATCGCTATCTCTGATTCTGCCTTCAAGGCAATGCCACCGGTCACTATCTCCCACAATGAATGCCATCACCGCACGGACAGGGAAGAGAAAGCAATAACTTCTGTTATAATTGCTAGAAATTGTGATGTTCTCTCCTGTTTCAAAGAATGATGCTTTGCCTGATATAATTTCTAAGCTAGGTCTCTTTGAAAACACGGTATTTTCAGAGTTTCACAGTGAATTACCAAGAAACAACATAGGAAACCACTGGGAACGGTGAAGTCACATATAGATCCTTTGGTGTGTCAGGTGAAACACACTACCCAAAAGACTCCAGCGTTCTTGAAACCAGTGTTTGCTCTTTAGTCTACTGTATCAACTCGAAAGCTCACTGAAGCATACAATGAAGCAGAACAACAACGGCACAGCAAGGGCATAATTCCATCTGTTGAAATCGTTTGATTATCTGTATATGGTGGTTAGAATTTCATCTGGTTGAAAACTGTTGCTGGCCTCCTTCGGAACACAGTCTTTATGAGTTAACAATAAGTGCAACAACAACTTTTAGAAAGACATACATGAGAACCAGATAGCATCTAATATCTTCAGTTCAAAGAGCTACATCTGTACTTTCAGTAGAACATGCGTTACTCTGCACGGAAAACAAGATATGTCCAGACATCGCTATCTCTGATTCTGCCTTCAATGGCAATGCCACCGGTCACTATCTCCCACAATGAATGCCATCACCACACGGACAGGGAAGAGAAAGCAATAACTTCTGTTATAATTGCTAGAAATTGTGATGTTCTCTCCTGTTTCAAAGAATGATGCTTTGCCTGATATAAATTCTAAGCTAGGTCTCTTTGAAAACACGGTATTTTCAGAGTTTCACAGTGAATTACCAAGAAACAACATAGGAAACCACTGGGAACGGTGAAGTCACATATAGATCCTTTGGTGTGTCAGGTGAAGCACACTACCCAAAAGACTCCAGCGTTCTTGAAACCAGTGTTTGCTCTTTAGTCTACTGTATCAACTCGAAAGCTCACTGAAGCATACAATGAAGCAGAACAACAACGGCACAGCAAGGGCATAATTCCATCTGTTGAAATCGTTTGATTATCTATATATGGTGGTTAGAATTTCTTCTGGTTGAAAACTGTTGCTGGCCTCCATCTGAACACAGACTTTATGAGTTAACAATAAGTGCAACAACAACTTTTAGAAAGACATACATGAGAACCAGATAGCATCTAATATCTTCAGTTCAAAGAGCTACATCTGTACTTTCAGTAGTACATGTGTTACTCTGCACGGTAAACAAGATATGTCCAGACATCGCTATCTCTGATTCTGCCTTCAATGGCAATGCCAGCGGTCACTATCTCCCACAATGAATGCCATCACCGCACGGACAGGGAAGAGAAAGCAATAACTTCTGTTATAATTGCTAGAAATTGTGATGTTCTCTCCTGTTTCAAAGAATGATGCTTTGCCTGATATAATTTCTAAGCTAGGTCTCTTTGAAAACACGGTATTTTCAGAGTTTCACAGTGAATTACCAAGAAACAACATAGGAAACCTCTGGGAACGGTGAAGTCACTTATAGATCCTTTGGTGTGTCAGGTGAAGCACACTACCCAAAAGACTCCAGCGTTCTTGAAACCAGTGTTTGCTCTTTAGTCTACTGTATCAACTCGAAAGCTCACTGAAGCATACAATGAAGCAGAACAACAACGGCACAGCAAGGGCATAATTCCATCTGTTGAAATCGTTTGATTATCTGTATATGGTGGTTAGAATTTCATCTGGTTGAAAACTGTTGCTGGCCTCCTTCGGAACACAGTCTTTATGAGTTAACAATAAGTGCAACAACAACTTTTAGAAAGACATACATGAGAACCAGATAGCATCTAATATCTTCAGTTCAAAGAGCTACATCTGTACTTTCAGTAGTACATGCGTTACTCTGCACGGTAAACAAGATATGTCGAGACATCGCTATCTCTGATTGTGCCTTCAATGGCAATGCCACGGGTCACTATCTCCCACAATGAATGCCATCACCGCACGGACAGGGAAGAGAAAGCAATAACTTCTGTTATAATTGCTAGAAATTGTGATGTTCTCTCCTGTTTCAAAGAATGGTGCTTTGCCTGATATAATTTCTAAGCTAGGTCTCTTTGAAAACACGGTATTTTCAGAGTTTCACAGTGAATTACCAAGAAACAACATAGGAAACCACTGGGAACGGTGAAGTCACATATAGATCCTTTGGTGTGTCAGGTGAAACACACTACCCAAAAGACTCCAGCGTTCTTTAAACCAGTGTTTGCTCTTTAGTCTACTGTTTCAACTCGAAAGCTCACTGAAGCATACAATGAAGCACAACAACAACGGCACAGCAAGGGCATAATTCCATCTGTTGAAATCGTTTGATTATCTGTATATGGTGGTTAGAATTTCATCTGGTTGAAAACTGTTGCTGGCCTCCTTCGGAACACAGTCTTTATGAGTTAACAATAAGTGCAACAACAACTTTTAGAAAGACATACATGAGAACCAGATAGCATCTAATATCTTCAGTTCAAAGAGCTAAATCTGTACTTTCAGTAGAACATGCGTTACTCTGCACGGAAAACAAGATATGTCCAGACATCGCTATCTCTGATTCTGCCTTCAATGGCAATGCCACCGGTCACTATCTCCCATAATGAATGCCATCACCGCACGGACAGGGAAGAGAAAGCAATAACTTCTGTTTTAATTGCTAGAAATTGTGATGTTCTCTCCTGTTTCAAAGAATGATGCTTTGCGTGATATAAATTCTAAGCTAGGTCTCTTTGAAAACACGGTATTTTCAGAGTTTCACAGTGAATTACCAAGAAAAAACATAGGAAACCACTGGGAACGGTGAAGTCACATATAGATCCTTTGGTGTGTCAGGTGAAACACACTACCCAAAAGACTCCAGCGTTCTTGAAACCAGTGTTTGCTCTTTAGTCTACTGTATCAACTCTAAATCTCACTGAAGTATACAATGAAGCAGAACAACAACGGCACAGCAAGGGCATAATTCCATCTGTTGAAATCGTTTGATTATCTGTATATGGTGGTTAGAATTTCATCTGGTTGAAAACTGTTGCTGGCCTCCTTCAGAACACAGTCTTTATGAGTTAACAATAAGTGCAACAACAACTTTTAGAAAGACATACATGAGAACCAGATAGCATCTAATATCTTCAGTTCAAAGAGCTACATCTGTACTTTCAGTAGTACATGCGTTACTCTGCACGGAAAACAAGATATGTCGAGACATCGCTATCTCTGATTCTGCCTTCAATGGCAATGCCACCGGTCACTATCTCCCACAATGAATGCTATCACCGAACGGAAAGGGAAGAGAAAGCAATAACTTCTGTTATAATTGCTAGAAATTGTGATGTTCTCTCCTGTTTCAAAGAATGATGCTTTGCCTGATATAATTTCTAAGCTAGGTCTCTTTGAAAACACGGTATTTTCAGAGTTTCACAGTGAATTACCAAGAAACAACATAGGAAACCACTGGGAACGGTGAAGTCACTTATAGATCCTTTGGTGTGTCAGGTGAAGCACACTACCCAAAAGACTCCAGCGTTCTTGAAACCAGTGTTTGCTCTTTAGTCTACTGTATCAACTCGAAAGCTCACTGAAGCATACAATGAAGCAGAACAACAACGGCACAGCAAGGGCATAATTCCATCTGTTGAAATCGTTTGATTATCTGTATATGGTGGTTAGAATTTCATCTGCTTGAAAACTGTTGCTGGCCTCCTTCGGAACACAGTCTTTATGAGTTAACAATAAGTGCAACAACAACTTTTAGAAAGACATACATGAGAACCAGATAGCATCTAATATCTTCAGTTCAAAGAGCTACATCTGTACTTTCAGTAGTACATGCGTTACTCTGCACGGAAAACAAGATATGTCGAGACATCGCTATCTCTGATTGTGCCTTCAATGGCAATGCCACGGGTCACTATCTCCCACAATGAATGCCATCACCGCACGGACAGGGAAGAGAAAGCAATAACTTCTGTTATAATTGCTAGAAATTGTGATGTTCTCTCCTGTTTCAAAGAATGGTGCTTTGCCTGATATAATTTCTAAGCTAGGTCTCTTTGAAAACACGGTATTTTCAGAGTTTCACAGTGAATTACCAAGAAACAACATAGGAAACCTCTGGGAACGGTGAAGTCACTTATAGATCCTTTGGTGTGTCAGGTGAAGCACACTACCCAAAAGACTCCAGCGTTCTTGAAACCAGTGTTTGCTCTTTAGTCTACTGTATCAACTCGAAAGCTCACTGAAGCATACAATGAAGCAGAACAACAACGGCACAGCAAGGGCATAATTCCATCTGTTGAAATCGTTTGATTATCTGTATATGGTGGTTAGAATTTCATCTGGTTGAAAACTGTTGCTGGCCTCCTTCGGAACACAGTCTTTATGAGTTAACAATAAGTGCAACAACAACTTTTAGAAAGACATACATGAGAACCAGATAGCATCTAATATCTTCAGTTCAAAGAGCTACATCTGTACTTTCAGTAGTACATGCGTTACTCTGCACGGTAAACAAGATATGTCGAGACATCGCTATCTCTGATTGTGCCTTCAATGGCAATGCCACGGGTCACTATCTCCCACAATGAATGCCATCACCGCACGGACAGGGAAGAGAAAGCAATAACTTCTGTTATAATTGCTAGAAATTGTGATGTTCTCTCCTGTTTCAAAGAATGGTGCTTTGCCTGATATAATTTCTAAGCTAGGTCTCTTTGAAAACACGGTATTTTCAGAGTTTCACAGTGAATTACCAAGAAACAACATAGGAAACCACTGGGAACGGTGAAGTCACATATAGATCCTTTGGTGTGTCAGGTGAAACACACTACCCAAAAGACTCCAGCGTTCTTTAAACCAGTGTTTGCTCTTTAGTCTACTGTTTCAACTCGAAAGCTCACTGAAGCATACAATGAAGCACAACAACAACGGCACAGCAAGGGCATAATTCCATCTGTTGAAATCGTTTGATTATCTGTATATGGTGGTTAGAATTTCATCTGGTTGAAAACTGTTGCTGGCCTCCTTCGGAACACAGTCTTTATGAGTTAACAATAAGTGCAACAACAACTTTTAGAAAGACATACATGAGAACCAGATAGCATCTAATATCTTCAGTTCAAAGAGCTAAATCTGTACTTTCAGTAGAACATGCGTTACTCTGCACGGAAAACAAGATATGTCCAGACATCGCTATCTCTGATTCTGCCTTCAATGGCAATGCCACCGGTCACTATCTCCCATAATGAATGCCATCACCGCACGGACAGGGAAGAGAAAGCAATAACTTCTGTTATAATTGCTAGAAATTGTGATGTTCTCTCCTGTTTCAAAGAATGATGCTTTGCGTGATATAAATTCTAAGCTAGGTCTCTTTGAAAACACGGTATTTTCAGAGTTTCACAGTGAATTACCAAGAAAAAACATAGGAAACCACTGGGAACGGTGAAGTCACATATAGATCCTTTGGTGTGTCAGGTGAAACACACTACCCAAAAGACTCCCGCGTTCTTGAAACCAGTGTTTGCTCTTTAGTCTACTGTATCAACTCTAAATCTCACTGAAGTATACAATGAAGCAGAACAACAACGGCACAGCAAGGGCATAATTCCATCTGTTGAAATCGTTTGATTATCTGTATATGGTGGTTAGAATTTCATCTGGTTGAAAACTGTTGCTGGCCTCCTTCAGAACACAGTCTTTATGAGTTAACAATAAGTGCAACAACAACTTTTAGAAAGACATACATGAGAACCAGATAGCATCTAATATCTTCAGTTCAAAGAGCTACATCTGTACTTTCAGTAGTACATGCGTTACTCTGCACGGAAAACAAGATATGTCGAGACATCGCTATCTCTGATTCTGCCTTCAATGGCAATGCCACCGGTCACTATCTCCCACAATGAATGCTATCACCGAACGGAAAGGGAAGAGAAAGCAATAACTTCTGTTATAATTGCTAGAAATTGTGATGTTCTCTCCTGTTTCAAAGAATGATGCTTTGCCTGATATAATTTCTAAGCTAGGTCTCTTTGAAAACACGGTATTTTCAGAGTTTCACAGTGAATTACCAAGAAACAACATAGGAAACCACTGGGAACGGTGAAGTCACTTATAGATCCTTTGGTGTGTCAGGTGAAGCACACTACCCAAAAGACTCCAGCGTTCTTGAAACCAGTGTTTGCTCTTTAGTCTACTGTATCAACTCGAAAGCTCACTGAAGCATACAATGAAGCAGAACAACAACGGCACAGCAAGGGCATAATTCCATCTGTTGAAATCGTTTGATTATCTGTATATGGTGGTTAGAATTTCATCTGCTTGAAAACTGTTGCTGGCCTCCTTCGGAACACAGTCTTTATGAGTTAACAATAAGTGCAACAACAACTTTTAGAAAGACATACATGAGAACCAGATAGCATCTAATATCTTCAGTTCAAAGAGCTACATCTGTACTTTCAGTAGTACATGCGTTACTCTGCACGGAAAACAAGATATGTCGAGACATCGCTATCTCTGATTGTGCCTTCAATGGCAATGCCACGGGTCACTATCTCCCACAATGAATGCCATCACCGCACGGACAGGGAAGAGAAAGCAATAACTTCTGTTATAATTGCTAGAAATTGTGATGTTCTCTCCTGTTTCAAAGAATGGTGCTTTGCCTGATATAATTTCTAAGCTAGGTCTCTTTGAAAACACGGTATTTTCAGAGTTTCACAGTGAATTACCAAGAAACAACATAGGAAACCACTGGGAACGGTGAAGTCACATATAGATCCTTTGGTGTGTCAGGTGAAACACACTACCCAAAAGACTCCAGCGTTCTTTAAACCAGTGTTTGCTCTTTAGTCTACTGTTTCAACTCGAAAGCTCACTGAAGCATACAATGAAGCACAACAACAACGGCACAGCAAGGGCATAATTCCATCTGTTGAAATCGTTTGATTATCTGTATATGGTGGTTAGAATTTCATCTGGTTGAAAACTGTTCCTGGCCTCCTTCGGAACACAGTCTTTATGAGTTAACAATAAGTGCAACAACAACTTTTAGAAAGACATACATGAGAACCAGATAGCATCTCATATCTTCAGTTCAAAGAGCTACATCTGTACTTACAGTAGTACATACGTTACTCTGCACGGAAAACAAGATATGTCCAGACATCGCTATCTCTGATTCTGCCTTCAATGGCAATGCCACCGGTCACTATCTCCCACAATGAATACCATCACCGCACGGACAGGGAAGAGAAAGCAATAACTTCTGTTATAATTGCTAGAAATTGTGATGTTCTCTCCTGTTTCAAAGAATGATGCTTTGCCTGATATAATTTCTAAGCTAGGTCTCTTTGAAAACACGGTATTTTCAGAGTTTCACAGTGAATTACCAAGAAACAACAGAGGAAACCACTGGGAACGGTGAAGTCACATATAGATCCTTTGGTGTGTCAGGTGAAGCACACTACCCAAAAGACTCCAGCGTTCTTGAAACCAGTGTTTGCTCTTTAGTCTACTGTATCAACTCGAAAGCTCACTGAAGCATACAATGAAGCAGAACAACAACGGCACAGCAAGGGCATAATTCCATCTGTTGAAATCGTTTGATTATCTGTATATGGTGGTTAGAATTTCATCTGCTTGAAAACTGTTGCTGGCCTCCTTCGGAACACAGTCTTTATGAGTTAACAATAAGTGCAACAACAACTTTTAGAAAGACATACATGAGAACCAGATAGCATCTAATATCTTCAGTTCAAAGAGCTACATCTGTACTTTCAGTAGTACATGCGTTACTCTGCACGGAAAACAAGATATGTCGAGACATCGCTATCTCTGATTCTGCCTTCAATGGCAATGCCACCGGTCACTATCTCCCACAATGAATGCTATCACCGAACGGAAAGGGAAGAGAAAGCAATAACTTCTGTTATAATTGCTAGAAATTGTGATGTTCTCTCCTGTTTCAAAGAATGATGCTTTGCCTGATATAATTTCTAAGCTAGGTCTCTTTGAAAACACGGTATTTTCAGAGTTTCACAGTGAATTACCAAGAAACAACGTAGGAAACCACTGGGAACGGTGAAGTCACATATAGATCTTTTGGTGTGTCAGGTGAAGCACACTACCCAAAAGACTCCAGCGTTCTTGAAACCAGTGTTTGCTCTTTAGTCTACTGTATCAACTCGAAAGCTCACTGAAGCATACAATGAAGCAGAACAACAACGGCACAGCAAGGGCATAATTCCATCTGTTGAAATCGTTTGATTATCTGTATATGGTGGTTAGAATTTCATCTGGTTGAAAACTGTTGCTGGCCTCCTTCGGAACACAGTCTTTATGAGTTAACAATAAGTGCAACAACAACTTTTAGAAAGACATACATGAGAACCAGATAGCATCTCATATCTTCAGTTCAAAGAGCTATATCTGTACTTTCTGTAGTACATACGTTACTCTGCATGGAAAACAAGATATGTCCAGACATCGCTATCTCTGATTCTGCCTTCAATGGCAATGCCACCGGTCACTATCTCCCACAATGAATACCATCACCGCACGGACAGGGAAGAGAAAGCAATAACTTCTGTTATAATTGCTAGAAATTGTGATGTTCTCTCCTGTTTCAAAGAATGATCCTTTGCCTGATATAATTTCTAAGCTAGGTCTATTTGAAAACACGGTATTTTCAGAGTTTCACAGTGAATTACCAAGAAACAACATAGGAAACCACTGGGAACGGTGAAGTCACATATAGATCCTTTGGTGTGTCAGGTGAAGCACACTACCCAAAAGACTCCAGCGTTCTTGAAACCAGTGTTTGCTCTTTAGTCTACTGTATCAACTCGAAAGCTCACTGAAGCATACAATGAAGCAGAACAACAACGGCACAGCAAGGGCATAATTCCATCTGTTGAAATCGTTTGATTATCTGTATATGGTGGTTAGAATTTCATCTGGTTGAAAACTGTTGCTGGCCTCCTTCGGAACACAGTCTTTATGAGTTAACAATAAGTGCAACAACAACTTTTAGAAAGACATACATGAGAACCAGATAGCATCTAATATCTTCAGTTCAAAGAGCTACATCTGTACTTTCAGTAGTACATGCGTTACTCTGCACGGAAAACAAGATATGTCGAGACATCGCTATCTCTGATTCTGCCTTCAATGGCAATGCCACCGGTCACTATCTCCCACAATGAATGCTATCACCGAACGGAAAGGGAAGAGAAAGCAATAACTTCTGTTATAATTGCTAGAAATTGTGATGTTCTCTCCTGTTTCAAAGAATGATGCTTTGCCTGATATAATTTCTAAGCTAGGTCTCTTTGAAAACACGGTATTTTCAGAGTTTCACAGTGAATTACCAAGAAACAACGTAGGAAACCACTGGGAACGGTGAAGTCACATATAGATCCTTTGGTGTGTCAGGTGAAGCACACTACCCAAAAGACTCCAGCGTTCTTGAAACCAGTGTTTGCTCTTTAGTCTACTGTATCAACTCGAAAGCTCACTGAAGCATACAATGAAGCAGAACAACAACGGCACAGCAAGGGCATAATTCCATCTGTTGAAATCGTTTGATTATCTGTATATGGTGGTTAGAATTTCATCTGGTTGAAAACTGTTGCTGGCCTCCTTCGGAACACAGTCTTTATGAGTTAACAATAAGTGCAACAACAACTTTTAGAAAGACATACATGAGAACCAGATAGCATCTCATATCTTCAGTTCAAAGAGCTACATCTGTACTTTCTGTAGTACATACGTTACTCTGCATGGAAAACAAGATATGTCCAGACATCGCTATCTCTGATTCTGCCTTCAATGGCAATGCCACCGGTAACTATCTCCCACAATGAATACCATCACCGCACGGACAGGGAAGAGAAAGCAATAACTTCTGTTATAATTGCTAGAAATTGTGATGTTCTCTCCTGTTTCAAAGAATGATCCTTTGCCTGATATAATTTCTAAGCTAGGTCTATTTGAAAACACGGTATTTTCAGAGTTTCACAGTGAATTACCAAGAAACAACATAGGAAACCACTGGGAACGGTGAAGTCACATATAGGTCCTTTGGTGTGTCAGGTGAAGCACACTACCCAAAAGACTCCAGCGTTCTTCAAACCAGTGTTTGCTCTTTAGTCTACTGTATCAACTCGAAAGCTCACTGAAGCACACAATGAAGCAGAACAACAACGGCACAGCAAGGGCATAATTCCATCTGTTGAAATCGTTTGATTATCTGTATATGGTGGTTAGAATTTCATCTGGTTGAAAACTGTTGCTGGCCTCCTTCGGAACACAGTCTTTATGAGTTAACAATCAGTGCAACAACAACTTTTAGAAAGACATACATGAGAACCAGATAGCATCTAATATCTTCAGTTCAAAGAGCTACATCTGTACTTTCAGTAGTACATGCGTTACTCTGCACGGAAAACAAGATATGTCGAGACATCGCTATCTCTGATTCTGCCTTCAAGGCAATGCCACCGGTCACTATCTCCCACAATGAATGCCATCACCGCACGGACAGGGAAGAGAAAGCAATAACTTCTGTTATAATTGCTAGAAATTGTGATGTTCTCTCCTGTTTCAAAGAATGATGCTTTGCCTGATATAATTTCTAAGCTAGGTCTCTTTGAAAACACGGTATTTTCAGAGTTTCACAGTGAATTACCAAGAAACAACATAGGAAACCACTGGGAACGGTGAAGTCACATATAGATCCTTTGGTGTGTCAGGTGAAACACACTACCCAAAAGACTCCAGCGTTCTTGAAACCAGTGTTTGCTCTTTAGTCTACTGTATCAACTCGAAAGCTCACTGAAGCATACAATGAAGCAGAACAACAACGGCACAGCAAGGGCATAATACCATCTGTTGAAATCGTTTGATTATCTGTATATGGTGGTTAGAATTTCATCTGGTTGAAAACTGTTGCTGGCCTCCTTCGGAACACAGTCTTTATGAGTTAACAATAAGTGCAACAACAACTTTTAGAAAGACATACATGAGAACCAGATAGCATCTAATATCTTCAGTTCAAAGAGCTACATCTGTACTTTCAGTAGAACATGCGTTACTCTGCACGGAAAACAAGATATGTCCAGACATCGCTATCTCTGATTCTGCCTTCAATGGCAATGCCACCGGTCACTATCTCCCACAATGAATGCCATCACCACACGGACAGGGAAGAGAAAGCAATAACTTTTGTTATAATTGCTAGAAATTGTGATGTTCTCTCCTGTTTCAAAGAATGATGCTTTGCCTGATATAAATTCTAAGCTAGGTCTCTTTGAAAACACGGTATTTTCAGAGTTTCACAGTGAATTACCAAGAAAAAACATAGGAAACCACTGGGAACGGTGAAGTCACATATAGATCCTTTGGTGTGTCAGGTGAAGCACACTACCCAAAAGACTCCAGCGTTCTTGAAACCAGTGTTTGCTCTTTAGTCTACTGTATCAACTCGAAAGCTCACTGAAGCATACAATGAAGCAGAACAACAACGGCACAGCAAGGGCATAATTCCATCTGTTGAAATCGTTTGATTATCTATATATGGTGGTTAGAATTTCTTCTGGTTGCAAACTGTTGCTGGCCTCCATCTGAACACAGACTTTATGAGTTAACAATAAGTGCAACAACAACTTTTAGAAAGACATACATGAGAACCAGATAGCATCTAATATCTTCAGTTCAAAGAGCTACATCTGTACTTTCAGTAGTACATGTGTTACTCTGCACGGTAAACAAGATATGTCCAGACATCGCTATCTCTGATTCTGCCTTCAATGGCAATGCCAGCGGTCACTATCTCCCACAATGAATGCCATCACCGCACGGACAGGGAAGAGAAAGCAATAACTTCTGTTATAATTGCTAGAAATTGTGATGTTCTCTCCTGTTTCAAAGAATGATGCTTTGCCTGATATAATTTCTAAGCTAGGTCTCTTTGAAAACACGGTATTTTCAGAGTTTCACAGTGAATTACCAAGAAACAACATAGGAAACCACTGGGAACGGTGAAGTCACTTATAGATCCTTTGGTGTGTCAGGTGAAGCACACTACCCAAAAGACTCCAGCGTTCTTGAAACCAGTGTTTGCTCTTTAGTCTACTGTATCAACTCGAAAGCTCACTGAAGCATACAATGAAGCAGAACAACAACGGCACAGCAAGGGCATAATTCCATCTGTTGAAATCGTTTGATTATCTGTATATGGTGGTTAGAATTTCATCTGGTTGAAAACTGTTGCTGGCCTCCTTCGGAACACAGTCTTTATGAGTTAACAATAAGTGCAACAACAACTTTTAGAAAGACATACATGAGAACCAGATAGCATCTAATATCTTCAGTTCAAAGAGCTACATCTGTACTTTCAGTAGTACATGCGTTACTCTGCACGGTAAACAAGATATGTCCAGACATCGCTATCTCTGATTGTGCCTTCAATGGCAATGCCACGGGTCACTATCTCCCACAATGAATGCCATCACCGCACGGACAGGGAAGAGAAAGCAATAACTTCTGTTATAATTGCTAGAAATTGTGATGTTCTCTCCTGTTTCAAAGAATGGTGCTTTGCCTGATATAATTTCTAAGCTAGGTCTCTTTGAAAACACGGTATTTTCAGAGTTTCACAGTGAATTACCAAGAAACAACATAGGAAACCACTGGGAACGGTGAAGTCACATATAGATCCTTTGGTGTGTCAGGTGAAACACACTACCCAAAAGACTCCAGCGTTCTTTAAACCAGTGTTTGCTCTTTAGTCTACTGTTTCAACTCGAAAGCTCACTGAAGCATACAATGAAGCACAACAACAACGGCACAGCAAGGGCATAATTCCATCTGTTGAAATCGTTTGATTATCTGTATATGGTGGTTAGAATTTCATCTGGTTGAAAACTGTTGCTGGCCTCCTTCGGAACACAGTCTTTATGAGTTAACAATAAGTGCAACAACAACTTTTAGAAAGACATACATGAGAACCAGATAGCATCTAATATCTTCAGTTCAAAGAGCTAAATCTGTACTTTCAGTAGAACATGCGTTACTCTGCACGGAAAACAAGATATGTCCAGACATCGCTATCTCTGATTCTGCCTTCAATGGCAATGCCACCGGTCACTATCTCCCATAATGAATGCCATCACCGCACGGACAGGGAAGAGAAAGCAATAACTTCTGTTATAATTGCTAGAAATTGTGATGTTCTCTCCTGTTTCAAAGAATGATGCTTTGCGTGATATAAATTCTAAGCTAGGTCTCTTTGAAAACACGGTATTTTCAGAGTTTCACAGTGAATTACCAAGAAAAAACATAGGAAACCACTGGGAACGGTGAAGTCACATATAGATCCTTTGGTGTGTCAGGTGAAACACACTACCCAAAAGACTCCAGCGTTCTTGAAACCAGTGTTTGCTCTTTAGTCTACTGTATCAACTCTAAATCTCACTGAAGTATACAATGAAGCAGAACAACAACGGCACAGCAAGGGCATAATTCCATCTGTTGAAATCGTTTGATTATCTGTATATGGTGGTTAGAATTTCATCTGGTTGAAAACTGTTGCTGGCCTCCTTCAGAACACAGTCTTTATGAGTTAACAATAAGTGCAACAACAACTTTTAGAAAGACATACATGAGAACCAGATAGCATCTAATATCTTCAGTTCAAAGAGCTACATCTGTACTTTCAGTAGTACATGCGTTACTCTGCACGGAAAACAAGATATGTCGAGACATCGCTATCTCTGATTCTGCCTTCAATGGCAATGCCACCGGTCACTATCTCCCACAATGAATGCTATCACCGAACGGAAAGGGAAGAGAAAGCAATAACTTCTGTTATAATTGCTAGAAATTGTGATGTTCTCTCCTGTTTCAAAGAATGATGCTTTGCCTGATATAAATTCTAAGCTAGGTCTCTTTGAAAACACGGTATTTTCAGAGTTTCACAGTGAATTACCAAGAAACAACATAGGAAACCACTGGGAACGGTGAAGTCACTTATAGATCCTTTGGTGTGTCAGGTGAAGCACACTACCCAAAAGACTCCAGCGTTCTTGAAACCAGTGTTTGCTCTTTAGTCTACTGTATCAACTCGAAAGCTCACTGAAGCATACAATGAAGCAGAACAACAACGGCACAGCAAGGGCATAATTCCATCTGTTGAAATCGTTTGATTATCTGTATATGGTGGTTAGAATTTCATCTGCTTGAAAACTGTTGCTGGCCTCCTTCGGAACACAGTCTTTATGAGTTAACAATAAGTGCAACAACAACTTTTAGAAAGACATACATGAGAACCAGATAGCATCTAATATCTTCAGTTCAAAGAGCTACATCTGTACTTTCAGTAGTACATGCGTTACTCTGCACGGAAAACAAGATATGTCGAGACATCGCTATCTCTGATTGTGCCTTCAATGGCAATGCCACGGGTCACTATCTCCCACAATGAATGCCATCACCGCACGGACAGGGAAGAGAAAGCAATAACTTCTGTTATAATTGCTAGAAATTGTGATGTTCTCTCCTGTTTCAAAGAATGGTGCTTTGCCTGATATAATTTCTAAGCTAGGTCTCTTTGAAAACACGGTATTTTCAGAGTTTCACAGTGAATTACCAAGAAACAACATAGGAAACCACTGGGAACGGTGAAGTCACATATAGATCCTTTGGTGTGTCAGGTGAAACACACTACCCAAAAGACTCCAGCGTTCTTTAAACCAGTGTTTGCTCTTTAGTCTACTGTTTCAACTCGAAAGCTCACTGAAGCATACAATGAAGCAGAACAACAACGGCACAGCAAGGGCATAATTCCATCTGTTGAAATCGTTTGATTATCTGTATATGGTGGTTAGAATTTCATCTGGTTGAAAACTGTTCCTGGCCTCCTTCGGAACACAGTCTTTATGAGTTAACAATAAGTGCAACAACAACTTTTAGAAAGACATACATGAGAACCAGATAGCATCTAATATCTTCAGTTCAAAGAGCTACATCTGTACTTTCAGTAGTACATGCGTTACTCTGCACGGAAAACAAGATATGTCGAGACATCGCTATCTCTGATTCTGCCTTCAATGGCAATGCCACCGGTCACTATCTCCCACAATGAATGCTATCACCGAACGGAAAGGGAAGAGAAAGCAATAACTTCTGTTATAATTGCTAGAAATTGTGATGTTCTCTCCTGTTTCAAAGAATGATGCTTTGCCTGATATAATTTCTAAGCTAGGTCTCTTTGAAAACACGGTATTTTCAGAGTTTCACAGTGAATTACCAAGAAACAACGTAGGAAACCACTGGGAATGGTGAAGTCACATATAGATCCTTTGGTGTGTCAGGTGAAGCACACTACCCAAAAGACTCCAGCGTTCTTGAAACCAGTGTTTGCTCTTTAGTCTACTGTATCAACTCGAAAGCTCACTGAAGCATACAATGAAGCAGAACAACAACGGCACAGCAAGGGCATAATTCCATCTGTTGAAATCGTTTGATTATCTGTATATGGTGGTTAGAATTTCATCTGGTTGAAAACTGTTGCTGGCCTCCTTCGGAACACAGTCTTTATGAGTTAACAATAAGTGCAACAACAACTTTTAGAAAGACATACATGAGAACCAGATAGCATCTCATATCTTCAGTTCAAAGAGCTACATCTGTACTTTCTGTAGTACATACGTTACTCTGCATGGAAAACAAGATATGTCCAGACATCGCTATCTCTGATTCTGCCTTCAATGGCAATGCCACCGGTCACTATCTCCCACAATGAATACCATCACCGCACGGACAGGGAAGAGAAAGCAATAACTTCTGTTATAATTGCTAGATATTGTGATGTTCTCTCCTGTTTCAAAGAATGATCCTTTGCCTGATATAATTTCTAAGCTAGGTCTCTTTGAAAACACGGTATTTTCAGAGTTTCACAGTGAATTACCAAGAAACAACATAGGAAACCACTGGGAACGGTGAAGTCACATATAGATCCTTTGGTGTGTCAGGTGAAGCACACTACCCAAAAGACTCCAGCGTTCTTGAAACCAGTGTTTGCTCTTTAGTCTACTGTATCAACTCGAAAGCTCACTGAAGCATACAATGAAGCAGAACAACAACGGCACAGCAAGGGCATAATTCCATCTGTTGAAATCGTTTGATTATCTGTATATGGTGGTTAGAATTTCATCTGCTTGAAAACTGTTGCTGGCCTCCTTCGGAACACAGTCTTTATGAGTTAACAATAAGTGCAACAACAACTTTTAGAAAGACATATATGAGAACCAGATAGCATCTAATATCTTCAGTTCAAAGAGCTACATCTGTACTTTCAGTAGTACATGCGTTACTCTGCACGGAAAACAAGATATGTCGAGACATCGCTATCTCTGATTGTGCCTTCAATGGCAATGCCACGGGTCACTATCTCCCACAATGAATGCCATCACCGCACGGACAGGGAAGAGAAAGCAATAACTTCTGTTATAATTGCTAGAAATTGTGATGTTCTCTCCTGTTTCAAAGAATGGTGCTTTGCCTGATATAATTTCTAAGCTAGGTCTCTTTGAAAACACGGTATTTTCAGAGTTTCACAGTGAATTACCAAGAAACAACATAGGAAACCACTGGGAACGGTGAAGTCACATATAGATCCTTTGGTGTGTCAGGTGAAACACACTACCCAAAAGACTCCAGCGTTCTTTAAACCAGTGTTTGCTCTTTAGTCTACTGTTTCAACTCGAAAGCTCACTGAAGCATACAATGAAGCACAACAACAACGGCACAGCAAGGGCATAATTCCATCTGTTGAAATCGTTTGATTATCTGTATATGGTGGTTAGAATTTCATCTGGTTGAAAACTGTTGCTGGCCTCCTTCGGAACACAGTCTTTATGAGTTAACAATAAGTGCAACAACAACTTTTAGAAAGACATACATGAGAACCAGATAGCATCTAATATCTTCAGTTCAAAGAGCTACATCTGTACTTTCAGTAGTACATGCGTTACTCTGCACGGAAAACAAGATATGTCGAGACATCGCTATCTCTGATTCTGCCTTCAATGGCAATGCCACCGGTCACTATCTCCCACAATGAATGCTATCACCGAACGGAAAGGGAAGAGAAAGCAATAACTTCTGTTATAATTGCTAGAAATTGTGATGTTCTCTCCTGTTTCAAAGAATGATGCTTTGCCTGATATAATTTCTAAGCTAGGTCTCTTTGAAAACACGGTATTTTCAGAGTTTCACAGTGAATTACCAAGAAACAACGTAGGAAACCACTGGGAACGGTGAAGTCACATATAGATCCTTTGGTGTGTCAGGTGAAGAACACTACCCAAAAGACTCCAGCGTTCTTGAAACCAGTGTTTGCTCTTTAGTCTACTGTATCAACTCGAAAGCTCACTGAAGCATACAATGAAGCAGAACAACAACGGCACAGCAAGGGCATAATTCCATCTGTTGAAATCGTTTGATTATCTGTATATGGTGGTTAGAATTTCATCTGGTTGAAAACTGTTGCTGGCCTCCTTCGGAACACAGTCTTTATGAGTTAACAATAAGTGCAACAACAACTTTTAGAAAGACATACATGAGAACCAGATAGCATCTCATATCTTCAGTTCAAAGAGCTACATCTGTACTTTCTGTAGTACATACGTTACTCTGCATGGAAAACAAGATATGTCCAGACATCGCTATCTCTGATTCTGCCTTCAATGGCAATGCCACCGGTCACTATCTCCCACAATGAATACCATCACCGCACGGACAGGGAAGAGAAAGCAATAACTTCTGTTATAATTGCTAGAAATTGTGATGTTCTCTCCTGTTTCAAAGAATGATCCTTTGCCTGATATAATTTCTAAGCTAGGTCTCTTTGAAAACACGGTATTTTCAGAGTTTCACAGTGAATTACCAAGAAACAACATAGGAAACCACTGGGAACGGTGAAGTCACATATAGATCCTTTGGTGTGTCAGGTGAAGCACACTACCCAAAAGACTCCAGCGTTCTTGAAACCAGTGTTTGCTCTTTAGTCTACTGTATCAACTCGAAAGCTCACTGAAGCATACAATGAAGCAGAACAACAACGGCACAGCAAGGGCATAATTCCATCTGTTGAAATCGTTTGATTATCTGTATATGGTGGTTAGAATTTCATCTGGTTGAAAACTGTTGCTGGCCTCCTTCGGAACACAGTCTTTATGAGTTAACAATAAGTGCAACAACAACTTTTAGAAAGACATACATGAGAACCAGATAGCATCTCATATCTTCAGTTCAAAGAGCTACATCTGTACTTTCAGTAGTACATACGTTACTCTGCACGGAAAACAAGATATGTCCAGACATCGCTATCTCTGATTCTGCCTTCAATGGCAATGCCACCGGTCACTATCTCCCACAATGAATACCATCACCGCACGGACAGGGAAGAGAAAGCAATAACTTCTGTTATAATTGCTAGAAATTGTGATGTTCTCTCCTGTTTCAAAGAATGATGCTTTGCCTGATATAATTTCTAAGCTAGGTCTCTTTGAAAACACGGTATTTTCAGAGTTTCACAGTGAATTACCAAGAAACAACATAGGAAACCACTGGGAACGGTGAAGTCACATATAGATCCTTTGGTGTGTCAGGTGAAGCACACTACCCAAAAGACTCCAGCGTTCTTGAAACCAGTGTTTGCTCTTTAGTCTACTGTATCAACTCGAAAGCTCACTGAAGCATACAATGAAGCAGAACAACAACGGCACAGCAAGGGCATAATTCCATCTGTTGAAATCGTTTGTTTATCTGTATATGGTGGTTACAATTTCATCTGGTTGAAAACTGTTGCTGGCCTCCTTCGGAACACAGTCTTTATGAGTTAACAATAAGTGCAACAACAACTTTTAGAAAGACATACATGAGAACCAGATAGCATCTAATATCTTCAGTTCAAAGAGCTACATCTGTACTTTCAGTAGTACATGCGTTACTCTGCACGGAAAACAAGATATGTCGAGACATCGCTATCTCTGATTCTGCCTTCAATGGCAATGCCACGGGTCACTATCTCCCACAATGAATGCCATCACCGCACGGACAGGGAAGAGAAAGCAATAACTTCTGTTATAATTGCTAGAAATTGTGATGTTCTCTCCTGTTTCAAAGAATGATGCTTTGCCTGATATAAATTCTAAGCTAGGTCTCTTTGAAAACACGGTATTTTCAGAGTTTCACAGTGAATTACCAAGAAAAAACATAGGAAACCACTGGGAACGGTGAAGTCACATATAGATCCTTTGGTGTGTCAGGTGAAGCACACTACCCAAAAGACTCCAGCGTTCTTGAAACCAGTGTTTGCTCTTTAGTCTACTGTATCAACTCGAAAGCTCACTGAAGCATACAATGAAGCAGAACAACAAGGGCACAGCAAGGGCATAATTCCATCTGTTGAAATCGTTTGATTATCTATATATGGTGGTTAGAATTTCATCTGGTTGAAAACTGTTGCTGGCCTCCATCTGAACACAGACTTTATGAGTTAACAATAAGTGCAACAACAACTTTTAGAAAGACATACATGAGAACCAGATAGCATCTAATATCTTCAGTTCAAAGAGCTACATCTGTACTTTCAGTAGTACATGTGTTACTCTGCACGGTAAACAAGATATGTCCAGACATCGCTATCTCTGATTCTGCCTTCAATGGCAATGCCAGCGGTCACTATCTCCCACAATGAATGCCATCACCGCACGGACAGGGAAGAGAAAGCAATACCTTCTGTTATAATTGCTAGAAATTGTGATGTTCTCTCCTGTTTCAAAGAATGATGCTTTGCCTGATATAATTTCTAAGCTAGGTCTCTTTGAAAACACGGTATTTTCAGAGTTTCACAGTGAATTACCAAGAAACAACATAGGAAACCACTGGGAACGGTGAAGTCACTTATAGATCCTTTGGTGTGTCAGGTGAAACACACTACCCAAAAGACTCCAGCGTTCTTGAAACCAGTGTTTGCTCTTTAGTCTACTGTATCAACTCGAAAGCTCACTGAAGCATACAATGAAGCAGAACAACAACGGCACAGCAAGGGCATAATTCCATCTGTTGAAATCGTTTGATTATCTGTATATGGTGGTTAGAATTTCATCTGGTTGAAAACTGTTGCTGGCCTCCTTCGGAACACAGTCTTTATGAGTTAACAATAAGTGCAACAACAACTTTTAGAAAGACATACATGAGAACCAGATAGCATCTCATATCTTCAGTTCAAAGAGCTACATCTGTACTTTCAGTAGTACATGCGTTACTCTGCACGGTAAACAAGATATGTCCAGTCATCGCTATCTCTGATTCTGCCTTCAATGGCAATGCCAGCGGTCACTATCTCCCACAATGAATGCCATCACCGCACGGACAGGGAAGAGAAAGCAATAACTTCTGTTATAATTGCTAGAAATTGTGATGTTCTCTCCTGTTTCAAAGAATGATGCTTTGCCTGATATAATTTCTAAGCTAGGTCTCTTTGAAAACACGGTATTTTCAGAGTTTCACAGTGAATTACCAAGAAACAACATAGGAAACCACTGGGAACGGTGAAGTCACATATAGATCCTTTGGTGTGTCAGGTGAAGCACACTACCCAAAAGACTCCAGCGTTCTTAAAACCAGTGTTTGCTCTTTAGTCTACTGTATCAACTCGAAAGCTCACTGAAGCATACAATGAAGCAGAACAACGACGGCACAGCAAGGGCATAATTCCATCTGTTGAAATCGTTTGATTATCTGTATATGGTGGTTAGAATTTCATCTGGTTGAAAACTGTTGCTGGCCTCCTTCGGAACACAGTCTTTATGAGTTAACAATAAGTGCAACAACAACTTTTAGAAAGACATACATGAGAACCAGATAGCATCTCATATCTTCAGTTCAAAGAGCTACATCTGTACTTTCAGTCGTACATACGTTACTCTGCACGGAAAACAAGATATGTCGAGACATCGCTATCTCTGATTCTGCCTTCAAGGCAATGCCAACGGTCACTATCTCCCACAATGAATGCCATCACCGCACGGACAGGGAAGAGAAAGCAATAACTTCTGTTATAATTGCTAGAAATTGTGATGTTCTCTCCTGTTTCAAAGAATGGTGCTTTGCCTGATATAATTTCTAAGCTAGGTCTCTTTGAAAACACGGTATTTTCAGAGTTTCACAGTGAATTACCAAGAAACAACATAGGAAACCACTGGGAACGGTGAAGTCACATATAGATCCTTTGGTGTGTCAGGTGAAACACACTACCCAAAAGACTCCAGCGTTCTTGAAACCAGTGTTTGCTCTTTAGTCTACTGTATCAACTCGAAAGCTCACTGAAGCATACAATGAAGCAGAACAACAACGGCACAGCAAGGGCCTAATTCCATCTGTTGAAATCGTTTGATTATCTGTATATGGTGGTTAGAATTTCATCTGGTTGAAAACTGTTGCTGGCCTCCTTCGAACACAGTCTTTATGAGTTAACAATAAGTGCAACAACAACTTTTAGAAAGACATACATGAGAACCAGATAGCATCTAATATCTTCAGTTCAAAAAGCTACATCTGTACTTTCAGTAGTACATGCGTTACTCTGCACGGAAAACAAGATATGTCGAGACATCGCTATCTCTGATTCTGCCTTCAATGGCAATGCCACCGGTCACTATCTCCCACAATGAATGCTATCACCGAACGGAAAGGGAAGAGAAAGCAATAACTTCTGTTATAATTGCTAGAAATTGTGATGTTCTCTCCTGTTTCAAAGAATGATGCTTTGCCTGATATAATTTCTAAGCTGGGTCTCTTTGAAAACACGCTATTTTCAGAGTTTCACAGTGAATTACTAAGAAACAACGTAGGAAACCACTGGGAACGGTGAAGTCACATATAGGTCCTTTGGTGTGTCAGGTGAAGCACACTACCCAAAAGACTCCAGCGTTCTTCAAACCAGTGTTTGCTCTTTAGTCTACTGTATCAACTCGAAAGCTCACTGAAGCACACAATGAAGCAGAACAACAACGGCACAGCAAGGGCATAATTCCATCTGTTGAAATCGTTTGATTATCTGTATATGGTGGTTAGAATTTCATCTGGTTGAAAACTGTTGCTGGCCTCCTTCGGAACACAGTCTTTATGAGTTAACAATCAGTGCAACAACAACTTTTAGAAAGACATACATGAGAACCAGATAGCATCTAATATCTTCAGTTCAAAGAGCTACATCTGTACTTTCAGTAGTACATGCGTTACTCTGCACGGAAAACAAGATATGTCGAGACATCGCTATCTCTGATTCTGCCTTCAAGGCAATGCCACCGGTCACTATCTCCCACAATGAATGCCATCACCGCACGGACAGGGAAGAGAAAGCAATAACTTCTGTTATAATTGCTAGAAATTGTGATGTTCTCTCCTGTTTCAAAGAATGATGCTTTGCCTGATATAATTTCTAACCTAGGTCTCTTTGAAAACACGGTATTTTCAGAGTTTCACAGTGAATTACCAAGAAACAACATAGGAAACCACTGGGAACGGTGAAGTCACATATAGATCCTTTGGTGTGTCAGGTGAAACACACTACCCAAAAGACTCCAGCGTTCTTGAAACCAGTGTTTGCTCTTTAGTCTACTGTATCAACTCGAAAGCTCACTGAAGCATACAATGAAGCAGAACAACAACGGCACAGCAAGGGCATAATACCATCTGTTGAAATCGTTTGATTATCTGTATATGGTGGTTAGAATTTCATCTGGTTGAAAACTGTTGCTGGCCTCCTTCGGAACACAGTCTTTATGAGTTAACAATAAGTGCAACAACAACTTTTAGAAAGACATACATGAGAACCAGATAGCATCTAATATCTTCAGTTCAAAGAGCTACATCTGTACTTTCAGTAGAACATGCGTTACTCTGCACGGAAAACAAGATATGTCCAGACATCGCTATCTCTGATTCTGCCTTCAATGGCAATGCCACCGGTCACTATCTCCCACAATGAATGCCATCACCACACGGACAGGGAAGAGAAAGCAATAACTTTTGTTATAATTGCTAGAAATTGTGATGTTCTCTCCTGTTTCAAAGAATGATGCTTTGCCTGATATAAATTCTAAGCTAGGTCTCTTTGAAAACACGGTATTTTCAGAGTTTCACAGTGAATTACCAAGAAAAAACATAGGAAACCACTGGGAACGGTGAAGTCACATATAGATCCTTTGGTGTGTCAGGTGAAGCACACTACCCAAAAGACTCCAGCGTTCTTGAAACCAGTGTTTGCTCTTTAGTCTACTGTATCAACTCGAAAGCTCACTGAAGCATACAATGAAGCAGAACAACAACGGCACAGCAAGGGCATAATTCCATCTGTTGAAATCGTTTGATTATCTATATATGGTGGTTAGAATTTCTTCTGGTTGCAAACTGTTGCTGGCCTCCATCTGAACACAGACTTTATGAGTTAACAATAAGTGCAACAACAACTTTTAGAAAGACATACATGAGAACCAGATAGCATCTAATATCTTCAGTTCAAAGAGCTACATCTGTACTTTCAGTAGTACATGTGTTACTCTGCACGGTAAACAAGATATGTCCAGACATCGCTATCTCTGATTCTGCCTTCAATGGCAATGCCAGCGGTCACTATCTCCCACAATGAATGCCATCACCGCACGGACAGGGAAGAGAAAGCAATAACTTCTGTTATAATTGCTAGAAATTGTGATGTTCTCTCCTGTTTCAAAGAATGATGCTTTGCCTGATATAATTTCTAAGCTAGGTCTCTTTGAAAACACGGTATTTTCAGAGTTTCACAGTGAATTACCAAGAAACAACATAGGAAACCACTGGGAACGGTGAAGTCACTTATAGATCCTTTGGTGTGTCAGGTGAAGCACACTACCCAAAAGACTCCAGCGTTCTTGAAACCAGTGTTTGCTCTTTAGTCTACTGTATCAACTCGAAAGCTCACTGAAGCATACAATGAAGCAGAACAACAACGGCACAGCAAGGGCATAATTCCATCTGTTGAAATCGTTTGATTATCTGTATATGGTGGTTAGAATTTCATCTGGTTGAAAACTGTTGCTGGCCTCCTTCGGAACACAGTCTTTATGAGTTAACAATAAGTGCAACAACAACTTTTAGAAAGACATACATGAGAACCAGATAGCATCTAATATCTTCAGTTCAAAGAGCTACATCTGTACTTTCAGTAGTACATGCGTTACTCTGCACGGTAAACAAGATATGTCCAGACATCGCTATCTCTGATTGTGCCTTCAATGGCAATGCCACGGGTCACTATCTCCCACAATGAATGCCATCACCGCACGGACAGGGAAGAGAAAGCAATAACTTCTGTTATAATTGCTAGAAATTGTGATGTTCTCTCCTGTTTCAAAGAATGGTGCTTTGCCTGATATAATTTCTAAGCTAGGTCTCTTTGAAAACACGGTATTTTCAGAGTTTCACAGTGAATTACCAAGAAACAACATAGGAAACCACTGGGAACGGTGAAGTCACATATAGATCCTTTGGTGTGTCAGGTGAAACACACTACCCAAAAGACTCCAGCGTTCTTTAAACCAGTGTTTGCTCTTTAGTCTACTGTTTCAACTCGAAAGCTCACTGAAGCATACAATGAAGCACAACAACAACGGCACAGCAAGGGCATAATTCCATCTGTTGAAATCGTTTGATTATCTGTATATGGTGGTTAGAATTTCATCTGGTTGAAAACTGTTGCTGGCCTCCTTCGGAACACAGTCTTTATGAGTTAACAATAAGTGCAACAACAACTTTTAGAAAGACATACATGAGAACCAGATAGCATCTAATATCTTCAGTTCAAAGAGCTAAATCTGTACTTTCAGTAGAACATGCGTTACTCTGCACGGAAAACAAGATATGTCCAGACATCGCTATCTCTGATTCTGCCTTCAATGGCAATGCCACCGGTCACTATCTCCCATAATGAATGCCATCACCGCACGGACAGGGAAGAGAAAGCAATAACTTCTGTTATAATTGCTAGAAATTGTGATGTTCTCTCCTGTTTCAAAGAATGATGCTTTGCGTGATATAAATTCTAAGCTAGGTCTCTTTGAAAACACGGTATTTTCAGAGTTTCACAGTGAATTACCAAGAAAAAACATAGGAAACCACTGGGAACGGTGAAGTCACATATAGATCCTTTGGTGTGTCAGGTGAAACACACTACCCAAAAGACTCCAGCGTTCTTGAAACCAGTGTTTGCTCTTTAGTCTACTGTATCAACTCTAAATCTCACTGAAGTATACAATGAAGCAGAACAACAACGGCACAGCAAGGGCATAATTCCATCTGTTGAAATCGTTTGATTATCTGTATATGGTGGTTAGAATTTCATCTGGTTGAAAACTGTTGCTGGCCTCCTTCAGAACACAGTCTTTATGAGTTAACAATAAGTGCAACAACAACTTTTAGAAAGACATACATGAGAACCAGATAGCATCTAATATCTTCAGTTCAAAGAGCTACATCTGTACTTTCAGTAGTACATGCGTTACTCTGCACGGAAAACAAGATATGTCGAGACATCGCTATCTCTGATTCTGCCTTCAATGGCAATGCCACCGGTCACTATCTCCCACAATGAATGCTATCACCGAACGGAAAGGGAAGAGAAAGCAATAACTTCTGTTATAATTGCTAGAAATTGTGATGTTCTCTCCTGTTTCAAAGAATGATGCTTTGCCTGATATAAATTCTAAGCTAGGTCTCTTTGAAAACACGGTATTTTCAGAGTTTCACAGTGAATTACCAAGAAACAACATAGGAAACCACTGGGAACGGTGAAGTCACTTATAGATCCTTTGGTGTGTCAGGTGAAGCACACTACCCAAAAGACTCCAGCGTTCTTGAAACCAGTGTTTGCTCTTTAGTCTACTGTATCAACTCGAAAGCTCACTGAAGCATACAATGAAGCAGAACAACAACGGCACAGCAAGGGCATAATTCCATCTGTTGAAATCGTTTGATTATCTGTATATGGTGGTTAGAATTTCATCTGCTTGAAAACTGTTGCTGGCCTCCTTCGGAACACAGTCTTTATGAGTTAACAATAAGTGCAACAACAACTTTTAGAAAGACATACATGAGAACCAGATAGCATCTAATATCTTCAGTTCAAAGAGCTACATCTGTACTTTCAGTAGTACATGCGTTACTCTGCACGGAAAACAAGATATGTCGAGACATCGCTATCTCTGATTGTGCCTTCAATGGCAATGCCACGGGTCACTATCTCCCACAATGAATGCCATCACCGCACGGACAGGGAAGAGAAAGCAATAACTTCTGTTATAATTGCTAGAAATTGTGATGTTCTCTCCTGTTTCAAAGAATGGTGCTTTGCCTGATATAATTTCTAAGCTAGGTCTCTTTGAAAACACGGTATTTTCAGAGTTTCACAGTGAATTACCAAGAAACAACATAGGAAACCACTGGGAACGGTGAAGTCACATATAGATCCTTTGGTGTGTCAGGTGAAACACACTACCCAAAAGACTCCAGCGTTCTTTAAACCAGTGTTTGCTCTTTAGTCTACTGTTTCAACTCGAAAGCTCACTGAAGCATACAATGAAGCAGAACAACAACGGCACAGCAAGGGCATAATTCCATCTGTTGAAATCGTTTGATTATCTGTATATGGTGGTTAGAATTTCATCTGGTTGAAAACTGTTCCTGGCCTCCTTCGGAACACAGTCTTTATGAGTTAACAATAAGTGCAACAACAACTTTTAGAAAGACATACATGAGAACCAGATAGCATCTAATATCTTCAGTTCAAAGAGCTACATCTGTACTTTCAGTAGTACATGCGTTACTCTGCACGGAAAACAAGATATGTCGAGACATCGCTATCTCTGATTCTGCCTTCAATGGCAATGCCACCGGTCACTATCTCCCACAATGAATGCTATCACCGAACGGAAAGGGAAGAGAAAGCAATAACTTCTGTTATAATTGCTAGAAATTGTGATGTTCTCTCCTGTTTCAAAGAATGATGCTTTGCCTGATATAATTTCTAAGCTAGGTCTCTTTGAAAACACGGTATTTTCAGAGTTTCACAGTGAATTACCAAGAAACAACGTAGGAAACCACTGGGAATGGTGAAGTCACATATAGATCCTTTGGTGTGTCAGGTGAAGCACACTACCCAAAAGACTCCAGCGTTCTTGAAACCAGTGTTTGCTCTTTAGTCTACTGTATCAACTCGAAAGCTCACTGAAGCATACAATGAAGCAGAACAACAACGGCACAGCAAGGGCATAATTCCATCTGTTGAAATCGTTTGATTATCTGTATATGGTGGTTAGAATTTCATCTGGTTGAAAACTGTTGCTGGCCTCCTTCGGAACACAGTCTTTATGAGTTAACAATAAGTGCAACAACAACTTTTAGAAAGACATACATGAGAACCAGATAGCATCTCATATCTTCAGTTCAAAGAGCTACATCTGTACTTTCTGTAGTACATACGTTACTCTGCATGGAAAACAAGATATGTCCAGACATCGCTATCTCTGATTCTGCCTTCAATGGCAATGCCACCGGTCACTATCTCCCACAATGAATACCATCACCGCACGGACAGGGAAGAGAAAGCAATAACTTCTGTTATAATTGCTAGATATTGTGATGTTCTCTCCTGTTTCAAAGAATGATCCTTTGCCTGATATAATTTCTAAGCTAGGTCTCTTTGAAAACACGGTATTTTCAGAGTTTCACAGTGAATTACCAAGAAACAACATAGGAAACCACTGGGAACGGTGAAGTCACATATAGATCCTTTGGTGTGTCAGGTGAAGCACACTACCCAAAAGACTCCAGCGTTCTTGAAACCAGTGTTTGCTCTTTAGTCTACTGTATCAACTCGAAAGCTCACTGAAGCATACAATGAAGCAGAACAACAACGGCACAGCAAGGGCATAATTCCATCTGTTGAAATCGTTTGATTATCTGTATATGGTGGTTAGAATTTCATCTGCTTGAAAACTGTTGCTGGCCTCCTTCGGAACACAGTCTTTATGAGTTAACAATAAGTGCAACAACAACTTTTAGAAAGACATATATGAGAACCAGATAGCATCTAATATCTTCAGTTCAAAGAGCTACATCTGTACTTTCAGTAGTACATGCGTTACTCTGCACGGAAAACAAGATATGTCGAGACATCGCTATCTCTGATTGTGCCTTCAATGGCAATGCCACGGGTCACTATCTCCCACAATGAATGCCATCACCGCACGGACAGGGAAGAGAAAGCAATAACTTCTGTTATAATTGCTAGAAATTGTGATGTTCTCTCCTGTTTCAAAGAATGGTGCTTTGCCTGATATAATTTCTAAGCTAGGTCTCTTTGAAAACACGGTATTTTCAGAGTTTCACAGTGAATTACCAAGAAACAACATAGGAAACCACTGGGAACGGTGAAGTCACATATAGATCCTTTGGTGTGTCAGGTGAAACACACTACCCAAAAGACTCCAGCGTTCTTTAAACCAGTGTTTGCTCTTTAGTCTACTGTTTCAACTCGAAAGCTCACTGAAGCATACAATGAAGCACAACAACAACGGCACAGCAAGGGCATAATTCCATCTGTTGAAATCGTTTGATTATCTGTATATGGTGGTTAGAATTTCATCTGGTTGAAAACTGTTGCTGGCCTCCTTCGGAACACAGTCTTTATGAGTTAACAATAAGTGCAACAACAACTTTTAGAAAGACATACATGAGAACCAGATAGCATCTAATATCTTCAGTTCAAAGAGCTACATCTGTACTTTCAGTAGTACATGCGTTACTCTGCACGGAAAACAAGATATGTCGAGACATCGCTATCTCTGATTCTGCCTTCAATGGCAATGCCACCGGTCACTATCTCCCACAATGAATGCTATCACCGAACGGAAAGGGAAGAGAAAGCAATAACTTCTGTTATAATTGCTAGAAATTGTGATGTTCTCTCCTGTTTCAAAGAATGATGCTTTGCCTGATATAATTTCTAAGCTAGGTCTCTTTGAAAACACGGTATTTTCAGAGTTTCACAGTGAATTACCAAGAAACAACGTAGGAAACCACTGGGAACGGTGAAGTCACATATAGATCCTTTGGTGTGTCAGGTGAAGAACACTACCCAAAAGACTCCAGCGTTCTTGAAACCAGTGTTTGCTCTTTAGTCTACTGTATCAACTCGAAAGCTCACTGAAGCATACAATGAAGCAGAACAACAACGGCACAGCAAGGGCATAATTCCATCTGTTGAAATCGTTTGATTATCTGTATATGGTGGTTAGAATTTCATCTGGTTGAAAACTGTTGCTGGCCTCCTTCGGAACACAGTCTTTATGAGTTAACAATAAGTGCAACAACAACTTTTAGAAAGACATACATGAGAACCAGATAGCATCTCATATCTTCAGTTCAAAGAGCTACATCTGTACTTTCTGTAGTACATACGTTACTCTGCATGGAAAACAAGATATGTCCAGACATCGCTATCTCTGATTCTGCCTTCAATGGCAATGCCACCGGTCACTATCTCCCACAATGAATACCATCACCGCACGGACAGGGAAGAGAAAGCAATAACTTCTGTTATAATTGCTAGAAATTGTGATGTTCTCTCCTGTTTCAAAGAATGATCCTTTGCCTGATATAATTTCTAAGCTAGGTCTCTTTGAAAACACGGTATTTTCAGAGTTTCACAGTGAATTACCAAGAAACAACATAGGAAACCACTGGGAACGGTGAAGTCACATATAGATCCTTTGGTGTGTCAGGTGAAGCACACTACCCAAAAGACTCCAGCGTTCTTGAAACCAGTGTTTGCTCTTTAGTCTACTGTATCAACTCGAAAGCTCACTGAAGCATACAATGAAGCAGAACAACAACGGCACAGCAAGGGCATAATTCCATCTGTTGAAATCGTTTGATTATCTGTATATGGTGGTTAGAATTTCATCTGGTTGAAAACTGTTGCTGGCCTCCTTCGGAACACAGTCTTTATGAGTTAACAATAAGTGCAACAACAACTTTTAGAAAGACATACATGAGAACCAGATAGCATCTCATATCTTCAGTTCAAAGAGCTACATCTGTACTTTCAGTAGTACATACGTTACTCTGCACGGAAAACAAGATATGTCCAGACATCGCTATCTCTGATTCTGCCTTCAATGGCAATGCCACCGGTCACTATCTCCCACAATGAATACCATCACCGCACGGACAGGGAAGAGAAAGCAATAACTTCTGTTATAATTGCTAGAAATTGTGATGTTCTCTCCTGTTTCAAAGAATGATGCTTTGCCTGATATAATTTCTAAGCTAGGTCTCTTTGAAAACACGGTATTTTCAGAGTTTCACAGTGAATTACCAAGAAACAACATAGGAAACCACTGGGAACGGTGAAGTCACATATAGATCCTTTGGTGTGTCAGGTGAAGCACACTACCCAAAAGACTCCAGCGTTCTTGAAACCAGTGTTTGCTCTTTAGTCTACTGTATCAACTCGAAAGCTCACTGAAGCATACAATGAAGCAGAACAACAACGGCACAGCAAGGGCATAATTCCATCTGTTGAAATCGTTTGTTTATCTGTATATGGTGGTTACAATTTCATCTGGTTGAAAACTGTTGCTGGCCTCCTTCGGAACACAGTCTTTATGAGTTAACAATAAGTGCAACAACAACTTTTAGAAAGACATACATGAGAACCAGATAGCATCTAATATCTTCAGTTCAAAGAGCTACATCTGTACTTTCAGTAGTACATGCGTTACTCTGCACGGAAAACAAGATATGTCGAGACATCGCTATCTCTGATTCTGCCTTCAATGGCAATGCCACGGGTCACTATCTCCCACAATGAATGCCATCACCGCACGGACAGGGAAGAGAAAGCAATAACTTCTGTTATAATTGCTAGAAATTGTGATGTTCTCTCCTGTTTCAAAGAATGATGCTTTGCCTGATATAAATTCTAAGCTAGGTCTCTTTGAAAACACGGTATTTTCAGAGTTTCACAGTGAATTACCAAGAAAAAACATAGGAAACCACTGGGAACGGTGAAGTCACATATAGATCCTTTGGTGTGTCAGGTGAAGCACACTACCCAAAAGACTCCAGCGTTCTTGAAACCAGTGTTTGCTCTTTAGTCTACTGTATCAACTCGAAAGCTCACTGAAGCATACAATGAAGCAGAACAACAAGGGCACAGCAAGGGCATAATTCCATCTGTTGAAATCGTTTGATTATCTATATATGGTGGTTAGAATTTCATCTGGTTGAAAACTGTTGCTGGCCTCCATCTGAACACAGACTTTATGAGTTAACAATAAGTGCAACAACAACTTTTAGAAAGACATACATGAGAACCAGATAGCATCTAATATCTTCAGTTCAAAGAGCTACATCTGTACTTTCAGTAGTACATGTGTTACTCTGCACGGTAAACAAGATATGTCCAGACATCGCTATCTCTGATTCTGCCTTCAATGGCAATGCCAGCGGTCACTATCTCCCACAATGAATGCCATCACCGCACGGACAGGGAAGAGAAAGCAATACCTTCTGTTATAATTGCTAGAAATTGTGATGTTCTCTCCTGTTTCAAAGAATGATGCTTTGCCTGATATAATTTCTAAGCTAGGTCTCTTTGAAAACACGGTATTTTCAGAGTTTCACAGTGAATTACCAAGAAACAACATAGGAAACCACTGGGAACGGTGAAGTCACTTATAGATCCTTTGGTGTGTCAGGTGAAACACACTACCCAAAAGACTCCAGCGTTCTTGAAACCAGTGTTTGCTCTTTAGTCTACTGTATCAACTCGAAAGCTCACTGAAGCATACAATGAAGCAGAACAACAACGGCACAGCAAGGGCATAATTCCATCTGTTGAAATCGTTTGATTATCTGTATATGGTGGTTAGAATTTCATCTGGTTGAAAACTGTTGCTGGCCTCCTTCGGAACACAGTCTTTATGAGTTAACAATAAGTGCAACAACAACTTTTAGAAAGACATACATGAGAACCAGATAGCATCTCATATCTTCAGTTCAAAGAGCTACATCTGTACTTTCAGTAGTACATGCGTTACTCTGCACGGTAAACAAGATATGTCCAGTCATCGCTATCTCTGATTCTGCCTTCAATGGCAATGCCAGCGGTCACTATCTCCCACAATGAATGCCATCACCGCACGGACAGGGAAGAGAAAGCAATAACTTCTGTTATAATTGCTAGAAATTGTGATGTTCTCTCCTGTTTCAAAGAATGATGCTTTGCCTGATATAATTTCTAAGCTAGGTCTCTTTGAAAACACGGTATTTTCAGAGTTTCACAGTGAATTACCAAGAAACAACATAGGAAACCACTGGGAACGGTGAAGTCACATATAGATCCTTTGGTGTGTCAGGTGAAGCACACTACCCAAAAGACTCCAGCGTTCTTAAAACCAGTGTTTGCTCTTTAGTCTACTGTATCAACTCGAAAGCTCACTGAAGCATACAATGAAGCAGAACAACGACGGCACAGCAAGGGCATAATTCCATCTGTTGAAATCGTTTGATTATCTGTATATGGTGGTTAGAATTTCATCTGGTTGAAAACTGTTGCTGGCCTCCTTCGGAACACAGTCTTTATGAGTTAACAATAAGTGCAACAACAACTTTTAGAAAGACATACATGAGAACCAGATAGCATCTCATATCTTCAGTTCAAAGAGCTACATCTGTACTTTCAGTCGTACATACGTTACTCTGCACGGAAAACAAGATATGTCGAGACATCGCTATCTCTGATTCTGCCTTCAAGGCAATGCCAACGGTCACTATCTCCCACAATGAATGCCATCACCGCACGGACAGGGAAGAGAAAGCAATAACTTCTGTTATAATTGCTAGAAATTGTGATGTTCTCTCCTGTTTCAAAGAATGGTGCTTTGCCTGATATAATTTCTAAGCTAGGTCTCTTTGAAAACACGGTATTTTCAGAGTTTCACAGTGAATTACCAAGAAACAACATAGGAAACCACTGGGAACGGTGAAGTCACATATAGATCCTTTGGTGTGTCAGGTGAAACACACTACCCAAAAGACTCCAGCGTTCTTGAAACCAGTGTTTGCTCTTTAGTCTACTGTATCAACTCGAAAGCTCACTGAAGCATACAATGAAGCAGAACAACAACGGCACAGCAAGGGCCTAATTCCATCTGTTGAAATCGTTTGATTATCTGTATATGGTGGTTAGAATTTCATCTGGTTGAAAACTGTTGCTGGCCTCCTTCGAACACAGTCTTTATGAGTTAACAATAAGTGCAACAACAACTTTTAGAAAGACATACATGAGAACCAGATAGCATCTAATATCTTCAGTTCAAAAAGCTACATCTGTACTTTCAGTAGTACATGCGTTACTCTGCACGGAAAACAAGATATGTCGAGACATCGCTATCTCTGATTCTGCCTTCAATGGCAATGCCACCGGTCACTATCTCCCACAATGAATGCTATCACCGAACGGAAAGGGAAGAGAAAGCAATAACTTCTGTTATAATTGCTAGAAATTGTGATGTTCTCTCCTGTTTCAAAGAATGATGCTTTGCCTGATATAATTTCTAAGCTGGGTCTCTTTGAAAACACGCTATTTTCAGAGTTTCACAGTGAATTACTAAGAAACAACGTAGGAAACCACTGGGAACGGTGAAGTCACATATAGATCCTTTGGTGTGTCAGCTGAAGCACACTACCCAAAAGACTCCAGCGTTCTTGAAACCAGTGTTTGCTCTTTAGTCTACTGTATCAACTCGAAAGCTCACTGAAGCATACAATGAAGCAGAACAACAACGGCACAGCAAGGGCATAATTCCATCTGTTGAAATCGTTTGATTATCTGTATATGGTGGTTAGAATTTCATCTGGTTGAAAACTGTTGCTGGCCTCCTTCGGAACACAGTCTTTATGAGTTAACAATAAGTGCAACATCAACTTTTAGAAAGACATACATGAGAACCAGATAGCATCTCATATCTTCAGTTCAAAGAGCTACATCTGTACTTTCAGTAGTACATACGTTACTCTGCATGGAAAACAAGATATGTCCAGACATCGCTATCTCTGATTCTGCCTTCAATGGCAATGCCACCGGTCACTGTCTCCCACAATGAATACCATCACCGCACGGACAGGGAAGAGAAAGCAATAACTTCTGTTATAATTGCTAGAAATTGTGATGTTCTCTCCTGTTTCAAAGAATGATTCTTTGCCTGATATAATTTCTAAGCTAGGTCTCTTTGAAAACACGGTATTTTCAGAGTTTCACAGTGAATTACCAAGAAACAACATAGGAAACCACTGGGAACGGTGAAGTCACATATAGATCCTTTGGTGTGTCAGGTGAAGCACACTACCCAAAAGACTCCAGCGTTCTTGAAACCAGTGTTTGCTCTTTAGTCTACTGTATCAACTCGAAAGCTCACTGAAGCATACAATGAAGCAGAACAACAACGGCACAGCAAGGGCATAATTCCATGTGTTGAAATCGTTTGATTATCTGTATATGGTGGTTAGAATTTCATCTGGTTGAAAACTGTTGCTGGCCTCCTTCGGAACACAGTCTTTATGAGTTAACAATAAGTGCAACAACAACTTTTAGAAAGACATACATGAGAACCAGATAGCATCTCATATCTTCAGTTCAAAGAGCTACATCTGTACTTTCAGTAGTACATACGTTACTCTGCACGGAAAACAAGATATGTCCAGACATCGCTATCTCTGATTCTGCCTTCAATGGCAATGCCACCGGTCACTATCTCCCACAATGAATACCATCACCGCACGGACAGGGAAGAGAAAGCAATAACTTCTGTTATAATTGCTAGAAATTGTGATGTTCTCTCCTGTTTCAAAGAATGATGCTTTGCCTGATATAATTTCTAAGCTAGGTCTCTTTGAAAACACGGTATTTTCAGAGTTTCACAGTGAATTACCAAGAAACAACATAGGAAACCACTGGGAACGGTGAAGTCACATATAGATCCTTTGGTGTGTCAGGTGAAGCACACTACCCAAAAGACTCCAGCGTTCTTGAAACCAGTGTTTGCTCTTTAGTCTACTGTATCAACTCGAAAGCTCACTGAAGCACACAATGAAGCAGAACAACAACGGCACAGCAAGGGCATAATTCCATCTGTTGAAATCGTTTGATTATCTGTATATGGTGGTTAGAATTTCATCTGGTTGAAAACTGTTGCTGGCCTCCTTCGGAACACAGTCTTTATGAGTTAACAATAAGTGCAACAACAACTTTTAGAAAGACATACATGAGAACCAGATAGCATCTCATATCTTCAGTTCAAAGAGCTACATCTGTACTTTCAGTCGTACATACGTTACTCTGCACGGAAAACAAGATATGTCGAGACATCGCTATCTCTGATTCTGCCTTCAAGGCAATGCCAACGGTCACTATCTCCCACAATGAATGCCATCACCGCACGGACAGGGAAGAGAAAGCAATAACTTCTGTTATAATTGCTAGAAATTGTGATGTTCTCTCCTGTTTCAAAGAATGGTGCTTTGCCTGATATAATTTCTAAGCTAGGTCTCTTTGAAAACACGGTATTTTCAGAGTTTCACAGTGAATTACCAAGAAACAACATAGGAAACCACTGGGAACGGTGAAGTCACATATAGATCCTTTGGTGTGTCAGGTGAAACACACTACCCAAAAGACTCCAGCGTTCTTGAAACCAGTGTTTGCTCTTTAGTCTACTGTATCAACTCGAAAGCTCACTGAAGCATACAATGAAGCAGAACAACAACGGCACAGCAAGGGCATAATTCCATCTGTTGAAATCGTTTGATTATCTGTATATGGTGGTTAGAATTTCATCTGGTTGAAAACTGTTGCTGGCCTCCTTCGAACACAGTCTTTATGAGTTAACAATAAGTGCAACAACAACTTTTAGAAAGACATACATGAGAACCAGATAGCATCTAATATCTTCAGTTCAAAAAGCTACATCTGTACTTTCAGTAGTACATGCGTTACTCTGCACGGAAAACAAGATATGTCGAGACATCGCTATCTCTGATTCTGCCTTCAATGGCAATGCCACCGGTCACTATCTCCCACAATGAATGCTATCACCGAACGGAAAGGGAAGAGAAAGCAATAACTTCTGTTATAATTGCTAGAAATTGTGATGTTCTCTCCTGTTTCAAAGAATGATGCTTTGCCTGATATAATTTCTAAGCTGGGTCTCTTTGAAAACACGCTATTTTCAGAGTTTCACAGTGAATTACTAAGAAACAACGTAGGAAACCACTGGGAACGGTGAAGTCACATATAGATCCTTTGGTGTGTCAGGTGAAGCACACTACCCAAAAGACTCCAGCGTTCTTGAAACCAGTGTTTGCTCTTTAGTCTACTGTATCAACTCGAAAGCTCACTGAAGCATACAATGAAGCAGAACAACAACGGCACAGCAAGGGCATAATTCCATCTGTTGAAATCGTTTGATTATCTGTATATGGTGGTTAGAATTTCATCTGGTTGAAAACTGTTGCTGGCCTCCTTCGGAACACAGTCTTTATGAGTTAACAATAAGTGCAACATCAACTTTTAGAAAGACATACATGAGAACCAGATAGCATCTCATATCTTCAGTTCAAAGAGCTACATCTGTACTTTCAGTAGTACATACGTTACTCTGCATGGAAAACAAGATATGTCCAGACATCGCTATCTCTGATTCTGCCTTCAATGGCAATGCCACCGGTCACTGTCTCCCACAATGAATACCATCACCGCACGGACAGGGAAGAGAAAGCAATAACTTCTGTTATAATTGCTAGAAATTGTGATGTTCTCTCCTGTTTCAAAGAATGATTCTTTGCCTGATATAATTTCTAAGCTAGGTCTCTTTGAAAACACGGTATTTTCAGAGTTTCACAGTGAATTACCAAGAAACAACATAGGAAACCACTGGGAACGGTGAAGTCACATATAGATCCTTTGGTGTGTCAGGTGAAGCACACTACCCAAAAGACTCCAGCGTTCTTGAAACCAGTGTTTGCTCTTTAGTCTACTGTATCAACTCGAAAGCTCACTGAAGCACACAATGAAGCAGAACAACAACGGCACAGCAAGGGCATAATTCCATCTGTTGAAATCGTTTGATTATCTGTATATGGTGGTTAGAATTTCATCTGGTTGAAAACTGTTGCTGGCCTCCTTCGGAACACAGTCTTTATGAGTTAACAATAAGTGCAACAACAACTTTTAGAAAGACATACATGAGAACCAGATAGCATCTCATATCTTCAGTTCAAAGAGCTACATCTGTACTTTCAGTCGTACATACGTTACTCTGCACGGAAAACAAGATATGTCGAGACATCGCTATCTCTGATTCTGCCTTCAAGGCAATGCCAACGGTCACTATCTCCCACAATGAATGCCATCACCGCACGGACAGGGAAGAGAAAGCAATAACTTCTGTTATAATTGCTAGAAATTGTGATGTTCTCTCCTGTTTCAAAGAATGGTGCTTTGCCTGATATAATTTCTAAGCTAGGTCTCTTTGAAAACACGGTATTTTCAGAGTTTCACAGTGAATTACCAAGAAACAACATAGGAAACCACTGGGAACGGTGAAGTCACATATAGATCCTTTGGTGTGTCAGGTGAAACACACTACCCAAAAGACTCCAGCGTTCTTGAAACCAGTGTTTGCTCTTTAGTCTACTGTATCAACTCGAAAGCTCACTGAAGCATACAATGAAGCAGAACAACAACGGCACAGCAAGGGCATAATTCCATCTGTTGAAATCGTTTGATTATCTGTATATGGTGGTTAGAATTTCATCTGGTTGAAAACTGTTGCTGGCCTCCTTCGAACACAGTCTTTATGAGTTAACAATAAGTGCAACAACAACTTTTAGAAAGACATACATGAGAACCAGATAGCATCTAATATCTTCAGTTCAAAAAGCTACATCTGTACTTTCAGTAGTACATGCGTTACTCTGCACGGAAAACAAGATATGTCGAGACATCGCTATCTCTGATTCTGCCTTCAATGGCAATGCCACCGGTCACTATCTCCCACAATGAATGCTATCACCGAACGGAAAGGGAAGAGAAAGCAATAACTTCTGTTATAATTGCTAGAAATTGTGATGTTCTCTCCTGTTTCAAAGAATGATGCTTTGCCTGATATAATTTCTAAGCTGGGTCTCTTTGAAAACACGCTATTTTCAGAGTTTCACAGTGAATTACTAAGAAACAACGTAGGAAACCACTGGGAACGGTGAAGTCACATATAGATCCTTTGGTGTGTCAGGTGAAGCACACTACCCAAAAGACTCCAGCGTTCTTGAAACCAGTGTTTGCTCTTTAGTCTACTGTATCAACTCGAAAGCTCACTGAAGCATACAATGAAGCAGAACAACAACGGCACAGCAAGGGCATAATTCCATCTGTTGAAATCGTTTGATTATCTGTATATGGTGGTTAGAATTTCATCTGGTTGAAAACTGTTGCTGGCCTCCTTCGGAACACAGTCTTTATGAGTTAACAATAAGTGCAACATCAACTTTTAGAAAGACATACATGAGAACCAGATAGCATCTCATATCTTCAGTTCAAAGAGCTACATCTGTACTTTCAGTAGTACATACGTTACTCTGCATGGAAAACAAGATATGTCCAGACATCGCTATCTCTGATTCTGCCTTCAATGGCAATGCCACCGGTCACTGTCTCCCACAATGAATACCATCACCGCACGGACAGGGAAGAGAAAGCAATAACTTCTGTTATAATTGCTAGAAATTGTGATGTTCTCTCCTGTTTCAAAGAATGATTCTTTGCCTGATATAATTTCTAAGCTAGGTCTCTTTGAAAACACGGTATTTTCAGAGTTTCACAGTGAATTACCAAGAAACAACATAGGAAACCACTGGGAACGGTGAAGTCACATATAGATCCTTTGGTGTGTCAGGTGAAGCACACTACCCAAAAGACTCCAGCGTTCTTGAAACCAGTGTTTGCTCTTTAGTCTACTGTATCAACTCGAAAGCTCACTGAAGCATACAATGAAGCAGAACAACAACGGCACAGCAAGGGCATAATTCCATCTGTTGAAATCGTTTGATTATCTGTATATGGTGGTTAGAATTTCATCTGGTTGAAAACTGTTGCTGGCCTCCTTCGGAACACAGTCTTTATGAGTTAACAATAAGTGCAACAACAACTTTTAGAAAGACATACATGAGAACCAGATAGCATCTCATATCTTCAGTTCAAAGAGCTACATCTGTACTTTCAGTAGTACATACGTTACTCTGCACGGAAAACAAGATATGTCCAGACATCGCTATCTCTGATTCTGCCTTCAATGGCAATGCCACCGGTCACTATCTCCCACAATGAATACCATCACCGCACGGACAGGGAAGAGAAAGCAATAACTTCTGTTATAATTGCTAGAAATTGTGATGTTCTCTCCTGTTTCAAAGAATGATGCTTTGCCTGATATAATTTCTAAGCTAGGTCTCTTTGAAAACACGGTATTTTCAGAGTTTCACAGTGAATTACCAAGAAACAACATAGGAAACCACTGGGAACGGTGAAGTCACATATAGATCCTTTGGTGTGTCAGGTGAAGCACACTACCCAAAAGACTCCAGCGTTCTTGAAACCAGTGTTTGCTCTTTAGTCTACTGTATCAACTCGAAAGCTCACTGAAGCACACAATGAAGCAGAACAACAACGGCACAGCAAGGGCATAATTCCATCTGTTGAAATCGTTTGATTATCTGTATATGGTGGTTAGAATTTCATCTGGTTGAAAACTGTTGCTGGCCTCCTTCGGAACACAGTCTTTATGAGTTAACAATAAGTGCAACAACAACTTTTAGAAAGACATACATGAGAACCAGATAGCATCTAATATCTTCAGTTCAAAGAGCTACATCTGTACTTTCAGTAGTACATGCGTTACTCTGCACGGAAAACAAGATATGTCGAGACATCGCTATCTCTGATTCTGCCTTCAATGGCAATGCCACGGGTCACTATCTCCCACAATGAATGCCATCACCGCACGGACAGGGAAGAGAAAGCAATAACTTCTGTTATAATTGCTAGAAATTGTGATGTTCTCTCCTGTTTCAAAGAATGATGCTTTGCCTGATATAATTTCTAAGCTAGGTCTCTTTGAAAACACGGTATTTTCAGAGTTTCACAGTGAATTACCAAGAAACAACATAGGAAACCACTGGGAACGGTGAAGTCACATATAGATCCTTTGGTGTGTCAGGTGAAGCACACTACCCAAAAGACTCCAGCGTTCTTGAAACCAGTGTTTGCTCTTTAGTCTACTGTATCAACTCGAAAGCTCACTGAAGCATACAATGAAGCAGAACAACAACGGCACAGCAAGGGCATAATTCCATCTGTTGAAATCGTTTGATTATCTGTATATGGTGGTTAGAATTTCATCTGGTTGAAAACTGTTGCTGGCCTCCTTCGGAACACAGTCTTTATGAGTTAACAATAAGTGCAACAACAACTTTTAGAAAGACATACATGAGAACCAGATAGCATCTCATATCTTCAGTTCAAAGAGCTACATCTGTACTTTCAGTCGTACATACGTTACTCTGCACGGAAAACAAGATATGTCGAGACATCGCTATCTCTGATTCTGCCTTCAAGGCAATGCCAACGGTCACTATCTCCCACAATGAATGCCATCACCGCACGGACAGGGAAGAGAAAGCAATAACTTCTGTTATAATTGCTAGAAATTGTGATGTTCTCTCCTGTTTCAAAGAATGGTGCTTTGCCTGATATAATTTCTAAGCTAGGTCTCTTTGAAAACACGGTATTTTCAGAGTTTCACAGTGAATTACCAAGAAACAACATAGGAAACCACTGGGAACGGTGAAGTCACATATAGATCCTTTGGTGTGTCAGGTGAAACACACTACCCAAAAGACTCCAGCGTTCTTGAAACCAGTGTTTGCTCTTTAGTCTACTGTATCAACTCGAAAGCTCACTGAAGCATACAATGAAGCAGAACAACAACGGCACAGCAAGGGCCTAATTCCATCTGTTGAAATCGTTTGATTATCTGTATATGGTGGTTAGAATTTCATCTGGTTGAAAACTGTTGCTGGCCTCCTTCGAACACAGTCTTTATGAGTTAACAATAAGTGCAACAACAACTTTTAGAAAGACATACATGAGAACCAGATAGCATCTAATATCTTCAGTTCAAAAAGCTACATCTGTACTTTCAGTAGTACATGCGTTACTCTGCACGGAAAACAAGATATGTCGAGACATCGCTATCTCTGATTCTGCCTTCAATGGCAATGCCACCGGTCACTATCTCCCACAATGAATGCTATCACCGAACGGAAAGGGAAGAGAAAGCAATAACTTCTGTTATAATTGCTAGAAATTGTGATGTTCTCTCCTGTTTCAAAGAATGATGCTTTGCCTGATATAATTTCTAAGCTGGGTCTCTTTGAAAACACGCTATTTTCAGAGTTTCACAGTGAATTACTAAGAAACAACGTAGGAAACCACTGGGAACGGTGAAGTCACATATAGATCCTTTGGTGTGTCAGCTGAAGCACACTACCCAAAAGACTCCAGCGTTCTTGAAACCAGTGTTTGCTCTTTAGTCTACTGTATCAACTCGAAAGCTCACTGAAGCATACAATGAAGCAGAACAACAACGGCACAGCAAGGGCATAATTCCATCTGTTGAAATCGTTTGATTATCTGTATATGGTGGTTAGAATTTCATCTGGTTGAAAACTGTTGCTGGCCTCCTTCGGAACACAGTCTTTATGAGTTAACAATAAGTGCAACATCAACTTTTAGAAAGACATACATGAGAACCAGATAGCATCTCATATCTTCAGTTCAAAGAGCTACATCTGTACTTTCAGTAGTACATACGTTACTCTGCATGGAAAACAAGATATGTCCAGACATCGCTATCTCTGATTCTGCCTTCAATGGCAATGCCACCGGTCACTGTCTCCCACAATGAATACCATCACCGCACGGACAGGGAAGAGAAAGCAATAACTTCTGTTATAATTGCTAGAAATTGTGATGTTCTCTCCTGTTTCAAAGAATGATTCTTTGCCTGATATAATTTCTAAGCTAGGTCTCTTTGAAAACACGGTATTTTCAGAGTTTCACAGTGAATTACCAAGAAACAACATAGGAAACCACTGGGAACGGTGAAGTCACATATAGATCCTTTGGTGTGTCAGGTGAAGCACACTACCCAAAAGACTCCAGCGTTCTTGAAACCAGTGTTTGCTCTTTAGTCTACTGTATCAACTCGAAAGCTCACTGAAGCATACAATGAAGCAGAACAACAACGGCACAGCAAGGGCATAATTCCATCTGTTGAAATCGTTTGATTATCTGTATATGGTGGTTAGAATTTCATCTGGTTGAAAACTGTTGCTGGCCTCCTTCGGAACACAGTCTTTATGAGTTAACAATAAGTGCAACAACAACTTTTAGAAAGACATACATGAGAACCAGATAGCATCTCATATCTTCAGTTCAAAGAGCTACATCTGTACTTTCAGTAGTACATACGTTACTCTGCACGGAAAACAAGATATGTCCAGACATCGCTATCTCTGATTCTGCCTTCAATGGCAATGCCACCGGTCACTATCTCCCACAATGAATACCATCACCGCACGGACAGGGAAGAGAAAGCAATAACTTCTGTTATAATTGCTAGAAATTGTGATGTTCTCTCCTGTTTCAAAGAATGATGCTTTGCCTGATATAATTTCTAAGCTAGGTCTCTTTGAAAACACGGTATTTTCAGAGTTTCACAGTGAATTACCAAGAAACAACATAGGAAACCACTGGGAACGGTGAAGTCACATATAGATCCTTTGGTGTGTCAGGTGAAGCACACTACCCAAAAGACTCCAGCGTTCTTGAAACCAGTGTTTGCTCTTTAGTCTACTGTATCAACTCGAAAGCTCACTGAAGCACACAATGAAGCAGAACAACAACGGCACAGCAAGGGCATAATTCCATCTGTTGAAATCGTTTGATTATCTGTATATGGTGGTTACAATTTCATCTGGTTGAAAACTGTTGCTGGCCTCCTTCGGAACACAGTCTTTATGAGTTAACAATAAGTGCAACAACAACTTTTAGAAAGACATACATGAGAACCAGATAGCATCTAATATCTTCAGTTCAAAGAGCTACATCTGTACTTTCAGTAGTACATGCGTTACTCTGCACGGAAAACAAGATATGTCGAGACATCGCTATCTCTGATTCTGCCTTCAATGGCAATGCCACGGGTCACTATCTCCCACAATGAATGCCATCACCGCACGGACAGGGAAGAGAAAGCAATAACTTCTGTTATAATTGCTAGAAATTGTGATGTTCTCTCCTGTTTCAAAGAATGATGCTTTGCCTGATATAATTTCTAAGCTAGGTCTCTTTGAAAACACGGTATTTTCAGAGTTTCACAGTGAATTACCAAGAAACAACATAGGAAACCACTGGGAACGGTGAAGTCACATATAGATCCTTTGGTGTGTCAGGTGAAGCACACTACCCAAAAGACTCCAGCGTTCTTGAAACCAGTGTTTGCTCTTTAGTCTACTGTATCAACTCGAAAGCTCACTGAAGCATACAATGAAGCAGAACAACAACGGCACAGCAAGGGCATAATTCCATCTGTTGAAATCGTTTGATTATCTGTATATGGTGGTTAGAATTTCATCTGGTTGAAAACTGTTGCTGGCCTCCTTCGGAACACAGTCTTTATGAGTTAACAATAAGTGCAACAACAACTTTTAGAAAGACATACATGAGAACCAGATAGCATCTCATATCTTCAGTTCAAAGAGCTACATCTGTACTTTCAGTCGTACATACGTTACTCTGCACGGAAAACAAGATATGTCGAGACATCGCTATCTCTGATTCTGCCTTCAAGGCAATGCCAACGGTCACTATCTCCCACAATGAATGCCATCACCGCACGGACAGGGAAGAGAAAGCAATAACTTCTGTTATAATTGCTAGAAATTGTGATGTTCTCTCCTGTTTCAAAGAATGGTGCTTTGCCTGATATAATTTCTAAGCTAGGTCTCTTTGAAAACACGGTATTTTCAGAGTTTCACAGTGAATTACCAAGAAACAACATAGGAAACCACTGGGAACGGTGAAGTCACATATAGATCCTTTGGTGTGTCAGGTGAAACACACTACCCAAAAGACTCCAGCGTTCTTGAAACCAGTGTTTGCTCTTTAGTCTACTGTATCAACTCGAAAGCTCACTGAAGCATACAATGAAGCAGAACAACAACGGCACAGCAAGGGCATAATTCCATCTGTTGAAATCGTTTGATTATCTGTATATGGTGGTTAGAATTTCATCTGGTTGAAAACTGTTGCTGGCCTCCTTCGAACACAGTCTTTATGAGTTAACAATAAGTGCAACAACAACTTTTAGAAAGACATACATGAGAACCAGATAGCATCTAATATCTTCAGTTCAAAAAGCTACATCTGTACTTTCAGTAGTACATGCGTTACTCTGCACGGAAAACAAGATATGTCGAGACATCGCTATCTCTGATTCTGCCTTCAATGGCAATGCCACCGGTCACTATCTCCCACAATGAATGCTATCACCGAACGGAAAGGGAAGAGAAAGCAATAACTTCTGTTATAATTGCTAGAAATTGTGATGTTCTCTCCTGTTTCAAAGAATGATGCTTTGCCTGATATAATTTCTAAGCTGGGTCTCTTTGAAAACACGCTATTTTCAGAGTTTCACAGTGAATTACTAAGAAACAACGTAGGAAACCACTGGGAACGGTGAAGTCACATATAGATCCTTTGGTGTGTCAGGTGAAGCACACTACCCAAAAGACTCCAGCGTTCTTGAAACCAGTGTTTGCTCTTTAGTCTACTGTATCAACTCGAAAGCTCACTGAAGCATACAATGAAGCAGAACAACAACGGCACAGCAAGGGCATAATTCCATCCGTTGAAATCGTTTGATTATCTGTATATGGTGGTTAGAATTTCATCTGGTTGAAAACTGTTGCTGGCCTCCTTCGGAACACAGTCTTTATGAGTTAACAATAAGTGCAACATCAACTTTTAGAAAGACATACATGAGAACCAGATAGCATCTCATATCTTCAGTTCAAAGAGCTACATCTGTACTTTCAGTAGTACATACGTTACTCTGCATGGAAAACAAGATATGTCCAGACATCGCTATCTCTGATTCTGCCTTCAATGGCAATGCCACCGGTCACTGTCTCCCACAATGAATACCATCACCGCACGGACAGGGAAGAGAAAGCAATAACTTCTGTTATAATTGCTAGAAATTGTGATGTTCTCTCCTGTTTCAAAGAATGATTCTTTGCCTGATATAATTTCTAAGCTAGGTCTCTTTGAAAACACGGTATTTTCAGAGTTTCACAGTGAATTACCAAGAAACAACATAGGAAACCACTGGGAACGGTGAAGTCACATATAGATCCTTTGGTGTGTCAGGTGAAGCACACTACCCAAAAGACTCCAGCGTTCTTGAAACCAGTGTTTGCTCTTTAGTCTACTGTATCAACTCGAAAGCTCACTGAAGCATACAATGAAGCAGAACAACAACGGCACAGCAAGGGCATAATTCCATCTGTTGAAATCGTTTGATTATCTGTATATGGTGGTTAGAATTTCATCTGGTTGAAAACTGTTGCTGGCCTCCTTCGGAACACAGTCTTTATGAGTTAACAATAAGTGCAACAACAACTTTTAGAAAGACATACATGAGAACCAGATAGCATCTCATATCTTCAGTTCAAAGAGCTACATCTGTACTTTCAGTAGTACATACGTTACTCTGCACGGAAAACAAGATATGTCCAGACATCGCTATCTCTGATTCTGCCTTCAATGGCAATGCCACCGGTCACTATCTCCCACAATGAATACCATCACCGCACGGACAGGGAAGAGAAAGCAATAACTTCTGTTATAATTGCTAGAAATTGTGATGTTCTCTCCTGTTTCAAAGAATGATGCTTTGCCTGATATAATTTCTAAGCTAGGTCTCTTTGAAAACACGGTATTTTCAGAGTTTCACAGTGAATTACCAAGAAACAACATAGGAAACCACTGGGAACGGTGAAGTCACATATAGATCCTTTGGTGTGTCAGGTGAAGCACACTACCCAAAAGACTCCAGCGTTCTTGAAACCAGTGTTTGCTCTTTAGTCTACTGTATCAACTCGAAAGCTCACTGAAGCACACAATGAAGCAGAACAACAACGGCACAGCAAGGGCATAATTCCATCTGTTGAAATCGTTTGATTATCTGTATATGGTGGTTAGAATTTCATCTGGTTGAAAACTGTTGCTGGCCTCCTTCGGAACACAGTCTTTATGAGTTAACAATAAGTGCAACAACAACTTTTAGAAAGACATACATGAGAACCAGATAGCATCTAATATCTTCAGTTCAAAGAGCTACATCTGTACTTTCAGTAGTACATGCGTTACTCTGCACGGAAAACAAGATATGTCGAGACATCGCTATCTCTGATTCTGCCTTCAATGGCAATGCCACGGGTCACTATCTCCCACAATGAATGCCATCACCGCACGGACAGGGAAGAGAAAGCAATAACTTCTGTTATAATTGCTAGAAATTGTGATGTTCTCTCCTGTTTCAAAGAATGATGCTTTGCCTGATATAATTTCTAAGCTAGGTCTCTTTGAAAACACGGTATTTTCAGAGTTTCACAGTGAATTACCAAGAAACAACATAGGAAACCACTGGGAACGGTGAAGTCACATATAGATCCTTTGGTGTGTCAGGTGAAGCACACTACCCAAAAGACTCCAGCGTTCTTGAAACCAGTGTTTGCTCTTTAGTCTACTGTATCAACTCGAAAGCTCACTGAAGCATACAATGAAGCAGAACAACAACGGCACAGCAAGGGCATAATTCCATCTGTTGAAATCGTTTGATTATCTGTATATGGTGGTTAGAATTTCATCTGGTTGAAAACTGTTGCTGGCCTCCTTCGGAACACAGTCTTTATGAGTTAACAATAAGTGCAACAACAACTTTTAGAAAGACATACATGAGAACCAGATAGCATCTCATATCTTCAGTTCAAAGAGCTACATCTGTACTTTCAGTCGTACATACGTTACTCTGCACGGAAAACAAGATATGTCGAGACATCGCTATCTCTGATTCTGCCTTCAAGGCAATGCCAACGGTCACTATCTCCCACAATGAATGCCATCACCGCACGGACAGGGAAGAGAAAGCAATAACTTCTGTTATAATTGCTAGAAATTGTGATGTTCTCTCCTGTTTCAAAGAATGGTGCTTTGCCTGATATAATTTCTAAGCTAGGTCTCTTTGAAAACACGGTATTTTCAGAGTTTCACAGTGAATTACCAAGAAACAACATAGGAAACCACTGGGAACGGTGAAGTCACATATAGATCCTTTGGTGTGTCAGGTGAAACACACTACCCAAAAGACTCCAGCGTTCTTGAAACCAGTGTTTGCTCTTTAGTCTACTGTATCAACTCGAAAGCTCACTGAAGCATACAATGAAGCAGAACAACAACGGCACAGCAAGGGCATAATTCCATCTGTTGAAATCGTTTGATTATCTGTATATGGTGGTTAGAATTTCATCTGGTTGAAAACTGTTGCTGGCCTCCTTCGAACACAGTCTTTATGAGTTAACAATAAGTGCAACAACAACTTTTAGAAAGACATACATGAGAACCAGATAGCATCTAATATCTTCAGTTCAAAAAGCTACATCTGTACTTTCAGTAGTACATGCGTTACTCTGCACGGAAAACAAGATATGTCGAGACATCGCTATCTCTGATTCTGCCTTCAATGGCAATGCCACCGGTCACTATCTCCCACAATGAATGCTATCACCGAACGGAAAGGGAAGAGAAAGCAATAACTTCTGTTATAATTGCTAGAAATTGTGATGTTCTCTCCTGTTTCAAAGAATGATGCTTTGCCTGATATAATTTCTAAGCTGGGTCTCTTTGAAAACACGCTATTTTCAGAGTTTCACAGTGAATTACTAAGAAACAACGTAGGAAACCACTGGGAACGGTGAAGTCACATATAGATCCTTTGGTGTGTCAGGTGAAGCACACTACCCAAAAGACTCCAGCGTTCTTGAAACCAGTGTTTGCTCTTTAGTCTACTGTATCAACTCGAAAGCTCACTGAAGCATACAATGAAGCAGAACAACAACGGCACAGCAAGGGCATAATTCCATCTGTTGAAATCGTTTGATTATCTGTATATGGTGGTTAGAATTTCATCTGGTTGAAAACTGTTGCTGGCCTCCTTCGGAACACAGTCTTTATGAGTTAACAATAAGTGCAACATCAACTTTTAGAAAGACATACATGAGAACCAGATAGCATCTCATATCTTCAGTTCAAAGAGCTACATCTGTACTTTCAGTAGTACATACGTTACTCTGCATGGAAAACAAGATATGTCCAGACATCGCTATCTCTGATTCTGCCTTCAATGGCAATGCCACCGGTCACTGTCTCCCACAATGAATACCATCACCGCACGGACAGGGAAGAGAAAGCAATAACTTCTGTTATAATTGCTAGAAATTGTGATGTTCTCTCCTGTTTCAAAGAATGATGCTTTGCCTGATATAATTTCTAAGCTAGGTCTCTTTGAAAACACGGTATTTTCAGAGTTTCACAGTGAATTACCAAGAAACAACATAGGAAACCACTGGGAACGGTGAAGTCACATATAGATCCTTTGGTGTGTCAGGTGAAGCACACTACCCAAAAGACTCCAGCGTTCTTGAAACCAGTGTTTGCTCTTTAGTCTACTGTATCAACTCGAAAGCTCACTGAAGCATACAATGAAGCAGAACAACAACGGCACAGCAAGGGCATAATTCCATCTGTTGAAATCGTTTGATTATCTGTATATGGTGGTTAGAATTTCATCTGGTTGAAAACTGTTGCTGGCCTCCTTCGGAACACAGTCTTTATGAGTTAACAATAAGTGCAACAACAACTTTTAGAAAGACATACATGAGAACCAGATAGCATCTAATATCTTCAGTTCAAAGAGCTACATCTGTACTTTCAGTAGTACATGCGTTACTCTGCACGGAAAACAAGATATGTCGAGACATCGCTATCTCTGATTCTGCCTTCAATGGCAATGCCACGGGTCACTATCTCCCACAATGAATGCCATCACCGCACGGACAGGGAAGAGAAAGCAATAACTTCTGTTATAATTGCTAGAAATTGTGATGTTCTCTCCTGTTTCAAAGAATGATGCTTTGCCTGATATAATTTCTAAGCTAGGTCTCTTTGAAAACACGGTATTTTCAGAGTTTCACAGTGAATTACCAAGAAACAACATAGGAAACCACTGGGAACGGTGAAGTCACTTATAGATCCTTTGGTGTGTCAGGTGAAGCACACTACCCAAAAGACTCCAGCGTTCTTGAAACCAGTGTTTGCTCTTTAGTCTACTGTATCAACTCGAAAGCTCACTGAAGCATACAATGAAGCAGAACAACAACGGCAAAGCAAGGGCATAATTCCATCTGTTGAAATCGTTTGATTATCTGTATATGGTGGTTAGAATTTCATCTGGTTGAAAACTGTTGCTGGCCTCCTTCGGAACACAGTCTTTATGAGTTAACAATAAGTGCAACAACAACTTTTAGAAAGACATACATGAGAACCAGATAGCATCTAATATCTTCAGTTCAAAAAGCTACATCTGTACTTTCAGTAGTACATGCGTTACTCTGCACGGAAAACAAGATATGTCGAGACATCGCTATCTCTGATTCTGCCTTCAATGGCAATGCCACCGGTCACTATCTCCCACAATGAATGCTATCACCGAACGGAAAGGGAAGAGAAAGCAATAACTTCTGTTATAATTGCTAGAAATTGTGATGTTCTCTCCTGTTTCAAAGAATGATGCTTTGCCTGATATAATTTCTAAGCTGGGTCTCTTTGAAAACACGCTATTTTCAGAGTTTCACAGTGAATTACTAAGAAACAACGTAGGAAACCACTGGGAACGGTGAAGTCACATATAGATCCTTTGGTGTGTCAGGTGAAGCACACTACCCAAAAGACTCCAGCGTTCTTAAAACCAGTGTTTGCTCTTTAGTCTACTGTATCAACTCGAAAGCTCACTGAAGCATACAATGAAGCAGAACAACAACGGCACAGCAAGGGCATAATTCCATCTGTTGAAATCGTTTGATTATCTGTATATGGTGGTTAGAATTTCATCTGGTTGAAAACTGTTGCTGGCCTCCTTCGGAACACAGTCTTTATGAGTTAACAATAAGTGCAACATCAACTTTTAGAAAGACATACATGAGAACCAGATAGCATCTCATATCTTCAGTTCAAAGAGCTACATCTGTACTTTCAGTAGTACATACGTTACTCTGCATGGAAAACAAGATATGTCCAGACATCGCTATCTCTGATTCTGCCTTCAATGGCAATGCCACCGGTCACTGTCTCCCACAATGAATACCATCACCGCACGGACAGTGAAGAGAAAGCAATAACTTCTGTTATAATTGCTAGAAATTGTGATGTTCTCTCCTGTTTCAAAGAATGATTCTTTGCCTGATATAATTTCTAAGCTAGGTCTCTTTGAAAACACGGTATTTTCAGATATTCACAGTGAATTACCAAGAAACAACATAGGAAACCACTGGGAACGGTGAAGTCACATATAGATCCTTTGGTGTGTCAGGTGAAGCACACTACCCAAAAGACTCCAGCGTTCTTGAAACCAGTGTTTGCTCTTTAGTCTACTGTATCAACTCGAAAGCTCACTGAAGCATACAATGAAGCAGAACAACAACGGCACAGCAAGGGCATAATTCCATCTGTTGAAATCGTTTGATTATCTGTATATGGTGGTTAGAATTTCATCTGGTTGAAAACTGTTGCTGGCCTCCTTCGGAACACAGTCTTTATGAGTTAACAATAAGTGCAACAACAACTTTTAGAAAGACATACATGAGAACCAGATAGCATCTCATATCTTCAGTTCAAAGAGCTACATCTGTACTTTCAGTAGTACATACGTTACTCTGCACGGAAAACAAGATATGTCCAGACATCGCTATCTCTGATTCTGCCTTCAATGGCAATGCCACCGGTCACTATCTCCCACAATGAATACCATCACCGCACGGACAGGGAAGAGAAAGCAATAACTTCTGTTATAATTGCTAGAAATTGTGATGTTCTCTCCTGTTTCAAAGAATGATGCTTTGCCTGATATAATTTCTAAGCTAGGTCTCTTTGAAAACACGGTATTTTCAGAGTTTCACAGTGAATTACCAAGAAACAACATAGGAAACCACTGGGAACGGTGAAGTCACATATAGATCCTTTGGTGTGTCAGGTGAAGCACACTACCCAAAAGACTCCAGCGTTCTTGAAACCAGTGTTTGCTCTTTAGTCTACTGTATCAACTCGAAAGCTCACTGAAGCATACAATGAAGCAGAACAACAACGGCACAGCAAGGGCATAATTCCATCTGTTGAAATCGTTTGATTATCTGTATATGGTGGTTACAATTTCATCTGGTTGAAAACTGTTGCTGGCCTCCTTCGGAACACAGTCTTTATGAGTTAACAATAAGTGCAACAACAACTTTTAGAAAGACATACATGAGAACCAGATAGCATCTAATATCTTCAGTTCAAAGAGCTACATCTGTACTTTCAGTAGTACATGCGTTACTCTGCACGGAAAACAAGATATGTCGAGACATCGCTATCTCTGATTCTGCCTTCAATGGCAATGCCACGGGTCACTATCTCCCACAATGAATGCCATCACCGCACGGACAGGGAAGAGAAAGCAATAACTTCTGTTATAATTGCTAGAAATTGTGATGTTCTCTCCTGTTTCAAAGAATGATGCTTTGCCTGATATAATTTCTAAGCTAGGTCTCTTTGAAAACACGGTATTTTCAGAGTTTCACAGTGAATTACCAAGAAACAACATAGGAAACCACTGGGAACGGTGAAGTCACATATAGATCCTTTGGTGTGTCAGGTGAAGCACACTACCCAAAAGACTCCAGCGTTCTTGAAACCAGTGTTTGCTCTTTAGTCTACTGTATCAACTCGAAAGCTCACTGAAGCATACAATGAAGCAGAACAACAACGGCACAGCAAGGGCATAATTCCATCTGTTGAAATCGTTTGATTATCTGTATATGGTGGTTACAATTTCATCTGGTTGAAAACTGTTGCTGGCCTCCTTCGGAACACAGTTTTTATGAGTTAACAATAAGTGCAACAACAACTTTTAGAAAGACATACATGAGAACCAGATAGCATCTAATATCTTCAGTTCAAAGAGCTACATCTGTACTTTCAGTAGTACATGCGTTACTCTGCACGGAAAACAAGATATGTCGAGACATCGCTATCTCTGATTCTGCCTTCAATGGCAATGCCACGGGTCACTATCTCCCACAATGAATGCCATCACCGCACGGACAGGGAAGAGAAAGCAATAACTTCTGTTATAATTGCTAGAAATTGTGATGTTCTCTCCTGTTTCAAAGAATGATGCTTTGCCTGATATAATTTCTAAGCTAGGTCTCTTTGAAAACACGGTATTTTCAGAGTTTCACAGTGAATTACCAAGAAACAACATAGGAAACCACTGGGAACGGTGAAGTCACATATAGATCCTTTGGTGTGTCAGGTGAAGCACACTACCCAAAAGACTCCAGCGTTCTTGAAACCAGTGTTTGCTCTTTAGTCTACTGTATCAACTCGAAAGCTCACTGAAGCATACAATGAAGCAGAACAACAACGGCACAGCAAGGGCATAATTCCATCTGTTGAAATCGTTTGATTATCTGTATATGGTGGTTACAATTTCATCTGCTTGAAAACTGTTGCTGGCCTCCTTCGGAACACAGTCTTTATGAGTTAACAATAAGTGCAACAACAACTTTTAGAAAGACATACATGAGAACCAGATAGCATCTAATATCTTCAGTTCAAAGAGCTACATCTGTACTTTCAGTAGTACATGCGTTACTCTGCACGGAAAACAAGATATGTCGAGACATCGCTATCTCTGATTCTGCCTTCAATGGCAATGCCACGGGTCACTATCTCCCACAATGAATGCCATCACCGCACGGACAGGGAAGAGAAAGCAATAACTTCTGTTATAATTGCTAGAAATTGTGATGTTCTCTCCTGTTTCAAAGAATGATGCTTTGCCTGATATAATTTCTAAGCTAGGTCTCTTTGAAAACACGGTATTTTCAGAGTTTCACAGTGAATTACCAAGAAACAACATAGGAAACCACTGGGAACGGTGAAGTCACATATAGATCCTTTGGTGTGTCAGGTGAAGCACACTACCCAAAAGACTCCAGCGTTCTTGAAACCAGTGTTTGCTCTTTAGTCTACTGTATCAACTCGAAAGCTCACTGAAGCATACAATGAAGCAGAACAACAACGGCACAGCAAGGGCATAATTCCATCTGTTGAAATCGTTTGATTATCTGTATATGGTGGTTACAATTTCATCTGGTTGAAAACTGTTGCTGGCCTCCTTCGGAACACAGTCTTTATGAGTTAACAATAAGTGCAACAACAACTTTTAGAAAGACATACATGAGAACCAGATAGCATCTAATATCTTCAGTTCAAAGAGCTACATCTGTACTTTCAGTAGTACATGCGTTACTCTGCACGGAAAACAAGATATGTCGAGACATCGCTATCTCTGATTCTGCCTTCAATGGCAATGCCACGGGTCACTATCTCCCACAATGAATGCCATCACCGCACGGACAGGGAAGAGAAAGCAATAACTTCTGTTATAATTGCTAGAAATTGTGATGTTCTCTCCTGTTTCAAAGAATGATGCTTTGCCTGATATAATTTCTAAGCTAGGTCTCTTTGAAAACACGGTATTTTCAGAGTTTCACAGTGAATTACCAAGAAACAACATAGGAAACCACTGGGAACGGTGAAGTCACATATAGATCCTTTGGTGTGTCAGGTGAAGCACACTACCCAAAAGACTCCAGCGTTCTTGAAACCAGTGTTTGCTCTTTAGTCTACTGTATCAACTCGAAAGCTCACTGAAGCATACAATGAAGCAGAACAACAACGGCACAGCAAGGGCATAATTCCATCTGTTGAAATCGTTTGATTATCTGTATATGGTGGTTACAATTTCATCTGCTTGAAAACTGTTGCTGGCCTCCTTCGGAACACAGTCTTTATGAGTTAACAATAAGTGCAACAACAACTTTTAGAAAGACATACATGAGAACCAGATAGCATCTAATATCTTCAGTTCAAAGAGCTACATCTGTACTTTCAGTAGTACATGCGTTACTCTGCACGGAAAACAAGATATGTCGAGACATCGCTATCTCTGATTGTGCCTTCAATGGCAATGCCACGGGTCACTATCTCCCACAATGAATGCCATCACCGCACGGACAGGGAAGAGAAAGCAATAACTTCTGTTATAATTGCTAGAAATTGTGATGTTCTCTCCTGTTTCAAAGAATGATGCTTTGCCTGATATAATTTCTAAGCTAGGTCTCTTTGAAAACACGGTATTTTCAGAGTTTCACAGTGAATTACCAAGAAACAACATAGGAAACCACTGGGAACGGTGAAGTCACATATAGGTCCTTTGGTGTGTCAGGTGAAGCACACTACCCAAAAGACTCCAGCGTTCTTGAAACCAGTGTTTGCTCTTTAGTCTACTGTATCAACTCGAAAGCTCACTGAAGCACACAATGAAGCAGAACAACAACGGCACAGCAAGGGCATAATTCCATCTGTTGAAATCGTTTGATTATCTGTATATGGTGGTTAGAATTTCATCTGGTTGAAAACTGTTGCTGGCCTCCTTCGGAACACAGTCTTTATGAGTTAACAATAAGTGCAACAACAACTTTTAGAAAGACATACATGAGAACCAGATAGCATCTAATATCTTCAGTTCAAAGAGCTACATCTGTACTTTCAGTAGAACATGCGTTACTCTGCACGGAAAACAAGATATGTCCAGACATCGCTATCTCTGATTCTGCCTTCAATGGCAATGCCACCGGTCACTATCTCCCACAATGAATGCCATCACCACACGGACAGGGAAGAGAAAGCAATAACTTCTGTTATAATTGCTAGAAATTGTGATGTTCTCTCCTGTTTCAAAGAATGATGCTTTGCCTGATATAAATTCTAAGCTAGGTCTCTTTGAAAACACGGTATTTTCAGAGTTTCACAGTGAATTACCAAGAAAAAACATAGGAAACCACTGGGAACGGTGAAGTCACATATAGATCCTTTGGTGTGTCAGGTGAAGCACACTACCCAAAAGACTCCAGCGTTCTTGAAACCAGTGTTTGCTCTTTAGTCTACTGTATCAACTCGAAAGCTCACTGAAGCATACAATGAAGCAGAACAACGACGGCACAGCAAGGGCATAATTCCATCTGTTGAAATCGTTTGATTATCTGTATATGGTGGTTAGAATTTCATCTGGTTGAAAACTGTTGCTGGCCTCCTTCGGAACACAGTCTTTATGAGTTAACAATAAGTGCAACAACAACTTTTAGAAAGACATACATGAGAACCAGATAGCATCTCATATCTTCAGTTCAAAGAGCTACATCTGTACTTTCAGTCGTACATAGGTTACTCTGCACGGAAAACAAGATATGTCCAGACATCGCTATCTCTGATTCTGCCTTCAATGGCAATGCCACCGGTCACTATCTCCCACAATGAATACCATCACCGCACGGACAGGGAAGAGAAAGCAATAACTTCTGTTATAATTGCTAGAAATTGTGATGTTCTCTCCTGTTTCAAAGAATGATCCTTTGCCTGATATAATTTCTAAGCTAGGTCTCTTTGAAAACACGGTATTTTCAGAGTTTCACAGTGAATTACCAAGAAACAACATAGGAAACCACTGGGAACGGTGAAGTCACATATAGATCCTTTGGTGTGTCAGGTGAAACACACTACCCAAAAGATTCCAGCGTTCTTGAAACCAGTGTTTGCTCTTTAGTCTACTGTATCAACTCGAAAGCTCACTGAAGCATACAATGAAGCAGAACAACAACGGCACAGCAAGGGCATAATTCCATCTGTTGAAATCGTTTGATTATCTGTATATGGTGGTTAGAATTTCATCTGGTTGAAAACTGTTGCTGGCCTCCTTCGGAACACAGTCTTTATGAGTTAACAATAAGTGCAACAACAACTTTTAGAAAGACATACATGAGAACCAGATAGCATCTAATATCTTCAGTTCAAAGAGCTACATCTGTACTTTTAGTAGTACATGCGTTACTCTGCACGGAAAACAAGATATGTCGAGACATCGCTATCTCTGATTCTGCCTTCAAGGCAATGCCAACGGTCACTATCTCCCACAATGAATGCCATCACCGCACGGACAGGGAAGAGAAAGCAATAACTTCTGTTATAATTGCTAGAAATTGTGATGTTCTCTCCTGTTTCAAAGAATGGTGCTTTGCCTGATATAATTTCTAAGCTAGGTCTCTTTGAAAACACGGTATTTTCAGAGTTTCACAGTGAATTACCAAGAAACAACATAGGAAACCACTGGGAACGGTGAAGTCACATATAGATCCTTTGGTGTGTCAGGTGAAGCACACTACCCAAAAGACTCCAGCGTTCTTAAAACCAGTGTTTGCTCTTTAGTCTACTGTATCAACTCGAAAGCTCACTGAAGCATACAATGAAGCAGAACAACGACGGCACAGCAAGGGCATAATTCCATCTGTTGAAATCGTTTGATTATCTGTATATGGTGGTTAGAATTTCATCTGGTTGAAAACTGTTGCTGGCCTCCTTCGGAACACAGTCTTTATGAGTTAACAATAAGTGCAACAACAACTTTTAGAAAGACATACATGAGAACCAGATAGCATCTCATATCTTCAGTTCAAAGAGCTACATCTGTACTTTCAGTCGTACATACGTTACTCTGCACGGAAAACAAGATATGTCCAGACATCGCTATCTCTGATTCTGCCTTCAATGGCAATGCCACCGGTCACTATCTCCCACAATGAATACCATCACCGCACGGACAGGGAAGAGAAAGCAATAACTTCTGTTATAATTGCTAGAAATTGTGATGTTCTCTCCTGTTTCAAAGAATGATCCTTTGCCTGATATAATTTCTAAGCTAGGTCTCTTTGAAAACACGGTATTTTCAGAGTTTCACAGTGAATTACCAAGAAACAACATAGGAAACCACTGGGAACGGTGAAGTCACATATAGATCCTTTGGTGTGTCAGGTGAAACACACTACCCAAAAGATTCCAGCGTTCTTGAAACCAGTGTTTGCTCTTTAGTCTACTGTATCAACTCGAAAGCTCACTGAAGCATACAATGAAGCAGAACAACAACGGCACAGCAAGGGCATAATTCCATCTGTTGAAATCGTTTGATTATCTGTATATGGTGGTTAGAATTTCATCTGGTTGAAAACTGTTGCTGGCCTCCTTCGGAACAGAGTCTTTATGAGTTAACAATAAGTGCAACATCAACTTTTAGAAAGACATACATGAGAACCAGATAGCATCTCATATCTTCAGTTCAAAGAGCTACATCTGTACTTTCAGTAGTACATACGTTACTCTGCATGGAAAACAAGATATGTCCAGACATCGCTATCTCTGATTCTGCCTTCAATGGCAATGCCACCGGTCACTGTCTCCCACAATGAATACCATCACCGCACGGACAGGGAAGAGAAAGCAATAACTTCTGTTATAATTGCTAGAAATTGTGATGTTCTCTCCTGTTTCAAAGAATGGTGCTTTGCCTGATATAATTTCTAAGCTAGGTCTCTTTGAAAACACGGTATTTTCAGAGTTTCACAGTGAATTACCAAGAAACAACATAGGAAACCACTGGGAACGGTGAAGTCACATATAGATCCTTTGGTGTGTCAGGTGAAGCACACTACCCAAAAGACTCCAGCGTTCTTGAAACCAGTGTTTGCTCTTTAGTCTACTGTATCAACTCGAAAGCTCACTGAAGCATACAATGAAGCAGAACAACAACGGCACAGCAAGGGCATAATTCCATTTGTTGAAATCGTTTGATTATCTGTATATGGTGGTTAGAATTTCATCTGGTTGAAAACTGTTGCTGGCCTCCTTCGGAACACAGTCTTTATGAGTTAACAATAAGTGCAACAACAACTTTTAGAAAGACATACATGAGAACCAGATAGCATCTCATATCTTCAGTTCAAAGAGCTACATCTGTACTTTCAGTAGTACATACGTTACTCTGCACGGAAAGCAAGATATGTCCAGACATCGCTATCTCTGATTCTGCCTTCAATGGCAATGCCACCGGTCACTGTCTCCCACAATGAATACCATCACCGCACGGACAGGGAAGAGAAAGCAATAACTTCTGTTATAATTGCTAGAAATTGTGATGTTCTCTCCTGTTTCAAAGAATGATTCTTTGCCTGATATAATTTCTAAGCTAGGTCTCTTTGAAAACACGGTATTTTCAGAGTTTCACAGTGAATTACCAAGAAACAACATAGGAAACCACTGGGAACGGTGAAGTCACATATAGATCCTTTGGTGTGTCAGGTGAAGCACACTACCCAAAAGACTCCAGCGTTCTTGAAACCAGTGTTTGCTCTTTAGTCTACTGTATCAACTCGAAAGCTCACTGAAGCATACAATGAAGCAGAACAACAACGGCACAGCAAGGGCATAATTCCATCTGTTGAAATCGTTTGATTATCTGTATATGGTGGTTACAATTTCATCTGGTTGAAAACTGTTGCTGGCCTCCTTCGGAACACAGTCTTTATGAGTTAACAATAAGTGCAACAACAACTTTTAGAAAGACATACATGAGAACCAGATAGCATCTAATATCTTCAGTTCAAAGAGCTACATCTGTACTTTCAGTAGTACATGCGTTACTCTGCACGGAAAACAAGATATGTCGAGACATCGCTATCTCTGATTCTGCCTTCAATGGCAATGCCACGGGTCACTATCTCCCACAATGAATGCCATCACCGCACGGACAGGGAAGAGAAAGCAATAACTTCTGTTATAATTGCTAGAAATTGTGATGTTCTCTCCTGTTTCAAAGAATGATGCTTTGCCTGATATAATTTCTAAGCTAGGTCTCTTTGAAAACACGGTATTTTCAGAGTTTCACAGTGAATTACCAAGAAACAACATAGGAAACCACTGGGAACGGTGAAGTCACATATAGGTCCTTTGGTGTGTCAGGTGAAGCACACTACCCAAAAGACTCCAGCGTTCTTGAAACTAGTGTTTGCTCTTTAGTCTACTGTATCAACTCGAAAGCTCACTGAAGCACACAATGAAGCAGAACAACAACGGCACAGCAAGGGCATAATTCCATCTGTTGAAATCGTTTGATTATCTGTATATGGTGGTTAGAATTTCATCTGGTTGAAAACTGTTGCTGGCCTCCTTCGGAACACAGTCTTTATGAGTTAACAATAAGTGCAACAACAACTTTTAGAAAGACATACATGAGAACCAGATAGCATCTAATATCTTCAGTTCAAAGAGCTACATCTGTACTTTCAGTAGTACATGCGTTACTCTGCACGGAAAACAAGATATGTCGAGACATCGCTATCTCTGATTCTGCCTTCAAGGCAATGCCACCGGTCACTATCTCCCACAATGAATGCCATCACCGCACGGACAGGGAAGAGAAAGCAATAACTTCTGTTATAATTGCTAGAAATTGTGATGTTCTCTCCTGTTTCAAAGAATGATGCTTTGCCTGATATAATTTCTAAGCTAGGTCTCTTTGAAAACACGGTATTTTCAGAGTTTCACAGTGAATTACCAAGAAACAACATAGGAAACCACTGGGAACGGTGAAGTCACATATAGATCCTTTGGTGTGTCAGGTGAAACACACTACCCAAAAGACTCCAGCGTTCTTGAAACCAGTGTTTGCTCTTTAGTCTACTGTATCAACTCGAAAGCTCACTGAAGCATACAATGAAGCAGAACAACAACGGCACAGCAAGGGCATAATTCCATCTGTTGAAATCGTTTGATTATCTGTATATGGTGGTTAGAATTTCATCTGGTTGAAAACTGTTGCTGGCCTCCTTCGGAACACAGTCTTTATGAGTTAACAATAAGTGCAACAACAACTTTTAGAAAGACATACATGAGAACCAGATAGCATCTAATATCTTCAGTTCAAAGAGCTACATCTGTACTTTCAGTAGAACATGCGTTACTCTGCACGGAAAACAAGATATGTCCAGACATCGCTATCTCTGATTCTGCCTTCAATGGCAATGCCACCGGTCACTATCTCCCACAATGAATGCCATCACCACACGGACAGGGAAGAGAAAGCAATAACTTCTGTTAGAATTGCTAGAAATTGTGATGTTCTCTCCTGTTTCAAAGAATGATGCTTTGCCTGATATAAATTCTAAGCTAGGTCTCTTTGAAAACACGGTATTTTCAGAGTTTCACAGTGAATTACCAAGAAAAAACATAGGAAACCACTGGGAACGGTGAAGTCACATATAGATCCTTTGGTGTGTCAGGTGAAGCACACTACCCAAAAGACTCCAGCGTTCTTGAAACCAGTGTTTGCTCTTTAGTCTACTGTATCAACTCGAAAGCTCACTGAAGCATACAATGAAGCAGAACAACAACGGCACAGCAAGGGCATAATTCCATCTGTTGAAATCGTTTGATTATCTGTATATGGTGGTTAGAATTTCTTCTGGTTGAAAACTGTTGCTGGCCTCCATCTGAACACAGACTTTATGAGTTAACAATAAGTGCAACAACAACTTTTAGAAAGACATACATGAGAACCAGATAGCATCTAATATCTTCAGTTCAAAGAGCTACATCTGTACTTTCAGTAGTACATGTGTTACTCTGCACGGTAAACAAGATATGTCCAGACATCGCTATCTCTGATTCTGCCTTCAATGGCAATGCCAGCGGTCACTATCTCCCACAATGAATGCCATCACCGCACGGACAGGGAAGAGAAAGCAATACCTTCTGTTATAATTGCTAGAAATTGTGATGTTCTCTCCTGTTTCAAAGAATGATGCTTTGCCTGATATAATTTCTAAGCTAGGTCTCTTTGAAAACACGGTATTTTCAGAGTTTCACAGTGAATTACCAAGAAACAACATAGGAAACCACTGGGAACGGTGAAGTCACTTATAGATCCTTTGGTGTGTCAGGTGAAGCACACTACCCAAAAGACTCCAGCGTTCTTGAAACCAGTGTTTGCTCTTTAGTCTACTGTATCAACTCGAAAGCTCACTGAAGCATACAATGAAGCAGAACAACAACGGCACAGCAAGGGCATAATTCCATCTGTTGAAATCGTTTGATTATCTGTATATGGTGGTTAGAATTTCATCTGCTTGAAAACTGTTGCTGGCCTCCTTCGGAACACAGTCTTTATGAGTTAACAATAAGTGCAACAACAACTTTTAGAAAGACATACATGAGAACCAGATAGCATCTAATATCTTCAGTTCAAAGAGCTACATCTGTACTTTCAGTAGTACATGCGTTACTCTGCACGGTAAACAAGATATGTCCAGTCATCGCTATCTCTGATTCTGCCTTCAATGGCAATGCCAGCGGTCACTATCTACCACAATGAATGCCATCACCGCACGGACAGGGAAGAGAAAGCAATAACTTCTGTTATAATTGCTAGAAATTGTGATGTTCTCTCCTGTTTCAAAGAATGATGCTTTGCCTGATATAATTTCTAAGCTAGGTCTCTTTGAAAACACGGTATTTTCAGAGTTTCACAGTGAATTACCAAGAAACAACATAGGAAACCACTGGGAACGGTGAAGTCACATATAGATCCTTTGGTGTGTCAGGTGAAGCACACTACCCAAAAGACTCCAGCGTTCTTAAAACCAGTGTTTGCTCTTTAGTCTACTGTATCAACTCGAAAGCTCACTGAAGCATACAATGAAGCAGAACAACGACGGCACAGCAAGGGCATAATTCCATCTGTTGAAATCGTTTGATTATCTGTATATGGTGGTTAGAATTTCATCTGGTTGAAAACTGTTGCTGGCCTCCTTCGGAACACAGTCTTTATGAGTTAACAATAAGTGCAACAACAACTTTTAGAAAGACATACATGAGAACCAGATAGCATCTCATATCTTCAGTTCAAAGAGCTACATCTGTACTTTCAGTCGTACATACGTTAATCTGCACGGAAAACAAGATATGTCCAGACATCGCTATCTCTGATTCTGCCTTCAATGGCAATGCCACCGGTCACTATCTCCCACAATGAATACCATCACCGCACGGACAGGGAAGAGAAAGCAATAACTTCTGTTATAATTGCTAGAAATTGTGATGTTCTCTCCTGTTTCAAAGAATGATCCTTTGCCTGATATAATTTCTAAGCTAGGTCTCTTTGAAAACACGGTATTTTCAGAGTTTCACAGTGAATTACCAAGAAACAACATAGGAAACCACTGGGAACGGTGAAGTCACATATAGATCCTTTGGTGTGTCAGGTGAAACACACTACCCAAAAGATTCCAGCGTTCTTGAAACCAGTGTTTGCTCTTTAGTCTACTGTATCAACTCGAAAGCTCACTGAAGCATACAATGAAGCAGAACAACAACTGCACAGCAAGGGCATAATTCCATCTGTTGAAATCGTTTGATTATCTGTATATGGTGGTTAGAATTTCATCTGGTTGAAAACTGTTGCTGGCCTCCTTCGGAACACAGTCTTTATGAGTTAACAATAAGTGCAACAACAACTTTTAGAAAGACATACATGAGAACCAGATAGCATCTAATATCTTCAGTTCAAAGAGCTACATCTGTACTTTCAGTAGTACATGCGTTACTCTGCACGGAAAACAAGATATGTCGAGACATCGCTATCTCTGATTCTGCCTTCAAGGCAATGCCACCGGTCACTATCTCCCACAATGAATGCCATCACCGCACGGACAGGGAAGAGAAAGCAATAACTTCTGTTATAATTGCTAGAAATTGTGATGTTCTCTCCTGTTTCAAAGAATGGTGCTTTGCCTGATATAATTTCTGAGCTAGGTCTCTTTGAAAACACGGTATTTTCAGAGTTTCACAGTGAATTACCAAGAAACAACATAGGAAACCACTGGGAACGGTGAAGTCACATATAGATCCTTTGGTGTGTCAGGTGAAACACACTACCCAAAAGACTCCAGCGTTCTTGAAACCAGTGTTTGCTCTTTAGTCTACTGTATCAACTCGAAAGCTCACTGAAGCATACAATGAAGCAGAACAACAACGGCACAGCAAGGGCCTAATTCCATCTGTTGAAATCGTTTGATTATCTGTATATGGTGGTTAGAATTTCATCTGGTTGAAAACTGTTGCTGGCCTCCTTCGAACACAGTCTTTATGAGTTAACAATAAGTGCAACAACAACTTTTAGAAAGACATACATGAGAACCAGATAGCATCTAATATCTTCAGTTCAAAAAGCTACATCTGTACTTTCAGTAGTACATGCGTTACTCTGCACGGAAAACAAGATATGTCGAGACATCGCTATCTCTGATTCTGCCTTCAGTGGCAATGCCACCGGTCACTATCTCCCACAATGAATGCTATCACCGAACGGAAAGGGAAGAGAAAGCAATAACTTCTGTTATAATTGCTAGAAATTGTGATGTTCTCTCCTGTTTCAAAGAATGATGCTTTGCCTGATATAATTTCTAAGCTGGGTCTCTTTGAAAACACGCTATTTTCAGAGTTTCACAGTGAATTACTAAGAAACAACAGAGGAAACCACTGGGAACGGTGAAGTCACATATAGATCCTTTGGTGTGTCAGGTGAAGCACACTACCCAAAAGACTCCAGCGTTCTTGAAACCAGTGTTTGCTCTTTAGTCTACTGTATCAACTCGAAAGCTCACTGAAGCATACAATGAAGCAGAACAACAACGGCACAGCAAGGGCATAATTCCATCTGTTGAAATCGTTTGATTATCTGTATATGGTGGTTAGAATTTCATCTGGTTGAAAACTGTTGCTGGCCTCCTTCGGAACACAGTCTTTATGAGTTAACAATAAGTGCAACATCAACTTTTAGAAAGACATACATGAGAACCAGATAGCATCTCATATCTTCAGTTCAAAGAGCTACATCTGTACTTTCAGTAGTACATACGTTACTCTGCATGGAAAACAAGATATGTCCAGACATCGCTATCTCTGATTCTGCCTTCAATGGCAATGCCACCGGTCACTGTCTCCCACAATGAATACCATCACCGCACGGACAGGGAAGAGAAAGCAATAACTTCTGTTATAATTGCTAGAAATTGTGATGTTCTCTCCTGTTTCAAAGAATGATTCTTTGCCTGATATAATTTCTAAGCTAGGTCTCTTTGAAAACACGGTATTTTCAGAGTTTAACAGTGAATTACCAAGAAACAACATAGGAAACCACTGGGAACGGTGAAGTCACATATAGATCCTTTGGTGTGTCAGGTGAAGCACACTACCCAAAAGACTCCAGCGTTCTTGAAACCAGTGTTTGCTCTTTAGTCTACTGTATCAACTCGAAAGCTCACTGAAGCATACAATGAAGCAGAACAACAACGGCACAGCAAGGGCATAATTCCATCTGTTGAAATCGTTTGATTATCTGTATATGGTGGTTAGAATTTCATCTGGTTGAAAACTGTTGCTGGCCTCCTTCGGAACACAGTCTTTATGAGTTAACAATAAGTGCAACAACAACTTTTAGAAAGACATACATGAGAACCAGATAGCATCTCATATCTTCAGTTCAAAGAGCTACATCTGTACTTTCAGTAGTACATACGTTACTCTGCACGGAAAACAAGATATGTCCAGACATCGCTATCTCTGATTCTGCCTTCAATGGCAATGCCACCGGTCACTATCTCCCACAATGAATACCATCACCGCACGGACAGGGAAGAGAAAGCAATAACTTCTGTTATAATTGCTAGAAATTGTGATGTTCTCTCCTGTTTCAAAGAATGATGCTTTGCCTGATATAATTTCTAAGCTAGGTCTCTTTGAAAACACGGTATTTTCAGAGTTTCACAGTGAATTACCAAGAAACAACATAGGAAACCACTGGGAACGGTGAAGTCACATATAGATCCTTTGGTGTGTCAGGTGAAGCACACTACCCAAAAGACTCCAGCGTTCTTGAAACCAGTGTTTGCTCTTTAGTCTACTGTATCAACTCGAAAGCTCACTGAAGCATACAATGAAGCAGAACAACAACGGCACAGCAAGGGCATAATTCCATCTGTTGAAATCGTTTGATTATCTGTATATGGTGGTTACAATTTCATCTGGTTGAAAACTGTTGCTGGCCTCCTTCGGAACACAGTCTTTATGAGTTAACAATAAGTGCAACAACAACTTTTAGAAAGACATACATGAGAACCAGATAGCATCTAATATCTTCAGTTCAAAGAGCTACATCTGTACTTTCAGTAGTACATGCGTTACTCTGCACGGAAAACAAGATATGTCGAGACATCGCTATCTCTGATTCTGCCTTCAATGGCAATGCCACGGGTCACTATCTCCCACAATGAATGCCATCACCGCACGGACAGGGAAGAGAAAGCAATAACTTCTGTTATAATTGCTAGAAATTGTGATGTTCTCTCCTGTTTCAAAGAATGATGCTTTGCCTGATATAATTTCTAAGCTGGGTCTCTTTGAAAACACGCTATTTTCAGAGTTTCACAGTGAATTACTAAGAAACAACGTAGGAAACCACTGGGAACGGTGAAGTCACATATAGATCCTTTGGTGTGTCAGGTGAAGCACACTACCCAAAAGACTCCAGCGTTCTTGAAACCAGTGTTTGCTCTTTAGTCTACTGTATCAACTCGAAAGCTCACTGAAGCATACAATGAAGCAGAACAACAACGGCACAGCAAGGGCATAATTCCATCTGTTGAAATCGTTTGATTATCTGTATATGGTGGTTAGAATTTCATCTGGTTGAAAACTGTTGCTGGCCTCCTTCGGAACACAGTCTTTATGAGTTAACAATAAGTGCAACATCAACTTTTAGAAAGACATACATGAGAACCAGATAGCATCTCATATCTTCAGTTCAAAGAGCTACATCTGTACTTTCAGTAGTACATACGTTACTCTGCATGGAAAACAAGATATGTCCAGACATCGCTATCTCTGATTCTGCCTTCAATGGCAATGCCACCGGTCACTGTCTCCCACAATGAATACCATCACCGCACGGACAGGGAAGAGAAAGCAATAACTTCTGTTATAATTGCTAGAAATTGTGATGTTCTCTCCTGTTTCAAAGAATGATTCTTTGCCTGATATAATTTCTAAGCTAGGTCTCTTTGAAAACACGGTATTTTCAGAGTTTCACAGTGAATTACCAAGAAACAACATAGGAAACCACTGGGAACGGTGAAGTCACATATAGATCCTTTGGTGTGTCAGGTGAAGCACACTACCCAAAAGACTCCAGCGTTCTTGAAACCAGTGTTTGCTCTTTAGTCTACTGTATCAACTCGAAAGCTCACTGAAGCATACAATGAAGCAGAACAACAACGGCACAGCAAGGGCATAATTCCATCTGTTGAAATCGTTTGATTATCTGTATATGGTGGTTAGAATTTCATCTGGTTGAAAACTGTTGCTGGCCTCCTTCGGAACACAGTCTTTATGAGTTAACAATAAGTGCAACAACAACTTTTAGAAAGACATACATGAGAACCAGATAGCATCTCATATCTTCAGTTCAAAGAGCTACATCTGTACTTTCAGTAGTACATACGTTACTCTGCACGGAAAACAAGATATGTCCAGACATCGCTATCTCTGATTCTGCCTTCAATGGCAATGCCACCGGTCACTATCTCCCACAATGAATACCATCACCGCACGGACAGGGAAGAGAAAGCAATAACTTCTGTTATAATTGCTAGAAATTGTGATGTTCTCTCCTGTTTCAAAGAATGATGCTTTGCCTGATATAATTTCTAAGCTAGGTCTCTTTGAAAACACGGTATTTTCAGAGTTTCACAGTGAATTACCAAGAAACAACATAGGAAACCACTGGGAACGGTGAAGTCACATATAGATCCTTTGGTGTGTCAGGTGAAGCACACTACCCAAAAGACTCCAGCGTTCTTGAAACCAGTGTTTGCTCTTTAGTCTACTGTATCAACTCGAAAGCTCACTGAAGCATACAATGAAGCAGAACAACAACGGCACAGCAAGGGCATAATTCCATCTGTTGAAATCGTTTGATTATCTGTATATGGTGGTTACAATTTCATCTGGTTGAAAACTGTTGCTGGCCTCCTTCGGAACACAGTCTTTATGAGTTAACAATAAGTGCAACAACAACTTTTAGAAAGACATACATGAGAACCAGATAGCATCTCATATCTTCAGTTCAAAGTGCTACATCTGTACTTTCAGTAGTACATGCGTTACTCTGCACGGAAAACAAGATATGTCGAGACATCGCTATCTCTGATTCTGCCTTCAATGGCAATGCCACGGGTCACTATCCCCCACAATGAATGCCATCACCGCACGGACAGGGAAGAGAAAGCAATAACTTCTGTTATAATTGCTAGAAATTGTGATGTTCTCTCCTGTTTCAAAGAATGATGCTTTGCCTGATATAATTTCTAAGCTAGGTCTCTTTGAAAACACGGTATTTTCAGAGTTTCACAGTGAATTACCAAGAAACAACATAGGAAACCACTGGGAACGGTGAAGTCACATATAGGTCCTTTGGTGTGTCAGGTGAAGCACACTACCCAAAAGACTCCAGCGTTCTTGAAACCAGTGTTTGCTCTTTAGTCTACTGTATCAACTCGAAAGCTCACTGAAGCACACAATGAAGCAGAACAACAACGGCACAGCAAGGGCATAATTCCATCTGTTGAAATCGTTTGATTATCTGTATATGGTGGTTAGAATTTCATCTGGTTGAAAACTGTTGCTGGCCTCCTTCGGAACACAGTCTTTATGAGTTAACAATAAGTGCAACAACAACTTTTAGAAAGACATACATGAGAACCAGATAGCATCTAATATCTTCAGTTCAAAGAGCTACATCTGTACTTTCAGTAGTACATGCGTTACTCTGCAGGGAAAACAAGATATGTCGAGACATCGCTATCTCTGATTCTGCCTTCAAGGCAATGCCACCGGTCACTATCTCCCACAATGAATGCCATCACCGCACGGACAGGGAAGAGAAAGCAATAACTTCTGTTATAATTGCTAGAAATTGTGATGTTCTCTCCTGTTTCAAAGAATGGTGCTTTGCCTGATATAATTTCTAAGCTAGGTCTCTTTGAAAACACGGTATTTTCAGAGTTTCACAGTGAATTACCAAGAAACAACATAGGAAACCACTGGGAACGGTGAAGTCACATATAGATCCTTTGGTGTGTCAGGTGAAACACACTACCCAAAAGACTCCAGCGTTCTTGAAACCAGTGTTTGCTCTTTAGTCTACTGTATCAACTCGAAAGCTCACTGAAGCATACAATGAAGCAGAACAACAACGGCACAGCAAGGGCCTAATTCCATCTGTTGAAATCGTTTGATTATCTGTATATGGTGGTTAGAATTTCATCTGGTTGAAAACTGTTGCTGGCCTCCTTCGAACACAGTCTTTATGAGTTAACAATAAGTGCAACAACAACTTTTAGAAAGACATACATGAGAACCAGATAGCATCTAATATCTTCAGTTCAAAGAGCTACATCTGTACTTTCAGTAGTACATGCGTTACTCTGCACGGAAAACAAGATATGTCGAGACATCGCTATCTCTGATTCTGCCTTCAGTGGCAATGCCACCGGTCACTATCTCCCACAATGAATGCTATCACCGAACGGAAAGGGAAGAGAAAGCAATAACTTCTGTTATAATTGCTAGAAATTGTGATGTTCTCTCCTGTTTCAAAGAATGATGCTTTGCCTGATATAATTTCTAAGCTGGGTCTCTTTGAAAACACGCTATTTTCAGAGTTTCACAGTGAATTACTAAGAAACAACGTAGGAAACCACTGGGAACGGTGAAGTCACATATAGATCCTTTGGTGTGTCAGGTGAAGCACACTACCCAAAAGACTCCAGCGTTCTTGAAACCAGTGTTTGCTCTTTAGTCTACTGTATCAACTCGAAAGCTCACTGAAGCATACAATGAAGCAGAACAACAACGGCACAGCAAGGGCATAATTCCATCTGTTGAAATCGTTTGATTATCTGTATATGGTGGTTAGAATTTCATCTGGTTGAAAACTGTTGCTGGCCTCCTTCGGAACACAGTCTTTATGAGTTAACAATAAGTGCAACATCAACTTTTAGAAAGACATACATGAGAACCAGATAGCATCTCATATCTTCAGTTCAAAGAGCTACATCTGTACTTTCAGTAGTACATACGTTACTCTGCATGGAAAACAAGATATGTCCAGACATCGCTATCTCTGATTCTGCCTTCAATGGCAATGCCACCGGTCACTGTCTCCCACAATGAATACCATCACCGCACGGACAGGGAAGAGAAAGCAATAACTTCTGTTATAATTGCTAGAAATTGTGATGTTCTCTCCTGTTTCAAAGAATGATTCTTTGCCTGATATAATTTCTAAGCTAGGTCTCTTTGAAAACACGGTATTTTCAGAGTTTCACAGTGAATTACCAAGAAACAACATAGGAAACCACTGGGAACGGTGAAGTCACATATAGATCCTTTGGTGTGTCAGGTGAAGCACACTACCCAAAAGACTCCAGCGTTCTTGAAACCAGTGTTTGCTCTTTAGTCTACTGTATCAACTCGAAAGCTCACTGAAGCATACAATGAAGCAGAACAACAACGGCACAGCAAGGGCATAATTCCATCTGTTGAAATCGTTTGATTATCTGTATATGGTGGTTAGAATTTCATCTGGTTGAAAACTGTTGCTGGCCTCCTTCGGAACACAGTCTTTATGAGTTAACAATAAGTGCAACAACAACTTTTAGAAAGACATACATGAGAACCAGATAGCATCTCATATCTTCAGTTCAAAGAGCTACATCTGTATTTTCAGTAGTACATACGTTACTCTGCACGGAAAACAAGATATGTCCAGACATCGCTATCTCTGATTCTGCCTTCAATGGCAATGCCACCGGTCACTATCTCCCACAATGAATACCATCACCGCACGGACAGGGAAGAGAAAGCAATAACTTCTGTTATAATTGCTAGAAATTGTGATGTTCTCTCCTGTTTCAAAGAATGATGCTTTGCCTGATATAATTTCTAAGCTAGGTCTCTTTGAAAACACGGTATTTTCAGAGTTTCACAGTGAATTACCAAGAAACAACATAGGAAACCACTGGGAACGGTGAAGTCACATATAGATCCTTTGGTGTGTCAGGTGAAGCACACTACCCAAAAGACTCCAGCGTTCTTGAAACCAGTGTTTGCTCTTTAGTCTACTGTATCAACTCGAAAGCTCACTGAAGCATACAATGAAGCAGAACAACAACGGCACAGCAAGGGCATAATTCCATCTGTTGAAATCGTTTGATTATCTGTATATGGTGGTTACAATTTCATCTGGTTGAAAACTGTTGCTGGCCTCCTTCGGAACACAGTCTTTATGAGTTAACAATAAGTGCAACAACAACTTTTAGAAAGACATACATGAGAACCAGATAGCATCTAATATCTTCAGTTCAAAGAGCTACATCTGTACTTTCAGTAGTACATGCGTTACTCTGCACGGAAAACAAGATATGTCGAGACATCGCTATCTCTGATTCTGCCTTCAATGGCAATGCCACGGGTCACTATCTCCCACAATGAATGCCATCACCGCACGGACAGGGAAGAGAAAGCAATAACTTCTGTTATAATTGCTAGAAATTGTGATGTTCTCTCCTGTTTCAAAGAATGATGCTTTGCCTGATATAATTTCTAAGCTAGGTCTCTTTGAAAACACGGTATTTTCAGAGTTTCAGAGTGAATTACCAAGAAACAACATAGGAAACCACTGGGAACGGTGAAGTCACATATAGGTCCTTTGGTGTGTCAGGTGAAGCACACTACCCAAAAGACTCCAGCGTTCTTGAAACCAGTGTTTGCTCTTTAGTCTACTGTATCAACTCGAAAGCTCACTGAAGCACACAATGAAGCAGAACAACAACGGCACAGCAAGGGCATAATTCCATCTGTTGAAATCGTTTGATTATCTGTATATGGTGGTTAGAATTTCATCTGGTTGAAAACTGTTGCTGGCCTCCTTCGGAACACAGTCTTTATGAGTTAACAATAAGTGCAACAACAACTTTTAGAAAGACATACATGAGAACCAGATAGCATCTAATATCTTCAGTTCAAAGAGCTACATCTGTACTTTCAGTAGTACATGCGTTACTCTGCAGGGAAAACAAGATATGTCGAGACATCGCTATCTCTGATTCTGCCTTCAAGGCAATGCCACCGGTCTCTATCTCCCACAATGAATGCCATCACCGCACGGACAGGGAAGAGAAAGCAATAACTTCTGTTATAATTGCTAGAAATTGTGATGTTCTCTCCTGTTTCAAAGAATGGTGCTTTGCCTGATATAATTTCTAAGCTAGGTCTCTTTGAAAACACGGTATTTTCAGAGTTTCACAGTGAATTACCAAGAAAAAACATAGGAAACAACTGGGAACAGTGAAGTCACATATAGATCCTTTGGTGTGTCAGGTGAAGCACACTACCCAAAAGACTCCAGCGTTCTTGAAACCAGTGTTTGCTCTTTAGTCTACTGTATCAACTCGAAAGCTCACTGAAGCATACAATGAAGCAGAACAACAACGGCACAGCAAGGGCATAATTCCATCTGTTGAAATCGTTTGATTATCTATATATGGTGGTTAGAATTTCTTCTGGTTGAAAACTGTTGATGGCCTCCATCTGAACACAGACTTTATGAGTTAACAATAAGTGCAACAACAACTTTTAGAAAGACATACATGAGAACCAGATAGCATCTAATATCTTCAGTTCAAAGAGCTACATCTGTACTTTCAGTAGTACATGTGTTACTCTGCACGGTAAACAAGATATGTCCAGACATCGCTATCTCTGATTCTGCCTTCAATGGCAATGCCAGCGGTCACTATCTCCCACAATGAATGCCATCACCGCACGGACAGGGAAGAGAAAGCAATAACTTCTGTTATAATTGCTAGAAATTGTGATGTTCTCTCCTGTTTCAAAGAATGATGCTTTGCCTGATATAATTTCTAAGCTAGGTCTCTTTGAAAACACGGTATTTTCAGAGTTTCACAGTGAATTACCAAGAAACAACATAGGAAACCACTGGGAACGTTGAAGTCACTTATAGATCCTTTGGTGTGTCAGGTGAAGCACACTACCCAAAAGACTCCAGCGTTCTTGAAACCAGTGTTTGCTCTTTAGTCTACTGTATCAACTCGAAAGCTCACTGAAGCATAAAATGAAGCAGAACAACAACGGCACAGCAAGGGCATAATTCCATCTGTTGAAATCGTTTGATTATCTGTATATGGTGGTTAGAATTTCATCTGCTTGAAAACTGTTGCTGGCCTCCTTCGGAACACAGTCTTTATGAGTTAACAATAAGTGCAACAACAACTTTTAGAAAGACATACATGAGAACCAGATAGCATCTAATATCTTCAGTTCAAAGAGCTACATCTGTACTTTCAGTAGTACATGCGTTACTCTGCACGGTAAACAAGATATGTCCAGACATCGCTATCTCTGATTCTGCCTTCAATGGCAATGCCAGCGGTCACTATCTCCCACAATGAATGCCATCACCGCACGGACAGGGAAGAGAAAGCAATAACTTCTGTTATAATTGCTAGAAATTGTGATGTTCTCTCCTGTTTCAAAGAATGATGCTTTGCCTGATATAATTTCTAAGCTAGGTCTCTTTGAAAACACGGTATTTTCAGAGTTTCACAGTGAATTACCAAGAAACACCATAGGAAACCACTGGGAACGGTGAAGTCACATATAGATCCTTTGGTGTGTCAGGTGAAGCACACTACCCAAAAGACTCCAGCGTTCTTAAAACCAGTGTTTGCTCTTTAGTCTACTGTATCAACTCGAAAGCTCACTGAAGCATACAATGAAGCAGAACAACAACGGCACAGCAAGGGCATAATTCCATCTGTTGAAATCGTTTGATTATCTGTATATGGTGGTTAGAATTTCGTCTGGTTGAAAACTGTTGCTGGCCTCCTTCGGAACACAGTCTTTATGAGTTAACAATAAGTGCAACAACAACTTTTAGAAAGACATACATGAGAACCAGATAGCATCTCATATCTTCAGTTCAAAGAGCTACATATGTACATTCAGTAGTACATACGTTACTCTGCACGGAAAACAAGATATGTCCAGACATCGCTATCTCTGATTCTGCCTTCAATGGCAATGCCACCGGTCACTATCTCCCACAATGAATACCATCACCGCACGGACAGGGAAGAGAAAGCAATAACTTCTGTTATAATTGCTAGAAATTGTGATGTTCTCTCCTGTTTCAAAGAATGGTGCTTTGCCTGATATAATTTCTAAGCTAGGTCTCTTTGAAAACACGGTATTTTCAGAGTTTCACAGTGAATTACCAAGAAACAACATAGGAAACCACTGGGAACGGTGAAGTCACATATAGATTCTTTGGTGTGTCAGGTGAAACACACTACCCAAAAGACTCCAGCGTTCTTGAAACCAGTGTTTGCTCTTTAGTCTACTGTATCAACTCGAAAGCTCACTGAAGCATACAATGAAGCAGAACAACAACGGCACAGCAAGGGCCTAATTCCATCTGTTGAAATCGTTTGATTATCTGTATATGGTGGTTAGAATTTCATCTGGTTGAAAACTGTTGCTGGCCTCCTTCGAACACAGTCTTTATGAGTTAACAATAAGTGCAACAACAACTTTTAGAAAGACATACATGAGAACCAGATAGCATCTAATATCTTCAGTTCAAAAAGCTACATCTGTACTTTCAGTAGTACATGCGTTACTCTGCACGGAAAACAAGATATGTCGAGACATCGCTATCTCTGATTCTGCCTTCAGTGGCAATGCCACCGGTCACTATCTCCCACAATGAATGCTATCACCGAACGGAAAGGGAAGAGAAAGCAATAACTTCTGTTATAATTGCTAGAAATTGTGATGTTCTCTCCTGTTTCAAAGAATGATGCTTTGCCTGATATAATTTCTAAGCTGGGTCTCTTTGAAAACACGCTATTTTCAGAGTTTCACAGTGAATTACTAAGAAACAACGTAGGAAACCACTGGGAACGGTGAAGTCACATATAGATCCTTTGGTGTGTCAGGTGAAGCACACTACCCAAAAGACTCCAGCGTTCTTAAAACCAGTGTTTGCTCTTTAGTCTACTGTATCAACTCGAAAGCTCACTGAAGCATACAATGAAGCAGAACAACAACGGCACAGCAAGGGCATAATTCCATCTGTTGAAATCGTTTGATTATCTGTATATGGTGGTTAGAATTTCATCTGGTTGAAAACTGTTGCTGGCCTCCTTCGGAACACAGTCTTTATGAGTTAACAATAAGTGCAACATCAACTTTTAGAAAGACATACATGAGAACCAGATAGCATCTCATATCTTCAGTTCAAAGAGCTACATCTGTACTTTCAGTAGTACATACGTTACTCTGCATGGAAAACAAGATATGTCCAGACATCGCTATCTCTGATTCTGCCTTCAATGGCAATGCCAGCGGTCACTATCTCCCACAATGAATGCCATCACCGCACGGACAGGGAAGAGAAAGCAATAACTTCTGTTATAATTGCTAGAAATTGTGATGTTCTCTCCTGTTTCAAAGAATGATGCTTTGCCTGATATAATTTCTAAGCTAGGTCTCTTTGAAAACACGGTATTTTCAGAGTTTCACAGTGAATTACCAAGAAACAACATAGGAAACCACTGGGAACGGTGAAGTCACATATAGATCCTTTGGTGTGTCAGGTGAAGCACACTACCCAAAAGACTCCAGCGTTCTTGAAACCAGTGTTTGCTCTTTAGTCTACTGTATCAACTCGAAAGCTCACTGAAGCATACAATGAAGCAGAACAACAACGGCACTGCAAGGGCATAATTCCATCTGTTGAAATCGTTTGATTATCTGTATATGGTGGTTAGAATTTCATCTGGTTGAAAACTGTTGCTGGCCTCCTTCGGAACACAGTCTTTATGAGTTAACAATAAGTGCAACAACAACTTTTAGAAAGACATACATGAGAACCAGATAGCATCTCATATCTTCAGTTCAAAGAGCTACATCTGTACTTTCAGTAGTACATACGTTACTCTGCACGGAAAACAAGATATGTCCAGACATCGCTATCTCTGATTCTGCCTTCAATGGCAATGCCAGCGGTCACTATCTCCCACAATGAATGCCATCACCGCACGGACAGGGAAGAGAAAGCAATAACTTCTGTTATAATTGCTAGAAATTGTGATGTTCTCTCCTGTTTCAAAGAATGATGCTTTGCCTGATATAATTTCTAAGCTAGGTCTCTTTGAAAACACGGTATTTTCAGAGTTTCACAGTGAATTACCAAGAAACAACATAGGAAACCACTGGGAACGGTGAAGTCACTTATAGATCCTTTGGTGTGTCAGGTGAAGCACACTACCCAAAAGACTCCAGCGTTCTTGAAACCAGTGTTTGCTCTTTAGTCTACTGTATCAACTCGAAAGCTCACTGAAGCATACAATGAAGCAGAACAACAACGGCACAGCAAGGGCATAATTCCATCTGTGGAAATCGTTTGATTATCTGTATATGGTGGTTAGAATTTCATCTGGTTGAAAACTGTTGCTGGCCTCCTTCGGAACACAGTCTTTATGAGTTAACAATAAGTGCAACAACAACTTTTAGAAAGACATACATGAGAACCAGATAGCATCTAATATCTTCAGTTCAAAGAGCTACATCTGTACTTTCAGTAGTACATGCGTTACTCTGCACGGTAAACAAGATATGTCCAGACATCGCTATCTCTGATTCTGCCTTCAATGGCAATGCCAGCGGTCACTATCTCCCACAATGAATGCCATCACCGCACGGACAGGGAAGAGAAAGCAATAACTTCTGTTATAATTGCTAGAAATTGTGATGTTCTCTCCTGTTTCAAAGACTGATGCTTTGCCTGATATAATTTCTAAGCTAGGTCTCTTTGAAAACACGGTATTTTCAGAGTTTCACAGTGAATTACCAAGAAACAACATAGGAAACCACTGGGAACGGTGAAGTCACATATAGATCCTTTGGTGTGTCAGGTGAAGCACACTACCCAAAAGACTCCAGCGTTCTTGAAACCAGTGTTTGCTCTTTAGTCTACTGTATCAACTCGAAAGCTCACTGAAGCATACAATGAAGCAGAACAACAACGGCACAGCAAGGGCATAATTCCATCTGTTGAAATCGTTTGATTATCTGTATATGGTGGTTAGAATTTCATCTGGTTGAAAACTGTTGCTGGCCTCCTTCGGAACACAGTCTTTATGAGTTAACAATAAGTGCAACAACAACTTTTAGAAAGACATACATGAGAACCAGATAGCATCTCATATCTTCAGTTCAAAGAGCTACATCTGTACTTTCAGTAGTACATACGTTACTCTGCACGGAAAACAAGATATGTCCAGACATCGCTATCTCTGATTCTGCCTTCAATGGCAATGCCACCGGTCACAATCTCCCACAATGAATACCATCACCGCACGGACAGTGAAGAGAAAGCAATAACTTCTGTTATAATTGCTAGAAATTGTGATGTTCTCTCCTGTTTCAAAGAATGATGCTTTGCCTGATATAATTTCTAAGCTGGGTCTCTTTGAAAACACGCTATTTTCAGAGTTTCACAGTGAATTACTAAGAAACAACGTAGGAAACCACTGGGAACGGTGAAGTCACATATAGATCCTTTGGTGTGTCAGGTGAAGCACACTACCCAAAAGACTCCAGCGTTCTTGAAACCAGTGTTTGCTCTTTAGTCTACTGTATCAACTCGAAAGCTCACTGAAGCATACAATGAAGCAGAACAACAACGGCACAGCAAGGGCATAATTCCATCTGTTGAAATCGTTTGATTATCTGTATATGGTGGTTAGAATTTCATCTGGTTGAAAACTGTTGCTGGCCTCCTTCGGAACACAGTCTTTATGAGTTAACAATAAGTGCAACATCAACTTTTAGAAAGACATACATGAGAACCAGATAGCATCTCATATCTTCAGTTCAAAGAGCTACATCTGTACTTTCAGTAGTACATACGTTACTCTGCATGGAAAACAAGATATGTCCAGACATCGCTATCTCTGATTCTGCCTTCAATGGCAATGCCACCGGTCACTGTCTCCCACAATGAATACCATCACCGCACGGACAGGGAAGAGAAAGCAATAACTTCTGTTATAATGCTAGAAATTGTGATGTTCTCTCCTGTTTCAAAGAATGATTCTTTGCCTGATATAATTTCTAAGCAAGGTCTCTTTGAAAACACGGTATTTTCAGAGTTTCACAGTGAATTACCAAGAAACAACATAGGAAACCACTGGGAACGGTGAAGTCACATATAGATCCTTTGGTGTGTCAGGTGAAGCACACTACCCAAAAGACTCCAGCGTTCTTGAAACCAGTGTTTGCTCTTTAGTCTACTGTATCAACTCGAAAGCTCACTGAAGCATACAATGAAGCAGAACAACAACGGCACAGCAAGGGCATAATTCCATCTGTTGAAATCGTTTGATTATCTGTATATGGTGGTTAGAATTTCATCTGGTTGAAAACTGTTGCTGGCCTCCTTCGGAACACAGTCTTTATGAGTTAACAATAAGTGCAACAACAACTTTTAGAAAGACATACATGAGAACCAGATAGCATCTAATATCTTCAGTTCAAAGAGCTACATCTGTACTTTCAGTAGTACATGTGTTACTCTGCACGGTAAACAAGATATGTCCAGACATCGCTATCTCTGATTCTGCCTTCAATGGCAATGCCAGCGGTCACTATCTCCCACAATGAATGCCATCACCGCACGGACAGGGAAGAGAAAGCAATAACTTCTGTTATAATTGCTAGAAATTGTGATGTTCTCTCCTGTTTCAAAGAATGATGCTTTGCCTGATATAATTTCTAAGCTAGGTCTCTTTGAAAACACGGTATTTTCAGAGTTTCACAGTGAATTACCAAGAAACAACATAGGAAACCACTGGGAACGTTGAAGTCACTTATAGATCCTTTGGTGTGTCAGGTGAAGCACACTACCCAAAAGACTCCAGCGTTCTTGAAACCAGTGTTTGCTCTTTAGTCTACTGTATCAACTCGAAAGCTCACTGAAGCATACAATGAAGCAGAACAACAACGGCACAGCAAGGGCATAATTCCATCTGTTGAAATCGTTTGATTATCTGTATATGGTGGTTAGAATTTCATCTGCTTGAAAACTGTTGCTGGCCTCCTTCGGAACACAGTCTTTATGAGTTAACAATAAGTGCAACAACAACTTTTAGAAAGACATACATGAGAACCAGATAGCATCTAATATCTTCAGTTCAAAGAGCTACATCTGTACTTTCAGTAGTACATGCGTTACTCTGCACGGTAAACAAGATATGTCCAGACATCGCTATCTCTGATTCTGCCTTCAATGGCAATGCCAGCGGTCACTATCTCCCACAATGAATGCCATCACCGCACGGACAGGGAAGAGAAAGCAATAACTTCTGTTATAATTGCTAGAAATTGTGATGTTCTCTCCTGTTTCAAAGAATGATGCTTTGCCTGATATAATTTCTAAGCTAGGTCTCTTTGAAAACACGGTATTTTCAGAGTTTCACAGTGAATTACCAAGAAACACCATAGGAAACCACTGGGAACGGTGAAGTCACATATAGATCCTTTGGTGTGTCAGGTGAAGCACACTACCCAAAAGACTCCAGCGTTCTTAAAACCAGTGTTTGCTCTTTAGTCTACTGTATCAACTCGAAAGCTCACTGAAGCATACAATGAAGCAGAACAACAACGGCACAGCAAGGGCATAATTCCATCTGTTGAAATCGTTTGATTATCTGTATATGGTGGTTAGAATTTCGTCTGGTTGAAAACTGTTGCTGGCCTCCTTCGGAACACAGTCTTTATGAGTTAACAATAAGTGCAACAACAACTTTTAGAAAGACATACATGAGAACCAGATAGCATCTCATATCTTCAGTTCAAAGAGCTACATATGTACATTCAGTAGTACATATGTTACTCTGCACGGAAAACAAGATATGTCCAGACATCGCTATCTCTGATTCTGCCTTCAATGGCAATGCCACCGGTCACTATCTCCCACAATGAATACCATCACCGCACGGACAGGGAAGAGAAAGCAATAACTTCTGTTATAATTGCTAGAAATTGTGATGTTCTCTCCTGTTTCAAAGAATGGTGCTTTGCCTGATATAATTTCTAAGCTAGGTCTCTTTGAAAACACGGTATTTTCAGAGTTTCACAGTGAATTACCAAGAAACAACATAGGAAACCACTGGGAACGGTGAAGTCACATATAGATTCTTTGGTGTGTCAGGTGAAACACACTACCCAAAAGACTCCAGCGTTCTTGAAACCAGTGTTTGCTCTTTAGTCTACTGTATCAACTCGAAAGCTCACTGAAGCATACAATGAAGCAGAACAACAACGGCACAGCAAGGGCCTAATTCCATCTGTTGAAATCGTTTGATTATCTGTATATGGTGGTTAGAATTTCATCTGGTTGAAAACTGTTGCTGGCCTCCTTCGAACACAGTCTTTATGAGTTAACAATAAGTGCAACAACAACTTTTAGAAAGACATACATGAGAACCAGATAGCATCTAATATCTTCAGTTCAAAAAGCTACATCTGTACTTTCAGTAGTACATGCGTTACTCTGCACGGAAAACAAGATATGTCGAGACATCGCTATCTCTGATTCTGCCTTCAGTGGCAATGCCACCGGTCACTATCTCCCACAATGAATGCTATCACCGAACGGAAAGGGAAGAGAAAGCAATAACTTCTGTTATAATTGCTAGAAATTGTGATGTTCTCTCCTGTTTCAAAGAATGATGCTTTGCCTGATATAATTTCTAAGCTGGGTCTCTTTGAAAACACGCTATTTTCAGAGTTTCACAGTGAATTACTAAGAAACAACGTAGGAAACCACTGGGAACGGTGAAGTCACATATAGATCCTTTGGTGTGTCAGGTGAAGCACACTACCCAAAAGACTCCAGCGTTCTTGAAACCAGTGTTTGCTCTTTAGTCTACTGTATCAACTCGAAAGCTCACTGAAGCATACAATGAAGCAGAACAACAACGGCACAGCAAGGGCATAATTCCATCTGTTGAAATCGTTTGATTATCTGTATATGGTGGTTAGAATTTCATCTGGTTGAAAACTGTTGCTGGCCTCCTTCGGAACACAGTCTTTATGAGTTAACAATAAGTGCAACATCAACTTTTAGAAAGACATACATGAGAACCAGATAGCATCTCATATCTTCAGTTCAAAGAGCTACATCTGTACTTTCAGTAGTACATACGTTACTCTGCATGGAAAACAAGATATGTCCAGACATCGCTATCTCTGATTCTGCCTTCAATGGCAATGCCAGCGGTCACTATCTCCCACAATGAATGCCATCACCGCACGGACAGGGAAGAGAAAGCAATAACTTCTGTTATAATTGCTAGAAATTGTGATGTTCTCTCCTGTTTCAAAGAATGATGCTTTGCCTGATATAATTTCTAAGCTAGGTCTCTTTGAAAACACGGTATTTTCAGAGTTTCACAGTGAATTACCAAGAAACAACATAGGAAACCACTGGGAACGGTGAAGTCACATATAGATCCTTTGGTGTGTCAGGTGAAGCACACTACCCAAAAGACTCCAGCGTTCTTGAAACCAGTGTTTGCTCTTTAGTCTACTGTATCAACTCGAAAGCTCACTGAAGCATACAATGAAGGAGAACAACAACGGCACTGCAAGGGCATAATTCCATCTGTTGAAATCGTTTGATTATCTGTATATGGTGGTTAGAATTTCATCTGGTTGAAAACTGTTGCTGGCCTCCTTCGGAACACAGTCTTTATGAGTTAACAATAAGTGCAACAACAACTTTTAGAAAGACATACATGAGAACCAGATAGCATCTCATATCTTCAGTTCAAAGAGCTACATCTGTACTTTCAGTAGTACATACGTTACTCTGCACGGAAAACAAGATATGTCCAGACATCGCTATCTCTGATTCTGCCTTCAATGGCAATGCCAGCGGTCACTATCTCCCACAATGAATGCCATCACCGCACGGACAGGGAAGAGAAAGCAATAACTTCTGTTATAATTGCTAGAAATTGTGATGTTCTCTCCTGTTTCAAAGAATGATGCTTTGCCTGATATAATTTCTAAGCTAGGTCTCTTTGAAAACACGGTATTTTCAGAGTTTCACAGTGAATTACCAAGAAACAACATAGGAAACCACTGGGAACGGTGAAGTCACTTATAGATCCTTTGGTGTGTCAGGTGAAGCACACTACCCAAAAGACTCCAGCGTTCTTGAAACCAGTGTTTGCTCTTTAGTCTACTGTATCAACTCGAAAGCTCACTGAAGCATACAATGAAGCAGAACAACAACGGCACAGCAAGGGCATAATTCCATCTGTGGAAATCGTTTGATTATCTGTATATGGTGGTTAGAATTTCATCTGGTTGAAAACTGTTGCTGGCCTCCTTCGGAACACAGTCTTTATGAGTTAACAATAAGTGCAACAACAACTTTTAGAAAGACATACATGAGAACCAGATAGCATCTAATATCTTCAGTTCAAAGAGCTACATCTGTACTTTCAGTAGTACATGCGTTACTCTGCACGGTAAACAAGATATGTCCAGACATCGCTATCTCTGATTCTGCCTTCAATGGCAATGCCAGCGGTCACTATCTCCCACAATGAATGCCATCACCGCACGGACAGGGAAGAGAAAGCAATAACTTCTGTTATAATTGCTAGAAATTGTGATGTTCTCTCCTGTTTCAAAGACTGATGCTTTGCCTGATATAATTTCTAAGCTAGGTCTCTTTGAAAACACGGTATTTTCAGAGTTTCACAGTGAATTACCAAGAAACAACATAGGAAACCACTGTGAACGGTGAAGTCACATATAGATCCTTTGGTGTGTCAGGTGAAGCACACTACCCAAAAGACTCCAGCGTTCTTGAAACCAGTGTTTGCTCTTTAGTCTACTGTATCAACTCGAAAGCTCACTGAAGCATACAATGAAGCAGAACAACAACGGCACAGCAAGGGCATAATTCCATCTGTTGAAATCGTTTGATTATCTGTATATGGTGGTTAGAATTTCATCTGGTTGAAAACTGTTGCTGGCCTCCTTCGGAACACAGTCTTTATGAGTTAACAATAAGTGCAACAACAACTTTTAGAAAGACATACATGAGAACCAGATAGCATCTCATATCTTCAGTTCAAAGAGCTACATCTGTACTTTCAGTAGTACATACGTTACTCTGCACGGAAAACAAGATATGTCCAGACATCGCTATCTCTGATTCTGCCTTCAATGGCAATGCCACCGGTCACAATCTCCCACAATGAATACCATCACCGAACGGACAGTGAAGAGAAAGCAATAACTTCTGTTATAATTGCTAGAAATTGTGATGTTCTCTCCTGTTTCAAAGAATGATGCTTTGCCTGATATAATTTCTAAGCTGGGTCTCTTTGAAAACACGCTATTTTCAGAGTTTCACAGTGAATTACTAAGAAACAACGTAGGAAACCACTGGGAACGGTGAAGTCACATATAGATCCTTTGGTGTGTCAGGTGAAGCACACTACCCAAAAGACTCCAGCGTTCTTGAAACCAGTGTTTGCTCTTTAGTCTACTGTATCAACTCGAAAGCTCACTGAAGCATACAATGAAGCAGAACAACAACGGCACAGCAAGGGCATAATTCCATCTGTTGAAATCGTTTGATTATCTGTATATGGTGGTTAGAATTTCATCTGGTTGAAAACTGTTGCTGGCCTCCTTCGGAACACAGTCTTTATGAGTTAACAATAAGTGCAACATCAACTTTTAGAAAGACATACATGAGAACCAGATAGCATCTCATATCTTCAGTTCAAAGAGCTACATCTGTACTTTCAGTAGTACATACGTTACTCTGCATGGAAAACAAGATATGTCCAGACATCGCTATCTCTGATTCTGCCTTCAATGGCAATGCCACCGGTCACTGTCTCCCACAATGAATACCATCACCGCACGGACAGGGAAGAGAAAGCAATAACTTCTGTTATAATGCTAGAAATTGTGATGTTCTCTCCTGTTTCAAAGAATGATTCTTTGCCTGATATAATTTCTAAGCAAGGTCTCTTTGAAAACACGGTATTTTCAGAGTTTCACAGTGAATTACCAAGAAACAACATAGGAAACCACTGGGAACGGTGAAGTCACATATAGATCCTTTGGTGTGTCAGGTGAAGCACACTACCCAAAAGACTCCAGCGTTCTTGAAACCAGTGTTTGCTCTTTAGTCTACTGTATCAACTCGAAAGCTCACTGAAGCATACAATGAAGCAGAACAACAACGGCACAGCAAGGGCATAATTCCATCTGTTGAAATCGTTTGATTATCTGTATATGGTGGTTAGAATTTCATCTGGTTGAAAACTGTTGCTGGCCTCCTTCGGAACACAGTTTTTATGAGTTAACAATAAGTGCAACAACAACTTTTAGAAAGACATACATGAGAACCAGATAGCATCTCATATCTTCAGTTCAAAGAGCTACATCTGTACTTTCAGTAGTACATACGTTACTCTGCACGGAAAACAAGATATGTCCAGACATCGCTATCTCTGATTCTGCCTTCAATGGCAATGCCACCGGTCACTATCTCCCACAATGAATACCATCACCGCACGGACAGGGAAGAGAAAGCAATAACTTCTGTTATAATTGCTAGAAATTGTGATGTTCTCTCCTGTTTCAAAGAATGATGCTTTGCCTGATATAATTTCTAAGCTAGGTCTCTTTGAAAACACGGTATTTTCAGAGTTTCACAGTGAATTACCAAGAAACAACATAGGAAACCACTGGGAACGGTGAAGTCACATATAGATCCTTTGGTGTGTCAGGTGAAGCACACTACCCAAAAAACTCCAGCGTTCTTGAAACCAGTGTTTGCTCTTTAGTCTACTGTATCAACTCGAAAGCTCACTGAAGCATACAATGAAGCAGAACAACAACGGCACAGCAAGGGCATAATTCCATCTGTTGAAATCGTTTGATTATCTGTATATGGTGGTTACAATTTCATCTGGTTGAAAACTGTTGCTGGCCTCCTTCGGAACACAGTCTTTATGAGTTAACAATAAGTGCAACAACAACTTTTAGAAAGACATACATGAGAACCAGATAGCATCTAATATCTTCAGTTCAAAGAGCTACATCTGTACTTTCAGTAGTACATGCGTTACTCTGCACGGAAAACAAGATATGTCGAGACATCGCTATCTCTGATTCTGCCTTCAATGGCAATGCCACGGGTCACTATCTCCCACAATGAATGCCATCACCGCACGGACAGGGAAGAGAAAGCAATAACTTCTGTTATAATTGCTAGAAATTGTGATGTTCTCTCCTGTTTCAAAGAATGATGCTTTGCCTGATATAATTTCTAAGCTAGGTCTCTTTGAAAACACGGTATTTTCAGAGTTTCACAGTGAATTACCAAGAAACAACATAGGAAACCACTGGGAACGGTGAAGTCACATATAGATCCTTTGGTGTGTCAGGTGAAGCACACTACCCAAAAGACTCCAGCGTTCTTGAAACCAGTGTTTGCTCTTTAGTCTACTGTATCAACTCGAAAGCTCACTGAAGCATACAATGAAGCAGAACAACAACGGCACAGCAAGGGCATAATTCCATCTGTTGAAATCGTTTGATTATCTGTATATGGTGGTTACAATTTCATCTGGTTGAAAACTGTTGCTGGCCTCCTTCGGAACACAGTCTTTATGAGTTAACAATAAGTGCAACAACAACTTTTAGAAAGACATACATGAGAACCAGATAGCATCTAATATCTTCAGTTCAAAGAGCTACATCTGTACTTTCAGTAGTACATGCGTTACTCTGCACGGAAAACAAGATATGTCGAGACATCGCTATCTCTGATTCTGCCTTCAATGGCAATGCCACGGGTCACTATCTCCCACAATGAATGCCATCACCGCACGGACAGGGAAGAGAAAGCAATAACTTCTGTTATAATTGCTAGAAATTGTGATGTTCTCTCCTGTTTCAAAGACTGATGCTTTGCCTGATATAATTTCTAAGCTAGGTCTCTTTGAAAACACGGTATTTTCAGAGTTTCACAGTGAATTACCAAGAAACAACATAGGAAACCACTGGGAACGGTGAAGTCACATATAGGTCCTTTGGTGTGTCAGGTGAAGCACACTACCCAAAAGACTCCAGCGTTCTTGAAACCAGTGTTTGCTCTTTAGTCTACTGTATCAACTCGAAAGCTCACTGAAGCACACAATGAAGCAGAACAACAACGGCACAGCAAGGGCATAATTCCATCTGTTGAAATCGTTTGATTATCTGTATATGGTGGTTAGAATTTCATCTGGTTGAAAACTGTTGCTGGCCTCCTTCGGAACACAGTCTTTATGAGTTAACAATAAGTGCAACAACAACTTTTAGAAAGACATACATGAGAACCAGATAGCATCTCATATCTTCAGTTCAAAGAGCTACATCTGTACTTTCAGTAGTACATACGTTACTCTGCACGGAAAACAAGATATGTCCAGACATCGCTATCTCTGATTCTGCCTTCAATGGCAATGCCACCGGTCACTATCTCCCACAATGAATACCATCACCGCACGGACAGGGAAGAGAAAGCAATAACTTCTGTTATAATTGCTAGAAATTGTGATGTTCTCTCCTGTTTCAAAGAATGATGCTTTGCCTGATATAATTTCTAAGCTAGGTCTCTTGAAAACACGGTATTTTCAGAGTTTCACAGTGAATTACCAAGAAACAACATAGGAAACCACTGGGAACGGTGAAGTCACATATAGATCCTTTGGTGTGTCAGGTGAAGCACACTACCCAAAAAACTCCAGCGTTCTTGAAACCAGTGTTTGCTCTTTAGTCTACTGTATCAACTCGAAAGCTCACTGAAGCATACAATGAAGCAGAACAACAACGGCACAGCAAGGGCATAATTCCATCTGTTGAAATCGTTTGATTATCTGTATATGGTGGTTACAATTTCATCTGGTTGAAAACTGTTGCTGGCCTCCTTCGGAACACAGTCTTTATGAGTTAACAATAAGTGCAACAAGGACTTTTAGAAAGACATACATGAGAACCAGATAGCATCTAATATCTTCAGTTCAAAGAGCTACATCTGTACTTTCAGTAGTACATGCGTTACTTTGCACGGAAAACAAGATATGTCGAGACATCGCTATCTCTGATTCTGCCTTCAATGGCAATGCCACGGGTCACTATCTCCCACAATGAATGCCATCACCGCACGGACAGGGAAGAGAAAGCAATAACTTCTGTTATAATTGCTAGAAATTGTGATGTTCTCTCCTGTTTCAAAGAATGATGCTTTGCCTGATATAATTTCTAAGCTAGGTCTCTTTGAAAACACGGTATTTTCAGAGTTTCACAGTGAATTACCAAGAAACAACATAGGAAACCACTGGGAACGGTGAAGTCACATATAGATCCTTTGGTGTGTCAGGTGAAGCACACTACCCAAAAGACTCCAGCGTTCTTGAAACCAGTGTTTGCTCTTTAGTCTACTGTATCAACTCGAAAGCTCACTGAAGCATACAATGAAGCAGAACAACAACGGCACAGCAAGGGCATAATTCCATCTGTTGAAATCGTTTGATTATCTGTATATGGTGGTTACAATTTCATCTGGTTGAAAACTGTTGCTGGCCTCCTTCGGAACACAGTCTTTATGAGTTAACAATAAGTGCAACAACAACTTTTAGAAAGACATACATGAGAACCAGATAGCATCTAATATCTTCAGTTCAAAGAGCTACATCTGTACTTTCAGTTGTACATGCGTTACTCTGCACGGAAAACAAGATATGTCGAGACATCGCTATCTCTGATTCTGCCTTCAATGGCAATGCCACGGGTCACTATCTCCCACAATGAATGCCATCACCGCACGGACAGGGAAGAGAAAGCAATAACTTCTGTTATAATTGCTAGAAATTGTGATGTTCTCTCCTGTTTCAAAGACTGATGCTTTGCCTGATATAATTTCTAAGCTAGGTCTCTTTGAAAACACGGTATTTTCAGAGTTTCACAGTGAATTACCAAGAAACAACATAGGAAACCACTGGGAACGGTGAAGTCACATATAGGTCCTTTGGTGTGTCAGGTGAAGCACACTACCCAAAAGACTCCAGCGTTCTTGAAACCAGTGTTTGCTCTTTAGTCTACTGTATCAACTCGAAAGCTCACTGAAGCATACAATGAAGCAGAACAACAACGGCACAGCAAGGGCATAATTCCATCTGTTGAAATCGTTTGATTATCTGTATATGGTGGTTAGAATTTCATCTGGTTGAAAACTGTTGCTGGCCTCCTTCGGAACACAGTCTTTATGAGTTAACAATAAGTGCAACATCAACTTTTAGAAAGACATACATGAGAACCAGATAGCATCTCATATCTTCAGTTCAAAGAGCTACATCTGTACTTTCAGTAGTACATACGTTACTCTGCATGGAAAACAAGATATGTCCAGACATCGCTATCTCTGATTCTGCCTTCAATGGCAATGCCACCGGTCACTGTCTCCCACAATGAATACCATCACCGCACGGACAGGGAAGAGAAAGCAATAACTTCTGTTATAATGCTAGAAATTGTGATGTTCTCTCCTGTTTCAAAGAATGATTCTTTGCCTGATATAATTTCTAAGCAAGGTCTCTTTGAAAACAAGGTATTTTCAGAGTTTCACAGTGAATTACGAAGAAACAACATAGGAAACCACTGGGAACGGTGAAGTCACATATAGATCCTTTGGTGTGTCAGGTGAAGCACACTACCCAAAAGACTCCAGCGTTCTTGAAACCAGTGTTTGCTCTTTAGTCTACTGTATCAACTCGAAAGCTCACTGAAGCATACAATGAAGCAGAACAACAACGGCACAGCAAGGGCATAATTCCATCTGTTGAAATCGTTTGATTATCTGTATATGGTGGTTAGAATTTCATCTGCTTGAAAACTGTTGCTGGCCTCCTTCGGAACACAGTCTTTATGAGTTAACAATAAGTGCAACAACAACTTTTAGAAAGACATACATGAGAACCAGATAGCATCTCATATCTTCAGTTCAAAGAGCTACATCTGTACTTTCAGTAGTACATACGTTACTCTGCACGGAAAACAAGATATGTCCAGACATCGCTATCTCTGATTCTGCCTTCAATGGCAATGCCACCGGTCACTATCTCCCACAATGAATACCATCACCGCACGGACAGGGAAGAGAAAGCAATAACTTCTGTTATAATTGCTAGAAATTGTGATGTTCTCTCCTGTTTCAAAGAATGATGCTTTGCCTGATATAATTTCTAAGCTAGGTCTCTTTGAAAACACGGTATTTTCAGAGTTTCACAGTGAATTACCAAGAAACAACATAGGAAACCACTGGGAACGGTGAAGTCACATATAGATCCTTTGGTGTGTCAGGTGAAGCACACTACCCAAAAAACTCCAGCGTTCTTGAAACCAGTGTTTGCTCTTTAGTCTACTGTATCAACTCGAAAGCTCACTGAAGCATACAATGAAGCAGAACAACAACGGCACAGCAAGGGCATAATTCCATCTGTTGAAATCGTTTGATTATCTGTATATGGTGGTTACAATTTCATCTGGTTGAAAACTGTTGCTGGCCTCCTTCGGAACACAGTCTTTATGAGTTAACAATAAGTGCAACAACAACTTTTAGAAAGACATACATGAGAACCAGATAGCATCTAATATCTTCAGTTCAAAGAGCTACATCTGTACTTTCAGTAGTACATGCGTTACTCTGCACGGAAAACAAGATATGTCGAGACATCGCTATCTCTGATTGTGCCTTCAATGGCAATGCCACGGGTCACTATCTCCCACAATGAATGCCATCACCGCACGGACAGGGAAGAGAAAGCAATAACTTCTGTTATAATTGCTAGAAATTGTGATGTTCTCTCCTGTTTCAAAGAATGATGCTTTGCCTGATATAATTTCTAAGCTAGGTCTCTTTGAAAACACGGTATTTTCAGAGTTTCACAGTGAATTACCAAGAAACAACATAGGAAACCACTGGGAACGGTGAAGTCACATATAGATCCTTTGGTGTGTCAGGTGAAGCACACTACCCAAAAGACTCCAGCGTTCTTGAAACCAGTGTTTGCTCTTTAGTCTACTGTATCAACTCGAAAGCTCACTGAAGCATACAATGAAGCAGAACAACAACGGCACAGCAAGGGCATAATTCCATCTGTTGAAATCGTTTGATTATCTGTATATGGTGGTTAGAATTTCATCTGGTTGAAAACTGTTGCTGGCCTCCTTCGGAACACAGTCTTTATGAGTTAACAATAAGTGCAACAACAACTTTTAGAAAGACATACATGAGAACCAGATAGCATCTAATATCTTCAGTTCAAAGAGCTACATCTGTACTTTCAGTAGTACATGCGTTACTCTGCACGGAAAACAAGATATGTCGAGACATCGCTATCTCTGATTCTGCCTTCAATGGCAATGCCACGGGTCACTATCTCCCACAATGAATGCCATCACCGCACGGACAGGGAAGAGAAAGCAATAACTTCTGTTATAATTGCTAGAAATTGTGATGTTCTCTCCTGTTTCAAAGACTGATGCTTTGCCTGATATAATTTCTAAGCTAGGTCTCTTTGAAAACACGGTATTTTCAGAGTTTCACAGTGAATTACCAAGAAACAACATAGGAAACCACTGGGAACGGTGAAGTCACATATAGGTCCTTTGGTGTGTCAGGTGAAGCACACTACCCAAAAGACTCCAGCGTTCTTGAAACCAGTGTTTGCTCTTTAGTCTACTGTATCAACTCGAAAGCTCACTGAAGCACACAATGAAGCAGAACAACAACGGCACAGCAAGGGCATAATTCCATCTGTTGAAATCGTTTGATTATCTGTATATGGTGGTTAGAATTTCATCTGGTTGAAAACTGTTGCTGGCCTCCTTCGGAACACAGTCTTTATGAGTTAACAATAAGTGCAACAACAACTTTTAGAAAGACATACATGAGAACCAGATAGCATCTAATATCTTCAGTTCAAAGAGCTACATCTGTACTTTCAGTAGTACATGCGTTACTCTGCACGGAAAACAAGATATGTCGAGACATCGCTATCTCTGATTCTGCCTTCAATGGCAATGCCACGGGTCACTATCTCCCACAATGAATGCCATCACCGCACGGACAGGGAAGAGAAAGCAATAACTTCTGTTATAATTGCTAGAAATTGTGATGTTCTCTCCTGTTTCAAAGACTGATGCTTTGCCTGATATAATTTCTAAGCTAGGTCTCTTTGAAAACACGGTATTTTCAGAGTTTCACAGTGAATTACCAAGAAACAACATAGGAAACCACTGGGAACGGTGAAGTCACATATAGGTCCTTTGGTGTGTCAGGTGAAGCACACTACCCAAAAGACTCCAGCGTTCTTGAAACCAGTGTTTGCTCTTTAGTCTACTGTATCAACTCGAAAGCTCACTGAAGCACACAATGAAGCAGAACAACAACGGCACAGCAAGGGCATAATTCCATCTGTTGAAATCGTTTGATTATCTGTATATGGTGGTTAGAATTTCATCTGGTTGAAAACTGTTGCTGGCCTCCTTCGGAACACAGTCTTTATGAGTTAACAATAAGTGCAACAACAACTTTTAGAAAGACATACATGAGAACCAGATAGCATCTAATATCTTCAGTTCAAAGAGCTACATCTGTACTTTCAGTTGTACATGCGTTACTCTGCACGGAAAACAAGATATGTCGAGACATCGCTATCTCTGATTCTGCCTTCAATGGCAATGCCACGGGTCACTATCTCCCACAATGAATGCCATCACCGCACGGACAGGGAAGAGAAAGCAATAACTTCTGTTATAATTGCTAGAAATTGTGATGTTCTCTCCTGTTTCAAAGACTGATGCTTTGCCTGATATAATTTCTAAGCTAGGTCTCTTTGAAAACACGGTATTTTCAGAGTTTCACAGTGAATTACCAAGAAACAACATAGGAAACCACTGGGAACGGTGAAGTCACATATAGATCCTTTGGTGTGTCAGGTGAAACACACTACCCAAAAGACTCCAGCGTTCTTGAAACCAGTGTTTGCTCTTTAGTCTACTGTATCAACTCGAAAGCTCACTGAAGCATACAATGAAGCACAACAACAACGGCACAGCAAGGGCATAATTCCATCTGTTGAAATCGTTTGATTATCTGTATATGGTGGTTAGAATTTCATCTGGTTGAAAACTGTTGCTGGCCTCCATCTGAACACAGACTTTATGAGTTAACAATAAGTGCAACAACAACTTTTAGAAAGACATACATGAGAACCAGATAGCATCTAATATCTTCAGTTCAAAGAGCTACATCTGTACTTTCAGTAGTACATGTGTTACTCTGCACGGTAAACAAGATATGTCCAGACATCGCTATCTCTGATTCTGCCTTCAATGGCAATGCCAGCGGTCACTATCTCCCACAATGAATGCCATCACCGCACGGACAGGGAAGAGAAAGCAATACCTTCTGTTATAATTGCTAGAAATTGTGATGTTCTCTCCTGTTTCAAAGAATGATGCTTTGCCTGATATAATTTCTAAGCTAGGTCTCTTTGAAAACACGGTATTTTCAGAGTTTCACAGTGAATTACCAAGAAACAACATAGGAAACCACTGGGAACGGTGAAGTCACATATAGATCCTTTGGTGTGTCAGGTGAAGCACACTACCCAAAAGACTCCAGCGTTCTTGAAACCAGTGTTTGCTCTTTAGTCTACTGTATCAACTCGAAAGCTCACTGAAGCATACAATGAAGCAGAACAACAACAGCACAGCAAGGGCATAATTCCATCTGTTGAAATCGTTTGATTATCTATATATGGTGGTTAGAATTTCTTCTGGTTGAAAACTGTTGCTGGCCTCCATCTGAACACAGACTTTATGAGTTAACAATAAGTGCAACAACAACTTTTAGAAAGACATACATGAGAACCAGATAGCATCTAATATCTTCAGTTCAAAGAGCTACATCTGTACTTTCAGTAGTACATGTGTTACTCTGCACGGTAAACAAGATATGTCCAGACATCGCTATCTCTGATTCTGCCTTCAATGGCAATGCCAGCGGTCACTATCTCCCACAATGAATGCCATCACCGCACGGACAGGGAAGAGAAAGCAATACCTTCTGTTATAATTGCTAGAAATTGTGATGTTCTCTCCTGTTTCAAAGAATGATGCTTTGCCTGATATAATTTCTAAGCTAGGTCTCTTTGAAAACACGGTATTTTCAGAGTTTCACAGTGAATTACCAAGAAACAACATAGGAAACCACTGGGAACGGTGAAGTCACTTATAGAACCTTTGGTGTGTCAGGTGAAGCACACTACCCAAAAGACTCCAGCGTTCTTGAAACCAGTGTTTGCTCTTTAGTCTACTGTATCAACTCGAAAGCTCACTGAAGCATACAATGAAGCAGAACAACAACGGCACAGCAAGGGCATAATTCCATCTGTTGAAATCGTTTGATTATCTGTATATGGTGGTTAGAATTTCATCTGCTTGAAAACTGTTGCTGGCCTCCTTCGGAACACAGTCTTTATGAGTTAACAATAAGTGCAACAACAACTTTTAGAAAGACATACATGAGAACCAGATAGCATCTAATATCTTCAGTTCAAAGAGCTACATCTGTACTTTCAGTAGTACATGCGTTACTCTGCACGGTAAACAAGATATGTCCAGACATCGCTATCTCTGATTCTGCCTTCAATGGCAATGCCACCGGTCACTATCTCCCACAATGAATACCATCACCGCACGGACAGGGAAGAGAAAGCAATAACTTCTGTTATAATTGCTAGAAATTGTGATGTTCTCTCCTGTTTCAAAGAATGATCCTTTGCCTGATATAATTTCTAAGCTAGGTCTCTTTGAAAACACGGTATTTTCAGAGTTTCACAGTGAATTACGAAGAAACAACATAGGAAACCACTGGGAACGGTGAAGTCACATATAGATCCTTTGGTGTGTCAGGTGAAACACACTACCCAAAAGATTCCAGCGTTCTTGAAACCAGTGTTTGCTCTTTAGTCTACTGTATCAACTCGAAAGCTCACTGAAGCATACAATGAAGCAGAACAACAACGGCACAGCAAGGGCATAATTCCATCTGTTGAAATCGTTTGATTATCTGTATATGGTGGTTAGAATTTCATCTGGTTGAAAACTGTTGCTGGCCTCCATCTGAACACAGACTTTATGAGTTAACAATAAGTGCAACAACAACTTTTAGAAAGACATACATGAGAACCAGATAGCATCTAATATCTTCAGTTCAAAGAGCTACATCTGTACTTTCAGTAGTACATGTGTTACTCTGCACGGTAAACAAGATATGTCCAGACATCGCTATCTCTGATTCTGCCTTCAATGGCAATGCCAGCGGTCACTATCTCCCACAATGAATGCCATCACCGCACGGACAGGGAAGAGAAAGCAATACCTTCTGTTATAATTGCTAGAAATTGTGATGTTCTCTCCTGTTTCAAAGAATGATGCTTTGCCTGATATAATTTCTAAGCTAGGTCTCTTTGAAAACACGGTATTTTCAGAGTTTCACAGTGAATTACCAAGAAACAACATAGGAAACCACTGGGAACGGTGAAGTCACATATAGATCCTTTGGTGTGTCAGGTGAAGCACACTACCCAAAAGAATCCAGCGTTCTTGAAACCAGTGTTTGCTCTTTAGTCTACTGTATCAACTCGAAAGCTCACTGAAGCATACAATGAAGCAGAACAACAACGGCACAGCAAGGGCATAATTCCATCTGTTGAAATCGTTTGATTATCTATATATGGTGGTTAGAATTTCTTCTGGTTGAAAACTGTTGCTGGCCTCCATCTGAACACAGACTTTATGAGTTAACAATAAGTGCAACAACAACTTTTAGAAAGACATACATGAGAACCAGATAGCATCTAATATCTTCAGTTCAAAGAGCTACATCTGTACTTTCAGTAGTACATGTGTTACTCTGCACGGTAAACAAGATATGTCCAGACATCGCTATCTCTGATTCTGCCTTCAATGGCAATGCCAGCGGTCACTATCTCCCACAATGAATGCCATCACCGCACGGACAGGGAAGAGAAAGCAATACCTTCTGTTATAATTGCTAGAAATTGTGATGTTCTCTCCTGTTTCAAAGAATGATGCTTTGCCTGATATAATTTCTAAGCTAGGTCTCTTTGAAAACACGGTATTTTCAGAGTTTCACAGTGAATTACCAAGAAACAACATAGGAAACCACTGGGAACGGTGAAGTCACTTATAGATCCTTTGGTGTGTCAGGTGAAGCACACTACCCAAAAGACTCCAGCGTTCTTGAAACCAGTGTTTGCTCTTTAGTCTACTGTATCAACTCGAAAGCTCACTGAAGCATACAATGAAGCAGAACAACAACGGCACAGCAAGGGCATAATTCCATCTGTTGAAATCGTTTGATTATCTGTATATGGTGGTTAGAATTTCATCTGCTTGAAAACTGTTGCTGGCCTCCTTCGGAACACAGTCTTTATGAGTTAACAATAAGTGCAACAACAACTTTTAGAAAGACATACATGAGAACCAGATAGCATCTAATATCTTCAGTTCAAAGAGCTACATCTGTACTTTCAGTAGTACATGCGTTACTCTGCACGGTAAACAAGATATGTCCAGACATCGCTATCTCTGATTCTGCCTTCAATGGCAATGCCACCGGTCACTATCTCCCACAATGAATACCATCACCGCACGGACAGGGAAGAGAAAGCAATAACTTCTGTTATAATTGCTAGAAATTGTGATGTTCTCTCCTGTTTCAAAGAATGATCCTTTGCCTGATATAATTTCTAAGCTAGGTCTCTTTGAAAACACGGTATTTTCAGAGTTTCACAGTGAATTACGAAGAAACAACATAGGAAACCACTGGGAACGGTGAAGTCACATATAGATCCTTTGGTGTGTCAGGTGAAACACACTACCCAAAAGATTCCAGCGTTCTTGAAACCAGTGTTTGCTCTTTAGTCTACTGTATCAACTCGAAAGCTCACTGAAGCATACAATGAAGCAGAACAACAACGGCACAGCAAGGGCATAATTCCATCTGTTGAAATCGTTTGATTATCTGTATATGGTGGTTAGAATTTCATCTGGTTGAAAACTGTTGCTGGCCTCCATCTGAACACAGACTTTATGAGTTAACAATAAGTGCAACAACAACTTTTAGAAAGACATACATGAGAACCAGATAGCATCTAATATCTTCAGTTCAAAGAGCTACATCTGTACTTTCAGTAGTACATGTGTTACTCTGCACGGTAAACAAGATATGTCCAGACATCGCTATCTCTGATTCTGCCTTCAATGGCAATGCCAGCGGTCACTATCTCCCACAATGAATGCCATCACCGCACGGACAGGGAAGAGAAAGCAATACCTTCTGTTATAATTGCTAGAAATTGTGATGTTCTCTCCTGTTTCAAAGAATGATGCTTTGCCTGATATAATTTCTAAGCTAGGTCTCTTTGAAAACACGGTATTTTCAGAGTTTCACAGTGAATTACCAAGAAACAACATAGGAAACCACTGGGAACGGTGAAGTCACATATAGGTCCTTTGGTGTGTCAGGTGAAGCACACTACCCAAAAGACTCCAGCGTTCTTGAAACCAGTGTTTGCTCTTTAGTCTACTGTATCAACTCGAAAGCTCACTGAAGCACACAATGAAGCAGAACAACAACGGCACAGCAAGGGCATAATTCCATCTGTTGAAATCGTTTGATTATCTGTATATGGTGGTTAGAATTTCATCTGGTTGAAAACTGTTGCTGGCCTCCTTCGGAACACAGTCTTTATGAGTTAACAATAAGTGCAACAACAACTTTTAGAAAGACATACATGAGAACCAGATAGCATCTAATATCTTCAGTTCAAAGAGCTACATCTGTACTTTCAGTTGTACATGCGTTACTCTGCACGGAAAACAAGATATGTCGAGACATCGCTATCTCTGATTCTGCCTTCAATGGCAATGCCACGGGTCACTATCTCCCACAATGAATGCCATCACCGCACGGACAGGGAAGAGAAAGCAATAACTTCTGTTATAATTGCTAGAAATTGTGATGTTCTCTCCTGTTTCAAAGACTGATGCTTTGCCTGATATAATTTCTAAGCTAGGTCTCTTTGAAAACACGGTATTTTCAGAGTTTCACAGTGAATTACCAAGAAACAACATAGGAAACCACTGGGAACGGTGAAGTCACATATAGATCCTTTGGTGTGTCAGGTGAAACACACTACCCAAAAGACTCCAGCGTTCTTGAAACCAGTGTTTGCTCTTTAGTCTACTGTATCAACTCGAAAGCTCACTGAAGCATACAATGAAGCACAACAACAACGGCACAGCAAGGGCATAATTCCATCTGTTGAAATCGTTTGATTATCTGTATATGGTGGTTAGAATTTCATCTGGTTGAAAACTGTTGCTGGCCTCCATCTGAACACAGACTTTATGAGTTAACAATAAGTGCAACAACAACTTTTAGAAAGACATACATGAGAACCAGATAGCATCTAATATCTTCAGTTCAAAGAGCTACATCTGTACTTTCAGTAGTACATGTGTTACTCTGCACGGTAAACAAGATATGTCCAGACATCGCTATCTCTGATTCTGCCTTCAATGGCAATGCCAGCGGTCACTATCTCCCACAATGAATGCCATCACCGCACGGACAGGGAAGAGAAAGCAATACCTTCTGTTATAATTGCTAGAAATTGTGATGTTCTCTCCTGTTTCAAAGAATGATGCTTTGCCTGATATAATTTCTAAGCTAGGTCTCTTTGAAAACACGGTATTTTCAGAGTTTCACAGTGAATTACCAAGAAACAACATAGGAAACCACTGGGAACGGTGAAGTCACATATAGATCCTTTGGTGTGTCAGGTGAAGCACACTACCCAAAAGACTCCAGCGTTCTTGAAACCAGTGTTTGCTCTTTAGTCTACTGTATCAACTCGAAAGCTCACTGAAGCATACAATGAAGCAGAACAACAACAGCACAGCAAGGGCATAATTCCATCTGTTGAAATCGTTTGATTATCTATATATGGTGGTTAGAATTTCTTCTGGTTGAAAACTGTTGCTGGCCTCCATCTGAACACAGACTTTATGAGTTAACAATAAGTGCAACAACAACTTTTAGAAAGACATACATGAGAACCAGATAGCATCTAATATCTTCAGTTCAAAGAGCTACATCTGTACTTTCAGTAGTACATGTGTTACTCTGCACGGTAAACAAGATATGTCCAGACATCGCTATCTCTGATTCTGCCTTCAATGGCAATGCCAGCGGTCACTATCTCCCACAATGAATGCCATCACCGCACGGACAGGGAAGAGAAAGCAATACCTTCTGTTATAATTGCTAGAAATTGTGATGTTCTCTCCTGTTTCAAAGAATGATGCTTTGCCTGATATAATTTCTAAGCTAGGTCTCTTTGAAAACACGGTATTTTCAGAGTTTCACAGTGAATTACCAAGAAACAACATAGGAAACCACTGGGAACGGTGAAGTCACTTATAGATCCTTTGGTGTGTCAGGTGAAGCACACTACCCAAAAGACTCCAGCGTTCTTGAAACCAGTGTTTGCTCTTTAGTCTACTGTATCAACTCGAAAGCTCACTGAAGCATACAATGAAGCAGAACAACAACGGCACAGCAAGGGCATAATTCCATCTGTTGAAATCGTTTGATTATCTGTATATGGTGGTTAGAATTTCATCTGCTTGAAAACTGTTGCTGGCCTCCTTCGGAACACAGTCTTTATGAGTTAACAATAAGTGCAACAACAACTTTTAGAAAGACATACATGAGAACCAGATAGCATCTAATATCTTCAGTTCAAAGAGCTACATCTGTACTTTCAGTAGTACATGCGTTACTCTGCACGGTAAACAAGATATGTCCAGACATCGCTATCTCTGATTCTGCCTTCAATGGCAATGCCACCGGTCACTATCTCCCACAATGAATACCATCACCGCACGGACAGGGAAGAGAAAGCAATAACTTCTGTTATAATTGCTAGAAATTGTGATGTTCTCTCCTGTTTCAAAGAATGATCCTTTGCCTGATATAATTTCTAAGCTAGGTCTCTTTGAAAACACGGTATTTTCAGAGTTTCACAGTGAATTACGAAGAAACAACATAGGAAACCACTGGGAACGGTGAAGTCACATATAGATCCTTTGGTGTGTCAGGTGAAACACACTACCCAAAAGATTCCAGCGTTCTTGAAACCAGTGTTTGCTCTTTAGTCTACTGTATCAACTCGAAAGCTCACTGAAGCATACAATGAAGCAGAACAACAACGGCACAGCAAGGGCATAATTCCATCTGTTGAAATCGTTTGATTATCTGTATATGGTGGTTAGAATTTCATCTGGTTGAAAACTGTTGCTGGCCTCCATCTGAACACAGACTTTATGAGTTAACAATAAGTGCAACAACAACTTTTAGAAAGACATACATGAGAACCAGATAGCATCTAATATCTTCAGTTCAAAGAGCTACATCTGTACTTTCAGTAGTACATGTGTTACTCTGCACGGTAAACAAGATATGTCCAGACATCGCTATCTCTGATTCTGCCTTCAATGGCAATGCCAGCGGTCACTATCTCCCACAATGAATGCCATCACCGCACGGACAGGGAAGAGAAAGCAATACCTTCTGTTATAATTGCTAGAAATTGTGATGTTCTCTCCTGTTTCAAAGAATGATGCTTTGCCTGATATAATTTCTAAGCTAGGTCTCTTTGAAAACACGGTATTTTCAGAGTTTCACAGTGAATTACCAAGAAACAACATAGGAAACCACTGGGAACGGTGAAGTCACATATAGATCCTTTGGTGTGTCAGGTGAAGCACACTACCCAAAAGAATCCAGCGTTCTTGAAACCAGTGTTTGCTCTTTAGTCTACTGTATCAACTCGAAAGCTCACTGAAGCATACAATGAAGCAGAACAACAACGGCACAGCAAGGGCATAATTCCATCTGTTGAAATCGTTTGATTATCTATATATGGTGGTTAGAATTTCTTCTGGTTGAAAACTGTTGCTGGCCTCCATCTGAACACAGACTTTATGAGTTAACAATAAGTGCAACAACAACTTTTAGAAAGACATACATGAGAACCAGATAGCATCTAATATCTTCAGTTCAAAGAGCTACATCTGTACTTTCAGTAGTACATGTGTTACTCTGCACGGTAAACAAGATATGTCCAGACATCGCTATCTCTGATTCTGCCTTCAATGGCAATGCCAGCGGTCACTATCTCCCACAATGAATGCCATCACCGCACGGACAGGGAAGAGAAAGCAATACCTTCTGTTATAATTGCTAGAAATTGTGATGTTCTCTCCTGTTTCAAAGAATGATGCTTTGCCTGATATAATTTCTAAGCTAGGTCTCTTTGAAAACACGGTATTTTCAGAGTTTCACAGTGAATTACCAAGAAACAACATAGGAAACCACTGGGAACGGTGAAGTCACTTATAGATCCTTTGGTGTGTCAGGTGAAGCACACTACCCAAAAGACTCCAGCGTTCTTGAAACCAGTGTTTGCTCTTTAGTCTACTGTATCAACTCGAAAGCTCACTGAAGCATACAATGAAGCAGAACAACAACGGCACAGCAAGGGCATAATTCCATCTGTTGAAATCGTTTGATTATCTGTATATGGTGGTTAGAATTTCATCTGCTTGAAAACTGTTGCTGGCCTCCTTCGGAACACAGTCTTTATGAGTTAACAATAAGTGCAACAACAACTTTTAGAAAGACATACATGAGAACCAGATAGCATCTAATATCTTCAGTTCAAAGAGCTACATCTGTACTTTCAGTAGTACATGCGTTACTCTGCACGGTAAACAAGATATGTCCAGACATCGCTATCTCTGATTCTGCCTTCAATGGCAATGCCACCGGTCACTATCTCCCACAATGAATACCATCACCGCACGGACAGGGAAGAGAAAGCAATAACTTCTGTTATAATTGCTAGAAATTGTGATGTTCTCTCCTGTTTCAAAGAATGATCCTTTGCCTGATATAATTTCTAAGCTAGGTCTCTTTGAAAACACGGTATTTTCAGAGTTTCACAGTGAATTACGAAGAAACAACATAGGAAACCACTGGGAACGGTGAAGTCACATATAGATCCTTTGGTGTGTCAGGTGAAACACACTACCCAAAAGATTCCAGCGTTCTTGAAACCAGTGTTTGCTCTTTAGTCTACTGTATCAACTCGAAAGCTCACTGAAGCATACAATGAAGCAGAACAACAACGGCACAGCAAGGGCATAATTCCATCTGTTGAAATCGTTTGATTATCTGTATATGGTGGTTAGAATTTCATCTGGTTGAAAACTGTTGCTGGCCTCCATCTGAACACAGACTTTATGAGTTAACAATAAGTGCAACAACAACTTTTAGAAAGACATACATGAGAACCAGATAGCATCTAATATCTTCAGTTCAAAGAGCTACATCTGTACTTTCAGTAGTACATGTGTTACTCTGCACGGTAAACAAGATATGTCCAGACATCGCTATCTCTGATTCTGCCTTCAATGGCAATGCCAGCGGTCACTATCTCCCACAATGAATGCCATCACCGCACGGACAGGGAAGAGAAAGCAATACCTTCTGTTATAATTGCTAGAAATTGTGATGTTCTCTCCTGTTTCAAAGACTGATGCTTTGCCTGATATAATTTCTAAGCTAGGTCTCTTTGAAAACACGGTATTTTCAGAGTTTCACAGTGAATTACCAAGAAACAACATAGGAAACCACTGGGAACGGTGAAGTCACATATAGATCCTTTGGTGTGTCAGGTGAAGCACACTACCCAAAAGAATCCAGCGTTCTTGAAACCAGTGTTTGCTCTTTAGTCTACTGTATCAACTCGAAAGCTCACTGAAGCATACAATGAAGCAGAACAACAACGGCACAGCAAGGGCATAATTCCATCTGTTGAAATCGTTTGATTATCTATATATGGTGGTTAGAATTTCTTCTGGTTGAAAACTGTTGCTGGCCTCCATCTGAACACAGACTTTATGAGTTAACAATAAGTGCAACAACAACTTTTAGAAAGACATACATGAGAACCAGATAGCATCTAATATCTTCAGTTCAAAGAGCTACATCTGTACTTTCAGTAGTACATGTGTTACTCTGCACGGTAAACAAGATATGTCCAGACATCGCTATCTCTGATTCTGCCTTCAATGGCAATGCCAGCGGTCACTATCTCCCACAATGAATGCCATCACCGCACGGACAGGGAAGAGAAAGCAATACCTTCTGTTATAATTGCTAGAAATTGTGATGTTCTCTCCTGTTTCAAAGAATGATGCTTTGCCTGATATAATTTCTAAGCTAGGTCTCTTTGAAAACACGGTATTTTCAGAGTTTCACAGTGAATTACCAAGAAACAACATAGGAAACCACTGGGAACGGTGAAGTCACTTATAGATCCTTTGGTGTGTCAGGTGAAGCACACTACCCAAAAGACTCCAGCGTTCTTGAAACCAGTGTTTGCTCTTTAGTCTACTGTATCAACTCGAAAGCTCACTGAAGCATACAATGAAGCAGAACAACAACGGCACAGCAAGGGCATAATTCCATCTGTTGAAATCGTTTGATTATCTGTATATGGTGGTTAGAATTTCATCTGCTTGAAAACTGTTGCTGGCCTCCTTCGGAACACAGTCTTTATGAGTTAACAATAAGTGCAACAACAACTTTTAGAAAGACATACATGAGAACCAGATAGCATCTAATATCTTCAGTTCAAAGAGCTACATCTGTACTTTCAGTAGTACATGCGTTACTCTGCACGGTAAACAAGATATGTCCAGACATCGCTATCTCTGATTCTGCCTTCAATGGCAATGCCACCGGTCACTATCTCCCACAATGAATACCATCACCGCACGGACAGGGAAGAGAAAGCAATAACTTCTGTTATAATTGCTAGAAATTGTGATGTTCTCTCCTGTTTCAAAGAATGATCCTTTGCCTGATATAATTTCTAAGCTAGGTCTCTTTGAAAACACGGTATTTTCAGAGTTTCACAGTGAATTACGAAGAAACAACATAGGAAACCACTGGGAACGGTGAAGTCACATATAGATCCTTTGGTGTGTCAGGTGAAACACACTACCCAAAAGATTCCAGCGTTCTTGAAACCAGTGTTTGCTCTTTAGTCTACTGTATCAACTCGAAAGCTCACTGAAGCATACAATGAAGCAGAACAACAACGGCACAGCAAGGGCATAATTCCATCTGTTGAAATCGTTTGATTATCTGTATATGGTGGTTAGAATTTCATCTGGTTGAAAACTGTTGCTGGCCTCCTTCGGAACACAGTCTTTATGAGTTAACAATAAGTGCAACAACAACTTTTAGAAAGACATACATGAGAACCAGATAGCATCTAATATCTTCAGTTCAAAGAGCTACATCTGTACTTTCAGTAGTACATGCGTTACTCTGCAGGGAAAACAAGATATGTCCAGACATCGCTATCTCTGATTCTGCCTTCAAGGCAATGCCACCGGTCACTATCTCCCACAATGAATGCCATCACCGCACGGACAGGGAAGAGAAAGCAATAACTTCTGTTATAATTGCTAGAAATTGTGATGTTCTCTCCTGTTTCAAAGAATGGTGCTTTGCCTGATATAATTTCTAAGCTAGGTCTCTTTGAAAACACGGTATTTTCAGAGTTTCACAGTGAATTACCAAGAAACAACATAGGAAACCACTGGGAACGGTGAAGTCACATATAGATCCTTTGGTGTGTCAGGTGAAACACACTACCCAAAAGACTCCAGCGTTCTTGAAACCAGTGTTTGCTCTTTAGTCTACTGTATCAACTCGAAAGCTCACTGAAGCATACAATGAAGCAGAACAACAACGGCACAGCAAGGGCCTAATTCCATCTGTTGAAATCGTTTGATTATCTGTATATGGTGGTTAGAATTTCATCTGGTTGAAAACTGTTGCTGGCCTCCTTCGTACACAGTCTTTATGAGTTAACAATAAGTGCAACAACAACTTTTAGAAAGACATACATGAGAACCAGATAGCATCTAATATCTTCAGTTCAAAAAGCTGCATCTGTACTTTCAGTAGTACATGCGTTACTCTGCACGGAAAACAAGATATGTCCAGACATCGCTATCTCTGATTCTGCCTTCAATGGCAATGCCACGGGTCACTATCTCCCACAATGAATGCCATCACCGCACGGACAGGGAAGAGAAAGCAATAACTTCTGTTATAATTGCTAGAAATTGTGATGTTCTCTCCTGTTTCAAAGAATGATGCTTTGCCTGATATAATTTCTAAGCTAGGTCTCTTTGAAAACACGGTATTTTCAGAGTTTCACAGTGAATTACCAAGAAACAACATAGGAAACCACTGGGAACGGTGAAGTCACATATAGGTCCTTTGGTGTGTCAGGTGAAGCACACTACCCAAAAGACTCCAGCGTTCTTGAAACCAGTGTTTGCTCTTTAGTCTACTGTATCAACTCGAAAGCTCACTGAAGCACACAATGAAGCAGAACAACAACGGCACAGCAAGGGCATAATTCCATCTGTTGAAATCGTTTGATTATCTGTATATGGTGGTTAGAATTTCATCTGGTTGAAAACTGTTGCTGGCCTCCTTCGGAACACAGTCTTTATGAGTTAACAATAAGTGCAACAACAACTTTTAGAAAGACATACATGAGAACCAGATAGCATCTAATATCTTCAGTTCAAAGAGCTACATCTGTACTTTCAGTAGTACATGCGTTACTCTGCACGGAAAACAAGATATGTCGAGACATCGCTATCTCTGATTCTGCCTTCAAGGCAATGCCACCGGTCACTATCTCCCACAATGAATGCCATCACCGCACGGACAGGGAAGAGAAAGCAATAACTTCTGTTATAATTGCTAGAAATTGTGATGTTCTCTCCTGTTTCAAAGAATGGTGCTTTGCCTGATATAATTTCTAAGCTAGGTCTCTTTGAAAACACGGTATTTTCAGAGTTTCACAGTGAATTACCAAGAAACAACATAGGAAACCACTGGGAACGGTGAAGTCACATATAGATCCTTTGGTGTGTCAGGTGAAGCACACTACCCAAAAGACTCCAGCGTTCTTGAAACCAGTGTTTGCTCTTTAGTCTACTGTATCAACTGGAAAGCTCACTGAAGCATACAATGAAGCAGAACAACAACGGCACAGCAAGGGCATAATTCCATCTGTTGAAATCGTTTGATTATCTATATATGGTGGTTAGAATTTCTTCTGGTTGAAAACTGTTGCTGGCCTCCATCTGAACACAGACTTTATGAGTTAACAATAAGTGCAACAACAACTTTTAGAAAGACATACATGAGAACCAGATAGCATCTAATATCTTCAGTTCAAAGAGCTACATCTGTACTTTCAGTAGTACATACGTTACTCTGCACGGAAAACAAGATATGTCCAGACATCGCTATCTCTGATTCTGCCTTCAATGGCAATGCCACCGGTCACTATCTCCCACAATGAATACCATCACCGCACGGACAGGGAAGAGAAAGCAATAACTTCTGTTATAATTGCTAGAAATTGTGATGTTCTCTCCTGTTTCAAAGAATGATCCTTTGCCTGATATAATTTCTAAGCTAGGTCTCTTTGAAAACACGGTATTTTCAGAGTTTCACAGTGAATTACGAAGAAACAACATAGGAAACCACTGGGAACGGTGAAGTCACATATAGATCCTTTGGTGTGTCAGGTGAAACACACTACCCAAAAGATTCCAGCGTTCTTGAAACCAGTGTTTGCTCTTTAGTCTACTGTATCAACTCGAAAGCTCACTGAAGCATACAATGAAGCAGAACAACAACGGCACAGCAAGGGCATAATTCCATCTGTTGAAATCGTTTGATTATCTGTATATGGTGGTTAGAATTTCATCTGGTTGAAAACTGTTGCTGGCCTCCTTCGGAACACAGTCTTTATGAGTTAACAATAAGTGCAACAACAACTTTTAGAAAGACATACATGAGAACCAGATAGCATCTAATATCTTCAGTTCAAAGAGCTACATCTGTACTTTCAGTAGTACATGCGTTACTCTGCACGGAAAACAAGATATGTCGAGACATCGCTATCTCTGATTCTGCCTTCAAGGCAATGCCAACGGTCACTATCTCCCACAATGAATGCCATCACCGCACGGACAGGGAAGAGAAAGCAATAACTTCTGTTATAATTGCTAGAAATTGTGATGTTCTCTCCTGTTTCAAAGAATGGTGCTTTGCCTGATATAATTTCTAAGCTAGGTCTCTTTGAAAACACGGTATTTTCAGAGTTTCACAGTGAATTACCAAGAAACAACATAGGAAACCACTGGGAACGGTGAAGTCACATATAGATCCTTTGGTGTGTCAGGTGAAACACACTACCCAAAAGACTCCAGCGTTCTTGAAACCAGTGTTTGCTCTTTAGTCTACTGTATCAACTCGAAAGCTCACTGAAGCATACAATGAAGCAGAACAACAACGGCACAGCAAGGGCCTAATTCCATCTGTTGAAATCGTTTGATTATCTGTATATGGTGGTTAGAATTTCATCTGGTTGAAAACTGTTGCTGGCCTCCTTCGAACACAGTCTTTATGAGTTAACAATAAGTGCAACAACAACTTTTAGAAAGACATACATGAGAACCAGATAGCATCTAATATCTTCAGTTCAAAAAGCTACATCTGTACTTTCAGTAGTACATGCGTTACTCTGCACGGAAAACAAGATATGTCGAGACATCGCTATCTCTGATTCTGCCTTCAATGGCAATGCCACCGGTCACTATCTCCCACAATGAATGCTATCACCGAACGGAAAGGGAAGAGAAAGCAATAACTTCTGTTATAATTGCTAGAAATTGTGATGTTCTCTCCTGTTTCAAAGAATGATGCTTTGCCTGATATAATTTCTAAGCTAGGTCTCTTTGAAAACACGGTATTTTCAGAGTTTCACAGTGAATTACCAAGAAACAACATAGGAAACCACTGGGAACGGTGAAGTCACATATAGATCCTTTGGTGTGTCAGGTGAAGCACACTACCCAAAAGACTCCAGCGTTCTTGAAACCAGTGTTTGCTCTTTAGTCTACTGTATCAACTCGAAAGCTCACTGAAGCACACAATGAAGCAGAACAACAACGGCACTGCAAGGGCATAATTCCATCTGTTGAAATCGTTTGATTATCTGTATATGGTGGTTAGAATTTCATCTGGTTGAAAACTGTTGCTGGCCTCCTTCGGAACACAGTCTTTATGAGTTAACAATAAGTGCAACAACAACTTTTAGAAAGACATACATGAGAACCAGATAGCATCTAATATCTTCAGTTCAAAGAGCTACATCTGTACTTTCAGTAGTACATGCGTTACTCTGCACGGAAAACAAGATATGTCGAGACATCGCTATCTCTGATTCTGCCTTCAAGGCAATGCCACCGGTCACTATCTCCCACAATGAATGCCATCACCGCACGGAGAGGGAAGAGAAAGCAATAACTTCTGTTATAATTGCTAGAAATTGTGATGTTCTCTCCTGTTTCAAAGAATGGTGCTTTGCCTGATATAATTTCTAAGCTAGGTCTCTTTGAAAACACGGTATTTTCAGAGTTTCACAGTGAATTACCAAGAAACAACATAGGAAACCACTGGGAACGGTGAAGTCACATATAGATCCTTTGGTGTGTCAGGTGAAACACACTACCCAAAAGACTCCAGCGTTCTTGAAACCAGTGTTTGCTCTTTAGTCTACTGTATCAACTCGAAAGCTCACTGAAGCATACAATGAAGCAGAACAACAACGGCACAGCAAGGGCCTAATTCCATCTGTTGAAATCGTTTGATTATCTGTATATGGTGGTTAGAATTTCATCTGGTTGAAAACTGTTGCTGGCCTCCTTCGGAACACAGTCTTTATGAGTTAACAATAAGTGCAACAACAACTTTTAGAAAGACATACATGAGAACCAGATAGCATCTAATATCTTCAGTTCAAAAAGCTACATCTGTACTTTCAGTAGTACATGCGTTACTCTGCACGGAAAACAAGATATGTCGAGACATCGCTATCTCTGATTCTGCCTTCAATGGCAATGCCACCGGTCACTATCTCCCACAATGAATGCTATCACCGAAGGGAAAGGGAAGAGAAAGCAATAACTTCTGTTATAATTGCTAGAAATTGTGATGTTCTCTCCTGTTTCAAAGAATGATGCTTTGCCTGATATAATTTCTAAGCTGGGTCTCTTTGAAAACACGGTATTTTCAGAGTTTCACAGTGAATTACTAAGAAACAACGTAGGAAACCACTGGTAACGGTGAAGTCACATATAGATCCTTTGGTGTGTCAGGTGAAGCACACTACCCAAAAGACTCCAGCGTTCTTGAAACCAGTGTTTGCTCTTTAGTCTACTGTATCAACTCGAAAGCTCACTGAAGCATACAATGAAGCAGAACAACAACGGCACAGCAAGGGCATAATTCCATCTGTTGAAATCGTTTGATTATCTGTATATGGTGGTTAGAATTTCATCTGGTTGAAAACTGTTGCTGGCCTTCTTCGGAACACAGTCTTTATGAGTTAACAATAAGTGCAACATCAACTTTTAGAAAGACATACATGAGAACCAGATAGCATCTCATATCTTCAGTTCAAAGAGCTACATCTGTACTTTCAGTAGTACATACGTTACTCTGCATGGAAAACAAGATATGTCGAGACATCGCTATCTCTGCTTCTGCCTTCAATGGCAATGCCACCGGTCACTATCTCCCACAATGAATACCATCACCGCACGGACAGGGAAGAGAAAGCAATAACTTCTGTTATAATTGCTAGAAATTGTGATGTTCTCTCCTGTTTCAAAGAATGATCCTTTGCCTGATATAATTTCTAAGCTAGGTCTCTTTGAAAACACGGTATTTTCAGAGTTTCACAGTGAATTACCAAGAAACAACATAGGAAACCACTGGGAACGGTGAAGTCACTTATAGATCCTTTGGTGTGTCAGGTGAAGCACACTACCCAAAAGACTCCAGCGTTCTTGAAACCAGTGTTTGCTCTTTAGTCTACTGTATCAACTCGAAAGCTCACTGAAGCATACAATGAAGCAGAACAACAACGGCACAGCAAGGGCCTAATTCCATCTGTTGAAATCGTTTGATTATCTGTATATGGTGGTTAGAATTTCATCTGGTTGAAAACTGTTGCTGGCCTCCTTCGGAACACAGTCTTTATGAGTTAACAATAAGTGCAACAACAACTTTTAGAAAGACATACATGAGAACCAGATAGCATCTAATATCTTCAGTTCAAAGAGCTACATCTGTACTTTCAGTAGTACATGCGTTACTCTGCACGGTAAACAAGATATGTCCAGACATCGCTATCTCTGATTCTGCCTTCAATGGCAATGCCAGCGGTCACTATCTCCCACAATGAATGCCATCACCGCACGGACAGGGAAGAGAAAGCAATAACTTCTGTTATAATTGCTAGAAATTGTGATGTTCTCTCCTGTTTCAAAGAATGATGCTTTGCCTGATATAATTTCTAAGCTAGGTCTCTGTGAAAACACGGTATTTTCAGAGTTTCACAGTGAATTACCAAGAAACAACATAGGAAACCACTGGGAACGGTGAAGTCACTTATAGATCCTTTGGTGTGTCAGGTGAAGCACACTACCCAAAAGACTCCAGCGTTCTTGAAACCAGTGTTTGCTCTTTAGTCTACTGTATCAACTCGAAAGCTCACTGAAGCATACAATGAAGCAGAACAACAACGGCACAGCAAGGGCATAATTCCATCTGTGGAAATCGTTTGATTATCTGTATATGGTGGTTAGAATTTCATCTGCTTGAAAACTGTTGCTGGCCTCCTTCGGAACACAGTCTTTATGAGTTAACAATAAGTGCAACAACAACTTTTAGAAAGACATACATGAGAACCAGATAGCATCTAATATCTTCAGTTCAAAGAGCTACATCTGTACTTTCAGTAGTACATGCGTTACTCTGCACGGTAAACAAGATATGTCCAGACATCGCTATCTCTGATTCTGCCTTCAATGGCAATGCCAGCGGTCACTATCTCCCACAATGAATGCCATCACCGCACGGACAGGGAAGAGAAAGCAATAACTTCTGTTATAATTGCTAGAAATTGTGATGTTCTCTCCTGTTTCAAAGAATGATGCTTTGCCTGATATAATTTCTAAGCTAGGTCTCTTTGAAAACACGGTATTTTCAGAGTTTCACAGTGAATTACCAAGAAACAACATAGGAAACCACTGGGAACGGTGAAGTCACTTATAGATCCTTTGGTGTGTCAGGTGAAGCACACTACCCAAAAGACTCCAGCGTTCTTGAAACCAGTGTTTGCTCTTTAGTCTACTGTATCAACTCGAAAGCTCACTGAAGCATACAATGAAGCAGAACAACAACGGCACAGCAAGGGCATAATTCCATCTGTTGAAATCGTTTGATTATCTGTATATGGTGGTTAGAATTTCATCTGCTTGAAAACTGTTGCTGGCCTCCTTCGGAACACAGTCTTTATGAGTTAACAATAAGTGCAACAACAACTTTTAGAAAGACATACATGAGAACCAGATAGCATCTAATATCTTCAGTTCAAAGAGTTACATCTGTACTTTCAGTAGTACATGCGTTACTCTGCACGGTAAACAAGATATGTCCAGACATCGCTATCTCTGATTCTGCCTTCAATGGCAATGCCAGCGGTCACTATCTCCCACAATGAATGCCATCACCGCACGGACAGGGAAGAGAAAGCAATAACTTCTGTTATAATTGCTAGAAATTGTGATGTTCTCTCCTGTTTCAAAGACTGATGCTTTGCCTGATATAATTTCTAAGCTAGGTCTCTTTGAAAACACGGTATTTTCAGAGTTTCACAGTGAATTACCAAGAAACAACATAGGAAACCACTGGGAACGGTGAAGTCACATATAGATCCTTTGGTGTGTCAGGTGAAGCACACTACCCAAAAGACTCCAGCGTTCTTGAAACCAGTGTTTGCTCTTTAGTCTACTGTATCAACTCGAAAGCTCACTGAAGCATACAATGAAGCAGAACAACAACGGCACAGCAAGGGCATAATTCCATCTGTTGAAATCGTTTGATTATCTGTATATGGTGGTTAGAATTTCATCTGGTTGAAAACTGTTGCTGGCCTCCTTCGGAACACAGTCTTTATGAGTTAACAATAAGTGCAACAACAACTTTTAGAAAGACATACATGAGAACCAGATAGCATCTCATATCTTCAGTTCAAAGAGCTACATCTGTACTTTCAGTAGTACATACGTTACTCTGCACGGAAAACAAGATATGTCCAGACATCGCTATCTCTGATTCTGCCTTCAATGGCAATGCCACCGGTCACAATCTCCCACAATGAATACCATCACCGCACGGACAGTGAAGAGAAAGCAATAACTTCTGTTATAATTGCTAGAAATTGTGATGTTCTCTCCTGTTTCAAAGAATGATCCTTTGCCTGATATAATTTCTAAGCTAGGTCTCTTTGAAAACACGGTATTTTCAGAGTTTCACAGTGAATTACCAAGAAACAACATAGGAAACCACTGGGAACGGTGAAGTCACATATAGGGCCTTTGGTGTGTCAGGTGAAGCACACTACCCAAAAGACTCCAGCGTTCTTGAAACCAGTGTTTGCTCTTTAGTCTACTGTATCAACTCGAAAGCTCACTGAAGCATACAATGAAGCAGAACAACAACGGCACAGCAAGGGCATAATTCCATCTGTTGAAATCGTTTGATTATCTGTATATGGTGGTTAGAATTTCATCTGCTTGAAAACTGTTGCTGGCCTCCTTCGGAACACAGTCTTTATGAGTTAACAATAAGTGCAACAACAACTTTTAGAAAGACATACATGAGAACCAGATAGCATCTCATATCTTCAGTTCAAAGAGCTACATCTGTACTTTCAGTAGTACATAAGTTACTCTGCACGGAAAACAAGATATGTCCAGACATCGCTATCTCTGATTCTGCCTTCAATGGCAATGCCACCGGTCACAATCTCCCACAATGAATACCATCACCGCACGGACAGTGAAGAGAAAGCAATAACTTCTGTTATAATTGCTAGAAATTGTGATGTTCTCTCCTGTTTCAAAGAATGATCCTTTGCCTGATATAATTTCTAAGCTAGGTCTCTTTGAAAACACGGTATTTTCAGAGTTTCACAGTGAATTACCAAGAAAAAACATAGGAAACCACTGGGAACGGTGAAGTCACATATAGGTCCTTTGGTGTGTCAGGTGAAGCACACTACCCAAAAGACTCCAGCGTTCTTGAAACCAGTGTTTGCTCTTTAGTCTACTGTATCAACTCGAAAGCTCACTGAAGCATACAATGAAGCAGAACAACAACGGCACAGCAAGGGCATAATTCCATCTGTTGAAATCGTTTGATTATCTGTATATGGTGGTTAGAATTTCATCTGGTTGAAAACTGTTGCTGGCCTTCTTCGGAACACAGTCTTTATGAGTTAACAATAAGTGCAACATCAACTTTTAGAAAGACATACATGAGAACCAGATAGCATCTCATATCTTCAGTTCAAAGAGCTACATCTGTACTTTCAGTAGTACATACGTTACTCTGCATGGAAAACAAGATATGTCGAGACATCGCTATCTCTGCTTCTGCCTTCAATGGCAATGCCACCGGTTACTATCTCCCACAATGAATACCATCACCGCACGGACAGGGAAGAGAAAGCAATAACTTCTGTTATAATTGCTAGAAATTGTGATGTTCTCTCCTGTTTCAAAGAATGATCCTTTGCCTGATATAATTTCTAAGCTAGGTCTCTTTGAAAACACGGTATTTTCAGAGTTTCACAGTGAATTACCAAGAAACAACATAGGAAACCACTGGGAACGGTGAAGTCACTTATAGATCCTTTGGTGTGTCAGGTGAAGCACACTACCCAAAAGACTCCAGCGTTCTTGAAACCAGTGTTTGCTCTTTAGTCTACTGTATCAACTCGAAAGCTCACTGAAGCATACAATGAAGCAGAACAACAACGGCACAGCAAGGGCCTAATTCCATCTGTTGAAATCGTTTGATTATCTGTATATGGTGGTTAGAATTTCATCTGGTTGAAAACTGTTGCTGGCCTCCTTCGGAACACAGTCTTTATGAGTTAACAATCAGTGCAACAACAACTTTTAGAAAGACATACATGAGAACCAGATAGCATCTAATATCTTCAGTTCAAAGAGCTACATCTGTACTTTCAGTAGTACATGCGTTACTCTGCATGGTAAACAAGATATGTCCAGACATCGCTATCTCTGATTCTGCCTTCAATGGCAATGCCAGCGGTCACTATCTCCCACAATGAATGCCATCACCGCACGGACAGGGAAGAGAAAGCAATAACTTCTGTTATAATTGCTAGAAATTGTGATGTTCTCTCCTGTTTCAAAGAATGATGCTTTGCCTGATATAATTTCTAAGCTAGGTCTCTTTGAAAACACGGTATTTTCAGAGTTTCACAGTGAATTACCAAGAAACAACATAGGAAACCACTGTGAACGGTGAAGTCACATATAGATCCTTTGGTGTGTCAGGTGAAGCACACTACCCAAAAGACTCCAGCGTTCTTGAAACCAGTGTTTGCTCTTTAGTCTACTGTATCAACTCGAAAGCTCACTGAAGCATACAATGAAGCAGAACAACAACGGCACAGCAAGGGCATAATTCCATCTGTTGAAATCGTTTGATTATCTGTATATGGTGGTTAGAATTTCATCTGGTTGAAAACTGTTGCTGGCCTCCTTCGGAACACAGTCTTTATGAGTTAACAATAAGTGCAACAACAACTTTTAGAAAGACATACATGAGAACCAGATAGCATCTAATATCTTCAGTTCAAAGAGCTACATCTGTACTTTCAGTAGTACATACGTTACTCTGCACGGAAAACAAGATATGTCCAGACATCGCTATCTCTGATTCTGCCTTCAATGGCAATGCCAGCGGTCACTATCTCCCACAATGAATGCCATCACCGCACGGACAGGGAAGAGAAAGCAATAACTTCTGTTATAATTGCTAGAAATTGTGATGTTCTCTCCTGTTTCAAAGAATGATGCTTTGCCTGATATAATTTCTAAGCTAGGTCTCTTTGAAAACACGGTATTTTCAGAGTTTCACAGTGAATTACCAAGAAACAACATAGGAAACCACTGGGAACGGTGAAGTCACTTATAGATCCTTTGGTGTGTCAGGTGAAGCACACTACCCAAAAGACTCCAGCGTTCTTGAAACCAGTGTTTGCTCTTTAGTCTACTGTATCAACTCGAAAGCTCACTGAAGCATACAATGAAGCAGAACAACAACGGCACAGCAAGGGCATAATTCCATCTGTTGAAATCGTTTGATTATCTGTATATGGTGGTTAGAATTTCATCTGCTTGAAAACTGTTGCTGGCCTCCTTCGGAACACAGTCTTTATGAGTTAACAATAAGTGCAACAACAACTTTTAGAAAGACATACATGAGAACCAGATAGCATCTAATATCTTCAGTTCAAAGAGCTACATCTGTACTTTCAGTAGTACATGCGTTACTCTGCACGGTAAACAAGATATGTCCAGACATCGCTATCTCTGATTCTGCCTTCAATGGCAATGCCAGCGGTCACTATCTCCCACAATGAATGCCATCACCGCACGGACAGGGAAGAGAAAGCAATAACTTCTGTTATAATTGCTAGAAATTGTGATGTTCTCTCCTGTTTCAAAGACTGATGCTTTGCCTGATATAATTTCTAAGCTAGGTCTCTTTGAAAACACGGTATTTTCAGAGTTTCACAGTGAATTACCAAGAAACAACATAGGAAACCACTGGGAACGGTGAAGTCACATATAGATCCTTTGGTGTGTCAGGTGAAGCACACTACCCAAAAGACTCCAGCGTTCTTGAAACCAGTGTTTGCTCTTTAGTCTACTGTATCAACTCGAAAGCTCACTGAAGCATACAATGAAGCAGAACAACAACGGCACAGCAAGGGCATAATTCCATCTGTTGAAATCGTTTGATTATCTGTATATGGTGGTTAGAATTTCATCTGGTTGAAAACTGTTGCTGGCCTCCTTCGGAACACAGTCTTTATGAGTTAACAATAAGTGCAACAACAACTTTTAGAAAGACATACATGAGAACCAGATAGCATCTAATATCTTCAGTTCAAAGAGCTACATCTGTACTTTCAGTAGTACATGCGTTACTCTGCACGGTAAACAAGATATGTCCAGACATCGCTATCTCTGATTCTGCCTTCAATGGCAATGCCAGCGGTCACTATCTCCCACAATGAATGCCATCACCGCACGGACAGGGAAGAGAAAGCAATAACTTCTGTTATAATTGCTAGAAATTGTGATGTTCTCTCCTGTTTCAAAGAATGATGCTTTGCCTGATATAATTTCTAAGCTAGGTCTCTTTGAAAACACGGTATTTTCAGAGTTTCACAGTGAATTACCAAGAAACAACATAGGAAACCACTGGGAACGGTGAAGTCACTTATAGATCCTTTGGTGTGTCAGGTGAAGCACACTACCCAAAAGACTCCAGCGTTCTTGAAACCAGTGTTTGCTCTTTAGTCTACTGTATCAACTCGAAAGCTCACTGAAGCATACAATGAAGCAGAACAACAACGGCACAGCAAGGGCATAATTCCATCTGTTGAAATCGTTTGATTATCTGTATATGGTGGTTAGAATTTCATCTGCTTGAAAACTGTTGCTGGCCTCCTTCGGAACACAGTCTTTATGAGTTAACAATAAGTGCAACAACAACTTTTAGAAAGACATACATGAGAACCAGATAGCATCTAATATCTTCAGTTCAAAGAGCTACATCTGTACTTTCAGTAGTACATGCGTTACTCTGCACGGTAAACAAGATATGTCCAGACATCGCTATCTCTGATTCTGCCTTCAATGGCAATGCCAGCGGTCACTATCTCCCACAATGAATGCCATCACCGCACGGACAGGGAAGAGAAAGCAATAACTTCTGTTATAATTGCTAGAAATTGTGATGTTCTCTCCTGTTTCAAAGACTGATGCTTTGCCTGATATAATTTCTAAGCTAGGTCTCTTTGAAAACACGGTATTTTCAGAGTTTCACAGTGAATTACCAAGAAACAACATAGGAAACCACTGGGAACGGTGAAGTCACATATAGATCCTTTGGTGTGTCAGGTGAAGCACACTACCCAAAAGACTCCAGCGTTCTTGAAACCAGTGTTTGCTCTTTAGTCTACTGTATCAACTCGAAAGCTCACTGAAGCATACAATGAAGCAGAACAACAACGGCACAGCAAGGGCATAATTCCATCTGTTGAAATCGTTTGATTATCTGTATATGGTGGTTAGAATTTCATCTGGTTGAAAACTGTTGCTGGCCTCCTTCGGAACACAGTCTTTATGAGTTAACAATAAGTGCAACAACAACTTTTAGAAAGACATACATGAGAACCAGATAGCATCTCATATCTTCAGTTCAAAGAGCTACATCTGTACTTTCAGTAGTACATACGTTACTCTGTACGGAAAACAAGATATGTCCAGACATAGCTATCTCTGATTCTGCCTTCAATGGCAATGCCACCGGTCACAATCTCCCACAATGAATACCATCACCGCACGGACAGGGAAGAGAAAGCAATAACTTCTGTTATAATTGCTAGAAATTGTGATGTTCTCTCCTGTTTCAAAGAATGATCCTTTGCCTGATATATTTTCTAAGCTAGGTCTCTTTGAAAACACGGTATTTTCAGAGTTTCACAGTGAATTACCAAGAAACAACGTAGGAAACCACTGGGAACGGTGAAGTCACATATAGGTCCTTTGGTGTGTCAGGTGAAGCACACTACCCAAAAGACTCCAGCGTTCTTGAAACCAGTGTTTGCTCTTTAGTCTACTGTATCAACTCGAAAGCTCACTGAAGCATACAATGAAGCAGAAAAACAACGGCACAGCAAGGGCATAATTCCATCTGTTGAAATCGTTTGATTATCTGTATATGGTGGTTAGAATTTCATCTGCTTGAAAACTGTTGCTGGCCTCCTTCGGAACACAGTCTTTATGAGTTAACAATAAGTGCAACAACAACTTTTAGAAAGAAATACATGAGAACCAGATAGCATCTAATATCTTCAGTTCAAAGAGCTACATCTGTACTTTCAGTAGTACATGCGTTACTCTGCACGGTAAACAAGATATGTCCAGACATCGCTATCTCTGATTCTGCCTTCAATGGCAATGCCAGCGGTCACTATCTCCCACAATGAATGCCATCACCGCACGGACAGGGAAGAGAAAGCAATAACTTCTGTTATAATTGCTAGAAATTGTGATGTTCTCTCCTGTTTCAAAGAATGATGCTTTGCCTGATATAATTTCTAAGCTAGGTCTCTTTGAAAACACGGTATTTTCAGAGTTTCACAGTGAATTACCAAGAAACAACATAGGAAACCACTGGGAACGGTGAAGTCACATATAGATCCTTTGGTGTGTCAGGTGAAGCACACTACCCAAAAGACTCCAGCGTTCTTGAAACCAGTGTTTGCTCTTTACTCTACTGTATCAACTCGAAAGCTCACTGAAGCATACAATGAAGCAGAACAACAACGGCACAGCAAGGGCATAATTCCATCTGTTGAAATCGTTTGATTATCTGTATATGGTGGTTACAATTTCATCTGGTTGAAAACTGTTGCTGGCCTCCTTCGGAACACAGTCTTTATGAGTTAACAATAAGTGCAACAACAACTTTTAGAAAGACATACATGAGAACCAGATAGCATCTCATATCTTCAGTTCAAAGAGCTACATCTGTACTTTCAGTAGTACATACGTTACTCTGCACGGAAAACAAGATATGTCCAGACATCGCTATCTCTGATTCTGCCTTCAATGGCAATGCCACCGGTCACAATCTCCCACAATGAATACCATCACCGCACGGACAGTGAAGAGAAAGCAATAACTTCTGTTATAATTGCTAGAAATTGTGATGTTCTCTCCTGTTTCAAAGAATGATCCTTTGCCTGATATAATTTCTAAGCTAGGTCTCTTTGAAAACACGGTATTTTCAGAGTTTCACAGTGAATTACCAAGAAACAACATAGGAAACCACTGGGAACGGTGAAGTCACATATAGGTCCTTTGGTGTGTCAGGTGAAGCACACTACCCAAAAGACTCCAGCGTTCTTGAAACCAGTGTTTGCTCTTTAGTCTACTGTATCAACTCGAAAGCTCACTGAAGCATACAATGAAGCAGAACAACAACGGCACAGCAAGGGCATAATTCCATCTGTTGAAATCGTTTGATTATCTGTATATGGTGGTTAGAATTTCATCTGGTTGAAAACTGTTGCTGGCCTCCTTCGGAACACAGTCTTTATGAGTTAACAATAAGTGCAACAACAACTTTTAGAAAGACATACATGAGAACCAGATAGCATCTAATATCTTCAGTTCAAAGAGCTACATCTGTACTTTCAGTAGAACATGCGTTACTCTGCACGGAAAACAAGATATGTCCAGACATCGCTATCTCTGATTCTGCCTTCAATGGCAATGCCAGCGGTCACTATCTCCCACAATGAATGCCATCACCGCACGGACAGGGAAGAGAAAGCAATAACTTCTGTTATAATTGCTAGAAATTGTGATGTTCTCTCCTGTTTCAAAGAATGATGCTTTGCCTGATATAAATTCTAAGCTAGGTCTCTTTGAAAACACGGTATTTTCAGAGTTTCATAGTGAATTACCAAGAAAAAACATAGGAAACCACTGGGAACGGTGAAGTCACATATAGATCCTTTGGTGTGTCAGGTGATGCACACTACCCAAAAGACTCCAGCGTTCTTTAAACCAGTGTTTGCTCTTTAGTCTACTGTATCAACTCGAAAGCTCACTGAAGCATACAATGAAGCAGAACAACAACGGCACAGCAAGGGCATAATTCCATCTGTTGAAATCGTTTGATTATCTATATATGGTGGTTAGAATTTCTTCTGGTTGAAAACTGTTGCTGGCCTCCTTCGGAACACAGACTTTATGAGTTAACAATAAGTGCAACAACAACTTTTAGAAAGACATACATGAGAACCAGATAGCATCTAATATCTTCAGTTCAAAGAGCTACATCTGTACTTTCAGTAGAACATGCGTTACTCTGCACGGAAAACAAGATATGTCCAGACATCGCTATCTCTGATTCTGCCTTCAATGGCAATGCCACCGGTCACTATCTCCCACAATGAATGCCATCACCGCACGGACAGGGAAGAGAAAGCAATAACTTCTGTTATAATTGCTAGAAATTGTGATGTTCTCTCCTGTTTCAAAGAATGATCCTTTGCCTGATATAATTTCTAAGCTAGGTCTCTTTGAAAACACGGTATTTTCAGAGTTTCACAGTGAATTACCAAGAAACAACATAGGAAACCACTGGGAACGGTGAAGTCACATATAGGTCCTTTGGTGTGTCAGGTGAAGCACACTACCCAAAAGACTCCAGCGTTCTTGAAACCAGTGTTTGCTCTTTAGTCTACTGTATCAACTCGAAAGCTCACTGAAGCATACAATGAAGCAGAACAACAACGGCACAGCAAGGGCATAATTCCATCTGTTGAAATCGTTTGATTATCTGTATATGGTGGTTAGAATTTCATCTGGTTGAAAACTGTTGCTGGCCTCCTTCGGAACACAGTCTTTATGAGTTAACAATAAGTGCAACAACAACTTTTAGAAAGACATACATGAGAACCAGATAGCATCTAATATCTTCAGTTCAAAGAGCTACATCTGTACTTTCAGTAGAACATGCGTTACTCTGCACGGAAAACAAGATATGTCCAGACATCGCTATCTCTGATTCTGCCTTCAATGGCAATGCCAGCGGTCACTATCTCCCACAATGAATGCCATCACCGCACGGACAGGGAAGAGAAAGCAATAACTTCTGTTATAATTGCTAGAAATTGTGATGTTCTCTCCTGTTTCAAAGAATGATGCTTTGCCTGATATAAATTCTAAGCTAGGTCTCTTTGAAAACACGGTATTTTCAGAGTTTCATAGTGAATTACCAAGAAAAAACATAGGAAACCACTGGGAACGGTGAAGTCACATATAGATCCTTTGGTGTGTCAGGTGATGCACACTACCCAAAAGACTCCAGCGTTCTTTAAACCAGTGTTTGCTCTTTAGTCTACTGTATCAACTCGAAAGCTCACTGAAGCATACAATGAAGCAGAACAACAACGGCACAGCAAGGGCATAATTCCATCTGTTGAAATCGTTTGATTATCTATATATGGTGGTTAGAATTTCTTCTGGTTGAAAACTGTTGCTGGCCTCCTTCGGAACACAGACTTTATGAGTTAACAATAAGTGCAACAACAACTTTTAGAAAGACATACATGAGAACCAGATAGCATCTAATATCTTCAGTTCAAAGAGCTACATCTGTACTTTCAGTAGAACATGCGTTACTCTGCACGGAAAACAAGATATGTCCAGACATCGCTATCTCTGATTCTGCCTTCAATGGCAATGCCACCGGTCACTATCTCCCACAATGAATGCCATCACCGCACGGACAGGGAAGAGAAAGCAATAACTTCTGTTATAATTGCTAGAAATTGTGATGTTCTCTCCTGTTTCAAAGAATGATGCTTTGCCTGATATAAATTCTAAGCTAGGTCTCTTTGAAAACACGGTATTTTCAGAGTTTCACAGTGAATTACCAAGAAACAACATAGGAAACCACTGTGAACGGTGAAGTCACATATAGATCCTTTGGTGTGTCAGGTGAAGCACACTACCCAAAAGACTCCAGCGTTCTTGAAACCAGTGTTTGCTCTTTAGTCTACTGTATCAACTCGAAAGCTCACTGAAGCACACAATGAAGCAGAACAACAACGGCACAGCAAGGGCATAATTCCATCTGTTGAAATCGTTTGATTATCTGTATATGGTGGTTAGAATTTCATCTGGTTGAAAACTGTTGCTGGCCTCCTTCGGAACACAGTCTTTATGAGTTAACAATAAGTGCAACAACAACTTTTAGAAAGACATACATGATAACCAGATAGCATCTAATATCTTCAGTTCAAAAAGCTACATCTGTACTTTCAGTAGTACATGCGTTACTCTGCACGGAAAACAAGATATGTCGAGACATCGCTATCTCTGATTCTGCCTTCAATGGCAATGCCACCGGTCACTATCTCCCACAATGAATGCTATCACCGAACGGAAAGGGAAGAGAAAGCAATAACTTCTGTTATAATTGCTAGAAATTGTGATGTTCTCTCCTGTTTCAAAGAATGATGCTTGGCCTGATATAATTTCTAAGCTGGGTCTCTTTGAAAACACGGTATTTTCAGAGTTTCACAGTGAATTACTAAGAAACAACGTAGGAAACCACTGGGAACGGTGAAGTCACATATAGATCCTTTGGTGTGTCAGGTGAAGCACACTACCCAAAAGACTCCAGCGTTCTTGAAACCAGTGTTTGCTCTTTAGTCTACTGTATCAACTCGAAAGCTCACTGAAGCATACAATGAAGCAGAACAACAACGGCACAGCAAGGGCATAATTCCATCTGTTGAAATCGTTTGATTATCTGTATATGGTGGTTAGAATTTCATCTGCTTGAAAACTGTTGCTGGCCTCCTTCGGAACACAGTCTTTATGAGTTAACAATAAGTGCAACAACAACTTTTAGAAAGACATACATGAGAACCAGATAGCATCTAATATCTTCAGTTCAAAGAGCTACATCTGTACTTTCAGTAGTACATGCGTTACTCTGCACGGTAAACAAGATATGTCCAGACATCGCTATCTCTGATTCTGCCTTCAATGGCAATGCCAGCGGTCACTATCTCCCACAATGAATGCCATCACCGCACGGACAGGGAAGAGAAAGCAATAACTTCTGTTATAATTGCTAGAAATTGTGATGTTCTCTCCTGTTTCAAAGAATGATGCTTTGCCTGATATAATTTCTAAGCTAGGTCTCTTTGAAAACACGGTATTTTCAGAGTTTCACAGTGAATTACCAAGAAACAACATAGGAAACCACTGGGAACGGTGAAGTCACATATAGGTCCTTTGGTGTGTCAGGTGAAGCACACTACCCAAAAGACTCCAGCGTTCTTGAAACCAGTGTTTGCTCTTTAGTCTACTGTATCAACTCGAAAGCTCACTGAAGCACACAATGAAGCAGAACAACAACGGCACAGCAAGGGCATAATTCCATCTGTTGAAATCGTTTGATTATCTGTATATGGTGGTTAGAATTTCATCTGCTTGAAAACTGTTGCTGGCCTCCTTCGGAACACAGTCTTTATGAGTTAACAATAAGTGCAACAACAACTTTTAGAAAGACATACATGAGAACCAGATAGCATCTAATATCTTCAGTTCAAAGAGCTACATCTGTACTTTCAGTAGAACATGCGTTACTCTGCACGGAAAACAAGATATGTCCAGACATCGCTATCTCTGATTCTGCCTTCAATGGCAATGCCAGCGGTCACTATCTCCCACAATGAATGCCATCACCGCACGGACAAGGAAGAGAAAGCAATAACTTCTGTTATAATTGCTAGAAATTGTGATGTTCTCTCCTGTTTCAAAGAATGATGCTTTGCCTGATATAAATTCTAAGCTAGGTCTCTTTGAAAACACGGTATTTTCAGAGTTTCATAGTGAATTACCAAGAAAAAACATAGGAAACCACTGGGAACGGTGAAGTCACATATAGATCCTTTGGTGTGTCAGGTGATGCACACTACCCAAAAGACTCCAGCGTTCTTTAAACCAGTGTTTGCTCTTTAGTCTACTGTATCAACTCGAAAGCTCACTGAAGCATACAATGAAGCAGAACAACAACGGCACAGCAAGGGCATAATTCCATCTGTTGAAATCGTTTGATTATCTATATATGGTGGTTAGAATTTCTTCTGGTTGAAAACTGTTGCTGGCCTCCTTCGGAACACAGACTTTATGAGTTAACAATAAGTGCAACAACAACTTTTAGAAAGACATACATGAGAACCAGATAGCATCTAATATCTTCAGTTCAAAGAGCTACATCTGTACTTTCAGTAGAACATGCGTTACTCTGCACGGAAAACAAGATATGTCCAGACATCGCTATCTCTGATTCTGCCTTCAATGGCAATGCCACCGGTCACTATCTCCCACAATGAATGCCATCACCGCACGGACAGGGAAGAGAAAGCAATAACTTCTGTTATAATTGCTAGAAATTGTGATGTTCTCTCCTGTTTCAAAGAATGATGCTTGGCCTGATATAATTTCTAAGCTGGGTCTCTTTGAAAACACGGTATTTTCAGAGTTTCACAGTGAATTACTAAGAAACAACGTAGGAAACCACTGGGAACGGTGAAGTCACATATAGATCCTTTGGTGTGTCAGGTGAAGCACACTACCCAAAAGACTCCAGCGTTCTTGAAACCAGTGTTTGCTCTTTAGTCTACTGTATCAACTCGAAAGCTCACTGAAGCATACAATGAAGCAGAACAACAACGGCACAGCAAGGGCATAATTCCATCTGTTGAAATCGTTTGATTATCTGTATATGGTGGTTAGAATTTCATCTGCTTGAAAACTGTTGCTGGCCTCCTTCGGAACACAGTCTTTATGAGTTAACAATAAGTGCAACAACAACTTTTAGAAAGACATACATGAGAACCAGATAGCATCTAATATCTTCAGTTCAAAGAGCTACATCTGTACTTTCAGTAGTACATGCGTTACTCTGCACGGTAAACAAGATATGTCCAGACATCGCTATCTCTGATTCTGCCTTCAATGGCAATGCCAGCGGTCACTATCTCCCACAATGAATGCCATCACCGCACGGACAGGGAAGAGAAAGCAATAACTTCTGTTATAATTGCTAGAAATTGTGATGTTCTCTCCTGTTTCAAAGAATGATGCTTTGCCTGATATAATTTCTAAGCTAGGTCTCTTTGAAAACACGGTATTTTCAGAGTTTCACAGTGAATTACCAAGAAACAACATAGGAAACCACTGTGAACGGTGAAGTCACATATAGATCCTTTGGTGTGTCAGGTGAAGCACACTACCCAAAAGACTCCAGCGTTCTTGAAACCAGTGTTTGCTCTTTAGTCTACTGTATCAACTCGAAAGCTCACTGAAGCACACAATGAAGCAGAACAACAACGGCACAGCAAGGGCATAATTCCATCTGTTGAAATCGTTTGATTATCTGTATATGGTGGTTAGAATTTCATCTGGTTGAAAACTGTTGCTGGCCTCCTTCGGAACACAGTCTTTATGAGTTAACAATAAGTGCAACAACAACTTTTAGAAAGACATACATGATAACCAGATAGCATCTAATATCTTCAGTTCAAAAAGCTACATCTGTACTTTCAGTAGTACATGCGTTACTCTGCACGGAAAACAAGATATGTCGAGACATCGCTATCTCTGATTCTGCCTTCAATGGCAATGCCACCGGTCACTATCTCCCACAATGAATGCTATCACCGAACGGAAAGGGAAGAGAAAGCAATAACTTCTGTTATAATTGCTAGAAATTGTGATGTTCTCTCCTGTTTCAAAGAATGATGCTTGGCCTGATATAATTTCTAAGCTGGGTCTCTTTGAAAACACGGTATTTTCAGAGTTTCACAGTGAATTACTAAGAAACAACGTAGGAAACCACTGGGAACGGTGAAGTCACATATAGATCCTTTGGTGTGTCAGGTGAAGCACACTACCCAAAAGACTCCAGCGTTCTTGAAACCAGTGTTTGCTCTTTAGTCTACTGTATCAACTCGAAAGCTCACTGAAGCATACAATGAAGCAGAACAACAACGGCACAGCAAGGGCATAATTCCATCTGTTGAAATCGTTTGATTATCTGTATATGGTGGTTAGAATTTCATCTGCTTGAAAACTGTTGCTGGCCTCCTTCGGAACACAGTCTTTATGAGTTAACAATAAGTGCAACAACAACTTTTAGAAAGACATACATGAGAACCAGATAGCATCTAATATCTTCAGTTCAAAGAGCTACATCTGTACTTTCAGTAGTACATGCGTTACTCTGCACGGTAAACAAGATATGTCCAGACATCGCTATCTCTGATTCTGCCTTCAATGGCAATGCCAGCGGTCACTATCTCCCACAATGAATGCCATCACCGCACGGACAGGGAAGAGAAAGCAATAACTTCTGTTATAATTGCTAGAAATTGTGATGTTCTCTCCTGTTTCAAAGAATGATGCTTTGCCTGATATAATTTCTAAGCTAGGTCTCTTTGAAAACACGGTATTTTCAGAGTTTCACAGTGAATTACCAAGAAACAACATAGGAAACCACTGGGAACGGTGAAGTCACATATAGGTCCTTTGGTGTGTCAGGTGAAGCACACTACCCAAAAGACTCCAGCGTTCTTGAAACCAGTGTTTGCTCTTTAGTCTACTGTATCAACTCGAAAGCTCACTGAAGCACACAATGAAGCAGAACAACAACGGCACAGCAAGGGCATAATTCCATCTGTTGAAATCGTTTGATTATCTGTATATGGTGGTTAGAATTTCATCTGCTTGAAAACTGTTGCTGGCCTCCTTCGGAACACAGTCTTTATGAGTTAACAATAAGTGCAACAACAACTTTTAGAAAGACATACATGAGAACCAGATAGCATCTAATATCTTCAGTTCAAAGAGCTACATCTGTACTTTCAGTAGAACATGCGTTACTCTGCACGGAAAACAAGATATGTCCAGACATCGCTATCTCTGATTCTGCCTTCAATGGCAATGCCAGCGGTCACTATCTCCCACAATGAATGCCATCACCGCACGGACAAGGAAGAGAAAGCAATAACTTCTGTTATAATTGCTAGAAATTGTGATGTTCTCTCCTGTTTCAAAGAATGATGCTTTGCCTGATATAAATTCTAAGCTAGGTCTCTTTGAAAACACGGTATTTTCAGAGTTTCATAGTGAATTACCAAGAAAAAACATAGGAAACCACTGGGAACGGTGAAGTCACATATAGATCCTTTGGTGTGTCAGGTGATGCACACTACCCAAAAGACTCCAGCGTTCTTTAAACCAGTGTTTGCTCTTTAGTCTACTGTATCAACTCGAAAGCTCACTGAAGCATACAATGAAGCAGAACAACAACGGCACAGCAAGGGCATAATTCCATCTGTTGAAATCGTTTGATTATCTATATATGGTGGTTAGAATTTCTTCTGGTTGAAAACTGTTGCTGGCCTCCTTCGGAACACAGACTTTATGAGTTAACAATAAGTGCAACAACAACTTTTAGAAAGACATACATGAGAACCAGATAGCATCTAATATCTTCAGTTCAAAGAGCTACATCTGTACTTTCAGTAGAACATGCGTTACTCTGCACGGAAAACAAGATATGTCCAGACATCCCTATCTCTGATTCTGCCTTCAATGGCAATGCCACCGGTCACTATCTCCCACAATGAATGCCATCACCGCACGGACAGGGAAGAGAAAGCAATAACTTCTGTTATAATTGCTAGAAATTGTGATGTTCTCTCCTGTTTCAAAGAATGATGCTTGGCCTGATATAATTTCTAAGCTGGGTCTCTTTGAAAACACGGTATTTTCAGAGTTTCACAGTGAATTACTAAGAAACAACGTAGGAAACCACTGGGAACGGTGAAGTCACATATAGATCCTTTGGTGTGTCAGGTGAAGCACACTACCCAAAAGACTCCAGCGTTCTTGAAACCAGTGTTTGCTCTTTAGTCTACTGTATCAACTCGAAAGCTCACTGAAGCATACAATGAAGCAGAACAACAACGGCACAGCAAGGGCATAATTCCATCTGTTGAAATCGTTTGATTATCTGTATATGGTGGTTAGAATTTCATCTGCTTGAAAACTGTTGCTGGCCTCCTTCGGAACACAGTCTTTATGAGTTAACAATAAGTGCAACAACAACTTTTAGAAAGACATACATGAGAACCAGATAGCATCTAATATCTTCAGTTCAAAGAGCTACATCTGTACTTTCAGTAGTACATGCGTTACTCTGCACGGTAAACAAGATATGTCCAGACATCGCTATCTCTGATTCTGCCTTCAATGGCAATGCCAGCGGTCACTATCTCCCACAATGAATGCCATCACCGCACGGACAGGGAAGAGAAAGCAATAACTTCTGTTATAATTGCTAGAAATTGTGATGTTCTCTCCTGTTTCAAAGAATGATGCTTTGCCTGATATAATTTCTAAGCTAGGTCTCTTTGAAAACACGGTATTTTCAGAGTTTCACAGTGAATTACCAAGAAACAACATAGGAAACCACTGTGAACGGTGAAGTCACATATAGATCCTTTGGTGTGTCAGGTGAAGCACACTACCCAAAAGACTCCAGCGTTCTTGAAACCAGTGTTTGCTCTTTAGTCTACTGTATCAACTCGAAAGCTCACTGAAGCACACAATGAAGCAGAACAACAACGGCACAGCAAGGGCATAATTCCATCTGTTGAAATCGTTTGATTATCTGTATATGGTGGTTAGAATTTCATCTGGTTGAAAACTGTTGCTGGCCTCCTTCGGAACACAGTCTTTATGAGTTAACAATAAGTGCAACAACAACTTTTAGAAAGACATACATGATAACCAGATAGCATCTAATATCTTCAGTTCAAAAAGCTACATCTGTACTTTCAGTAGTACATGCGTTACTCTGCACGGAAAACAAGATATGTCGAGACATCGCTATCTCTGATTCTGCCTTCAATGGCAATGCCACCGGTCACTATCTCCCACAATGAATGCTATCACCGAACGGAAAGGGAAGAGAAAGCAATAACTTCTGTTATAATTGCTAGAAATTGTGATGTTCTCTCCTGTTTCAAAGAATGATGCTTGGCCTGATATAATTTCTAAGCTGGGTCTCTTTGAAAACACGGTATTTTCAGAGTTTCACAGTGAATTACTAAGAAACAACGTAGGAAACCACTGGGAACGGTGAAGTCACATATAGATCCTTTGGTGTGTCAGGTGAAGCACACTACCCAAAAGACTCCAGCGTTCTTGAAACCAGTGTTTGCTCTTTAGTCTACTGTATCAACTCGAAAGCTCACTGAAGCATACAATGAAGCAGAACAACAACGGCACAGCAAGGGCATAATTCCATCTGTTGAAATCGTTTGATTATCTGTATATGGTGGTTAGAATTTCATCTGCTTGAAAACTGTTGCTGGCCTCCTTCGGAACACAGTCTTTATGAGTTAACAATAAGTGCAACAACAACTTTTAGAAAGACATACATGAGAACCAGATAGCATCTAATATCTTCAGTTCAAAGAGCTACATCTGTACTTTCAGTAGTACTTGCGTTACTCTGCACGGTAAACAAGATATGTCCAGACATCGCTATCTCTGATTCTGCCTTCAATGGCAATGCCAGCGGTCACTATCTCCCACAATGAATGCCATCACCGCACGGACAGGGAAGAGAAAGCAATAACTTCTGTTATAATTGCTAGAAATTGTGATGTTCTCTCCTGTTTCAAAGAATGATGCTTTGCCTGATATAATTTCTAAGCTAGGTCTCTTTGAAAACACGGTATTTTCAGAGTTTCACAGTGAATTACCAAGAAACAACATAGGAAACCACTGTGAACGGTGAAGTCACATATAGATCCTTTGGTGTGTCAGGTGAAGCACACTACCCAAAAGACTCCAGCGTTCTTGAAACCAGTGTTTGCTCTTTAGTCTACTGTATCAACTCGAAAGCTCACTGAAGCACACAATGAAGCAGAACAACAACGGCACAGCAAGGGCATAATTCCATCTGTTGAAATCGTTTGATTATCTGTATATGGTGGTTAGAATTTCATCTGGTTGAAAACTGTTGCTGGCCTCCTTCGGAACACAGTCTTTATGAGTTAACAATAAGTGCAACAACAACTTTTAGAAAGACATACATGATAACCAGATAGCATCTAATATCTTCAGTTCAAAAAGCTACATCTGTACTTTCAGTAGTACATGCGTTACTCTGCACGGAAAACAAGATATGTCGAGACATCGCTATCTCTGATTCTGCCTTCAATGGCAATGCCACCGGTCACTATCTCCCACAATGAATGCTATCACCGAACGGAAAGGGAAGAGAAAGCAATAACTTCTGTTATAATTGCTAGAAATTGTGATGTTCTCTCCTGTTTCAAAGAATGATGCTTGGCCTGATATAATTTCTAAGCTGGGTCTCTTTGAAAACACGGTATTTTCAGAGTTTCACAGTGAATTACTAAGAAACAACGTAGGAAACCACTGGGAACGGTGAAGTCACATATAGATCCTTTGGTGTGTCAGGTGAAGCACACTACCCAAAAGACTCCAGCGTTCTTGAAACCAGTGTTTGCTCTTTAGTCTACTGTATCAACTCGAAAGCTCACTGAAGCATACAATGAAGCAGAACAACAACGGCACAGCAAGGGCATAATTCCATCTGTTGAAATCGTTTGATTATCTGTATATGGTGGTTAGAATTTCATCTGCTTGAAAACTGTTGCTGGCCTCCTTCGGAACACAGTCTTTATGAGTTAACAATAAGTGCAACAACAACTTTTAGAAAGACATACATGAGAACCAGATAGCATCTAATATCTTCAGTTCAAAGAGCTACATCTGTACTTTCAGTAGTACATGCGTTACTCTGCACGGTAAACAAGATATGTCCAGACATCGCTATCTCTGATTCTGCCTTCAATGGAAATGCCAGCGGTCACTATCTCCCACAATGAATGCCATCACCGCACGGACAGGGAAGAGAAAGCAATAACTTCTGTTATAATTGCTAGAAATTGTGATGTTCTCTCCTGTTTCAAAGAATGATGCTTTGCCTGATATAATTTCTAAGCTAGGTCTCTTTGAAAACACGGTATTTTCAGAGTTTCACAGTGAATTACCAAGAAACAACATAGGAAACCACTGGGAACGGTGAAGTCACATATAGGTCCTTTGGTGTGTCAGGTGAAGCACACTACCCAAAAGACTCCAGCGTTCTTGAAACCAGTGTTTGCTCTTTAGTCTACTGTATCAACTCGAAAGCTCACTGAAGCACACAATGAAGCAGAACAACAACGGCACAGCAAGGGCATAATTCCATCTGTTGAAATCGTTTGATTATCTGTATATGGTGGTTAGAATTTCATCTGCTTGAAAACTGTTGCTGGCCTCCTTCGGAACACAGTCTTTATGAGTTAACAATAAGTGCAACAACAACTTTTAGAAAGACATACATGAGAACCAGATAGCATCTAATATCTTCAGTTCAAAGAGCTACATCTGTACTTTCAGTAGAACATGCGTTACTCTGCACGGAAAACAAGATATGTCCAGACATCGCTATCTCTGATTCTGCCTTCAATGGCAATGCCAGCGGTCACTATCTCCCACAATGAATGCCATCACCGCACGGACAAGGAAGAGAAAGCAATAACTTCTGTTATAATTGCTAGAAATTGTGATGTTCTCTCCTGTTTCAAAGAATGATGCTTTGCCTGATATAATTTCTAAGCTAGGTCTCTTTGAAAACACGGTATTTTCAGAGTTTCACAGTGAATTACCAAGAAACAACATAGGAAACCACTGTGAACGGTGAAGTCACATATAGATCCTTTGGTGTGTCAGGTGAAGCACACTACCCAAAAGACTCCAGCGTTCTTGAAACCAGTGTTTGCTCTTTAGTCTACTGTATCAACTCGAAAGCTCACTGAAGCACACAATGAAGCAGAACAACAACGGCACAGCAAGGGCATAATTCCATCTGTTGAAATCGTTTGATTATCTGTATATGGTGGTTAGAATTTCATCTGGTTGAAAACTGTTGCTGGCCTCCTTCGGAACACAGTCTTTATGAGTTAACAATAAGTGCAACAACAACTTTTAGAAAGACATACATGATAACCAGATAGCATCTAATATCTTCAGTTCAAAAAGCTACATCTGTACTTTCAGTAGTACATGCGTTACTCTGCACGGAAAACAAGATATGTCGAGACATCGCTATCTCTGATTCTGCCTTCAATGGCAATGCCACCGGTCACTATCTCCCACAATGAATGCTATCACCGAACGGAAAGGGAAGAGAAAGCAATAACTTCTGTTATAATTGCTAGAAATTGTGATGTTCTCTCCTGTTTCAAAGAATGATGCTTGGCCTGATATAATTTCTAAGCTAGGTCTCTTTGAAAACACGGTATTTTCAGAGTTTCACAGTGAATTACCAAGAAACAACATAGGAAACCACTGGGAACGGTGAAGTCACATATAGATCCTTTGGTGTGTCAGGTGAAACACACTACCCAAAAGACTCCAGCGTTCTTGAAACCAGTGTTTGCTCTTTAGTCTACTGTATCAACTCGAAAGCTCACTGAAGCATACAATGAAGCAGAACAACAACGGCACAGCAAGGGCATAATTCCATCTGTTGAAATCGTTTGATTATCTGTATATGGTGGTTAGAATTTCATCTGGTTGAAAACTGTTGCTGGCCTCCTTCGGAACACAGTCTTTATGAGTTAACAATAAGTGCAACAACAACTTTTAGAAAGACATACATGAGAACCAGATAGCATCTAATATCTTCAGTTCAAAGAGCTACATCTGTACTTTCAGTAGAACATGCGTTACTCTGCACGGAAAACAAGATATGTCCAGACATCGCTATCTCTGATTCTGCCTTCAATGGCAATGCCAGCGGTCACTATCTCCCACAATGAATGCCATCACCGCACGGACAGGGAAGAGAAAGCAATAACTTCTGTTATAATTGCTAGAAATTGTGATGTTCTCTCCTGTTTCAAAGAATGATGCTTTGCCTGATATAAATTCTAAGCTAGGTCTCTTTGAAAACACGGTATTTTCAGAGTTTCACAGTGAATTACCAAGAAACAACATAGGAAACCACTGTGAACGGTGAAGTCACATATAGATCCTTTGGTGTGTCAGGTGAAGCACACTACCCAAAAGACTCCAGCGTTCTTGAAACCAGTGTTTGCTCTTTAGTCTACTGTATCAACTCGAAAGCTCACTGAAGCATACAATGAAGCAGAACAACAACGGCACAGCAAGGGCATAATTCCATCTGTTGAAATCGTTTGATTATCTGTATATGGTGGTTAGAATTTCATCTGGTTGAAAACTGTTGCTGGCCTCCTTCGGAACACAGTCTTTATGAGTTAACAATAAGTGCAACAACAACTTTTAGAAAGACATACATGAGAACCAGATAGCATCTCATATCTTCAGTTCAAAGAGCTACATCTGTACTTTCAGTAGTACATACGTTACTCTGCACGGAAAACAAGATATGTCCAGACATCGCTATCTCTGATTCTGCCTTCAATGGCAATGCCACCGGTCACTATCTCCCACAATGAATACCATCACCGCACGGACAGGGAAGAGAAAGCAATAACTTCTGTTATAATTGCTAGAAATTGTGATGTTCTCTCCTGTTTCAAAGAATGATCCTTTGCCTGATATAATTTCTAAGCTAGGTCTCTTTGAAAACACGGTATTTTCAGAGTTTCACAGTGAATTACCAAGAAACAACATAGGAAACCACTGGGAACGGTGAAGTCACATATAGATCCTTTGGTGTGTCAGGTGAAGCACACTACCCAAAAGACTCCAGCGTTCTTGAAACCAGTGTTTGCTCTTTAGTCTACTGTATCAACTCGAAAGCTCACTGAAGCATACAATGAAGCAGAACAACAACGGCACAGCAAGGGCATAATTCCATCTGTTGAAATCGTTTGATTATCTATATATGGTGGTTAGAAATTCTTCTGGTTGAAAACTGTTGCTGGCCTCCTTCGGAACACAGTCTTTATGAGTTAACAATAAGTGCAACAACAACTTTTAGAAAGACATACATGATAACCAGATAGCATCTAATATCTTCAGTTCAAAAAGCTACATCTGTACTTTCAGTAGTACATGCGTTACTCTGCACGGAAAACAAGATATGTCGAGACATCGCTATCTCTGATTCTGCCTTCAATGGCAATGCCACCGGTCACTATCTCCCACAATGAATGCTATCACCGAACGGAAAGGGAAGAGAAAGCAATAACTTCTGTTATAATTGCTAGAAATTGTGATGTTCTCTCCTGTTTCAAAGAATGATGCTTGGCCTGATATAATTTCTAAGCTGGGTCTCTTTGAAAACACGGTATTTTCAGAGTTTCACAGTGAATTACTAAGAAACAACGTAGGAAACCACTGGGAACGGTGAAGTCACATATAGATCCTTTGGTGTGTCAGGTGAAGCACACTACCCAAAAGACTCCAGCGTTCTTGAAACCAGTGTTTGCTCTTTAGTCTACTGTATCAACTCGAAAGCTCACTGAAGCATACAATGAAGCAGAACAACAACGGCACAGCAAGGGCATAATTCCATCTGTTGAAATCGTTTGATTATCTGTATATGGTGGTTAGAATTTCATCTGCTTGAAAACTGTTGCTGGCCTCCTTCGGAACACAGTCTTTATGAGTTAACAATAAGTGCAACAACAACTTTTAGAAAGACATACATGAGAACCAGATAGCATCTAATATCTTCAGTTCAAAGAGCTACATCTGTACTTTCAGTAGTACATGCGTTACTCTGCACGGTAAACAAGATATGTCCAGACATCGCTATCTCTGATTCTGCCTTCAATGGCAATGCCAGCGGTCACTATCTCCCACAATGAATGCCATCACCGCACGGACAGGGAAGAGAAAGCAATAACTTCTGTTATAATTGCTAGAAATTGTGATGTTCTCTCCTGTTTCAAAGAATGATGCTTTGCCTGATATAATTTCTAAGCTAGGTCTCTTTGAAAACACGGTATTTTCAGAGTTTCACAGTGAATTACCAAGAAACAACATAGGAAACCACTGGGAACGGTGAAGTCACATATAGGTCCTTTGGTGTGTCAGGTGAAGCACACTACCCAAAAGACTCCAGCGTTCTTGAAACCAGTGTTTGCTCTTTAGTCTACTGTATCAACTCGAAAGCTCACTGAAGCACACAATGAAGCAGAACAACAACGGCACAGCAAGGGCATAATTCCATCTGTTGAAATCGTTTGATTATCTGTATATGGTGGTTAGAATTTCATCTGCTTGAAAACTGTTGCTGGCCTCCTTCGGAACACAGTCTTTATGAGTTAACAATAAGTGCAACAACAACTTTTAGAAAGACATACATGAGAACCAGATAGCATCTAATATCTTCAGTTCAAAGAGCTACATCTGTACTTTCAGTAGAACATACGTTACTCTGCACGGAAAACAAGATATGTCCAGACATCGCTATCTCTGATTCTGCCTTCAATGGCAATGCCAGCGGTCACTATCTCCCACAATGAATGCCATCACCGCACGGACAAGGAAGAGAAAGCAATAACTTCTGTTATAATTGCTAGAAATTGTGATGTTCTCTCCTGTTTCAAAGAATGATGCTTTGCCTGATATAATTTCTAAGCTAGGTCTCTTTGAAAACACGGTATTTTCAGAGTTTCACAGTGAATTACCAAGAAACAACATAGGAAACCACTGTGAACGGTGAAGTCACATATAGATCCTTTGGTGTGTCAGGTGAAGCACACTACCCAAAAGACTCCAGCGTTCTTGAAACCAGTGTTTGCTCTTTAGTCTACTGTATCAACTCGAAAGCTCACTGAAGCACACAATGAAGCAGAACAACAACGGCACAGCAAGGGCATAATTCCATCTGTTGAAATCGTTTGATTATCTGTATATGGTGGTTAGAATTTCATCTGGTTGAAAACTGTTGCTGGCCTCCTTCGGAACACAGTCTTTATGAGTTAACAATAAGTGCAACAACAACTTTTAGAAAGACATACATGATAACCAGATAGCATCTAATATCTTCAGTTCAAAAAGCTACATCTGTACTTTCAGTAGTACATGCGTTACTCTGCACGGAAAACAAGATATGTCGAGACATCGCTATCTCTGATTCTGCCTTCAATGGCAATGCCACCGGTCACTATCTCCCACAATGAATGCTATCACCGAACGGAAAGGGAAGAGAAAGCAATAACTTCTGTTATAATTGCTAGAAATTGTGATGTTCTCTCCTGTTTCAAAGAATGATGCTTGGCCTGATATAATTTCTAAGCTAGGTCTCTTTGAAAACACGGTATTTTCAGAGTTTCACAGTGAATTACCAAGAAACAACATAGGAAACCACTGGGAACGGTGAAGTCACATATAGATCCTTTGGTGTGTCAGGTGAAACACACTACCCAAAAGACTCCAGCGTTCTTGAAACCAGTGTTTGCTCTTTAGTCTACTGTATCAACTCGAAAGCTCACTGAAGCATACAATGAAGCAGAACAACAACGGCACAGCAAGGGCATAATTCCATCTGTTGAAATCGTTTGATTATCTGTATATGGTGGTTAGAATTTCATCTGGTTGAAAACTGTTGCTGGCCTCCTTCGGAACACAGTCTTTATGAGTTAACAATAAGTGCAACAACAACTTTTAGAAAGACATACATGAGAACCAGATAGCATCTAATATCTTCAGTTCAAAGAGCTACATCTGTACTTTCAGTAGAACATGCGTTACTCTGCACGGAAAACAAGATATGTCCAGACATCGCTATCTCTGATTCTGCCTTCAATGGCAATGCCAGCGGTCACTATCTCCCACAATGAATGCCATCACCGCACGGACAGGGAAGAGAAAGCAATAACTTCTGTTATAATTGCTAGAAATTGTGATGTTCTCTCCTGTTTCAAAGAATGATGCTTTGCCTGATATAAATTCTAAGCTAGGTCTCTTTGAAAACACGGTATTTTCAGAGTTTCACAGTGAATTACCAAGAAACAACATAGGAAACCACTGTGAACGGTGAAGTCACATATAGATCCTTTGGTGTGTCAGGTGAAGCACACTACCCAAAAGACTCCAGCGTTCTTGAAACCAGTGTTTGCTCTTTAGTCTACTGTATCAACTCGAAAGCTCACTGAAGCATACAATGAAGCAGAACAACAACGGCACAGCAAGGGCATAATTCCATCTGTTGAAATCGTTTGATTATCTGTATATGGTGGTTAGAATTTCATCTGGTTGAAAACTGTTGCTGGCCTCCTTCGGAACACAGTCTTTATGAGTTAACAATAAGTGCAACAACAACTTTTAGAAAGACATACATGAGAACCAGATAGCATCTCATATCTTCAGTTCAAAGAGCTACATCTGTACTTTCAGTAGTACATACGTTACTCTGCACGGAAAACAAGATATGTCCAGACATCGCTATCTCTGATTCTGCCTTCAATGGCAATGCCACCGGTCACTATCTCCCACAATGAATACCATCACCGCACGGACAGGGAAGAGAAAGCAATAACTTCTGTTATAATTGCTAGAAATTGTGATGTTCTCTCCTGTTTCAAAGAATGATCCTTTGCCTGATATAATTTCTAAGCTAGGTCTCTTTGAAAACACGGTATTTTCAGAGTTTCACAGTGAATTACCAAGAAACAACATAGGAAACCACTGGGAACGGTGAAGTCACATATAGATCCTTTGGTGTGTCAGGTGAAGCACACTACCCAAAAGACTCCAGCGTTCTTGAAACCAGTGTTTGCTCTTTAGTCTACTGTATCAACTCGAAAGCTCACTGAAGCATACAATGAAGCAGAACAACAACGGCACAGCAAGGGCATAATTCCATCTGTTGAAATCGTTTGATTATCTATATATGGTGGTTAGAAATTCTTCTGGTTGAAAACTGTTGCTGGCCTCCTTCGGAACACAGACTTTATGAGTTAACAATAAGTGCAACAACAACTTTTAGAAAGACATACATGAGAACCAGATAGCATCTAATATCTTCAGTTCAAAGAGCTACATCTGTACTTTCAGTAGTACATGTGTTACTCTGCACGGAAAACAAGATATGTCCAGACATCGCTATCTCTGATTCTGCCTTCAATGGCAATGCCACCGGTCACTATCTCCCACAATGAATGCCATCACCGCACGGACAGGGAAGAGAAAGCAATAACTTCTGTTATAATTGCTAGAAATTGTGATGTTCTCTCCTGTTTCAAAGAATGATGCTTTGCCTGATATAATTTCTAAGCTAGGTCTCTTTGAAAACACGGTATTTTCAGAGTTTCACAGTGAATTACCAAGAAACAACATAGGAAACCACTGGGAACGGTGAAGTCACATATAGGTCATTTGGTGTGTCAGGTGAAGCACACTACCCAAAAGACTCCAGCGTTCTTGAAACCAGTGTTTGCTCTTTAGTCTACTGTATCAACTCGAAAGCTCACTGAAGCATACAATGAAGCAGAACAACAACGGCACAGCAAGGGCATAATTCCATCTGTTGAAATCGTTTGATTATCTGTATATGGTGGTTAGAATTTCATCTGGTTGAAAACTGTTGCTGGCCTCCTTCGGAACACAGTCTTTATGAGTTAACAATAAGTGCAACAACAACTTTTAGAAAGACATACATGAGAACCAGATAGCATCTAATATCTTCAGTTCAAAGAGCTACATCTGTACTTTCAGTAGTACATGCGTTACTCTGCACGGAAAACAAGATATGTCGAGACATCGCTATCTCTGATTCTGCCTTCAAGGCAATGCCACCGGTCACTATCTCCCACAATGAATGCCATCACCGCACGGACAGGGAAGAGAAAGCAATAACTTCTGTTATAATTGCTAGAAATTGTGATGTTCTCTCCTGTTTCAAAGAATGATGCTTTGCCTGATATAAATTCTAAGCTAGGTCTCTTGGAAAACACGGTATTTTCAGAGTTTCACAGTGAATTACCAAGAAACAACATAGGAAACCACTGGGAACGGTGAAGTCACATATAGATCCTTTGGTGTGTCAGGTGAAGCACACTACCCAAAAGACTCCAGCGTTCTTGAAACCAGTGTTTGCTCTTTAGTCTACTGTATCAACTCGAAAGCTCACTGAAGCATACAATGAAGCAGAACAACAACGGCACAGCAAGGGCATAATTCCATCTGTTGAAATCGTTTGATTATCTGTATATGGTGGTTAGAATTTCATCTGGTTGAAAACTGTTGCTGGCCTCCTTCGGAACACAGTCTTTATGAGTTAACAATAAGTGCAACAACAACTTTTAGAAAGACATACATGAGAACCAGATAGCATCTAATATCTTCAGTTCAAAGAGCTACATCTGTACTTTCAGTAGTACATGTGTTACTCTGCACGGAAAACAAGATATGTCCAGACATCGCTATCTCTGATTCTGCCTTCAATGGCAATGCCAGCGGTCACTATCTCCCACAATGAATGCCATCACCGCACGGACAGGGAAGAGAAAGCAATAACTTCTGTTATAATTGCTAGAAATTGTGATGTTCTCTCCTGTTTCAAAGAATGATCCTTTACCTGATATAATTTCTAAGCTAGGTCTCTTTGAAAACACGGTATTTTCAGAGTTTCACAGTGAATTACCAAGAAACAACATAGGAAACCACTGGGAACGGTGAAGTCACATATAGGTCCTTTGGTGTGTCAGGTGAAGCACACTACCCAAAAGACTCCAGCGTTCTTGAAACCAGTGTTTGCTCTTTAGTCTACTGTATCAACTCGAAAGCTCACTGAAGCACACAATGAAGCAGAACAACAACGGCACAGCAAGGGCATAATTCCATCTGTTGAAATCGTTTGATTATCTGTATATGGTGGTTAGAATTTCATCTGGTTGAAAACTGTTGCTGGCCTCCTTCGGAACACAGTCTTTATGAGTTAACAATAAGTGCAACAACAACTTTTAGAAAGACATACATGAGAACCAGATAGCATCTAATATCTTCAGTTCAAAGAGCTACATCTGTACTTTCAGTAGTACATGTGTTACTCTGCACGGAAAACAAGATATGTCGAGACATCGCTATCTCTGATTCTGCCTTCAAGGCAATGCCACCGGTCACTATCTCCCACAATGAATGCCATCACCGCACGGACAGGGAAGAGAAAGCAATAACTTCTGTTATAATTGCTAGAAATTGTGATGTTCTCTCCTGTTTCAAAGAATGGTGCTTTGCCTGATATAATTTCTAAGCTAGGTCTCTTTGAAAACACGGTATTTTCAGAGTTTCACAGTGAATTACCAAGAAACAAAATAGGAAACCACTGGGAACGGTGAAGTCACATATAGATCCTTTGGTGTGTCAGGTGAAACACACTACCCAAAAGACTCCAGCGTTCTTGAAACCAGTGTTTGCTCTTTAGTCTACTGTATCAACTCGAAAGCTCACTGAAGCATACAATGAAGCAGAACAACAACGGCACAGCAAGGGCATAATTCCATCTGTTGAAATCGTTTGATTATCTGTATATGGTGGTTAGAATTTCATCTGGTTGAAAACTGTTGCTGGCCTCCTTCGGAACACAGTCTTTATGAGTTAACAATAAGTGCAACAACAACTTTTAGAAAGACATACATGAGAACCAGGTAGCATCTAATATCTTCAGTTCAAAGAGCTACATCTGTACTTTCAGTAGAACATGCGTTACTCTGCACAGAAAACAAGATATGTCCAGACATCGCTATCTCTGATTCTGCCTTCAATGGCAATGCCAGCGGTCACTATCTCCCACAATGAATACCATCACCGCACGGACAGGGAAGAGAAAGCAATAACTTCTGTTATAATTGCTAGAAATTGTGATGTTCTCTCCTGTTTCAAAGAATGATCCTTTGCCTGATATAATTTCTAAGCTAGGACTCTTTGAAAACACGGTATTTTCAGAGTTTCACAGTGAATTACCAAGAAACAACATAGGAAACCACTGGGAACGGTGAAGTCACATATAGATCCTTTGGTGTGTCAGGTGATGCACACTACCCAAAAGACTCCAGCGTTCTTGAAACCAGTGTTTGCTCTTTAGTCTACTGTATCAACTCGAAAGCTCACTGAAGCATACAATGAAGCAGAACAACAACGGCACAGCAAGGGCATAATTCCATCTGTTGAAATCGTTTGATTATCTATATATGGTGGTTAGAATTTCTTCTGGTTGAAAACTGTTGCTGGCCTCCTTCGGAACACAGACTTTATGAGTTAACAATAAGTGCAACAACAACTTTTAGAAAGACATACATGAGAACCAGATAGCATCTAATATCTTCAGTTCAAAGAGCTACATCTGTACTTTCAGTAGAACATGCGTTACACTGCACGGAAAACAAGATATGTCCAGACATCGCTATCTCTGATTCTGCCTTCAATGGCAATGCCACCGGTCACTATCTCCCACAATGAATGCCATCACCGCACGGACAGGGAAGAGAAAGCAATAACTTCTGTTATAATTGCTAGAAATTGTGATGTTCTCTCCTGTTTCAAAGAATGATGCTTTGCCTGATATAAATTCTAAGCTAGGTCTCTTTGAAAACACGGTATTTTCAGAGTTTCACAGTGAATTACCAAGAAACAACATAGGAAACCACTGTGAACGGTGAAGTCACATATAGATCCTTTGGTGTGTCAGGTGAAGCACACTACCCAAAAGACTCCAGCGTTCTTGAAACCAGTGTTTGCTCTTTAGTCTACTGTATCAACTCGAAAGCTCACTGAAGCATACAATGAAGCAGAACAACAACGGCACAGCAAGTGCATAATTCCATCTGTTGAAATCGTTTGATTTTCTATATATGGTGGTTAGAATTTCTTCTGGTTGAAAACTGTTGCTGGCCTCCTTCTGAACACAGACTTTATGAGTTAACAATAAGTGCAACAACAACTTTTAGAAAGACATACATGAGAACCAGATAGCATCTAATATCTTCAGTTCAAAGAGCTACATCTGTACTTTCAGTAGTACATGTGTTACTCTGCACGGAAAACAAGATATGTCGAGACATCGCTATCTCTGATTCTGCCTTCAATGGCAATGCCACCGGTCACTATCTCCCACAATGAATGCCATCACCGCACGGACAGGGAAGAGAAAGCAATAACTTCTGTTATAATTGCTAGAAATTGTGATGTTCTCTCCTGTTTCAAAGAATGATGCTTTGCCTGATATAATTTCTAAGCTAGGTCTCTTTGAAAACACGGTATTTTCAGAGTTTCACAGTGAATTACCAAGAAACAACATAGGAAACCACTGGGAACGGTGAAGTCACATATAGGTCATTTGGTGTGTCAGGTGAAGCACACTACCCAAAAGACTCCAGCGTTCTTGAAACCAGTGTTTGCTCTTTAGTCTACTGTATCAACTCGAAAGCTCACTGAAGCACACAATGAAGCAGAACAACAACGGCACAGCAAGGGCATAATTCCATCTGTTGAAATCGTTTGATTATCTGTATATGGTGGTTAGAATTTCATCTGGTTGAAAACTGTTGCTGGCCTCCTTCGGAACACAGTCTTTATGAGTTAACAATAAGTGCAACAACAACTTTTAGAAAGACATACATGAGAACCAGATAGCATCTAATATCTTCAGTTCAAAGAGCTACATCTGTACTTTCAGTAGTACATGCGTTACTCTGGACGGAAAACAAGATATGTCGAGACATCGCTATCTCTGATTCTGCCTTCAAGGCAATGCCACCGGTCACTATCTCCCACAATGAATGCCATCACCGCACGGACAGGGAAGAGAAAGCAATAACTTCTGTTATAATTGCTAGAAATTGTGATGTTCTCTCCTGTTTCAAAGAATGGTGCTTTGCCTGATATAATTTCTAAGCTAGGTCTCTTTGAAAACACGGTATTTTCAGAGTTTCACAGTGAATTACCAAGAAACAACATAGGAAACCACTGGGAACGGTGAAGTCACATATAGATCCTTTGGTGTGTCAGGTGAAACACACTACCCAAAAGACTCCAGCGTTCTTGAAACCAGTGTTTGCTCTTTAGTCTACTGTATCAACTCGAAAGCTCACTGAAGCATACAATGAAGCAGAACAACAACGGCACAGCAAGGGCATAATTCCATCTGTTGAAATCGTTTGATTATCTGTATATGGTGGTTAGAATTTCATCTGGTTGAAAACTGTTGCTGGCCTCCTTTGGAACACAGTCTTTATGAGTTAACAATAAGTGCAACAACAACTTTTAGAAAGACATACATGAGAACCAGATAGCATCTAATATCTTCAGTTCAAAGAGCTACATCTGTACTTTCAGTAGAACATGCGTTACTCTGCACGGAAAACAAGATATATCCAGACATCGCTATCTCTGATTCTGCCTTCAATGGCAATGCCACCGGTCACTATCTCCCACAATGAATGCCATCACTGCACGGACAGGGAAGAGAAAGCAATAACTTCTGTTATAATTGCTAGAAATTGTGATGTTCTCTCCTGTTTCAAAGAATGATGCTTTGCCTGATATAAATTCTAAGCTAGGTCTCTTTGAAAACACGGTATTTTCAGAGTTTCACAGTGAATTACCAAGAAACAACATAGGAAACCACTGTGAACGGTGAAGTCACATATAGATCCTTTGGTGTGTCAGGTGAAGCACACTACCCAAAAGACTCCAGCGTTCTTGAAACCAGTGTTTGCTCTTTAGTCTACTGTATCAACTCGAAAGCTCACTGAAGCATACAATGAAGCAGAACAACAACGGCACAGCAAGTGCATAATTCCATCTGTTGAAATCGTTTGATTTTCTATATATGGTGGTTAGAATTTCTTCTGGTTGAAAACTGTTGCTGGCCTCCTTCTGAACACAGACTTTATGAGTTAACAATAAGTGCAACAACAACTTTTAGAAAGACATACATGAGAACCAGATAGCATCTAATATCTTCAGTTCAAAGAGCTACATCTGTACTTTCAGTAGTACATGTGTTACTCTGCACGGAAAACAAGATATGTCGAGACATCGCTATCTCTGATTCTGCCTTCAATGGCAATGCCACCGGTCACTATCTCCCACAATGAATGCCATCACCGCACGGACAGGGAAGAGAAAGCAATAACTTCTGTTATAATTGCTAGAAATTGTGATGTTCTCTCCTGTTTCAAAGAATGATGCTTTGCCTGATATAATTTCTAAGCTAGGTCTCTTTGAAAACACGGTATTTTCAGAGTTTCACAGTGAATTACCAAGAAACAACATAGGAAACCACTGGGAACGGTGAAGTCACATATAGGTCATTTGGTGTGTCAGGTGAAGCACACTACCCAAAAGACTCCAGCGTTCTTGAAACCAGTGTTTGCTCTTTAGTCTACTGTATCAACTCGAAAGCTCACTGAAGCACACAATGAAGCAGAACAACAACGGCACAGCAAGGGCATAATTCCATCTGTTGAAATCGTTTGATTATCTGTATATGGTGGTTAGAATTTCATCTGGTTGAAAACTGTTGCTGGCCTCCTTCGGAACACAGTCTTTATGAGTTAACAATAAGTGCAACAACAACTTTTAGAAAGACATACATGAGAACCAGATAGCATCTAATATCTTCAGTTCAAAGAGCTACATCTGTACTTTCAGTAGTACATGCGTTACTCTGGACGGAAAACAAGATATGTCGAGACATCGCTATCTCTGATTCTGCCTTCAAGGCAATGCCACCGGTCACTATCTCCCACAATGAATGCCATCACCGCACGGACAGGGAAGAGAAAGCAATAACTTCTGTTATAATTGCTAGAAATTGTGATGTTCTCTCCTGTTTCAAAGAATGGTGCTTTGCCTGATATAATTTCTAAGCTAGGTCTCTTTGAAAACACGGTATTTTCAGAGTTTCACAGTGAATTACCAAGAAACAACATAGGAAACCACTGGGAACGGTGAAGTCACATATAGATCCTTTGGTGTGTCAGGTGAAACACACTACCCAAAAGACTCCAGCGTTCTTGAAACCAGTGTTTGCTCTTTAGTCTACTGTATCAACTCGAAAGCTCACTGAAGCATACAATGAAGCAGAACAACAACGGCACAGCAAGGGCATAATTCCATCTGTTGAAATCGTTTGATTATCTGTATATGGTGGTTAGAATTTCATCTGGTTGAAAACTGTTGCTGGCCTCCTTTGGAACACAGTCTTTATGAGTTAACAATAAGTGCAACAACAACTTTTAGAAAGACATACATGAGAACCAGATAGCATCTAATATCTTCAGTTCAAAGAGCTACATCTGTACTTTCAGTAGAACATGCGTTACTCTGCACGGAAAACAAGATATATCCAGACATCGCTATCTCTGATTCTGCCTTCAATGGCAATGCCACCGGTCACTATCTCCCACAATGAATGCCATCACTGCACGGACAGGGAAGAGAAAGCAATAACTTCTGTTATAATTGCTAGAAATTGTGATGTTCTCTCCTGTTTCAAAGAATGATGCTTTGCCTGATATAAATTCTAAGCTAGGTCTCTTTGAAAACACGGTATTTTCAGAGTTTCACAGTGAATTACCAAGAAACAACATAGGAAACCACTGGGAACGGTGAAGTCACATATAGATCCTTTGGTGTGTCAGGTGAAGCACACTACCCAAAAGACTCCAGCGTTCTTGAAACCAGTGTTTGCTCTTTAGTCTACTGTATCAACTCGAAAGCTCACTGAAGCATACAATGAAGCAGAACAACAACGGCACAGCAAGGGCATAATTCCATCTGTTGAAATCGTTTGATTATCTGTATATGGTGGTTAGAATTTCATCTGGTTGAAAACTGTTGCTGGCCTCCTTCGGAACACAGTCTTTATGAGTTAACAATAAGTGCAACAACAACTTTTAGAAAGACATACATGAGAACCAGATAGCATCTCATATCTTCAGTTCAAAGAGCTACATCTGTACTTTCAGTAGTACATACGTTACTCTGCACGGAAAACAAGATATGTCCAGACATCGCTATCTCTGATTCTGCCTTCAATGGCAATGCCACCGGTCACTATCTCCCACAATGAATACCATCACCGCACGGACAGGGAAGAGAAAGCAATAACTTCTGTTATAATTGCTAGAAATTGTGATGTTCTCTCCTGTTTCAAAGAATGATCCTTTGCCTGATATAATTTCTAAGCTAGGACTCTTTGAAAACACGGTATTTTCAGAGTTTCACAGTGAATTACCAAGAAACAACATAGGAAACCACTGGGAACGGTGAAGTCACATATAGATCCTTTGGTGTGTCAGGTGAAGCACACTACCCAAAAGACTCCAGCGTTCTTGAAACCAGTGTTTGCTCTTTAGTCTACTGTATCAACTCGAAAGCTCACTGAAGCATACAATGAAGCAGAACAACAACGGCACAGCAAGGGCATAATTCCATCTGTTGAAATCGTTTGATTATCTATATATGGTGGTTAGAATTTCTTCTGGTTGAAAACTGTTGCTGGCCTCCTTCTGAACACAGACTTTATGAGTTAACAATAAGTGCAACAACAACTTTTAGAAAGACATACATGAGAACCAGATAGCATCTAATATCTTCAGTTCAAAGAGCTACATCTGTACTTTCAGTAGTACATGTGTTACTCTGCACGGAAAACAAGATATGTCCAGACATCGCTATCTCTGATTCTGCCTTCAATGGCAATGCCACCGGTCACTATCTCCCACAATGAATGCCATCACCGCACGGACAGGGAAGAGAAAGCAATAACTTCTGTTATAATTGCTAGAAATTGTGATGTTCTCTCCTGTTTCAAAGAATGATGCTTTGCCTGATATAATTTCTAAGCTAGGTCTCTTTGAAAACACGGTATTTTCAGAGTTTCACAGTGAATTACCAAGAAACAACATAGGAAACCATTGGGAACGGTGAAGTCACATATAGGTCCTTTGGTGTGTCAGGTGAAGCACACTACCCAAAAGACTCCAGCGTTCTTGAAACCAGTGTTTGCTCTTTAGTCTACTGTATCAACTCGAAAGCTCACTGAAGCACACAATGAAGCAGAACAACAACGGCACAGCAAGGGCATAATTCCATCTGTTGAAATCGTTTGATTATCTGTATATGGTGGTTAGAATTTCATCTGGTTGAAAACTGTTGCTGGCCTCCTTCGGAACACAGTCTTTATGAGTTAACAATAAGTGCAACAACAACTTTTAGAAAGACATACATGAGAACCAGATAGCATCTAATATCTTCAGTTCAAAGAGCTACATCTGTACTTTCAGTAGTACATGCGTTACTCTGCACAGAAAACAAGATATGTCGAGACATCGCTATCTCTGATTCTGCCTTCAAGGCAATGCCACCGGTCACTATCTCCCACAATGAATGCCATCACCGCACGGACAGGGAAGAGAAAGCAATAACTTCTGTTATAATTGCTAGAAATTGTGATGTTCTCTCCTGTTTCAAAGAATGGTGCTTTGCCTGATATAATTTCTAAGCTAGGTCTCTTTGAAAACACGGTATTTTCAGAGTTTCACAGTGAATTACCAAGAAACAACATAGGAAACCACTGGGAACGGTGAAGTCACATATAGATCCTTTGGTGTGTCAGGTGAAACACACTACCCAAAAGACTCCAGCGTACTTGAAACCAGTGTTTGCTCTTTAGTCTACTGTATCAACTCTAAATCTCACTGAAGCATACAATGAAGCAGAACAACAACGGCACAGCAAGGGCATAATTCCATCTGTTGAAATCGTTTGATTATCTGTATATGGTGGTTAGAATTTCATCTGGTTGAAAACTGTTGCTGGCCTCCTTCGGAACACAGTCTTTATGAGTTAACAATAAGTGCAACAACAACTTTTAGAAAGACATACATGAAAACCAGATAGCATCTAATATCTTCAGTTCAAAAAGCTACATCTGTACTTTCAGTAGTACATGCGTTACTCTGCACGGAAAACAAGATATGTCGAGACATCGCTATCTCTGATTCTGCCTTCAATGGCAATGCCAGCGGTCACTATCTCCCACAATGAATGCCATCACCGCACGGACAGGGAAGAGAAAGCAATACCTTCTGTTATAATTGCTAGAAATTGTGATGTTCTCTCCTGTTTCAAAGAATGATGCTTTGCCTGATATAATTTCTAAGCTAGGTCTCTTTGAAAACACTGTATTTTCAGAGTTTCACAGTGAATTACCAAGAAACAACATAGGAAACCAATGGGAACGGTGAAGTCACTTATAGATCCTTTGGTGTGTCAGGTGAAGCTCACTACCCAAAATACTCCAGCGTTCTTGAAACCAGTGTTTGCTCTTTAGTCTACTGTATCAACTCGAAAGCTCACTGAAGCATACAATGAAGCAGAACAACAACGGCACAGCAAGGGCATAATTCCATCTGTTGAAATCGTTTGATTATCTGTATATGGTGGTTAGAATTTCATCTGGTTGAAAACTGTTGCTGGCCTCCTTCGGAACACAGTCTTTATGAGTTAACAATAAGTGCAACAACAACTTTTAGAAAGACATACATGAGAACCAGATAGCATCTAATATCTTCAGATCAAAGAGCTACATCTGTACTTTCAGTAGTACATGCGTTACTCTGCACGGTAAACAAGATATGTCCAGACATCGCTATCTCTGATTTGCCTTCAATGGAAATGCCAGCGGTCACTATCTCCCACAATGAATGCCATCACCGCACGGACAGGGAAGAGAAAGCAATAACTTCTGTTATAATTGCTAGAAATTGTGATGTTCTCTCCTGTTTCAAAGAATGATGCTTTGCCTGATATAATTTCTAAGCTAGGTCTCTTGGAAAACACGGTATTTTCAGAGTTTCACAGTGAATTACCAAGAAACAACATAGGAAAACACTGGGAACGGTGAAGTCACATATAGATCCTTTGGTGTGTCAGGTGAAGCACACTACCCAAAAGACTCCAGCGTTCTTGAAACCAGTGTTTGCTCTTTAGTCTACTGTATCAACTCGAAAGCTCACTGAAGCATACAATGAAGCAGAACAACAACGGCACAGCAAGGGCATAATTCCAGCTGTTGAAATCGTTTGATTATCTGTATATGGTGGTTAGAATTTCATCTGGTTGAAAACTGTTGCTGGCCTCCTTCGGAACACAGTCTTTATGAGTTAACAATAAGTGCAACAACAACTTTTAGAAAGACATACATGAGAACCAGATAGCATCTAATATCTTCAGTTCAAAGAGCTACATCTGTACTTTCAGTAGTACATGCGTTACTCTGCACGGAAAACAAGATATGTCGAGACATCGCTATCTCTGATTCTGCCTTCAAGGCAATGCCAGCGGTCACTATCTCCCACAATGAATGCCATCACCGCACGGACAGGGAAGAGAAAGCAATAACTTCTGTTATAATTGCTAGAAATTGTGATGTTCTCTCCTGTTTCAAAGAATGATCCTTTGCCTGATATAATTTCTAAGCTAGGTCTCTTTGAAAACACGGTATTTTCAGAGTTTCACAGTGAATTACCAAGAAACAACATAGGAAACCACTGGGAACGGTGAAGTCACATATAGATCCTTTGGTGTGTCAGGTGAAACACACTACCCAAAAGACTCCAGCGTTCTTGAAACCAGTGTTTGCTCTTTAGTCTACTGTATCAACTCGAAAGCTCACTGAAGCATACAATGAAGCAGAACAACAACGGCACAGCAAGGGCATAATTCCATCTGTTGAAATCGTTTGATTATCTATATATGGTGGTTAGAATTTCTTCTGGTTGAAAACTGTTGCTGGCCTCCTTCGGAACACAGACTTTATGAGTTAACAATAAGTGCAACAACAACTTTTAGAAAGACATACATGAGAACCAGATAGCATCTAATATCTTCAGTTCAAAGAGCTACATCTGTACTTTCAGTAGTACATGCGTTACTCTGCACGGTAAACAAGATATGTCCAGACATCGCTATCTCTGATTCTGCCTTCAATGGCAATGCCAGCGGTCACTATCTCCCACAATGAATGCCATCACCGCACGGACAGGGAAGAGAAAGCAATAACTTCTGTTATAATTGCTAGAAATTGTGATGTTCTCTCCTGTTTCAAAGAATTATGCTTTGCCTGATATAATTTCTAAGCTAGGTCTCTTTGAAAACACGGTATTTTCAGAGTTTCACAGTGAATTACCAAGAAACAACATAGGAAACCACTGGGAACGGTGAAGTCACTTATAGATCCTTTGGTGTGTCAGGTGAAGCACACTACCCAAAATACTCCAGCGTTCTTGAAACCAGTGTTTGCTCTTTAGTCTACTGTATCAACTCGAAAGCTCACTGAAGCATACAATGAAGCAGAACAACAACGGCACAACAAGGGCATAATTCCATCTGTTGAAATCGTTTGATTATCTGTATATGGTGGTTAGAATTTCATCTGGTTGAAAACTGTTGCTGGCCTCCTTCGGAACACAGTCTTTATGAGTTAACAATAAGTGCAACAACAACTTTTAGAAAGACATACATGAGAACCAGATAGCATCTAATATCTTCAGTTCAAAGAGCTACATCTGTACTTTCAGTAGTACATGCGTTACTCTGCACGGTAAACAAGATATGTCCAGACATCGCTATCTCTGATTCTGCCTTCAATGGCAATGCCAGCGGTCACTATCTCCCACAATGAATGCCATCACCGCACGGACAGGGAAGAGAAAGCAATAACTTCTGTTATAATTGCTAGAAATTGTGATGTTCTCTCCTGTTTCAAAGAATGATGCTTTGCCTGATATAATTTCTAAGCTAGGTCTCTTTGAAAACACGGTATTTTCAGAGTTTCACAGTGAATTACCAAGAAACAACATAGGAAACCACTGGGAACGGTGAAGTCACATATAGATCCTTTGGTGTGTCAGGTGAAGCACACTACCCAAAAGACTCCAGCGTTCTTGAAACCAGTGTTTGCTCTTTAGTCTACTGTATCAACTCGAAAGCTCACTGAAGCATACAATGAAGCAGAACAACAACGGCACAGCAAGGGCATAATTCCATCTGTTGAAATCGTTTGATTATCTATATATGGTGGTTAGAATTTCTTCTGGTTGAAAACTGTTGCTGGCCTCCTTCGGAACACAGACTTTATGAGTTAACAATAAGTGCAACAACAACTTTTAGAAAGACATACATGAGAACCAGATAGCATCTAATATCTTCAGTTCAAAGAGCTACATCTGTACTTTCAGTAGAACATGCGTTACACTGCACGGAAAACAAGATATGTCCAGACATCGCTATCTCTGATTCTGCCTTCAATGGCAATGCCACCGGTCACTATCTCCCACAATGAATGCCATCACCGCACGGACAGGGAAGAGAAAGCAATAACTTCTGTTATAATTGCTAGAAATTGTGATGTTCTCTCCTGTTTCAAAGAATGATGCTTTGCCTGATATAAATTCTAAGCTAGGTCTCTTTGAAAACACGGTATTTTCAGAGTTTCACAGTGAATTACCAAGAAACAACATAGGAAACCACTGTGAACGGTGAAGTCACATATAGATCCTTTGGTGTGTCAGGTGAAGCACACTACCCAAAAGACTCCAGCGTTCTTGAAACCAGTGTTTGCTCTTTAGTCTACTGTATCAACTCGAAAGCTCACTGAAGCATACAATGAAGCAGAACAACAACGGCACAGCAAGTGCATAATTCCATCTGTTGAAATCGTTTGATTATCTATATATGGTGGTTAGAATTTCTTCTGGTTGAAAACTGTTGCTGGCCTCCTTCTGAACACAGACTTTATGAGTTAACAATAAGTGCAACAACAACTTTTAGAAAGACATACATGAGAACCAGATAGCATCTAATATCTTCAGTTCAAAGAGCTACATCTGTACTTTCAGTAGTACATGTGTTACTCTGCACGGAAAACAAGATATGTCGAGACATCGCTATCTCTGATTCTGCCTTCAATGGCAATGCCACCGGTCACTATCTCCCACAATGAATGCCATCACCGCACGGACAGGGAAGAGAAAGCAATAACTTCTGTTATAATTGCTAGAAATTGTGATGTTCTCTCCTGTTTCAAAGAATGATGCTTTGCCTGATATAATTTCTAAGCTAGGTCTCTTTGAAAACACGGTATTTTCAGAGTTTCACAGTGAATTACCAAGAAACAACATAGGAAACCACTGGGAACGGTGAAGTCACATATAGGTCATTTGGTGTGTCAGGTGAAGCACACTACCCAAAAGACTCCAGCGTTCTTGAAACCAGTGTTTGCTCTTTAGTCTACTGTATCAACTCGAAAGCTCACTGAAGCACACAATGAAGCAGAACAACAACGGCACAGCAAGGGCATAATTCCATCTGTTGAAATCGTTTGATTATCTGTATATGGTGGTTAGAATTTCATCTGGTTGAAAACTGTTGCTGGCCTCCTTCGGAACACAGTCTTTATGAGTTAACAATAAGTGCAACAACAACTTTTAGAAAGACATACATGAGAACCAGATAGCATCTAATATCTTCAGTTCAAAGAGCTACATCTGTACTTTCAGTAGTACATGCGTTACTCTGGACGGAAAACAAGATATGTCGAGACATCGCTATCTCTGATTCTGCCTTCAAGGCAATGCCACCGGTCACTATCTCCCACAATGAATGCCATCACCGCACGGACAGGGAAGAGAAAGCAATAACTTCTGTTATAATTGCTAGAAATTGTGATGTTCTCTCCTGTTTCAAAGAATGGTGCTTTGCCTGATATAATTTCTAAGCTAGGTCTCTTTGAAAACACGGTATTTTCAGAGTTTCACAGTGAATTACCAAGAAACAACATAGGAAACCACTGGGAACGGTGAAGTCACATATAGATCCTTTGGTGTGTCAGGTGAAACACACTACCCAAAAGACTCCAGCGTTCTTGAAACCAGTGTTTGCTCTTTAGTCTACTGTATCAACTCGAAAGCTCACTGAAGCATACAATGAAGCAGAACAACAACGGCACAGCAAGGGCATAATTCCATCTGTTGAAATCGTTTGATTATCTGTATATGGTGGTTAGAATTTCATCTGGTTGAAAACTGTTGCTGGCCTCCTTTGGAACACAGTCTTTATGAGTTAACAATAAGTGCAACAACAACTTTTAGAAAGACATACATGAGAACCAGATAGCATCTAATATCTTCAGTTCAAAGAGCTACATCTGTACTTTCAGTAGAACATGCGTTACTCTGCACGGAAAACAAGATATATCCAGACATCGCTATCTCTGATTCTGCCTTCAATGGCAATGCCACCGGTCACTATCTCCCACAATGAATGCCATCACTGCACGGACAGGGAAGAGAAAGCAATAACTTCTGTTATAATTGCTAGAAATTGTGATGTTCTCTCCTGTTTCAAAGAATGATGCTTTGCCTGATATAAATTCTAAGCTAGGTCTCTTTGAAAACACGGTATTTTCAGAGTTTCACAGTGAATTACCAAGAAACAACATAGGAAACCACTGGGAACGGTGAAGTCACATATAGATCCTTTGGTGTGTCAGGTGAAGCACACTACCCAAAAGACTCCAGCGTTCTTGAAACCAGTGTTTGCTCTTTAGTCTACTGTATCAACTCGAAAGCTCACTGAAGCATACAATGAAGCAGAACAACAACGGCACAGCAAGGGCATAATTCCATCTGTTGAAATCGTTTGATTATCTGTATATGGTGGTTAGAATTTCATCTGGTTGAAAACTGTTGCTGGCCTCCTTCGGAACACAGTCTTTATGAGTTAACAATAAGTGCAACAACAACTTTTAGAAAGACATACATGAGAACCAGATAGCATCTCATATCTTCAGTTCAAAGAGCTACATCTGTACTTTCAGTAGTACATACGTTACTCTGCACGGAAAACAAGATATGTCCAGACATCGCTATCTCTGATTCTGCCTTCAATGGCAATGCCACCGGTCACTATCTCCCACAATGAATACCATCACCGCACGGACAGGGAAGAGAAAGCAATAACTTCTGTTATAATTGCTAGAAATTGTGATGTTCTCTCCTGTTTCAAAGAATGATCCTTTGCCTGATATAATTTCTAAGCTAGGACTCTTTGAAAACACGGTATTTTCAGAGTTTCACAGTGAATTACCAAGAAACAACATAGGAAACCACTGGGAACGGTGAAGTCACATATAGATCCTTTGGTGTGTCAGGTGAAGCACACTACCCAAAAGACTCCAGCGTTCTTGAAACCAGTGTTTGCTCTTTAGTCTACTGTATCAACTCGAAAGCTCACTGAAGCATACAATGAAGCAGAACAACAACGGCACAGCAAGGGCATAATTCCATCTGTTGAAATCGTTTGATTATCTATATATGGTGGTTAGAATTTCTTCTGGTTGAAAACTGTTGCTGGCCTCCTTCTGAACACAGACTTTATGAGTTAACAATAAGTGCAACAACAACTTTTAGAAAGACATACATGAGAACCAGATAGCATCTAATATCTTCAGTTCAAAGAGCTACATCTGTACTTTCAGTAGTACATGTGTTACTCTGCACGGAAAACAAGATATGTCCAGACATCGCTATCTCTGATTCTGCCTTCAATGGCAATGCCACCGGTCACTATCTCCCACAATGAATGCCATCACCGCACGGACAGGGAAGAGAAAGCAATAACTTCTGTTATAATTGCTAGAAATTGTGATGTTCTCTCCTGTTTCAAAGAATGATGCTTTGCCTGATATAATTTCTAAGCTAGGTCTCTTTGAAAACACGGTATTTTCAGAGTTTCACAGTGAATTACCAAGAAACAACATAGGAAACCACTGGGAACGGTGAAGTCACATATAGGTCATTTGGTGTGTCAGGTGAAGCACACTACCCAAAAGACTCCAGCGTTCTTGAAACCAGTGTTTGCTCTTTAGTCTACTGTATCAACTCGAAAGCTCACTGAAGCACACAATGAAGCAGAACAACAACGGCACAGCAAGGGCATAATTCCATCTGTTGAAATCGTTTGATTATCTGTATATGGTGGTTAGAATTTCATCTGGTTGAAAACTGTTGCTGGCCTCCTTCGGAACACAGTCTTTATGAGTTAACAATAAGTGCAACAACAACTTTTAGAAAGACATACATGAGAACCAGATAGCATCTAATATCTTCAGTTCAAAGAGCTACATCTGTACTTTCAGTAGTACATGCGTTACTCTGCACGGAAAACAAGATATGTCGAGACATCGCTATCTCTGATTCTGCCTTCAAGGCAATGCCACCGGTCACTATCTCCCACAATGAATGCCATCACCGCACGGACAGGGAAGAGAAAGCAATAACTTCTGTTATAATTGCTAGAAATTGTGATGTTCTCTCCTGTTTCAAAGAATGGTGCTTTGCCTGATAAAATTTCTAAGCTAGGTCTCTTTGAAAACACGGTATTTTCAGAGTTTCACAGTGAATTACCAGGAAACAACATAGGAAACCACTGGGAACGGTGAAGTCACATATAGATCCTTTGGTGTGTCAGGTGAAACACACTACCCAAAAGACTCCAGCGTTCTTGAAACCAGTGTTTGCTCTTTAGTCTACTGTATCAACTCGAAAGCTCACTGAAGCATACAATGAAGCAGAACAACAACGGCACAGCAAGGGCATAATTCCATCTGTTGAAATCGTTTGATTATCTGTATATGGTGGTTAGAATTTCATCTGGTTGAAAACTGTTGCTGGCCTCCTTCGGAACACAGTCTTTATGAGTTAACAATAAGTGCAACAACAACTTTTAGAAAGACATACATGAGAACCAGATAGCATCTAATATCTTCAGTTCAAAGAGCTACATCTGTACTTTCAGTAGTACATGCGTTACTCTGCAAGGAAAACAAGATATGTCCAGACATCGCTATCTCTGATTCTGCCTTCAATGGCAATTCCACGGGTCACTATCTCCCACAATGAATGCCATCACCGCACGGACAGGGAAGAGAAAGCAATAACTTCTGTTATAATTGCTAGAAATTGTGATGTTCTCTCCTGTTTCAAAGAATGATGCTTTGCCTGATATAAATTCTAAGCTAGGTCTCTTTGAAAACACGGTATTTTCAGAGTTTCACAGTGAATTACCAAGAAAAAACATAGGAAACCACTGGGAACGGTGAAGTCACATATAGATCCTTTGGTGTGTCAGGTGAAGCACACTACCCAAAAGACTCCAGCGTTCTTGAAACCAGTGTTTGCTCTTTAGTCTACTGTATCAACTCGAAAGCTCACTGAAGCATACAATGAAGCAGAACAACAACGGCACAGCAAGGGCATAATTCCATCTGTTGAAATCGTTTGATTATCTGTATATGGTGGTTAGAATTTCATCTGGTTGAAAACTGTTGCTGGCCTCCTTCGGAACACAGTCTTTATGAGTTAACAATAAGTGCAACAACAACTTTTAGAAAGACATACATGAGAACCAGATAGCATCTCATATCTTCAGTTCAAAGAGCTACATCTGTACTTTCAGTAGTACATACGTTACTCTGCACGGAAAACAAGATATGTCCAGACATCGCTATCTCTGATTCTGCCTTCAATGGCAATGCCACCGGTCACTATCTCCCACAATGAATGCCATCACCGCACGGACAGGGAAGAGAAAGCAATAACTTCTGTTATAATTGCTAGAAATTGTGATGTTCTCTCCTGTTTCAAAGAATGATCCTTTGCCTGATATAATTTCTAAGCTAGGTCTCTTTGAAAACACGGTATTTTCAGAGTTTCACAGTGAATTACCAAGAAACAACATAGGAAACCTCTGGGAACGGTGAAGTCACATATAGATCCTTTGGTGTGTCAGGTGAAACACACTACCCAAAAGATTCCAGCGTTCTTGAAACCAGTGTTTGCTCTTTAGTCTACTGTATCAACTCGAAAGCTCACTGAAGCATACAATGAAGCAGAACAACAACGGCACAGCAAGGGCATAATTCCATCTGTTGAAATCGTTTGATTATCTGTATATGGTGGTTAGAATTTCATCTGATTGAAAACTGTTGCTGGCCTCCTTCGGAACACAGTCTTTATGAGTTAACAATAAGTGCAACAACAACTTTTAGAAAGACATACATGAGAACCAGATAGCATCTAATATCTTCAGTTCAAAGAGCTACATCTGTACTTTCAGTAGTATATGCGTTACTCTGCACAGAAAACAAGATATGTCGAGACATCGCTATCTCTGATTGTGCCTTCAATGGCAATGCCACGGGTCACTATCTCCCACAATGAATGCCATCACCGCACGGACAGGGAAGAGAAAGCAATAACTTCTGTTATAATTGCTAGAAATTGTGATGTTCTCTCCTGTTTCAAAGAATGATGCTTTGCCTGATATAATTTCTAAGCTAGGTCTCTTTGAAAACACGGTATTTTCAGAGTTTCACAGTGAATTACCAAGAAACAACATAGGAAACCATTGGGAACGGTGAAGTCACATATAGGTCCTTTGGTGTGTCAGGTGAAGCACACTACCCAAAAGACTCCAGCGTTCTTGAAACCAGTGTTTGCTCTTTAGTCTACTGTATCAACTCGAAAGCTCACTGAAGCACACAATGAAGCAGAACAACAACGGCACAGCAAGGGCATAATTCCATCTGTTGAAATCGTTTGATTATCTGTATATGGTGGTTAGAATTTCATCTGGTTGAAAACTGTTGCTGGCCTCCTTCGGAACACAGTCTTTATGAGTTAACAATAAGTGCAACAACAACTTTTAGAAAGACATACATGAGAACCAGATAGCATCTAATATCTTCAGTTCAAAGAGCTACATCTGTACTTTCAGTAGTACATGCGTTACTCTGCACAGAAAACAAGATATGTCGAGACATCGCTATCTCTGATTCTGCCTTCAAGGCAATGCCACCGGTCACTATCTCCCACAATGAATGCCATCACCGCACGGACAGGGAAGAGAAAGCAATAACTTCTGTTATAATTGCTAGAAATTGTGATGTTCTCTCCTGTTTCAAAGAATGGTGCTTTGCCTGATATAATTTCTAAGCTAGGTCTCTTTGAAAACACGGTATTTTCAGAGTTTCACAGTGAATTACCAAGAAACAACATAGGAAACCACTGGGAACGGTGAAGTCACATATAGATCCTTTGGTGTGTCAGGTGAAACACACTACCCAAAAGACTCCAGCGTACTTGAAACCAGTGTTTGCTCTTTAGTCTACTGTATCAACTCTAAATCTCACTGAAGCATACAATGAAGCAGAACAACAACGGCACAGCAAGGGCATAATTCCATCTGTTGAAATCGTTTGATTATCTGTATATGGTGGTTAGAATTTCATCTGGTTGAAAACTGTTGCTGGCCTCCTTCGGAACACAGTCTTTATGAGTTAACAATAAGTGCAACAACAACTTTTAGAAAGACATACATGAAAACCAGATAGCATCTAATATCTTCAGTTCAAAAAGCTACATCTGTACTTTCAGTAGTACATGCGTTACTCTGCACGGAAAACAAGATATGTCGAGACATCGCTATCTCTGATTCTGCCTTCAATGGCAATGCCAGCGGTCACTATCTCCCACAATGAATGCCATCACCGCACGGACAGGGAAGAGAAAGCAATACCTTCTGTTATAATTGCTAGAAATTGTGATGTTCTCTCCTGTTTCAAAGAATGATGCTTTGCCTGATATAATTTCTAAGCTAGGTCTCTTTGAAAACACGGTATTTTCAGAGTTTCACAGTGAATTACCAAGAAACAACATAGGAAACCAATGGGAACGGTGAAGTCACTTATAGATCCTTTGGTGTGTCAGGTGAAGCTCACTACCCAAAATACTCCAGCGTTCTTGAAACCAGTGTTTGCTCTTTAGTCTACTGTATCAACTCGAAAGCTCACTGAAGCATACAATGAAGCAGAACAACAACGGCACAGCAAGGGCATAATTCCATCTGTTGAAATCGTTTGATTATCTGTATATGGTGGTTAGAATTTCATCTGGTTGAAAACTGTTGCTGGCCTCCTTCGGAACACAGTCTTTATGAGTTAACAATAAGTGCAACAACAACTTTTAGAAAGACATACATGAGAACCAGATAGCATCTAATATCTTCAGATCAAAGAGCTACATCTGTACTTTCAGTAGTACATGCGTTACTCTGCACGGTAAACAAGATATGTCCAGACATCGCTATCTCTGATTTGCCTTCAATGGAAATGCCAGCGGTCACTATCTCCCACAATGAATGCCATCACCGCACGGACAGGGAAGAGAAAGCAATAACTTCTGTTATAATTGCTAGAAATTGTGATGTTCTCTCCTGTTTCAAAGAATGATGCTTTGCCTGATATAATTTCTAAGCTAGGTCTCTTGGAAAACACGGTATTTTCAGAGTTTCACAGTGAATTACCAAGAAACAACATAGGAAAACACTGGGAACGGTGAAGTCACATATAGATCCTTTGGTGTGTCAGGTGAAGCACACTACCCAAAAGACTCCAGCGTTCTTGAAACCAGTGTTTGCTCTTTAGTCTACTGTATCAACTCGAAAGCTCACTGAAGCATACAATGAAGCAGAACAACAACGGCACAGCAAGGGCATAATTCCAGCTGTTGAAATCGTTTGATTATCTGTATATGGTGGTTAGAATTTCATCTGGTTGAAAACTGTTGCTGGCCTCCTTCGGAACACAGTCTTTATGAGTTAACAATAAGTGCAACAACAACTTTTAGAAAGACATACATGAGAACCAGATAGCATCTAATATCTTCAGATCAAAGAGCTACATCTGTACTTTCAGTAGTACATGCGTTACTCTGCACGGTAAACAAGATATGTCCAGACATCGCTATCTCTGATTTGCCTTCAATGGAAATGCCAGCGGTCACTATCTCCCACAATGAATGCCATCACCGCACGGACAGGGAAGAGAAAGCAATAACTTCTGTTATAATTGCTAGAAATTGTGATGTTCTCTCCTGTTTCAAAGAATGATGCTTTGCCTGATATAATTTCTAAGCTAGGTCTCTTTGAAAACACGGTATTTTCAGAGTTTCACAGTGAATTACCAAGAAACAACATAGGAAACCACTGGGAACGGTGAAGTCACATATAGATCCTTTGGTGTGTCAGGTGAAGCACACTACCCAAAAGACTCCAGCGTTCTTGAAACCAGTGTTTGCTCTTTAGTCTACTGTATCAACTCGAAAGCTCACTGAAGCATACAATGAAGCAGAACAACAACGGCACAGCAAGGGCATAATTCCAGCTGTTGAAATCGTTTGATTATCTGTATATGGTGGTTAGAATTTCATCTGGTTGAAAACTGTTGCTGGCCTCCTTCGGAACACAGTCTTTATGAGTTAACAATAAGTGCAACAACAACTTTTAGAAAGACATACATGAGAACCAGATAGCATCTAATATCTTCAGTTCAAAGAGCTACATCTGTACTTTCAGTAGTACATGCGTTACTCTGCACGGTAAACAAGATATGTCCAGACATCGCTATCTCTGATTCTGCCTTCAAGGCAATGCCAGCGGTCACTATCTCCCACAATGAATGCCATCACCGCACGGACAGGGAAGAGAAAGCAATAACTTCTGTTATAATTGCTAGAAATTGTGATGTTCTCTCCTGTTTCAAAGAATGATCCTTTGCCTGATATAATTTCTAAGCTAGGTCTCTTTGAAAACACGGTATTTTCAGAGTTTCACAGTGAATTACCAAGAAACAACATAGGAAACCACTGGGAACGGTGAAGTCACATATAGATCCTTTGGTGTGTCAGGTGAAACACACTACCCAAAAGACTCCAGCGTTCTTGAAACCAGTGTTTGCTCTTTAGTCTACTGTATCAACTCGAAAGCTCACTGAAGCATACAATGAAGCAGAACAACAACGGCACAGCAAGGGCATAATTCCATCTGTTGAAATCGTTTGATTATCTATATATGGTGGTTAGAATTTCTTCTGGTTGAAAACTGTTGCTGGCCTCCTTCGGAACACAGACTTTATGAGTTAACAATAAGTGCAACAACAACTTTTAGAAAGACATACATGAGAACCAGATAGCATCTAATATCTTCAGTTCAAAGAGCTACATCTGTACTTTCAGTAGTACATGCGTTACTCTGCACGGTAAACAAGATATGTCCAGACATCGCTATCTCTGATTCTGCCTTCAATGGCAATGCCAGCGGTCACTATCTCCCACAATGAATGCCATCACCGCACGGACAGGGAAGAGAAAGCAATAACTTCTGTTATAATTGCTAGAAATTGTGATGTTCTCTCCTGTTTCAAAGAATTATGCTTTGCCTGATATAATTTCTAAGCTAGGTCTCTTTGAAAACACGGTATTTTCAGAGTTTCACAGTGAATTACCAAGAAACAACATAGGAAACCACTGGGAACGGTGAAGTCACTTATAGATCCTTTGGTGTGTCAGGTGAAGCACACTACCCAAAATACTCCAGCGTTCTTGAAACCAGTGTTTGCTCTTTAGTCTACTGTATCAACTCGAAAGCTCACTGAAGCATACAATGAAGCAGAACAACAACGGCACAACAAGGGCATAATTCCATCTGTTGAAATCGTTTGATTATCTGTATATGGTGGTTAGAATTTCATCTGGTTGAAAACTGTTGCTGGCCTCCTTCGGAACACAGTCTTTATGAGTTAACAATAAGTGCAACAACAACTTTTAGAAAGACATACATGAGAACCAGATAGCATCTAATATCTTCAGTTCAAAGAGCTACATCTGTACTTTCAGTAGTACATGCGTTACTCTGCACGGTAAACAAGATATGTCCAGACATCGCTATCTCTGATTCTGCCTTCAATGGCAATGCCAGCGGTCACTATCTCCCACAATGAATGCCATCACCGCACGGACAGGGAAGAGAAAGCAATAACTTCTGTTATAATTGCTAGAAATTGTGATGTTCTCTCCTGTTTCAAAGAATGATGCTTTGCCTGATATAATTTCTAAGCTAGGTCTCTTTGAAAACACGGTATTTTCAGAGTTTCACAGTGAATTACCAAGAAACAACATAGGAAACCACTGGGAACGGTGAAGTCACATATAGATCCTTTGGTGTGTCAGGTGAAGCACACTACCCAAAAGACTCCAGCGTTCTTGAAACCAGTGTTTGCTCTTTAGTCTACTGTATCAACTCGAAAGCTCACTGAAGCATACAATGAAGCAGAACAACAACGGCACAACAAGGGCATAATTCCATCTGTTGAAATCGTTTGATTATCTGTATATGGTGGTTAGAATTTCATCTGGTTGAAAACTGTTGCTGGCCTCCTTCGGAACACAGTCTTTATGAGTTAACAATAAGTGCAACAACAACTTTTAGAAAGACATACATGAGAACCAGATAGCATCTAATATCTTCAGTTCAAAGAGCTACATCTGTACTTTCAGTAGTACATGCGTTACTCTGCACGGTAAACAAGATATGTCCAGACATCGCTATCTCTGATTCTGCCTTCAATGGAAATGCCAGCGGTCACTATCTCCCACAATGAATGCCATCACCGCACGGACAGGGAAGAGAAAGCAATAACTTCTGTTATAATTGCTAGAAATTGTGATGTTCTCTCCTGTTTCAAAGAATGATGCTTTGCCTGATATAATTTCTAAGCTAGGTCTCTTTGAAAACACGGTATTTTCAGAGTTTCACAGTGAATTACCAAGAAACAACATAGGAAACCACTGTGAACGGTGAAGTCACATATAGATCATTTGGTGTGTCAGGTGAAGCACACTACCCAAAAGACTCCAGCGTTCTTGAAACCAGTGTTTGCTCTTTAGTCTACTGTATCAACTCGAAAGCTCACTGAAGCATACAATGAAGCAGAACAACAACGGCACTGCAAGGGCATAATTCCATCTGTTGAAATCGTTTGATTATCTGTATATGGTGGTTAGAATTTCATCTGGTTGAAAACTGTTGCTGGCCTCCTTCGGAACACAGTCTTTATGAGTTAACAATAAGTGCAACAACAACTTTTAGAAAGACATACATGAGAACCAGATAGCATCTAATATCTTCAGTTCAAAGAGCTACATCTGTACTTTCAGTAGTACATGCGTTACTCTGCCCCGAAAACAAGATATGTCGAGACATCGCTATCTCTGCTTCTGCCTTCAATGGGAATGCCACCCGTCACTATCTCCCACAATGAATGCCATCACCGCACGGACAGGGAAGAGAAAGCAATAACTTCTGTTATAATTGCTAGAAATTGTGATGTTCTCTCCTGTTTCAAAGAATGATCCTTTGCCTGATATAATTTCTAAGCTAGGTCTCTTTGAAAACACGGTATTTTCAGATATTCACAGTAAATTACCAAGAAACAACATAGGAAACCACTGTGAACGGTGAAGTCACATATAGATTCTTTGGTGTGTCAGGTGAAGCACACTACCCAAAAGACTCCAGCGTTCTTGAAACCAGTGTTTGCTCTTTAGTCTACTGTATCAACTCGAAAGCTCACTGAAGCATACAATGAAGCAGAACAACAACGGCACTGCAAGGGCATAATTCCATCTGTTGAAATCGTTTGATTATCTGTATACGGTGGTTAGAATTTCATCTGGTTGAAAACTGTTGCTGGCCTCCTTCGGAACATAGTCTTTATCAGTTAACAATAAGTGCAACAACAACTTTTAGAAAGACATACATGAGAACCAGATAGCATCTAATATCTTCAGTTCAAAGAGCTACATCTGTACTTTCAGTAGTACATGCGTTACTCTGCCCCGAAAACAAGATATGTCGAGACATCGCTATCTCTGCTTCTGCCTTCAATGGGAATGCCACCCGTCACTATCTCCCACAATGAATGCCATCACCGCACGGACAGGGAAGAGAAAGCAATAACTTCTGTTATAATTGCTAGAAATTGTGATGTTCTCTCCTGTTTCAAAGAATGGTGCTTTGCCTGATATAATTTCTAAGCTAGGTCTCTTTGAAAACACGGTATTTTCAGAGTTTCACAGTGAATTACCAAGAAACAACATAGGAAACCACTGGGAACGGTGAAGTCACATATAGATCCTTTGGTGTGTCAGGTGAAACACACTACCCAAAAGACTCCAGCGTACTTGAAACCAGTGTTTGCTCTTTAGTCTACTGTATCAACTCTAAATCTCACTGAAGCATACAATGAAGCAGAACAACAACGGCACAGCAAGGGCATAATTCCATCTGTTGAAATCGTTTGATTATCTGTATATGGTGGTTAGAATTTCTTCTGGTTGAAAACTGTTGCTGGCCTCCTTCGGAACACAGTCTTTATGAGTTAACAATAAGTGCAACAACAACTTTTAGAAAGACATACATGAAAACCAGATAGCATCTAATATCTTCAGTTCAAAAAGCTACATCTGTACTTTCAGTAGTACATGCGTTACTCTGCACGGAAAACAAGATATGTCGAGACATCGCTATCTCTGATTCTGCCTTCAATGGCAATGCCACCGGTCACTATCTCCCACAATGAATGCCATCACCGCACGGACAGGGAAGGGAAAGCAATAACTTCTGTTATAATTGCTAGAAATTGTGATGTTCTCTCCTGTTTCAAAGAATGATGCTTTGCCTGATATAATTTCTAAGCTAGGTCTCTTTGAAAACACGGTATTTTCAGAGTTTCACAGTGAATTACCAAGAAACAACATAGGAAACCACTGGGAACGGTGAAGTCACATATAGATCCTTTGGTGTGTCAGGTGAAGCACACTACCCAAAAGACTCCAGCGTTCTTGAAACCAGTGTTTGCTCTTTAGTCTACTGTATCAACTCGAAAGCTCACTGAAGCATACAATGAAGCAGAACAACAACGGCACAGCAAGGGCATAATTCCATCTGTTGAAATCGTTTGATTATCTATATATGGTGGTTAGAATTTCTTCTGGTTGAAAACTGTTGCTGGCCTCCTTCGGAACACAGACGTTATGAGTTAACAATAAGTGCAACAACAACTTTTAGAAAGACATACATGAGAACCAGATAGCATCTAATATCTTCAGTTCAAAGAGCTACATCTGTACTTTCAGTAGTACATGCGTTACTCTGCACGGTAAACAAGATATGTCCAGACATCGCTATCTCTGATTCTGCCTTCAATGGCAATGCCAGCGGTCACTATCTCCCACAATGAATGCCATCACCGCACGGACAGGGAAGAGAAAGCAATACCTTCTGTTATAATTGCTAGAAATTGTGATGTTCTCTCCTGTTTCAAAGAATGATGCTTTGCCTGATATAATTTCTAAGCTAGGTCTCTTTGAAAACACGGTATTTTCAGAGTTTCACAGTGAATTACCAAGAAACAACATAGGAAACCAATGGGAACGGTGAAGTCACTTATAGATCCTTTGGTGTGTCAGGTGAAGCTCACTACCCAAAATACTCCAGCGTTCTTGAAACCAGTGTTTGCTCTTTAGTCTACTGTATCAACTCGAAAGCTCACTGAAGCATACAATGAAGCAGAACAACAACGGCACAGCAAGGGCATAATTCCATCTGTTGAAATCGTTTGATTATCTGTATATGGTGGTTAGAATTTCATCTGGTTGAAAACTGTTGCTGGCCTCCTTCGGAACACAGTCTTTATGAGTTAACAATAAGTGCAACAACAACTTTTAGAAAGACATACATGAGAACCAGATAGCATCTAATATCTTCAGATCAAAGAGCTACATCTGTACTTTCAGTAGTACATGCGTTACTCTGCACGGTAAACAAGATATGTCCAGACATCGCTATCTCTGATTTGCCTTCAATGGAAATGCCAGCGGTCACTATCTCCCACAATGAATGCCATCACCGCACGGACAGGGAAGAGAAAGCAATAACTTCTGTTATAATTGCTAGAAATTGTGATGTTCTCTCCTGTTTCAAAGAATGATGCTTTGCCTGATATAATTTCTAAGCTAGGTCTCTTTGAAAACACGGTATTTTCAGAGTTTCACAGTGAATTACCAAGAAACAACATAGGAAACCACTGGGAACGGTGAAGTCACATATAGATCCTTTGGTGTGTCAGGTGAAGCACACTACCCAAAAGACTCCAGCGTTCTTGAAACCAGTGTTTGCTCTTTAGTCTACTGTATCAACTCGAAAGCTCACTGAAGCATACAATGAAGCAGAACAACAACGGCACAGCAAGGGCATAATTCCAGCTGTTGAAATCGTTTGATTATCTGTATATGGTGGTTAGAATTTCATCTGGTTGAAAACTGTTGCTGGCCTCCTTCGGAACACAGTCTTTATGAGTTAACAATAAGTGCAACAACAACTTTTAGAAAGACATACATGAGAACCAGATAGCATCTAATATCTTCAGTTCAAAGAGCTACATCTGTACTTTCAGTAGTACATGCGTTACTCTGCACAGAAAACAAGATATGTCGAGACATCGCTATCTCTGATTCTGCCTTCAAGGCAATGCCAGCGGTCACTATCTCCCACAATGAATGCCATCACCGCACGGACAGGGAAGAGAAAGCAATAACTTCTGTTATAATTGCTAGAAATTGTGATGTTCTCTCCTGTTTCAAAGAATGATCCTTTGCCTGATATAATTTCTAAGCTAGGTCTCTTTGAAAACACGGTATTTTCAGAGTTTCACAGTGAATTACCAAGAAACAACATAGGAAACCACTGGGAACGGTGAAGTCACATATAGATCCTTTGGTGTGTCAGGTGAAACACACTACCCAAAAGACTCCAGCGTTCTTGAAACCAGTGTTTGCTCTTTAGTCTACTGTATCAACTCGAAAGCTCACTGAAGCATACAATGAAGCAGAACAACAACGGCACAGCAAGGGCATAATTCCATCTGTTGAAATCGTTTGATTATCTATATATGGTGGTTAGAATTTCTTCTGGTTGAAAACTGTTGCTGGCCTCCTTCGGAACACAGACTTTATGAGTTAACAATAAGTGCAACAACAACTTTTAGAAAGACATACATGAGAACCAGATAGCATCTAATATCTTCAGTTCAAAGAGCTACATCTGTACTTTCAGTAGTACATGCGTTACTCTGCACGGTAAACAAGATATGTCCAGACATCGCTATCTCTGATTCTGCCTTCAATGGCAATGCCAGCGGTCACTATCTCCCACAATGAATGCCATCACCGCACGGACAGGGAAGAGAAAGCAATAACTTCTGTTATAATTGCTAGAAATTGTGATGTTCTCTCCTGTTTCAAAGAATTATGCTTTGCCTGATATAATTTCTAAGCTAGGTCTCTTTGAAAACACGGTATTTTCAGAGTTTCACAGTGAATTACCAAGAAACAACATAGGAAACCACTGGGAACGGTGAAGTCACTTATAGATCCTTTGGTGTGTCAGGTGAAGCACACTACCCAAAATACTCCAGCGTTCTTGAAACCAGTGTTTGCTCTTTAGTCTACTGTATCAACTCGAAAGCTCACTGAAGCATACAATGAAGCAGAACAACAACGGCACAACAAGGGCATAATTCCATCTGTTGAAATCGTTTGATTATCTGTATATGGTGGTTAGAATTTCATCTGGTTGAAAACTGTTGCTGGCCTCCTTCGGAACACAGTCTTTATGAGTTAACAATAAGTGCAACAACAACTTTTAGAAAGACATACATGAGAACCAGATAGCATCTAATATCTTCAGTTCAAAGAGCTACATCTGTACTTTCAGTAGTACATGCGTTACTCTGCACGGTAAACAAGATATGTCCAGACATCGCTATCTCTGATTCTGCCTTCAATGGAAATGCCAGCGGTCACTATCTCCCACAATGAATGCCATCACCGCACGGACAGGGAAGAGAAAGCAATAACTTCTGTTATAATTGCTAGAAATTGTGATGTTCTCTCCTGTTTCAAAGAATGATGCTTTGCCTGATATAATTTCTAAGCTAGGTCTCTTTGAAAACACGGTATTTTCAGAGTTTCACAGTGAATTACCAAGAAACAACATAGGAAACCACTGGGAACGGTGAAGTCACATATAGATCCTTTGGTGTGTCAGGTGAAGCACACTACCCAAAAGACTCCAGCGTTCTTGAAACCAGTGTTTGCTCTTTAGTCTACTGTATCAACTCGAAAGCTCACTGAAGCATACAATGAAGCAGAACAACAACGGCACAGCAAGGGCATAATTCCATCTGTTGAAATCGTTTGATTATCTGTATATGGTGGTTAGAATTTCATCTGGTTGAAAACTATTGCTGGCCTCCTTCGGAACACAGTCTTTATGAGTTAACAATAAGTGCAACAACAACTTTTAGAAAGACATACATGAGAACCAGATAGCATCTAATATCTTCAGTTCAAAGAGCTACATCTGTACTTTCAGTAGTACATGCGTTACTCTGCACGGAAAACAAGATATGTCGAGACATCGCTATCTCTGATTCTGCCTTCAAGGCAATGCCAGCGGTCACTATCTCCCACAATGAATGCCATCACCGCACGGACAGGGAAGAGAAAGCAATAACTTCTGTTATAATTGCTAGAAATTGTGATGTTCTCTCCTGTTTCAAAGAATGATCCTTTGCCTGATATAATTTCTAAGCTAGGTCTCTTTGAAAACACGGTATTTTCAGAGTTTCACAGTGAATTACCAAGAAACAACATAGGAAACCACTGGGAACGGTGAAGTCACATATAGATCCTTTGGTGTGTCAGGTGAAACACACTACCCAAAAGACTCCAGCGTTCTTGAAACCAGTGTTTGCTCTTTAGTCTACTGTATCAACTCGAAAGCTCACTGAAGCATACAATGAAGCAGAACAACAACGGCACAGCAAGGGCATAATTCCATCTGTTGAAATCGTTTGATTATCTATATATGGTGGTTAGAATTTCTTCTGGTTGAAAACTGTTGCTGGCCTCCTTCGGAACACAGACTTTATGAGTTAACAATAAGTGCAACAACAACTTTTAGAAAGACATACATGAGAACCAGATAGCATCTAATATCTTCAGTTCAAAGAGCTACATCTGTACTTTCAGTAGTACATGCGTTACTCTGCACGGTAAACAAGATATGTCCAGACATCGCTATCTCTGATTCTGCCTTCAATGGCAATGCCAGCGGTCACTATCTCCCACAATGAATGCCATCACCGCACGGACAGGGAAGAGAAAGCAATAACTTCTGTTATAATTGCTAGAAATTGTGATGTTCTCTCCTGTTTCAAAGAATTATGCTTTGCCTGATATAATTTCTAAGCTAGGTCTCTTTGAAAACACGGTATTTTCAGAGTTTCACAGTGAATTACCAAGAAACAACATAGGAAACCACTGGGAACGGTGAAGTCACTTATAGATCCTTTGGTGTGTCAGGTGAAGCACACTACCCAAAATACTCCAGCGTTCTTGAAACCAGTGTTTGCTCTTTAGTCTACTGTATCAACTCGAAAGCTCACTGAAGCATACAATGAAGCAGAACAACAACGGCACAACAAGGGCATAATTCCATCTGTTGAAATCGTTTGATTATCTGTATATGGTGGTTAGAATTTCATCTGGTTGAAAACTGTTGCTGGCCTCCTTCGGAACACAGTCTTTATGAGTTAACAATAAGTGCAACAACAACTTTTAGAAAGACATACATGAGAACCAGATAGCATCTAATATCTTCAGTTCAAAGAGCTACATCTGTACTTTCAGTAGTACATGCGTTACTCTGCACGGTAAACAAGATATGTCCAGACATCGCTATCTCTGATTCTGCCTTCAATGGCAATGCCAGCGGTCACTATCTCCCACAATGAATGCCATCACCGCACGGACAGGGAAGAGAAAGCAATAACTTCTGTTATAATTGCTAGAAATTGTGATGTTCTCTCCTGTTTCAAAGAATGATGCTTTGCCTGATATAATTTCTAAGCTAGGTCTCTTTGAAAACACGGTATTTTCAGAGTTTCACAGTGAATTACCAAGAAACAACATAGGAAACCACTGGGAACGGTGAAGTCACATATAGATCCTTTGGTGTGTCAGGTGAAGCACACTACCCAAAAGACTCCAGCGTTCTTGAAACCAGTGTTTGCTCTTTAGTCTACTGTATCAACTCGAAAGCTCACTGAAGCATACAATGAAGCAGAACAACAACGGCACAACAAGGGCATAATTCCATCTGTTGAAATCGTTTGATTATCTGTATATGGTGGTTAGAATTTCATCTGGTTGAAAACTGTTGCTGGCCTCCTTCGGAACACAGTCTTTATGAGTTAACAATAAGTGCAACAACAACTTTTAGAAAGACATACATGAGAACCAGATAGCATCTAATATCTTCAGTTCAAAGAGCTACATCTGTACTTTCAGTAGTACATGCGTTACTCTGCACGGTAAACAAGATATGTCCAGACATCGCTATCTCTGATTCTGCCTTCAATGGAAATGCCAGCGGTCAATATCTCCCACAATGAATGCCATCACCGCACGGACAGGGAAGAGAAAGCAATAACTTCTGTTATAATTGCTAGAAATTGTGATGTTCTCTCCTGTTTCAAAGAATGATCCTTTGCCTGATATAATTTCTAAGCTAGGTCTCTTTGAAAACACGGTATTTTCAGATATTCACAGTAAATTACCAAGAAACAACATAGGAAACCACTGTGAACGGTGAAGTCACATATAGATTCTTTGGTGTGTCAGGTGAAGCACACTACCCAAAAGACTCCAGCGTTCTTGAAACCAGTGTTTGCTCTTTAGTCTACTGTATCAACTCGAAAGCTCACTGAAGCATACAATGAAGCAGAACAACAACGGCACTGCAAGGGCATAATTCCATCTGTTGAAATCGTTTGATTATCTGTATACGGTGGTTAGAATTTCATCTGGTTGAAAACTGTTGCTGGCCTCCTTCGGAACATAGTCTTTATCAGTTAACAATAAGTGCAACAACAACTTTTAGAAAGACATACATGAGAACCAGATAGCATCTAATATCTTCAGTTCAAAGAGCTACATCTGTACTTTCAGTAGTACATGCGTTACTCTGCCCCGAAAACAAGATATGTCGAGACATCGCTATCTCTGCTTCTGCCTTCAATGGGAATGCCACCCGTCACTATCTCCCACAATGAATGCCATCACCGCACGGACAGGGAAGAGAAAGCAATAACTTCTGTTATAATTGCTAGAAATTGTGATGTTCTCTCCTGTTTCAAAGAATGGTGCTTTGCCTGATATAATTTCTAAGCTAGGTCTCTTTGAAAACACGGTATTTTCAGAGTTTCACAGTGAATTACCAAGAAACAACATAGGAAACCACTGGGAACGGTGAAGTCACATATAGATCCTTTGGTGTGTCAGGTGAAACACACTACCCAAAAGACTCCAGCGTACTTGAAACCAGTGTTTGCTCTTTAGTCTACTGTATCAACTCTAAATCTCACTGAAGCATACAATGAAGCAGAACAACAACGGCACAGCAAGGGCATAATTCCATCTGTTGAAATCGTTTGATTATCTGTATATGGTGGTTAGAATTTCTTCTGGTTGAAAACTGTTGCTGGCCTCCTTCGGAACACAGTCTTTATGAGTTAACAATAAGTGCAACAACAACTTTTAGAAAGACATACATGAAAACCAGATAGCATCTAATATCTTCAGTTCAAAAAGCTACATCTGTACTTTCAGTAGTACATGCGTTACTCTGCACGGAAAACAAGATATGTCGAGACATCGCTATCTCTGATTCTGCCTTCAATGGCAATGCCACCGGTCACTATCTCCCACAATGAATGCCATCACCGCACGGACAGGGAAGGGAAAGCAATAACTTCTGTTATAATTGCTAGAAATTGTGATGTTCTCTCCTGTTTCAAAGAATGATGCTTTGCCTGATATAATTTCTAAGCTAGGTCTCTTTGAAAACACGGTATTTTCAGAGTTTCACAGTGAATTACCAAGAAACAACATAGGAAACCACTGGGAACGGTGAAGTCACATATAGATCCTTTGGTGTGTCAGGTGAAGCACACTACCCAGAAGACTCCAGCGTTCTTGAAACCAGTGTTTGCTCTTTAGTCTACTGTATCAACTCGAAAGCTCACTGAAGCATACAATGAAGCAGAACAACAACGGCACAGCAAGGGCATAATTCCATCTGTTGAAATCGTTTGATTATCTATATATGGTGGTTAGAATTTCTTCTGGTTGAAAACTGTTGCTGGCCTCCTTCGGAACACAGACGTTATGAGTTAACAATAAGTGCAACAACAACTTTTAGAAAGACATACATGAGAACCAGATAGCATCTAATATCTTCAGTTCAAAGAGCTACATCTGTACTTTCAGTAGTACATGCGTTACTCTGCACGGAAAACAAGATATGTCGAGACATCGCTATCTCTGATTCTGCCTTCAAGGCAATGCCAGCGGTCACTATCTCCCACAATGAATGCCATCACCGCACGGACAGGGAAGAGAAAGCAATAACTTCTGTTATAATTGCTAGAAATTGTGATGTTCTCTCCTGTTTCAAAGAATGATCCTTTGCCTGATATAATTTCTAAGCTAGGTCTCTTTGAAAACACGGTATTTTCAGAGTTTCACAGTGAATTACCAAGAAACAACATAGGAAACCACTGGGAACGGTGAAGTCACATATAGATCCTTTGGTGTGTCAGGTGAAACACACTACCCAAAAGACTCCAGCGTTCTTGAAACCAGTGTTTGCTCTTTAGTCTACTGTATCAACTCGAAAGCTCACTGAAGCATACAATGAAGCAGAACAACAACGGCACAGCAAGGGCATAATTCCATCTGTTGAAATCGTTTGATTATCTATATATGGTGGTTAGAATTTCTTCTGGTTGAAAACTGTTGCTGGCCTCCTTCGGAACACAGACTTTATGAGTTAACAATAAGTGCAACAACAACTTTTAGAAAGACATACATGAGAACCAGATAGCATCTAATATCTTCAGTTCAAAGAGCTACATCTGTACTTTCAGTAGTACATGCGTTACTCTGCACGGTAAACAAGATATGTCCAGACATCGCTATCTCTGATTCTGCCTTCAATGGCAATGCCAGCGGTCACTATCTCCCACAATGAATGCCATCACCGCACGGACAGGGAAGAGAAAGCAATAACTTCTGTTATAATTGCTAGAAATTGTGATGTTCTCTCCTGTTTCAAAGAATTATGCTTTGCCTGATATAATTTCTAAGCTAGGTCTCTTTGAAAACACGGTATTTTCAGAGTTTCACAGTGAATTACCAAGAAACAACATAGGAAACCACTGGGAACGGTGAAGTCACTTATAGATCCTTTGGTGTGTCAGGTGAAGCACACTACCCAAAATACTCCAGCGTTCTTGAAACCAGTGTTTGCTCTTTAGTCTACTGTATCAACTCGAAAGCTCACTGAAGCATACAATGAAGCAGAACAACAACGGCACAACAAGGGCATAATTCCATCTGTTGAAATCGTTTGATTATCTGTATATGGTGGTTAGAATTTCATCTGGTTGAAAACTGTTGCTGGCCTCCTTCGGAACACAGTCTTTATGAGTTAACAATAAGTGCAACAACAACTTTTAGAAAGACATACATGAGAACCAGATAGCATCTAATATCTTCAGTTCAAAGAGCTACATCTGTACTTTCAGTAGTACATGCGTTACTCTGCACGGTAAACAAGATATGTCCAGACATCGCTATCTCTGATTCTGCCTTCAATGGAAATGCCAGCGGTCACTATCTCCCACAATGAATGCCATCACCGCACGGACAGGGAAGAGAAAGCAATAACTTCTGTTATAATTGCTAGAAATTGTGATGTTCTCTCCTGTTTCAAAGAATGATGCTTTGCCTGATATAATTTCTAAGCTAGGTCTCTTTGAAAACACGGTATTTTCAGAGTTTCACAGTGAATTACCAAGAAACAACATAGGAAACCACTGGGAACGGTGAAGTCACATATAGATCCTTTGGTGTGTCAGGTGAAGCACACTACCCAAAAGACTCCAGCGTTCTTGAAACCAGTGTTTGCTCTTTAGTCTACTGTATCAACTCGAAAGCTCACTGAAGCATACAATGAAGCAGAACAACAACGGCACAGCAAGGGCATAATTCCATCTGTTGAAATCGTTTGATTATCTGTATATGGTGGTTAGAATTTCATCTGGTTGAAAACTGTTGCTGGCCTCCTTCGGAACACAGTCTTTATGAGTTAACAATAAGTTCAACAACAACTTTTAGAGAGACATACATGAGAACCAGATAGCATCTAATATCTTCAGTTCAAAGAGCTACATCTGTACTTTCAGTAGTACATGCGTTACTCTGCACGGAAAACAAGATATGTCGAGACATCGCTATCTCTGATTCTGCCTTCAAGGCAATGCCACCGGTCACTATCTCCCACAATGAATGCCATCACCGCACGGACAGGGAAGAGAAAGCAATAACTTCTGTTATAATTGCTAGAAATTGTGATGTTCTCTCCTGTTTCAAAGAATGATGCTTTGCCTGATATAATTTCTAAGCTAGGTCTCTTTGAAAACACGGTATTTTCAGAGTTTCACAGTGAATTACCAAGAAACAACATAGGAAACCACTGGGAACGGTGAAGTCACTTATAGATCCTTTGGTGTGTCAGGTGAAGCACACTACCCAAAATACTCCAGCGTTCTTGAAACCAGTGTTTGCTCTTTAGTCTACTGTATCAACTCGAAAGCTCACTGAAGCATACAATGAAGCAGAACAACAACGGCACAGCAAGGGCATAATTCCAGCTGTTGAAATCGTTTGATTATCTGTATATGGTGGTTAGAATTTCATCTGGTTGAAAACTGTTGCTGGCCTCCTTCGGAACACAGTCTTTATGAGTTAACAATAAGTGCAACAACAAGTTTTAGAAAGACATACATGAGAACCAGATAGCATCTAATATCTTCAGTTCAAAGAGCTACATCTGTACTTTCAGTAGTACATGCGTTACTCTGCACGGTAAACAAGATATGTCCAGACATCGCTATCTCTGATTTTGCCTTCAATGGAAATGCCAGCGGTCACTATCTCCCACAATGAATGCCATCACCGCACGGACAGGGAAGAGAAAGCAATAACTTCTGTTATAATTGCTAGAAATTGTGATGTTCTCTCCTGTTTCAAAGAATGATGCTTTGCCTGATATAATTTCTAAGCTAGGTCTCTTTGAAAACACGGTATTTTCAGAGTTTCACAGTGAATTACCAAGAAACAACATAGGAAACCACTGGGAACGGTGAAGTCACATATAGATCCTTTGGTGTGTCAGGTGAAGCACACTACCCAAAAGACTCCAGCGTTCTTGAAACCAGTGTTTGCTCTTTAGTCTACTGTATCAACTCGAAAGCTCACTGAAGCATACAATGAAGCAGAACAACAACGGCACAGCAAGGGCATAATTCCATCTGTTGAAATCGTTTGATTATCTGTATATGGTGGTTAGAATTTCATCTGGTTGAAAACTGTTGCTGGCCTCCTTCGGAACACAGTCTTTATGAGTTAACAATAAGTGCAACAACAACTTTTAGAAAGACATACATGAGAACCAGATAGCATCTAATATCTTCAGTTCAAAGAGCTACATCTGTACTTTCAGTAGTACATGCGTTACTCTGCACGGTAAACAAGATATGTCCAGACATCGCTATCTCTGATTCTGCCTTCAATGGAAATGCCAGCGGTCACTATCTCCCACAATGAATGCCATCACCGCACGGACAGGGAAGAGAAAGCAATAACTTCTGTTATAATTGCTAGAAATTGTGATGTTCTCTCCTGTTTCAAAGAATGATCCTTTGCCTGATATAATTTCTAAGCTAGGTCTCTTTGAAAACACGGTATTTTCAGAGTTTCACAGTGAATTACCAAGAAACAACATAGGAAACCACTGGGAACGGTGAAGTCACATATAGATCCTTTGGTGTGTCAGGTGAAGCACACTACACAAAAGACTCCAGCGTTCTTGAAACCAGTGTTTGCTCTTTAGTCTACTGTATCAACTCGAAAGCTCACTGAAGCATACAATGAAGCAGAACAACAACGGCACAGCAAGGGCATAATTCCATCTGTTGAAATCGTTTGATTATCTGTATATGGTGGTTAGAATTTCATCTGGTTGAAAACTGTTGCTGGCCTCCTTCGGAACACAGTCTTTATGAGTTAACAATAAGTGCAACAACAACTTTTAGAAAGACATACATGAGAACCAGATAGCATCTAATATCTTCAGTTCAAAGAGCTACATCTGTACTTTCAGTAGTACATGCGTTACTCTACCCCGAAAACAAGATATGTCGAGACATCGCTATCTCTGCTTCTGCCTTCAATGGGAATGCCACCCGTCACTATCTCCCACAATGAATGCCATCACCGCACGGACAGGGAAGAGAAAGCAATAACTTCTGTTATAATTGCTAGAAATTGTGATGTTCTCTCCTGTTTCAAAGATTGATCCTTTGCCTGATATAATTTCTAAGCTAGGTCTCTTTGAAAACACGGTATTTTCAGATATTCACAGTGAATTACCAAGAAACAACATAGGAAACCACTGGGAACGGTGAAGTCACATATAGATCCTTTGGTGTGTCAGGTGAAGCACACTACCCAAAAGACTCCAGCGTTCTTGAAACCAGTGTTTGCTCTTTAGTCTACTGTATCAACTCGAAAGCTCACTGAAGCATACAATGAAGCAGAACAACAACGGCACAGCAAGGGCATAATTCCATCTGTTGAAATCGTTTGATTATCTGTATATGGTGGTTAGAATTTCATCTGGTTGAAAACTGTTGCTGGCCTCCTTCGGAACACAGTCTTTATGAGTTAACAATAAGTGCAACAACAACTTTTAGAAAGACATACATGAGAACCAGATAGCATCTAATATCTTCAGCTCAAAGAGCTACATCTGTACTTTCAGTAGTACATGCGTTACTCTGCCCCGAAAACAAGATATGTCGAGACATCGCTATCTCTGATTCTGCCTTCAATGGGAATGCCACCCGTCACTATCTCCCACAATGAATGCCATCACCGCACGGACAGGGAAGAGAAAGCAATAACTGCTGTTATAATTGCTAGAAATTGTGATGTTCTCTCCTGTTTCAAAGAATGATCCTTTGCCTGATATAATTTCTAAGCTAGGTCTCTTTGAAAACACGGTATTTTCAGAGTTTCACAGTGAATTACCAAGAAACAACATAGGAAACCACTGGGAACGGTGAAGTCACATATAGATCCTTTGGTGTGTCAGGTGAAGCACACTACCCAAAAGACTCCAGCGTTCTTGAAACCAGTGTTTGCTCTTTAGTCTACTGTATCAACTCGAAAGCTCACTGAAGCATACAATGAAGCAGAACAACAACGGCACAGCAAGGGCATAATTCCATCTGTTGAAATCGTTTGATTATCTGTATATGGTGGTTAGAATTTCATCTGGTTGAAAACTGTTGCTGGCCTCCTTCGGAACACAGTCTTTATGAGTTAACAATAAGTGCAACAACAACTTTTAGAAAGACATACATGAGAACCAGATAGCATCTAATATCTTCAGTTCAAAGAGCTACATCTGTACTTTCAGTAGTACATGCGTTACTCTGCACGGTAAACAAGATATGTCCAGACATCGCTATCTCTGATTCTGCCTTCAATGGAAATGCCAGCGGTCACTATCTCCCACAATGAATGCCATCACCGCACGGACAGGGAAGAGAAAGCAATAACTTCTGTTATAATTGCTAGAAATTGTGATGTTCTCTCCTGTTTCAAAGAATGATCCTTTGCCTGATATAATTTCTAAGCTAGGTCTCTTTGAAAACACGGTATTTTCAGAGTTTCACAGTGAATTACCAAGAAACAACATAGGAAACCACTGGGAACGGTGAAGTCACATATAGATCCTTTGGTGTGTCAGGTGAAGCACACTACACAAAAGACTCCAGCGTTCTTGAAACCAGTGTTTGCTCTTTAGTCTACTGTATCAACTCGAAAGCTCACTGAAGCATACAATGAAGCAGAACAACAACGGCACAGCAAGGGCATAATTCCATCTGTTGAAATCGTTTGATTATCTGTATATGGTGGTTAGAATTTCATCTGGTTGAAAACTGTTGCTGGCCTCCTTCGGAACACAGTCTTTATGAGTTAACAATAAGTGCAACAACAACTTTTAGAAAGACATACATGAGAACCAGATAGCATCTAATATCTTCAGTTCAAAGAGCTACATCTGTACTTTCAGTAGTACATGCGTTACTCTACCCCGAAAACAAGATATGTCGAGACATCGCTATCTCTGCTTCTGCCTTCAATGGGAATGCCACCCGTCACTATCTCCCACAATGAATGCCATCACCGCACGGACAGGGAAGAGAAAGCAATAACTTCTGTTATAATTGCTAGAAATTGTGATGTTCTCTCCTGTTTCAAAGATTGATCCTTTGCCTGATATAATTTCTAAGCTAGGTCTCTTTGAAAACACGGTATTTTCAGATATTCACAGTGAATTACCAAGAAACAACATAGGAAACCACTGGGAACGGTGAAGTCACATATAGATCCTTTGGTGTGTCAGGTGAAGCACACTACCCAAAAGACTCCAGCGTTCTTGAAACCAGTGTTTGCTCTTTAGTCTACTGTATCAACTCGAAAGCTCACTGAAGCATACAATGAAGCAGAACAACAACGGCACAGCAAGGGCATAATTCCATCTGTTGAAATCGTTTGATTATCTGTATATGGTGGTTAGAATTTCATCTGGTTGAAAACTGTTGCTGGCCTCCTTCGGAACACAGTCTTTATGAGTTAACAATAAGTGCAACAACAACTTTTAGAAAGACATACATGAGAACCAGATAGCATCTAATATCTTCAGCTCAAAGAGCTACATCTGTACTTTCAGTAGTACATGCGTTACTCTGCCCCGAAAACAAGATATGTCGAGACATCGCTATCTCTGATTCTGCCTTCAATGGGAATGCCACCCGTCACTATCTCCCACAATGAATGCCATCACCGCACGGACAGGGAAGAGAAAGCAATAACTGCTGTTATAATTGCTAGAAATTGTGATGTTCTCTCCTGTTTCAAAGAATGATCCTTTGCCTGATATAATTTCTAAGCTAGGTCTCTTGGAAAACACGGTATTTTCAGATATTGACAGTGAATTAACAAGAAACAACATAGGAAACCACTGTGAACGGTGAAGTCACATATAGATCCTTTGGTGTGTCAGGTGAAGCACACTACCCAAAAGACTCCAGCGTTCTTGAAACCAGTGTTTGCTCTTTAGTCTACTGTATCAACTCGAAAGCTCACTGAAGCATACAATGAAGCAGAACAACAACGGCACGGCAAGGGCATAATTCCATCTGTTGAAATCGTTTGATTATCTGTATATGGTGGTTAGAATTTCATCTGGTTGAAAACTGTTGCTGGCCTCCTTTGGAACACAGTATTTATGAGTTAACAATAAGTGCAACAACAACTTTTAGAAAGACATACATGAGAACCAGATAGCATCTCATATCTTCAGTTCAAAGAGCTACATCTGTACTTTCAGTAGTACATGCGTTACTCTACCCCATAAACAAGATATGTCGAGACATCGCTATCTCTGCTTCTGCCTTCAATGGGAATGCCACCCGTCACTATCTCCCATAATGAATGCCATCACCGCACGGACAGGGAAGAGAAAGCAATAACTTCTGTTATAATTGCTAGAAATTGTGATGTTCTCTCCTGTTTCAAAGAATGATCCTTTGCCTGATATAATTTCTAAGCTAGGTCTCTTTGAAAACACGGTATTTTCAGATATTCACAGTGAATTACCAAGAAACAACATAGGAAACCACTGTGAACGGTGAAGTCACATATAGATCCTTTGGTGTGTCAGGTGAAGCACACTACCCAAAAGACTCCAGCGTTCTTGAAACCAGTGTTTGCTCTTTAGTCTACTGTATCTACTCGAAAGCTCACTGAAGCATACAATGAAGCAGAACAACAACGGCACTGCAAGGGCATAATTCCATCTGTTGAAATCGTTTGATTATCTGTATATGGAGGTTAGAATTTCATCTGGTTGAAAACTGTTGCTGGCCTCCTTCGGAACACAGTACTTATGAGTTAACAATAAGTGCAACAACAACTTTTAGAAAGACATACATGAGAACCAGATAGCATCTAATATCTTCAGTTCAAAGAGCTACATCTGTTCTATCAGAAGTACATGCGTTACTCTGCACGGAAAACAAGATATGTCCAGACATCGCTATCTCTGCTTCTGCATTCAATGGCAATGCCACCGGTAACTATCTACCACAATGAATGCCATCACCGCACGGACAGTGAAGGGAAAGCAATAACTTCTGTTATAATTGCTAGAAATTGTGATGTTCTCTCCTGTTTGAAAGAATGATCCTTTGCCTGATATAATTTCTAATCTAGGTCTCTTTGAAAACACGGTATTTTCAGATATTCACAGTGAATTAACAAGAAACAACATAGGAAACCACTGTGAACGGTGAAGTCACATATAGATCCTTTGGTGTGTCAGGTGAAGCACACTACCCAAAAGACTCCAGCGTTCTTGAAACCAGTGTTTGCTCTTTAGTCTACTGTATCAACTCGAAAGCTCACTGAAGCATACAATGAAGCAGAACAACAACGGCACAGCAAGGGCATAATTCCATCTGTTGAAATCGTTTGATTATCTGTATATGGTGGTTAGAATTTCATCTGGTTGAAAACTGTTGCTGGCCTCCTTCGGAACACAGTCTTTATCAGTTAACAATAAGTGCAACAACAACTTTTAGAAAGACATACATGAGAACCAGATAGCATCTAATATCTTCAGTTCAAAGAGCTACATCTGTACTTTCAGTAGTACATGCGTTACTCTGCCCCGAAAACAAGATATGTCGAGACATCGCTATCTCTGCTTCTGCCTTCAATGGGAATGCCACCCGTCACTATCTCCCACAATGAATGCCATCACCGCACGGACAGGGAAGAGAAAGCAATAACTTCTGTTATAATTGCTAGAAATTGTGATGTTCTCTCCTGTTTCAAAGATTGATCCTTTGCCTGATATAATTTCTAAGCTAGGTCTCTTGGAAAACACGGTATTTTCAGATATTCACAGTGAATTACCAAGAAACAACAAAGGAAACCACTGTGAACGGTGAAGTCACATATAGATCCTTTGGTGTGTCAGGTGAAGCACACTACCCAAAAGACTCCAGCGTTCTTGAAACCATTGTTTGCTCTTTAGTCTACTGTATCAACTCAAAAGCTCACTGAAGCATATAATGAAGCAGAACAACAACGGCACAGCAAGTGCATAATTCCATCTGTTGAAATCGTTTGATTATCTGTATATGGTGGTTAGAATTTCATCTGGTTGAAAACTGTTGCTGGCCTCCTTCGGAACACAGTCTTTATGAGTTAACAATAAGTGCAACAACAACTTTTAGAAAGACATACATGAGAACCAGATAGCATCTAATATCTTCAGTTCAAAGACCTACATCTGTACTTTCAGTAGTACATGCGTTACTCTGCCCCGAAAACAAGATATGTCCAGACATCGCTATCTCTGCTTCTGCATTCAATGGCAATGCCACCGGTAACTATCTCCCACAATGAATGCCATCACCACACGGACAGTGAAGGGAAAGCAATAACTTCTGTTATAATTGCTAGAAATTGTGATGTTCTCTCCTGTTTCAAAGAATGATCCTTTGCCTGATATAATTTCTAAGCTAGGTCTCTTGGAAAACACGGTATTTTCAGATATTCACAGTGAATTACCAAGAAACAACATAGGAAACCACTGTGAACGGTGAAGTCACATATAGATCCTTTGGTGTGTCAGGTGAAGCACACTACCCAAAAGACTCCAGCGTTCTTGAAACCAGTGTTTGCTCTTTAGTCTACTGTATCTACTCGAAAGCTCACTGAAGCATACAATGAAGCAGAACAACAACGGCTCTGCAAGGGCATAATTCCATCTGTTGAAATCGTTTGATTATCTGTATATGGTGGTTAGAATTTCATCTGGTTGAAAACTGTTGCTGGCCTCCTTCGGAACACAGTCTTTATGAGTTAACAATAAGTGCAACAACAACTTTTAGAAAGACATACATGAGAATCAGATAGCATCTAATATCTTCAGTTCAAAGAGCTACATCTGTTCTATCAGAAGTACATGCGTTACTCTGCACGAAAAACAAGATATGTCCAGACATCGCTATCTCTGCTTCTGCATTCAATGGCAATGCCACCGGTAACTATCTCGCACAATGAATGCCATCACCGCACAGACAGTGAAGGGAAAGCAATAACTTCTGTTATAATTGCTAGAAATTGTGATGTTCTCTCCTGTTTCAAAGAATGATCCTTTGCCTGATATAATTTCTAAGCTAGGTCTCTTTGAAAACACGGTATTTTCAGATACTCACAGTGAATTACCAAGAAACAACATAGGAAACCACTGTGAACGGTGAAGTGACATATAGATCCTTTGGTGTGTCAGGTGAAGCACACTACCCAAAAGACTCCAGCGTTCTTGAAACCAGTGTTTGCTCTTTAGTCTACTGTATCAACTCGAAAGCTCACTGAAGCATACAATGAAGCAGAACAACAACGGCACAGCAAGGGCATAATTCCATCTGTTGAAATCGTTTGATTATCTGTATATGGTGGTTAGAATTTCATCTGGTTGAAAACTGTTGCTGGCCTCCTTCGGAACACAGTCTTTATCAGTTAACAATAAGTGCAACAACAACTTTTAGAAAGACATACATGAGAACCAGATAGCATCTAATATCTTCAGTTCAAAGAGCTACATCTGTTCTATCAGAAGTACATGCGTTACTCTGCACGGAAAACAAGATATGTCCAGACATCGCTATCTCTGCTTCTGCATTCAATGGCAATGCCACCGGTAACTATCTCCCACAATGAATGCCATGACCGCCCGGACAGTGAAGGGAAAGCAATAACTTCTGTTATAATTGCTAGAAATTGTGACGTTCTCTCCTGTTTCAAAGAATTATCCTTTGCCTGATATAATTTCTAAGCTAGGTCTCTTTGAAAACACGGTATTTTCAGATATTCACAGTGAATTACCAAGAAACAACATAGGAAACCACTGTGAACGGTGAAGTCACATATAGATCCTTTGGTGTGTCAGGTGAAGCACACTACCCAAAAGACTCCAGCGTTCTTGAAACCAGTGTTTGCTCTTTAGTCTACTGTATCAACTCGAAAGATCACTGAAGCATATAATAGAGCAGAACAACAATGGCACAGCAAGTGCATAATTCCATCTGTTGAAATCGTTTGATTATCTGTATATGGTGGTTAGAATTTCATCTGGTTGAAAACTGTTGCTGGCCTCCTTCGGAACACAGTCTTTATGAGTTAACAATAAGTGCAACAACAACTTTTAGAAAGACATACATGAGAACCAGATAGCATCTAATATCTTCAGTTCAAAGAGCTACATCTGTACTTTCAGTAGTACATGCGTTACTCTGCCCCGAAAACAAGATATGTCGAGACACCGCTATCTCTGCTTCTGCCTTCAATGTGAATGCCACCCGTCACTATCTCCCACAATGAATGCCATCACCGCACGGACAGGGAATAGAAAGCAATAACTTCTGTTATAATTGCTAGAAATTGTGATGTTCTCTCCTGTTTCAAAGAATGATCCTTTGCCTGATATAATTTCTAAGCTAGGTCTCTTTGAAAACACGGTATTTTCAGATATTCACAGTGAATTACCAAGAAACAACATAGGAAACCACTGTGAACGGTGAAGTCACATATAGATCCTTTGGTGTGTCAGGTGAAGCACACTACCCAAAAGTCTCCAGCGTTCTTGAAACCAATGTTTGCTCTTTAGTCTACTGTATCTACTCGAAAGCTCACTGAAGCATACAATGAAGCAGAACAACAACGGCACTGCAAGGGCATAATTCCATCTTTTGAAATCGTTTGATTATCTGTATATGGTGGTTAGAATTTCATCTGGTTGAAAACTGTTGCTGGCCTCCTTCGGAACACAGTATTTATGAGTTAACAATAAGTGCAACAACAACTTTTAGAAAGACATACATGAGAACCAGATAGCATCTAATATCTTCAGTTCAAAGAGCTACATCTGTACTTTCAGTAGTACATGCGTTACTCTGCCCCGAAAACAAGATATGTCGAGACATCGCTATCTCTGCTTCTGCCTTCAATGGGAATGCCACCCGTCACTATCTCCCACAATGAATGCCATCACCGCACGGACAGGGAAGAGAAAGCAATAACTTCTGTTATAATTGCTAGAAATTGTGATGTTCTCTCCTGTTTCAAAGAATGATCCTTTGCCTGATATAATTTCTAAGCTAGGTCTCTTTGAAAACACGGTATTTTCAGATATTCACAGTGAATTACCAAGAAACAACATAGGAAACCACTGTGAACGGTGAAGTCACATATAGATCCTTTGGTGTGTCAGGTGAAGCACACTACCCAAAAGACTCCAGCGTTCTTGAAACCAGTGTTTGCTCTTTAGTCTACTGTATCAACTCAAAAGCTCACTGAAGCATACAATGAAGCAGAACAACAACGGCACTGCAAAGGCATAATTCCATCTGTTGAAATCGTTTGATTATCTGTATATGGTGGTTAGAATTTCATCTGGTTGAAAACTGTTGCTGGCCTCCTTCGGAACATAGTCTTTATCAGTTAACAATAAGTGCAACAACAACTTTTAGAAAGACATACATGAGAACCAGATAGCATCTAATATCTTCAGTTCAAAGAGCTACATCTGTTCTATCAGAAGTACATGCGTTACTCTGCACGGAAAACAAGATATGTCCAGACATCGCTATCTCTGCTTCTGCATTCAATGGCAATGCCACGGGTAACTATCTCCCACAATGAATGCCATCACCGCACGGAGAGAGAAGGGAAAGCAATAACTTCTGTTATAATTGCAAGAAATTGTGATGTTCTCTCCTGTTTCAAAGAATGATCCTTTGCGTGATATAATTTCTAAGCTAGGTCTCTTGGAAAACACGGTATTTTCAGATATTCACAGTGAATTACCAAGAAACAACATAGGAAACCACTGTGAACGGTGAAGTCACATATAGATCCTTTGGTGTGTCAGGTGAAGCACAGTACCCAAAAGACTCCAGCGTTTTTGAAACCAGTGTTTGCTCTTTAGTCTACTGTATCAACTCGAAAGCTCACTGAAGCATACAATGAAGCAGAACAACAACGGCACTGCAAGGGCATAATTCTATCTGTTGAAATCGTTTGATTATCTGTATATGGTGGTTAGAATTTCATCTGGTTGAAAACTGTTGCTGGCCTCCTTCGGAACACAGTCTTTATGAGTTAACAATAAGTGCAACAACAACTTTTAGAAAGACATACATGAGAACCAGATAGCATCTAATATCTTCAGTTCAAAGAGCTACATCTGTACTTTCAGTAGTACATGCGTTACTCTGCCCCGAAAACAAGATATGTCGAGACATCGCTATCTCTGCTTCTGCCTTCAATGGGAATGCCACCTGTCACTATCTCCCACAATGAATGCCATCACCGCACGGAGAGGGAATAGAAAGCAATAACTTCTGTTATAATTGCTAGAAATTGTGATGTTCTCTCCTGTTTCAAAGAATGATCCTTTGCCTGATATAATTTCTAAGCTAGGTCTCTTTGAAAACACGGTATTTTCAGATACTCACAGTGAATTACCAAGAAACAACATAGGAAACCACTGTGAACGGTGAAGTGACATATAGATCCTTTGGTGTGTCAGGTGAAGCACACTACCCAAAAGACTCCAGCGTTCTTGAAACCAGTGTTTGCTCTTTAGTCTACTGTATCAACTCGAAAGCTCACTGAAGCATACAATGAAGCAGAACAACAACGGCACAGCAAGGGCATAATTCCATCTGTTGAAATCGTTTGATTATCTGTATATGGTGGTTAGAATTTCATCTGGTTGAAAACTGTTGCTGGCCTCCTTCGGAACACAGTCTTTATCAGTTAACAATAAGTGCAACAACAACTTTTAGAAAGACATACATGAGAACCAGATAGCATCTAATATCTTCAGTTCAAAGAGCTACATCTGTTCTATCAGAAGTACATGCGTTACTCTGCACGGAAAACAAGATATGTCCAGACATCGCTATCTCTGCTTCTGCATTCAATGGCAATGCCACCGGTAACTATCTCCCACAATGAATGCCATGACCGCCCGGACAGTGAAGGGAAAGCAATAACTTCTGTTATAATTGCTAGAAATTGTGACGTTCTCTCCTGTTTCAAAGAATTATCCGTTGCCTGATATAATTTCTAAGCTAGGTCTCTTTGAAAACACGGTATTTTCAGATATTCACAGTGAATTACCAAGAAACAACATAGGAAACCACTGTGAACGGTGAAGTCACATATAGATCCTTTGGTGTGTCAGGTGAAGCACACTACCCAAAAGACTCCAGCGTTCTTGAAACCAGTGTTTGCTCTTTAGTCTACTGTATCAACTCGAAAGATCACTGAAGCATATAATAGAGCAGAACAACAATGGCACAGCAAGTGCATAATTCCATCTGTTGAAATCGTTTGATTATCTGTATATGGTGGTTAGAATTTCATCTGGTTGAAAACTGTTGCTGGCCTCCTTCGGAACACAGTCTTTATGAGTTAACAATAAGTGCAACAACAACTTTTAGAAAGACATACATGAGAACCAGATAGCATCTAATATCTTCAGTTCAAAGAGCTACATCTGTACTTTCAGTAGTACATGCGTTACTCTGCCCCGAAAACAAGATATGTCGAGACACCGCTATCTCTGCTTCTGCCTTCAATGTGAATGCCACCCGTCACTATCTCCCACAATGAATGCCATCACCGCACGGACAGGGAATAGAAAGCAATAACTTCTGTTATAATTGCTAGAAATTGTGATGTTCTCTCCTGTTTCAAAGAATGATCCTTTGCCTGATATAATTTCTAAGCTAGGTCTCTTTGAAAACACGGTATTTTCAGATATTCACAGTGAATTACCAAGAAACAACATAGGAAACCACTGTGAACGGTGAAGTCACATATAGATCCTTTGGTGTGTCAGGTGAAGCACACTACCCAAAAGTCTCCAGCGTTCTTGAAACCAATGTTTGCTCTTTAGTCTACTGTATCTACTCGAAAGCTCACTGAAGCATACAATGAAGCAGAACAACAACGGCACTGCAAGGGCATAATTCCATCTTTTGAAATCGTTTGATTATCTGTATATGGTGGTTAGAATTTCATCTGGTTGAAAACTGTTGCTGGCCTCCTTCGGAACACAGTATTTATGAGTTAACAATAAGTGCAACAACAACTTTTAGAAAGACATACATGAGAACCAGATAGCATCTAATATCTTCAGTTCAAAGAGCTACATCTGTACTTTCAGTAGTACATGCGTTACTCTGCCCCGAAAACAAGATATGTCGAGACATCGCTATCTCTGCTTCTGCCTTCAATGGGAATGCCACCCGTCACTATCTCCCACAATGAATGCCATCACCGCACGGACAGGGAAGAGAAAGCAATAACTTCTGTTATAATTGCTAGAAATTGTGATGTTCTCTCCTGTTTCAAAGAATGATCCTTTGCCTGATATAATTTCTAAGCTAGGTCTCTTTGAAAACACGGTATTTTCAGATATTCACAGTGAATTACCAAGAAACAACATAGGAAACCACTGTGAACGGTGAAGTCACATATAGATCCTTTGGTGTGTCAGGTGAAGCACACTACCCAAAAGACTCCAGCGTTCTTGAAACCAGTGTTTGCTCTTTAGTCTACTGTATCAACTCAAAAGCTCACTGAAGCATACAATGAAGCAGAACAACAACGGCACTGCAAGGGCATAATTCCATCTGTTGAAATCGTTTGATTATCTGTATATGGTGGTTAGAATTTCATCTGGTTGAAAACTGTTGCTGGCCTCCTTCGGAACATAGTCTTTATCAGTTAACAATAAGTGCAACAACAACTTTTAGAAAGACATACATGAGAACCAGATAGCATCTAATATCTTCAGTTCAAAGAGCTACATCTGTTCTATCAGAAGTACATGCGTTACTCTGCACGGAAAACAAGATATGTCCAGACATCGCTATCTCTGCTTCTGCATTCAATGGCAATGCCACGGGTAACTATCTCCCACAATGAATGCCATCACCGCACGGAGAGAGAAGGGAAAGCAATAACTTCTGTTATAATTGCAAGAAATTGTGATGTTCTCTCCTGTTTCAAAGAATGATCCTTTGCGTGATATAATTTCTAAGCTAGGTCTCTTGGAAAACACGGTATTTTCAGATATTCACAGTGAATTACCAAGAAACAACATAGGAAACCACTGTGAACGGTGAAGTCACATATAGATCCTTTGGTGTGTCAGGTGAAGCACACTACCCAAAAGACTCCAGCGTTCTTGAAACCAGTGTTTGCTCTTTAGTCTACTGTATCAACTCGAAAGCTCACTGAAGCATACAATGAAGCAGAACAACAACGGCACTGCAAGGGCATAATTCTATCTGTTGAAATCGTTTGATTATCTGTATATGGTGGTTAGAATTTCATCTGGTTGAAAACTGTTGCTGGCCTCCTTCGGAACACAGTCTTTATGAGTTAACAATAAGTGCAACAACAACTTTTAGAAAGACATACATGAGAACCAGATAGCATCTAATATCTTCAGTTCAAAGAGCTACATCTGTACTTTCAGTAGTACATGCGTTACTCTGCCCCGAAAACAAGATATGTCGAGACATCGCTATCTCTGCTTCTGCCTTCAATGGGAATGCCACCTGTCACTATCTCCCACAATGAATGCCATCACCGCACGGAGAGGGAATAGAAAGCAATAACTTCTGTTATAATTGCTAGAAATTGTGATGTTCTCTCCTGTTTCAAAGATTGATCCTTTGCCTGATATAATTTCTAAGCTAGGTCTCTTGGAAAACACGGTATTTTCAGATATTCACAGTGAATTACCAAGAAACAACATAGGAAACCACTGTGAACGGTGAAGTGACATATAGATCCTTTGGTGTGTCAGGTGAAGCACACTACCCAAAAGACTCCAGCGTTCTTGAAACCAGTGTTTGCTCTTTAGTCTACTGTATCAACTCGAAAGCTCACTGAAGCATACAATGAAGCAGAACAACAACGGCACAGCAAGGGCATAATTCCATCTGTTGAAATCGTTTGATTATCTGTATATGGTGGTTAGAATTTCATCTGGTTGAAAACTGTTGCTGGCCTCCTTCGGAACACAGTCTTTATGAGTTAACAATAAGTGCAACAACAACTTTTAGAAAGACATACATGAGAACCAGATAGCATCTAATATCTTCAGTTCAAAGAGCTACATCTGTTCTATCAGAAGTACATGCGTTACTCTTCACGGAAAACAAGATATGTCCAGACATCGCTATCTCTTCTTCTGCATTCAATGGCAATGCCACCGGTAACTATCTCCCACAATGAATGCCATGACCGCCCGGACAGTGAAGGGAAAGCAATAACTTTTGTTATAATTGCTAGAAATTGTGACGTTCTCTCCTGTTTCAAAGAATGATCCTTTGCCTGATATAATTTCTAAGCTAGGTCTCTTTGAAAACACGGTATTTTCAGATATTCACAGTAAATTACCAAGAAACAACATAGGAAACCACTGTGAACGGTGAAGTCACATATAGATCCTTTGGTGTGTCAGGTGAAGCACACTACCCAAAAGACTCCAGCGTTCTTGAAACCAGTGTTTGCTCTTTAGTCTACTGTATCAACTCGAAAGCTCACTGAAGCATACAATGAAGCAGAACAACAACGGCACTGCAAGGGCATAATTCCATCTGTTGAAATCGTTTGATTATCTGTATATGGTGGTTAGAATTTCATCTGGTTGAAAACTGTTGCTGGCCTCCTTCGGAACACAGTCTTTATGAGTTAACAATAAGTGCAACAACAACTTTTAGAAAGACATACATGAGAACCAGATAGCATCTAATATCTTCAGTTCAAAGAGCTACATCTGTACTTTCAGTAGTACATGCGTTACTCTGCCCCGAAAACAAGATATGTCGAGACATCGCTATCTCTGCTTCTGCCTTCAATGGGAATGCCACCCGTCACTATCTCCCACAATGAATGCCATCACCGCACGGACAGGGAAGAGAAAGCAATAACTTCTGTTATAATTGCTAGAAATTGTGATGTTCTCTCCTGTTTCAAAGAATGATCCTTTGCCTGATATAATTTCTAAGCTAGGTCTCTTTGAAAACACGGTATTTTCAGATATTCACAGTAAATTACCAAGAAACAACATAGGAAACCACTGTGAACGGTGAAGTCACATATAGATTCTTTGGTGTGTCAGGTGAAGCACACTACCCAAAAGACTCCAGCGTTCTTGAAACCAGTGTTTGCTCTTTAGTCTACTGTATCAACTCGAAAGCTCACTGAAGCATACAATGAAGCAGAACAACAACGGCACTGCAAGGGCATAATTCCATCTGTTGAAATCGTTTGATTATCTGTATACGGTGGTTAGAATTTCATCTGGTTGAAAACTGTTGCTGGCCTCCTTCGGAACATAGTCTTTATCAGTTAACAATAAGTGCAACAACAACTTTTAGAAAGACATACATGAGAACCAGATAGCATCTAATATCTTCAGTTCAAAGAGCTACATCTGTACTTTCAGTAGTACATGCGTTACTCTGCCCCGAAAACAAGATATGTCGAGACATCGCTATCTCTGCTTCTGCCTTCAATGGGAATGCCACCCGTCACTATCTCCCACAATGAATGCCATCACCGCACGGACAGGGAAGAGAAAGCAATAACTTCTGTTATAATTGCTAGAAATTGTGATGTTCTCTCCTGTTTCAAAGATTGATCCTTTGCCTGATATAATTTCTAAGCTAGGTCTCTTGGAAAACACGGTATTTTCAGATATTCACAGTGAATTACCAAGAAACAACATAGGAAACCACTGTGAACGGTGAAGTGACATATAGATACTTTGGTGTGTCAGGTGAAGCACACTACCCAAAAGACTCCAGCGTTCTTGAAACCAGTGTTTGCTTTTTAGTCTACTGTATCAACTCGAAAGCTCACTGAAGCATACAATGAAGCATAACAACAACGGCACAGCAAGGGCATAATTCCATTTGTTGAAATCGTTTGATTATCTGTATATGGTGGTTAGAATTTCATCTGGTTGAAAACTGTTGCTGGCCTCCTTCGGAACACAGTCTTTATCAGTTAACAATAAGTGCAACAACAACTTTTAGAAAGACATACATGAGAACCAGATAGCATCTAATATCTTCAGTTCAAAGAGCTACATCTGTTCTATCAGAAGTACATGCGTTACTCTGCACGGAAAACAAGATATGTCCAGACATCGCTATCTCTGCTTCTGCATTCAATGGCAATGCCACCGGTAACTATCTCCCACAATGAATGCCATGACCGCCCGGACAGTGAAGGGAAAGCAATAACTTCTGTTATAATTGCTAGAAATTGTGACGTTCTCTCCTGTTTCAAAGAATTATCCTTTGCCTGATATAATTTCTAAGCTAGGTCTCTTTGAAAACACGGTATTTTCAGATATTCACAGTGAATTACCAAGAAACAACATAGGAAACCACTGTGAACGGTGAAGTCACATATAGATCCTTTGGTGTGTCAGGTGAAGCACACTACCCAAAAGACTCCAGCGTTCTTGAAACCAGTGTTTGCTCTTTAGTCTACTGTATCAACTCGAAAGATCACTGAAGCATATAATAGAGCAGAACAACAATGGCACAGCAAGTGCATAATTCCATCTGTTGAAATCGTTTGATTATCTGTATATGGTGGTTAGAATTTCATCTGGTTGAAAACTGTTGCTGGCCTCCTTCGGAACACAGTCTTTATGAGTTAACAATAAGTGCAACAACAACTTTTAGAAAGACATACATGAGAACCAGATAGCATCTAATATCTTCAGTTCAAAGAGCTACATGTGTTCTATCAGAAGTACATGCGTTACTCTGCACGGAAAACAAGATATGTCCAGACATCGCTATCTCTGCTTCTGCATTCAATGGCAATGCCACGGGTAACTATCTCCCACAATGAATGCCATCACCGCACGGAGAGAGAAGGGAAAGCAATAACTTCTGTTATAATTGCAAGAAATTGTGATGTTCTCTCCTGTTTCAAAGAATGATCCTTTGCGTGATATAATTTCTAAGCTAGGTCTCTTGGAAAACACGGTATTTTCAGATATTCACAGTGAATTACCAAGAAACAACATAGGAAACCACTGTGAACGGTGAAGTCACATATAGATCCTTTGGTGTGTCAGGTGAAGCACACTACCCAAAAGACTCCAGCGTTCTTGAAACCAGTGTTTGCTCTTTAGTCTACTGTATCAACTCGAAAGCTCACTGAAGCATACAATGAAGCAGAACAACAACGGCACTGCAAGGGCATAATTCTATCTGTTGAAATCGTTTGATTATCTGTATATGGTGGTTAGAATTTCATCTGGTTGAAAACTGTTGCTGGCCTCCTTCGGAACACAGTCTTTATGAGTTAACAATAAGTGCAACAACAACTTTTAGAAAGACATACATGAGAACCAGATAGCATCTAATATCTTCAGTTCAAAGAGCTACATCTGTACTTTCAGTAGTACATGCGTTACTCTGCCCCGAAAACAAGATATGTCGAGACATCGCTATCTCTGCTTCTGCCTTCAATGGGAATGCCACCTGTCACTATCTCCCACAATGAATGCCATCACCGCACGGAGAGGGAATAGAAAGCAATAACTTCTGTTATAATTGCTAGAAATTGTGATGTTCTCTCCTGTTTCAAAGATTGATCCTTTGCCTGATATAATTTCTAAGCTAGGTCTCTTGGAAAACACGGTATTTTCAGATATTCACAGTGAATTACCAAGAAACAACATAGGAAACCACTGTGAACGGTGAAGTCACATATAGATCCTTTGGTGTGTCAGGTGAAGCACACTACCCAAAAGACTCCAGCGTTCTTGAAACCAGTGTTTGCTCTTTAGTCTACTGTATCAACTCGAAAGCTCACTGAAGCATACAATGAAGCAGAACAACAACGGCACTGCAAGGGCATAATTCCATCTGTTGAAATCGTTTGATTATCTGTATATGGTGGTTAGAATTTCATCTGGTTGAAAACTGTTGCTGGCCTCCTTCGGAACACAGTCTTTATGAGTTAACAATAAGTGCAACAACAACTTTTAGAAAGACATACATGAGAACCAGATAGCATCTAATATCTTCAGTTCAAAGAGCTACATCTGTTCTATCAGAAGTACATGCGTTACTCTTCACGGAAAACAAGATATGTCCAGACATCGCTGTCTCTTCTTCTGCATTCAATGGCAATGCCACCGGTAACTATCTCCCACAATGAATGCCATGACCGCCCGGACAGTGAAGGGAAAGCAATAACTTCTGTTATAATTGCTAGAAATTGTGACGTTCTCTCCTGTTTCAAAGAATGATCCTTTGCCTGATATAATTTCTAAGCTAGGTCTCTTTGAAAACACGGTATTTTCAGATATTCACAGTAAATTACCAAGAAACAACATAGGAAACCACTGTGAACGGTGAAGTCACATATAGATCCTTTGGTGTGTCAGGTGAAGCACACTACCCAAAAGACTCCAGCGTTCTTGAAACCAGTGTTTGCTCTTTAGTCTACTGTATCAACTCGAAAGCTCACTGAAGCATACAATGAAGCAGAACAACAACGGCACTGCAAGGGCATAATTCCATCTGTTGAAATCGTTTGATTATCTGTATATGGTGGTTAGAATTTCATCTGGTTGAAAACTGTTGCTGGCCTCCTTCGGAACACAGTCTTTATGAGTTAACAATAAGTGCAACAACAACTTTTAGAAAGACATACATGAGAACCAGATAGCATCTAATATCTTCAGTTCAAAGAGCTACATCTGTACTTTCAGTAGTACATGCGTTACTCTGCCCCGAAAACAAGATATGTCGAGACATCGCTATCTCTGCTTCTGCCTTCAATGGGAATGCCACCCGTCACTATCTCCCACAATGAATGCCATCACCGCACGGACAGTGAAGGGAAAGCAATAACTTCTGTTATAATTGCTAGAAATTGTGACGTTCTCTCCTGTTTCAAAGAATGATCCTTTGCCTGATATAATTTCTAAGCTAGGTCTCTTTGAAAACACGGTATTTTCAGATATTCACAGTAAATTACCAAGAAACAACATAGGAAACCACTGTGAACGGTGAAGTCACATATAGATCCTTTGGTGTGTCAGGTGAAGCACACTACCCAAAAGACTCCAGCGTTCTTGAAACCAGTGTTTGCTCTTTAGTCTACTGTATCAACTCGAAAGCTCACTGAAGCATACAATGAAGCAGAACAACAACGGCACTGCAAGGGCATAATTCCATCTGTTGAAATCGTTTGATTATCTGTATATGGTGGTTAGAATTTCATCTGGTTGAAAACTGTTGCTGGCCTCCTTCGGAACACAGTCTTTATGAGTTAACAATAAGTGCAACAACAACTTTTAGAAAGACATACATGAGAACCAGATAGCATCTAATATCTTCAGTTCAAAGAGCTACATCTGTACTTTCAGTAGTACATGCGTTACTCTGCCCCGAAAACAAGATATGTCGAGACATCGCTATCTCTGCTTCTGCCTTCAATGGGAATGCCACCTGTCACTATCTCCCACAATGAATGCCATCACCGCACGGACAGGGAAGAGAAAGCAATAACTTCTGTTATAATTGCTAGAAATTGTGATGTTCTCTCCTGTTTCAAAGATTGATCCTTTGCCTGATATAATTTCTAAGCTAGGTCTCTTGGAAAACACGGTATTTTCAGATATTCACAGTGAATTACCAAGAAACAACATAGGAAACCACTGTGAACGGTGAAGTGACATATAGATCCTTTGGTGTGTCAGGTGAAGCACACTACCCAAAAGACTCCAGCGTTCTTGAAACCAGTGTTTGCTCTTTAGTCTACTGTATCAACTCGAAAGCTCACTGAAGCATACAATGAAGCAGAACAACAACGGCACAGCAAGGGCATAATTCCATCTGTTGAAATCGTTTGATTATCTGTATATGGTGGTTAGAATTTCATCTGGTTGAAAACTGTTGCTGGCCTCCTTCGGAACACAGTCTTTATGAGTTAACAATAAGTGCAACAACAACTTTTAGAAAGACATACATGAGAACCAGATAGCATCTAATATCTTCAGTTCAAAGAGCTACATCTGTTCTATCAGAAGTACATGCGTTACTCTTCACGGAAAACAAGATATGTCCAGACATCGCTATCTCTTCTTCTGCATTCAATGGCAATGCCACCGGTAACTATCTCCCACAATGAATGCCATGACCGCCCGGACAGTGAAGGGAAAGCAATAACTTTTGTTATAATTGCTAGAAATTGTGACGTTCTCTCCTGTTTCAAAGAATGATCCTTTGCCTGATATAATTTCTAAGCTAGGTCTCTTTGAAAACACGGTATTTTCAGATATTCACAGTAAATTACCAAGAAACAACATAGGAAACCACTGTGAACGGTGAAGTCACATATAGATCCTTTGGTGTGTCAGGTGAAGCACACTACCCAAAAGACTCCAGCGTTCTTGAAACCAGTGTTTGCTCTTTAGTCTACTGTATCAACTCGAAAGCTCACTGAAGCATACAATGAAGCAGAACAACAACGGCACTGCAAGGGCATAATTCCATCTGTTGAAATCGTTTGATTATCTGTATATGGTGGTTAGAATTTCATCTGGTTGAAAACTGTTGCTGGCCTCCTTCGGAACACAGTCTTTATGAGTTAACAATAAGTGCAACAACAACTTTTAGAAAGACATACATGAGAACCAGATAGCATCTAATATCTTCAGTTCAAAGAGCTACATCTGTACTTTCAGTAGTACATGCGTTACTCTGCCCCGAAAACAAGATATGTCGAGACATCGCTATCTCTGCTTCTGCCTTCAATGGGAATGCCACCCGTCACTATCTCCCACAATGAATGCCATCACCGCACGGACAGGGAAGAGAAAGCAATAACTTCTGTTATAATTGCTAGAAATTGTGATGTTCTCTCCTGTTTCAAAGAATGATCCTTTGCCTGATATAATTTCTAAGCTAGGTCTCTTTGAAAACACGGTATTTTCAGATATTCACAGTAAATTACCAAGAAACAACATAGGAAACCACTGTGAACGGTGAAGTCACATATAGATTCTTTGGTGTGTCAGGTGAAGCACACTACCCAAAAGACTCCAGCGTTCTTGAAACCAGTGTTTGCTCTTTAGTCTACTGTATCAACTCGAAAGCTCACTGAAGCATACAATGAAGCAGAACAACAACGGCACTGCAAGGGCATAATTCCATCTGTTGAAATCGTTTGATTATCTGTATACGGTGGTTAGAATTTCATCTGGTTGAAAACTGTTGCTGGCCTCCTTCGGAACATAGTCTTTATCAGTTAACAATAAGTGCAACAACAACTTTTAGAAAGACATACATGAGAACCAGATAGCATCTAATATCTTCAGTTCAAAGAGCTACATCTGTACTTTCAGTAGTACATGCGTTACTCTGCCCCGAAAACAAGATATGTCGAGACATCGCTATCTCTGCTTCTGCCTTCAATGGGAATGCCACCCGTCACTATCTCCCACAATGAATGCCATCACCGCACGGACAGGGAAGAGAAAGCAATAACTTCTGTTATAATTGCTAGAAATTGTGATGTTCTCTCCTGTTTCAAAGATTGATCCTTTGCCTGATATAATTTCTAAGCTAGGTCTCTTGGAAAACACGGTATTTTCAGATATTCACAGTGAATTACCAAGAAACAACATAGGAAACCACTGTGAACGGTGAAGTGACATATAGATACTTTGGTGTGTCAGGTGAAGCACACTACCCAAAAGACTCCAGCGTTCTTGAAACCAGTGTTTGCTTTTTAGTCTACTGTATCAACTCGAAAGCTCACTGAAGCATACAATGAAGCATAACAACAACGGCACAGCAAGGGCATAATTCCATTTGTTGAAATCGTTTGATTATCTGTATATGGTGGTTAGAATTTCATCTGGTTGAAAACTGTTGCTGGCCTCCTTCGGAACACAGTCTTTATCAGTTAACAATAAGTGCAACAACAACTTTTAGAAAGACATACATGAGAACCAGATAGCATCTAATATCTTCAGTTCAAAGAGCTACATCTGTTCTATCAGAAGTACATGCGTTACTGTGCACGGAAAACAAGATATGTCCAGAAATCGCTATCTCTGCTTCTGCATTCAATGGCAATGCCACCGGTAACTATCTCCCACAATGAATGCCATGACCGCCCGGACAGTGAAGGGAAAGCAATAACTTCTGTTATAATTGCTAGAAATTGTGACGTTCTCTCCTGTTTCAAAGAATTATCCTTTGCCTGATATAATTTCTAAGCTAGGTCTCTTTAAAAACACGGTATTTTCAGATATTCACAGTGAATTACCAAGAAACAACATAGGAAACCACTGTGAACGGTGAAGTCACATATAGATCCTTTGGTGTGTCAGGTGAAGCACACTACCCAAAAGACTCCAGCGTTCTTGAAACCAGTGTTTGCTCTTTAGTCTACTGTATCAACTCGAAAGATCACTGAAGCATATAATAGAGCAGAACAACAATGGCACAGCAAGTGCATAATTCCATCTGTTGAAATCGTTTGATTATCTGTATATGGTGGTTAGAATTTCATCTGGTTGAAAACTGTTGCTGGCCTCCTTCGGAACACAGTCTTTATGAGTTAACAATAAGTGCAACAACAACTTTTAGAAAGACATACATGAGAACCAGATAGCATCTAATATCTTCAGTTCAAAGAGCTACATGTGTTCTATCAGAAGTACATGCGTTACTCTGCACGGAAAACAAGATATGTCCAGACATCGCTATCTCTGCTTCTGCATTCAATGGCAATGCCACGGGTAACTATCTCCCACAATGAATGCCATCACCGCACGGAGAGAGAAGGGAAAGCAATAACTTCTGTTATAATTGCAAGAAATTGTGATGTTCTCTCCTGTTTCAAAGAATGATCCTTTGCGTGATATAATTTCTAAGCTAGGTCTCTTGGAAAACACGGTATTTTCAGATATTCACAGTGAATTACCAAGAAACAACATAGGAAACCACTGTGAACGGTGAAGTCACATATAGATCCTTTGGTGTGTCAGGTGAAGCACACTACCCAAAAGACTCCAGCGTTCTTGAAACCAGTGTTTGCTCTTTAGTCTACTGTATCAACTCGAAAGCTCACTGAAGCATACAATGAAGCAGAACAACAACGGCACTGCAAGGGCATAATTCTATCTGTTGAAATCGTTTGATTATCTGTATATGGTGGTTAGAATTTCATCTGGTTGAAAACTGTTGCTGGCCTCCTTCGGAACACAGTCTTTATGAGTTAACAATAAGTGCAACAACAACTTTTAGAAAGACATACATGAGAACCAGATAGCATCTAATATCTTCAGTTCAAAGAGCTACATCTGTACTTTCAGTAGTACATGCGTTACTCTGCCCCGAAAACAAGATATGTCGAGACATCGCTATCTCTGCTTCTGCCTTCAATGGGAATGCCACCTGTCACTATCTCCCACAATGAATGCCATCACCGCACGGAGAGGGAATAGAAAGCAATAACTTCTGTTATAATTGCTAGAAATTGTGATGTTCTCTCCTGTTTCAAAGATTGATCCTTTGCCTGATATAATTTCTAAGCTAGGTCTCTTGGAAAACACGGTATTTTCAGATATTCACAGTGAATTACCAAGAAACAACATAGGAAACCACTGTGAACGGTGAAGTGACATATAGATCCTTTGGTGTGTCAGGTGAAGCACACTACCCAAAAGACTCCAGCGTTCTTGAAACCAGTGTTTGCTCTTTAGTCTACTGTATCAACTCGAAAGCTCACTGAAGCATACAATGAAGCAGAACAACAACGGCACAGCAAGGGCATAATTCCATCTGTTGAAATCGTTTGATTATCTGTATATGGTGGTTAGAATTTCATCTGGTTGAAAACTGTTGCTGGCCTCCTTCGGAACACAGTCTTTATGAGTTAACAATAAGTGCAACAACAACTTTTAGAAAGACATACATGAGAACCAGATAGCATCTAATATCTTCAGTTCAAAGAGCTACATCTGTTCTATCAGAAGTACATGCGTTACTCTTCACGGAAAACAAGATATGTCCAGACATCGCTATCTCTTCTTCTGCATTCAATGGCAATGCCACCGGTAACTATCTCCCACAATGAATGCCATGACCGCCCGGACAGTGAAGGGAAAGCAATAACTTCTGTTATAATTGCTAGAAATTGTGACGTTCTCTCCTGTTTCAAAGAATGATCCTTTGCCTGATATAATTTCTAAGCTAGGTCTCTTTGAAAACACGGTATTTTCAGATATTCACAGTAAATTACCAAGAAACAACATAGGAAACCACTGTGAACGGTGAAGTCACATATAGATCCTTTGGTGTGTCAGGTGAAGCACACTACCCAAAAGACTCCAGCGTTCTTGAAACCAGTGTTTGCTCTTTAGTCTACTGTATCAACTCGAAAGCTCACTGAAGCATACAATGAAGCAGAACAACAACGGCACTGCAAGGGCATAATTCCATCTGTTGAAATCGTTTGATTATCTGTATATGGTGGTTAGAATTTCATCTGGTTGAAAACTGTTGCTGGCCTCCTTCGGAACACAGTCTTTATGAGTTAACAATAAGTGCAACAACAACTTTTAGAAAGACATACATGAGAACCAGATAGCATCTAATATCTTCAGTTCAAAGAGCTACATCTGTACTTTCAGTAGTACATGCGTTACTCTGCCCCGAAAACAAGATATGTCGAGACATCGCTATCTCTGCTTCTGCCTTCAATGGGAATGCCACCCGTCACTATCTCCCACAATGAATGCCATCACCGCACGGACAGTGAAGGGAAAGCAATAACTTCTGTTATAATTGCTAGAAATTGTGACGTTCTCTCCTGTTTCAAAGAATGATCCTTTGCCTGATATAATTTCTAAGCTAGGTCTCTTTGAAAACACGGTATTTTCAGATATTCACAGTAAATTACCAAGAAACAACATAGGAAACCACTGTGAACGGTGAAGTCACATATAGATCCTTTGGTGTGTCAGGTGAAGCACACTACCCAAAAGACTCCAGCGTTCTTGAAACCAGTGTTTGCTCTTTAGTCTACTGTATCAACTCGAAAGCTCACTGAAGCATACAATGAAGCAGAACAACAACGGCACTGCAAGGGCATAATTCCATCTGTTGAAATCGTTTGATTATCTGTATATGGTGGTTAGAATTTCATCTGGTTGAAAACTGTTGCTGGCCTCCTTCGGAACACAGTATTTATGAGTTAACAATAAGTGCAACAACAACTTTTAGAAAGACATACATGAGAACCAGATAGCATCTAATATCTTCAGTTCAAAGAGCTACATCTGTACTTTCAGTAGTACATGCGTTACTCTGCCCCGAAAACAAGATATGTCGAGACATCGCTATCTCTGCTTCTGCCTTCAATGGGAATGCCACCCGTCACTATCTCCCACAATGAATGCCATCACCGCACGGACAGGGAAGAGAAAGCAATAACTTCTGTTATAATTGCTAGAAATTGTGATGTTCTCTCCTGTTTCAAAGAATGGTCCTTTGCCTGATATAATTTCTAAGCTAGGTCTCTTTGAAAACACGGTATTTTCAGATATTCACAGTAAATTACCAAGAAACAACATAGGAAACCACTGTGAACGGTGAAGTCACATATAGATTCTTTGGTGTGTCAGGTGAAGCACACTACCCAAAAGACTCCAGCGTTCTTGAAACCAGTGTTTGCTCTTTAGTCTACTGTATCAACTCGAAAGCTCACTGAAGCATACAATGAAGCAGAACAACAACGGCACTGCAAGGGCATAATTCCATCTGTTGAAATCGTTTGATTATCTGTATACGGTGGTTAGAATTTCATCTGGTTGAAAACTGTTGCTGGCCTCCTTCGGAACATAGTCTTTATCAGTTAACAATAAGTGCAACAACAACTTTTAGAAAGACATACATGAGAACCAGATAGCATCTAATATCTTCAGTTCAAAGAGCTACATCTGTACTTTCAGTAGTACATGCGTTACTCTGCCCCGAAAACAAGATATGTCGAGACATCGCTATCTCTGCTTCTGCCTTCAATGGGAATGCCACCCGTCACTATCTCCCACAATGAATGCCATCACCGCACGGACAGGGAAGAGAAAGCAATAACTTCTGTTATAATTGCTAGAAATTGTGATGTTCTCTCCTGTTTCAAAGATTGATCCTTTGCCTGATATAATTTCTAAGCTAGGTCTCTTGGAAAACACGGTATTTTCAGATATTCACAGTGAATTACCAAGAAACAACATAGGAAACCACTGTGAACGGTGAAGTGACATATAGATCCTTTGGTGTGTCAGGTGAAGCCCACTACCCAAAAGACTCCAGCGTTCTTGAAACCAGTGTTTGCTTTTTAGTCTACTGTATCAACTCGAAAGCTCACTGAAGCATACAATGAAGCAGAACAACAACGGCACAGCAAGGGCATAATTCCATCTGTTGAAATCGTTTGATTATCTGTATACGGTGGTTAGAATTTCATCTGGTTGAAAACTGTTGCTGGCCTCCTTCGGAACATAGTCTTTATCAGTTAACAATAAGTGCAACAACAACTTTTAGAAAGACATACATGAGAACCAGATAGCATCTAATATCTTCAGTTCAAAGAGCTACATGTGTTCTATCAGAAGTACATGCGTTACTCTGCACGGAAAACAAGATATGTCCAGACATCGCTATCTCTGCTTCTGCATTCAATGGCAATGCCACGGGTAACTATCTCCCACAATGAATGCCATCACCGCACGGAGAGAGAAGGGAAAGCAATAACTTCTGTTATAATTGCAAGAAATTGTGATGTTCTCTCCTGTTTCAAAGAATGATCCTTTGCGTGATATAATTTCTAAGCTAGGTCTCTTGGAAAACACGGTATTTTCAGATATTCACAGTGAATTACCAAGAAACAACATAGGAAACCACTGTGAACGGTGAAGTCACATATAGATCCTTTGGTGTGTCAGGTGAAGCACACTACCCAAAAGACTCCAGCGTTCTTGAAACCAGTGTTTGCTCTTTAGTCTACTGTATCAACTCGAAAGCTCACTGAAGCATACAATGAAGCAGAACAACAACGGCACTGCAAGGGCATAATTCTATCTGTTGAAATCGTTTGATTATCTGTATATGGTGGTTAGAATTTCATCTGGTTGAAAACTGTTGCTGGCCTCCTTCGGAACACAGTCTTTATGAGTTAACAATAAGTGCAACAACAACTTTTAGAAAGACATACATGAGAACCAGATAGCATCTAATATCTTCAGTTCAAAGAGCTACATCTGTACTTTCAGTAGTACATGCGTTACTCTGCCCCGAAAACAAGATATGTCGAGACATCGCTATCTCTGCTTCTGCCTTCAATGGGAATGCCACCTGTCACTATCTCCCACAATGAATGCCATCACCGCACGGAGAGGGAATAGAAAGCAATAACTTCTGTTATAATTGCTAGAAATTGTGATGTTCTCTCCTGTTTCAAAGATTGATCCTTTGCCTGATATAATTTCTAAGCTAGGTCTCTTGGAAAACACGGTATTTTCAGATATTCACAGTGAATTACCAAGAAACAACATAGGAAACCACTGTGAACGGTGAAGTGACATATAGATCCTTTGGTGTGTCAGGTGAAGCACACTACCCAAAAGACTCCAGCGTTCTTGAAACCAGTGTTTGCTCTTTAGTCTACTGTATCAACTCGAAAGCTCACTGAAGCATACAATGAAGCAGAACAACAACGGCACAGCAAGGGCATAATTCCATCTGTTGAAATCGTTTGATTATCTGTATATGGTGGTTAGAATTTCATCTGGTTGAAAACTGTTGCTGGCCTCCTTCGGAACACAGTCTTTATGAGTTAACAATAAGTGCAACAACAACTTTTAGAAAGACATACATGAGAACCAGATAGCATCTAATATCTTCAGTTCAAAGAGCTACATCTGTTCTATCAGAAGTACATGCGTTACTCTTCACGGAAAACAAGATATGTCCAGACATCGCTATCTCTTCTTCTGCATTCAATGGCAATGCCACCGGTAACTATCTCCCACAATGAATGCCATGACCGCCCGGACAGTGAAGGGAAACCAATAACTTCTGTTATAATTGCTAGAAATTGTGACGTTCTCTCCTGTTTCAAAGAATGATCCTTTGCCTGATATAATTTCTAAGCTAGGTCTCTTTGAAAACACGGTATTTTCAGATATTCACAGTAAATTACCAAGAAACAACATAGGAAACCACTGTGAACGGTGAAGTCACATATAGATCCTTTGGTGTGTCAGGTGAAGCACACTACCCAAAAGACTCCAGCGTTCTTGAAACCAGTGTTTGCTCTTTAGTCTACTGTATCAACTCGAAAGCTCACTGAAGCATACAATGAAGCAGAACAACAACGGCACTGCAAGGGCATAATTCCATCTGTTGAAATCGTTTGATTATCTGTATATGGTGGTTAGAATTTCATCTGGTTGAAAACTGTTGCTGGCCTCCTTCGGAACACAGTCTTTATGAGTTAACAATAAGTGCAACAACAACTTTTAGAAAGACATACATGAGAACCAGATAGCATCTAATATCTTCAGTTCAAAGAGCTACATCTGTACTTTCAGTAGTACATGCGTTACTCTGCCCCGAAAACAAGATATGTCGAGACATCGCTATCTCTGCTTCTGCCTTCAATGGGAATGCCACCCGTCACTATCTCCCACAATGAATGCCATCACCGCACGGACAGGGAAGAGAAAGCAATAACTTCTGTTATAATTGCTAGAAATTGTGATGTTCTCTCCTGTTTCAAAGAATGATCCTTTGCGTGATATAATTTCTAAGCTAGGTCTCTTGGAAAACACGGTATTTTCAGATATTCACAGTGAATTACCAAGAAACAACATAGGAAACCACTGTGAACGGTGAAGTCACATATAGATCCTTTGGTGTGTCAGGTGAAGCACACTACCCAAAAGACTCCAGCGTTCTTGAAACCAGTGTTTGCTCTTTAGTCTACTGTATCAACTCGAAAGCTCACTGAAGCATACAATGAAGCAGAACAACAACGGCACAGCAAGGGCATAATTCCATCTGTTGAAATCGTTTGATTATCTGTATATGGTGGTTAGAATTTCATCTGGTTGAAAACTGTTGCTGGCCTCCTTCGGAACATAGTCTTTATCAGTTAACAATAAGTGCAACAACAACTTTTAGAAAGACATACATGAGAACCAGATAGCATCTAATATCTTCAGTTCAAAGAGCTACATCTGTTCTATCAGAAGTACATGCGTTACTCTGCACGGAAAACAAGATATGTCCAGACATCGCTATCTCTGCTTCTGCATTCAATGGCAATGCCACGGGTAACTATCTCCCACAATGAACGCCATCACCGCACGGAGAGAGAAGGGAAAGCAATAACTTCTGTTATAATTGCTAGAAATTGTGATGTTCTCTCCTGTTTCAAAGAATGATCCTTTGCGTGATATAATTTCTAAGCTAGGTCTCTTGGAAAACACGGTATTTTCAGATATTCACAGTGAATTACCAAGAAACAACATAGGAAACCACTGTGAACGGTGAAGTCACATATAGATCCTTTGGTGTGTCAGGTGAAGCACACTACCCAAAAGACTCCAGCGTTCTTGAAACCAGTGTTTGCTCTTTAGTCTACTGTATCAACTCGAAAGCTCACTGAAGCATACAATGAAGCAGAACAACAACGGCACTGCAAGGGCATAATTCTATCTGTTGAAATCGTTTGATTATCTGTATATGGTGGTTAGAATTTCATCTGGTTGAAAACTGTTGCTGGCCTCCTTCGGAACACAGTCTTTATGAGTTAACAATAAGTGCAACAACAACTTTTAGAAAGACATACATGAGAACCAGATAGCATCTAATATCTTCAGTTCAAAGAGCTACATCTGTACTTTCAGTAGTACATGCGTTACTCTGCCCCGAAAACAAGATATGTCGAGACATCGCTATCTCTGCTTCTGCCTTCAATGGGAATGCCACCTGTCACTATCTCCCACAATGAATGCCATCACCGCACGGAGAGGGAATAGAAAGCAATAACTTCTGTTATAATTGCTAGAAATTGTGATGTTCTCTCCTGTTTCAAAGATTGATCCTTTGCCTGATATAATTTCTAAGCTAGGTCTCTTGGAAAACACGGTATTTTCAGATATTCACAGTGAATTACCAAGAAACAACATAGGAAACCACTGTGAACGGTGAAGTGACATATAGATCCTTTGGTGTGTCAGGTGAAGCACACTACCCAAAAGACTCCAGCGTTCTTGAAACCAGTGTTTGCTCTTTAGTCTACTGTATCAACTCGAAAGCTCACTGAAGCATACAATGAAGCAGAACAACAACGGCACAGCAAGGGCATAATTCCATCTGTTGAAATCGTTTGATTATCTGTATATGGTGGTTAGAATTTCATCTGGTTGAAAACTGTTGCTGGCCTCCTTCGGAACACAGTCTTTATGAGTTAACAATAAGTGCAACAACAACTTTTAGAAAGACATACATGAGAACCAGATAGCATCTAATATCTTCAGTTCAAAGAGCTACATCTGTTCTATCAGAAGTACATGCGTTACTCTTCACGGAAAACAAGATATGTCCAGACATCGCTATCTCTTCTTCTGCATTCAATGGCAATGCCACCGGTAACTATCTCCCACAATGAATGCCATGACCGCCCGGACAGTGAAGGGAAAGCAATAACTTCTGTTATAATTGCTAGAAATTGTGACGTTCTCTCCTGTTTCAAAGAATGATCCTTTGCCTGATATAATTTCTAAGCTAGGTCTCTTTGAAAACACGGTATTTTCAGATATTCACAGTAAATTACCAAGAAACAACATAGGAAACCACTGTGAACGGTGAAGTCACATATAGATCCTTTGGTGTGTCAGGTGAAGCACACTACCCAAAAGACTCCAGCGTTCTTGAAACCAGTGTTTGCTCTTTAGTCTACTGTATCAACTCGAAAGCTCACTGAAGCATACAATGAAGCAGAACAACAACGGCACTGCAAGGGCATAATTCCATCTGTTGAAATCGTTTGATTATCTGTATATGGTGGTTAGAATTTCATCTGGTTGAAAACTGTTGCTGGCCTCCTTCGGAACACAGTCTTTATGAGTTAACAATAAGTGCAACAACAACTTTTAGAAAGACATACATGAGAACCAGATAGCATCTAATATCTTCAGTTCAAAGAGCTACATCTGTACTTTCAGTAGTACATGCGTTACTCTGCCCCGAAAACAAGATATGTCGAGACATCGCTATCTCTGCTTCTGCCTTCAATGGGAATGCCACCCGTCACTATCTCCCACAATGAATGCCATCACCGCACGGACAGGGAAGAGAAAGCAATAACTTCTGTTATAATTGCTAGAAATTGTGATGTTCTCTCCTGTTTCAAAGAATGATCCTTTGCCTGATATAATTTCTAAGCTAGGTCTCTTTGAAAACACGGTATTTTCAGATATTCACAGTAAATTACCAAGAAACAACATAGGAAACCACTGTGAACGGTGAAGTCACATATAGATTCTTTGGTGTGTCAGGTGAAGCACACTACCCAAAAGACTCCAGCGTTCTTGAAACCAGTGTTTGCTCTTTAGTCTACTGTATCAACTCGAAAGCTCACTGAAGCATACAATGAAGCAGAACAACAACGGCACTGCAAGGGCATAATTCCATCTGTTGAAATCGTTTGATTATCTGTATACGGTGGTTAGAATTTCATCTGGTTGAAAACTGTTGCTGGCCTCCTTCGGAACATAGTCTTTATCAGTTAACAATAAGTGCAACAACAACTTTTAGAAAGACATACATGAGAACCAGATAGCATCTAATATCTTCAGTTCAAAGAGCTACATCTGTACTTTCAGTAGTACATGCGTTACTCTGCCCCGAAAACAAGATATGTCGAGACATCGCTATCTCTGCTTCTGCCTTCAATGGGAATGCCACCCGTCACTATCTCCCACAATGAATGCCATCACCGCACGGACAGGGAAGAGAAAGCAATAACTTCTGTTATAATTGCTAGAAATTGTGATGTTCTCTCCTGTTTCAAAGATTGATCCTTTGCCTGATATAATTTCTAAGCTAGGTCTCTTTGAAAACACGGTATTTTCAGATATTCACAGTGAATTACCAAGAAACAACATAGGAAACCACTGTGAACGGTGAAGTGACATATAGATCCTTTGGTGTGTCAGGTGAAGCACACTACCCAAAAGACTCCAGCGTTCTTGAAACCAGTGTTTGCTCTTTAGTCTACTGTATCAACTCGAAAGCTCACTGAAGCATACAATGAAGCAGAACAACAACGGCACAGCAAGGGCATAATTCCATCTGTTGAAATCGTTTGATTATCTGTATATGGTGGTTAGAATTTCATCTGGTTGAAAACTGTTGCTGGCCTCCTTCGGAACACAGTCTTTATGAGTTAACAATAAGTGCAACAACAACTTTTAGAAAGACATACATGAGAACCAGATAGCATCTAATATCTTCAGTTCAAAGAGCTACATCTGTTCTATCAGAAGTACATGCGTTACTCTGCAAGGAAAACAAGATATGTCCAGACATCGCTATCTCTGCTTCTGCATTCAATGGCAATGCCACCGGTAACTATCTCCCACAATTAATGACATCTCCGCACGGACAGTGAAGGGAAAGCAATAACTTCTGTTATAATTGCTAGAAATTGTAATGTTCTCTCCTGTTTCAAAGAATGATCCTTTGCCTGATATAATTTCTAAGCTAGGTCTCTTTGAAAACACGGTATATTCAGATATTCACAGTGAATTACCAAGAAACAACATAGGAAACCACTGTGAACGGTGAAGTGACATATAGATCCTTTGGTGTGTCAGGTGAAGCACACTACCCAAAAGACTCCAGCGTTCTTGAAACCAGTGTTTGCTCTTTAGTCTACTGTATCAACTCGAAAGGTCACTGAAGCATACAATGAAGCAGAACAACAACGGCACTGCAAGGGCATAATTCCATCTGTTGAAATCGTTTGATTATCTGTATATGGTGGTTAGAATTTCATCTGGTTGAAAACTGTTGCTGGCCTCCTTCGGAACACAGTCTTTATGAGTTAACAATAAGTGCAACAACAACTTTTAGAAAGACATACATGAGAACCAGATAGCATCTAATATCTTCAGTTCAAAGAGCTACATCTGTACTTTCAGTTGTACATGCGTTACTCTGCCCCGAAAACAAGATATGTCGAGACATCGCTATCTCTGCTTCTGCCTTCAATGGGAATGCCACCCGTCACTATCTCCCACAATGAATGCCATCACCGCACGGACAGGGAAGAGAAAGCAATAACTTCTGTTATAATTGCTAGATATTGTGATGTTCTCTCCTGTTTCAAAAATTGATCCTTTGTCTGATATAATTTCTAAGCTAGGTCTCTTTGAAAACACGGTATTTTAAGATATTCACAGTGAATTACCAAGAAACAACATAGGAAACCACTGTGAACGGTGAAGTCACATATAGATCCTTTGGTGTGTCAGGTGAAGCACACTACCCAAAAGTCTCCAGCGTTCTTGAAACCAATGTTTGCTCTTTAGTCTACTGTATCTACTCGAAAGCTCACTGAAGCATACAATGAAGCAGAACAACAACGGCACTGCAAGGGCATAATTCCATCTTTTGAAATCGTTTGATTATCTGTATATGGTGGTTAGAATTTCATCTGGTTGAAAACTGTTGCTGGCCTCCTTCGGAACACAGTATTTATGAGTTAACAATAAGTGCAACAACAACTTTTAGAAAGACATACATGAGAACCAGATAGCATCTAATATCTTCAGTTCAAAGAGCTACATCTGTACTTTCAGTAGTACATGCGTTACTCTGCCCCGAAAACAAGATATGTCGAGACATCGCTATCTCTGCTTCTGCCTTCAATGGGAATGCCACCCGTCACTATCTCCCACAATGAATGCCATCACCGCACGGACAGGGAAGAGAAAGCAATAACTTCTGTTATAATTGCTAGAAATTGTGATGTTCTCTCCTGTTTCAAAGAATGATCCTTTGCCTGATATAATTTCTAAGCTAGGTCTCTTGGAAAACACGGTATTTTCAGATATTCACAGTGAATTACCAAGAAACAACATAGGAAACCACTGTGAACCGTGAAGTCACATATAGATCCTTTGGTGTGTCAGGTGAAGCACACTACCCAAAAGACTCCAGCGTTCTTGAAACCAGTGTTTGCTCTTTAGTCTACTGTATCAACTCGAAAGCTCACTGAAGCATACAATGAAGCAGAACAACAACGACACTGCAAGGGCATAATTCCATCTGTTGAAATCGTTTGATTATCTGTATATGGTGGTTAGAATTTCATCTGGTTGAAAACTGTTGCTGGCCTCCTTCGGAACATAGTCTTTATCAGTTAACAATAAGTGCAACAACAACTTTTAGAAAGACATACATGAGAACCAGATAGCATCTAATATCTTCAGTTCAAAGAGCTACATCTGTTCTATCAGAAGTACATGCGTTACTCTGCACGGAAAACAAGATATGTCCAGACATCGCTATCTCTGCTTCTGCATTCAATGGCAATGCCACGGTAACTATCTCCCACAATGAACGCCATCACCGCACGGAGAGAGAAGGGAAAGCAATAACTTCTGTTATAATTGCAAGAAATTGTGATGTTCTCTCCTGTTTCAAAGAATGATCCTTTGCGTGATATAATTTCTAAGCTAGGTCTCTTGGAAAACACGGTATTTTCAGATATTCACAGTGAATTACCAAGAAACAACATAGGAAACCACTGTGAACGGTGAAGTGACATATAGATCCTTTGGTGTGTCAGGTGAAGCACACTACCCAAAAGACTCCAGCGTTCTTGAAACCAGTGTTTGCTCTTTAGTCTACTGTATCAACTCGAAAGCTCACTGAAGCATACAATGAAGCAGAACAACAACGGCACAGCAAGGGCATAATTCCATCTGTTGAAATCGTTTGATTATCTGTATATGGTGGTTAGAATTTCATCTGGTTGAAAACTGTTGCTGGCCTCCTTCGGAACACAGTCTTTATGAGTTAACAATAAGTGCAACAACAACTTTTAGAAAGACATACATGAGAACCAGATAGCATCTAATATCTTCAGTTCAAAGAGCTACATCTGTTCTATCAGAAGTACATGCGTTACTCTGCAAGGAAAACAAGATATGTCCAGACATCGCTATCTCTGCTTCTGCATTCAATGGCAATGCCACCGGTAACTATCTCCCACAATTAATGACATCTCCGCACGGACAGTGAAGGGAAAGCAATAACTTCTGTTATAATTGCTAGAAATTGTAATGTTCTCTCCTGTTTCAAAGAATGATCCTTTGCCTGATATAATTTCTAAGCTAGGTCTCTTTGAAAACACGGTATATTCAGATATTCACAGTGAATTACCAAGAAACAACATAGGAAACCACTGTGAACGGTGAAGTGACATATAGATCCTTTGGTGTGTCAGGTGAAGCACACTACCCAAAAGACTCCAGCGTTCTTGAAACCAGTGTTTGCTCTTTAGTCTACTGTATCAACTCGAAAGGTCACTGAAGCATACAATGAAGCAGAACAACAACGGCACTGCAAGGGCATAATTCCATCTGTTGAAATCGTTTGATTATCTGTATATGGTGGTTAGAATTTCATCTGGTTGAAAACTGTTGCTGGCCTCCTTCGGAACACAGTCTTTATGAGTTAACAATAAGTGCAACAACAACTTTTAGAAAGACATACATGAGAACCAGATAGCATCTAATATCTTCAGTTCAAAGAGCTACATCTGTACTTTCAGTTGTACATGCGTTACTCTGCCCCGAAAACAAGATATGTCGAGACATCGCTATCTCTGCTTCTGCCTTCAATGGGAATGCCACCCGTCACTATCTCCCACAATGAATGCCATCACCGCACGGACAGGGAAGAGAAAGCAATAACTTCTGTTATAATTGCTAGATATTGTGATGTTCTCTCCTGTTTCAAAAATTGATCCTTTGTCTGATATAATTTCTAAGCTAGGTCTCTTTGAAAACACGGTATTTTAAGATATTCACAGTGAATTACCAAGAAACAACATAGGAAACCACTGTGAACGGTGAAGTCACATATAGATCCTTTGGTGTGTCAGGTGAAGCACACTACCCAAAAGTCTCCAGCGTTCTTGAAACCAATGTTTGCTCTTTAGTCTACTGTATCTACTCGAAAGCTCACTGAAGCATACAATGAAGCAGAACAACAACGGCACTGCAAGGGCATAATTCCATCTTTTGAAATCGTTTGATTATCTGTATATGGTGGTTAGAATTTCATCTGGTTGAAAACTGTTGCTGGCCTCCTTCGGAACACAGTATTTATGAGTTAACAATAAGTGCAACAACAACTTTTAGAAAGACATACATGAGAACCAGATAGCATCTAATATCTTCAGTTCAAAGAGCTACATCTGTACTTTCAGTAGTACATGCGTTACTCTGCCCCGAAAACAAGATATGTCGAGACATCGCTATCTCTGCTTCTGCCTTCAATGGGAATGCCACCCGTCACTATCTCCCACAATGAATGCCATCACCGCACGGACAGGGAAGAGAAAGCAATAACTTCTGTTATAATTGCTAGAAATTGTGATGTTCTCTCCTGTTTCAAAGAATGATCCTTTGCCTGATATAATTTCTAAGCTAGGTCTCTTGGAAAACACGGTATTTTCAGATATTCACAGTGAATTACCAAGAAACAACATAGGAAACCACTGTGAACCGTGAAGTCACATATAGATCCTTTGGTGTGTCAGGTGAAGCACACTACCCAAAAGACTCCAGCGTTCTTGAAACCAGTGTTTGCTCTTTAGTCTACTGTATCAACTCGAAAGCTCACTGAAGCATACAATGAAGCAGAACAACAACGACACTGCAAGGGCATAATTCCATCTGTTGAAATCGTTTGATTATCTGTATATGGTGGTTAGAATTTCATCTGGTTGAAAACTGTTGCTGGCCTCCTTCGGAACATAGTCTTTATCAGTTAACAATAAGTGCAACAACAACTTTTAGAAAGACATACATGAGAACCAGATAGCATCTAATATCTTCAGTTCAAAGAGCTACATCTGTTCTATCAGAAGTACATGCGTTACTCTGCACGGAAAACAAGATATGTCCAGACATCGCTATCTCTGCTTCTGCATTCAATGGCAATGCCACGGTAACTATCTCCCACAATGAACGCCATCACCGCACGGAGAGAGAAGGGAAAGCAATAACTTCTGTTATAATTGCAAGAAATTGTGATGTTCTCTCCTGTTTCAAAGAATGATCCTTTGCGTGATATAATTTCTAAGCTAGGTCTCTTGGAAAACACGGTATTTTCAGATATTCACAGTGAATTACCAAGAAACAACATAGGAAACCACTGTGAACGGTGAAGTGACATATAGATCCTTTGGTGTGTCAGGTGAAGCACACTACCCAAAAGACTCCAGCGTTCTTGAAACCAGTGTTTGCTCTTTAGTCTACTGTATCAACTCGAAAGCTCACTGAAGCATACAATGAAGCAGAACAACAACGGCACTGCAAGGGCATAATTCTATCTGTTGAAATCGTTTGATTATCTGTATATGGTGGTTAGAATTTCATCTGGTTGAAAACTGTTGCTGGCCTCCTTCGGAACACAGTCTTTATGAGTTAACAATAAGTGCAACAACAACTTTTAGAAAGACATACATGAGAACCAGATAGCATCTAATATCTTCAGTTCAAAGAGCTACATCTGTACTTTCAGTAGTACATGCGTTACTCTGCCCCGAAAACAAGATATGTCGAGACATCGCTATCTCTGCTTCTGCCTTCAATGGGAATGCCACCTGTCACTATCTCCCACAATGAATGCCATCACCGCACGGAGAGGGAATAGAAAGCAATAACTTCTGTTATAATTGCTAGAAATTGTGATGTTCTCTCCTGTTTCAAAGATTGATCCTTTGCCTGATATAATTTCTAAGCTAGGTCTCTTGGAAAACACGGTATTTTCAGATATTCACAGTGAATTACCAAGAAACAACATAGGAAACCACTGTGAACGGTGAAGTGACATATAGATCCTTTGGTGTGTCAGGTGAAGCACACTACCCAAAAGACTCCAGCGTTCTTGAAACCAGTGTTTGCTCTTTAGTCTACTGTATCAACTCGAAAGCTCACTGAAGCATACAATGAAGCAGAACAACAACGGCACAGCAAGGGCATAATTCCATCTGTTGAAATCGTTTGATTATCTGTATATGGTGGTTAGAATTTCATCTGGTTGAAAACTGTTGCTGGCCTCCTTCGGAACACAGTCTTTATGAGTTAACAATAAGTGCAACAACAACTTTTAGAAAGACATACATGAGAACCAGATAGCATCTAATATCTTCAGTTCAAAGAGCTACATCTGTTCTATCAGAAGTACATGCGTTACTCTTCACGGAAAACAAGATATGTCCAGACATCGCTATCTCTTCTTCTGCATTCAATGGCAATGCCACCGGTAACTATCTCCCACAATGAATGCCATGACCGCCCGGACAGTGAAGGGAAAGCAATAACTTCTGTTATAATTGCTAGAAATTGTGACGTTCTCTCCTGTTTCAAAGAATGATCCTTTGCCTGATATAATTTCTAAGCTAGGTCTCTTTGAAAACACGGTATTTTCAGATATTCACAGTAAATTACCAAGAAACAACATAGGAAACCACTGTGAACGGTGAAGTCACATATAGATCCTTTGGTGTGTCAGGTGAAGCACACTACCCAAAAGACTCCAGCGTTCTTGAAACCAGTGTTTGCTCTTTAGTCTACTGTATCAACTCGAAAGCTCACTGAAGCATACAATGAAGCAGAACAACAACGGCACTGCAAGGGCATAATTCCATCTGTTGAAATCGTTTGATTATCTGTATACGTTGGTTAGAATTTCATCTGGTTGAAAACTGTTGCTGGCCTCCTTCGGAACATAGTCTTTATCAGTTAACAATAAGTGCAACAACAACTTTTAGAAAGACATACATGAGAACCAGATAGCATCTAATATCTTCAGTTCAAAGAGCTACATCTGTACTTTCAGTAGTACATGCGTTACTCTGCCCCGAAAACAAGATATGTCGAGACATCGCTATCTCTGCTTCTGCCTTCAATGGGAATGCCACCCGTCACTATCTCCCACAATGAATGCCATCACCGCACGGACAGGGAAGAGAAAGCAATAACTTCTGTTATAATTGCTAGAAATTGTGATGTTCTCTCCTGTTTCAAAGATTGATCCTTTGCCTGATATAATTTCTAAGCTAGGTCTCTTGGAAAACACGGTATTTTCAGATATTCACAGTGAATTACCAAGAAACAACATAGGAAACCACTGTGAACGGTGAAGTGACATATAGATCCTTTGGTGTGTCAGGTGAAGCACACTACCCAAAAGACTCCAGCGTTCTTGAAACCAGTGTTTGCTTTTTAGTCTACTGTATCAACTCGAAAGCTCACTGAAGCATACAATGAAGCAGAACAACAACGGCACAGCAAGGGCATAATTCCATCTGTTGAAATCGTTTGATTATCTGTATATTGTGGTTAGAATTTCATCTGGTTGAAAACTGTTGCTGGCCTCCTTCGGAACACAGTCTTTATGAGTTAACAATAAGTGCAACAACAACTTTTAGAAAGACATACATGAGAACCAGATAGCATCTAATATCTTCAGTTCAAAGAGCTACATCTGTTCTATCAGAAGTACATGCGTTACTCTGAAAGGAAAACAAGATATGTCCAGACATCGCTATCTCTGCTTCTGCATTCAATGGCAATGCCACCGGTAACTATCTCCCACAATTAATGACATCTCCGCACGGACAGTGAAGGGAAAGCAATAACTTCTGTTATAATTGCTAGAAATTGTGATGTTCTCTCCTGTTTCAAAGAATGATCCTTTGCCTGATATAATTTCTAAGCTAGGTCTCTTTGAAAACACGGTATATTCAGATATTCACAGTGAATTACCAAGAAACAACATAGGAAACCACTGTGAACGGTGAAGTGACATATAGATCCTTTGGTGTGTCAGGTGAAGCACACTACCCAAAAGACTCCAGCGTTCTTGAAACCAGTGTTTGCTCTTTAGTCTACTGTATCAACTCGAAAGGTCACTGAAGCATACAATGAAGCAGAACAACAACGGCACTGCAAGGGCATAATTCCATCTGTTGAAATCGTTTGATTATCTGTATATGGTGGTTAGAATTTCATCTGGTTGAAAACTGTTGCTGGCCTCCTTCGGAACACAGTCTTTATGAGTTAACAATAAGTGCAACAACAACTTTTAGAAAGACATACATGAGAACCAGATAGCATCTAATATCTTCAGTTCAAAGAGCTACATCTGTACTTTCAGTTGTACATGCGTTACTCTGCCCCGAAAACAAGATATGTCGAGACATCGCTATCTCTGCTTCTGCCTTCAATGGGAATGCCACCCGTCACTCTCTCCCACAATGAATGCCATCACCGCACGGACAGGGAAGAGAAAGCAATAACTTCTGTTATAATTGCTAGAAATTGTGATGTTCTCTCCTGTTTCAAAGATTGATCCTTTGTCTGATATAATTTCTAAGCTAGGTCTCTTTGAAAACACGGTATTTTAAGATATTCACAGTGAATTACCAAGAAACAACATAGGAAACCACTGTGAACGGTGAAGTCACATATAGATCCTTTGGTGTGTCAGGTGAAGCACACTACCCAAAAGTCTCCAGCGTTCTTGAAACCAATGTTTGCTCTTTAGTCTACTGTATCTACTCGAAAGCTCACTGAAGCATACAATGAAGCAGAACAACAACGACACTGCAAGGGAATAATTCCATCTGTTGAAATCGTTTGATTATCTGTATATGGTGGTTAGAATTTCATCTGGTTGAAAACTGTTGCTGGCCTCCTTCGGAACATAGTCTTTATCAGTTAACAATAAGTGCAACAACAACTTTTAGAAAGACATACATGAGAACCAGATAGCATCTAATATCTTCAGTTCAAAGAGCTACATCTGTTCTATCAGAAGTACATGCGTTACTCTGCACGGAAAACAAGATATGTCCAGACATCGCTATCTCTGCTTCTGCATTCAATGGCAATGCCACGGGTAACTATCTCCCACAATGAACGCCATCACCGAACGGAGAGAGAAGGGAAAGCAATAACTTCTGTTATAATTGCAAGAAATTGTGATGTTCTCTCCTGTTTCAAAGATTGATCCTTTGCGTGATATAATTTCTAAGCTAGGTCTCTTGGAAAACACGGTATTTTCAGATATTCACAGTGAATTACCAAGAAACAACATAGGAAACCACTGTGAACGGTGAAGTGACATATAGATCCTTTGGTGTGTCAGGTGAAGCACACTACCCAAAAGACTCCAGCGTTCTTGAAACCAGTGTTTGCTCTTTAGTCTACTGTATCAACTCGAAAGCTCACTGAAGCATACAATGAAGCAGAACAACAACGGCACAGCAAGGGCATAATTCCATCTGTTGAAATCGTTTGATTATCTGTATATGGTGGTTAGAATTTCATCTGGTTGAAAACTGTTGCTGGCCTCCTTCGGAACACAGTCTTTATGAGTTAACAATAAGTGCAACAACAACTTTTAGAAAGACATACATGAGAACCAGATAGCATCTCATATCTTCAGTTCAAAGAGCTACATCTGTTCTATCAGAAGTACATGCGTTACTCTTCACGGAAAACAAGATATGTCCAGACATCGCTATCTCTTCTTCTGCATTCAATGGCAATGCCACCGGTAACTATCTCCCACAATGAATGCCATGACCGCCCGGACAGTGAAGGGAAAGCAATAACTTCTGTTATAATTGCTAGAAATTGTGACGTTCTCTCCTGTTTCAAAGAATGATCCTTTGCCTGATATAATTTCTAAGCTAGGTCTCTTTGAAAACACGGTATTTTCAGATATTCACAGTAAATTACCAAGAAACAACATAGGAAACCACTGTGAACGGTGAAGTCACATATAGATCCTTTGGTGTGTCAGGTGAAGCACACTACCCAAAAGACTCCAGCGTTCTTGAAACCAGTGTTTGCTCTTTAGTCTACTGTATCAACTCGAAAGCTCACTGAAGCATACAATGAAGCAGAACAACAACGGCACTGCAAGGGCATAATTCCATCTGTTGAAATCGTTTGATTATCTGTATATGGTGGTTAGAATTTCATCTGGTTGAAAACTGTTGCTGGCCTCCTTCGGAACACAGTCTTTATGAGTTAACAATAAGTGCAACAACAACTTTTAGAAAGACATACATGAGAACCAGATAGCATCTAATATCTTCAGTTCAAAGAGCTACATCTGTACTTTCAGTAGTACATGCGTTACTCTGCCCCGAAAACAAGATATGTCGAGACATCGCTATCTCTGCTTCTGCCTTCAATGGGAATGCCACCCGTCACTATCTCCCACAATGAATGCCATCACCGCACGGACAGGGAAGAGAAAGCAATAACTTCTGTTATAATTGCTAGAAATTGTGATGTTCTCTCCTGTTTCAAAGATTGATCCTTTGCCTGATATAATTTCTAAGCTAGGTCTCTTGGAAAACACGGTATTTTCAGATATTCACAGTGAATTACCAAGAAACAACATAGGAAACCACTGTGAACGGTGAAGTGACATATAGATCCTTTGGTGTGTCAGGTGAAGCACACTACCCAAAAGACTCCAGCGTTCTTGAAACCAGTGTTTGCTTTTTAGTCTACTGTATCAACTCGAAAGCTCACTGAAGCATACAATGAAGCAGAACAACAACGGCACAGCAAGGGCATAATTCCATCTGTTGAAATCGTTTGATTATCTGTATATTGTGGTTAGAATTTCATCTGGTTGAAAACTGTTGCTGGCCTCCTTCGGAACACAGTCTTTATGAGTTAACAATAAGTGCAACAACAACTTTTAGAAAGACATACATGAGAACCAGATAGCATCTAATATCTTCAGTTCAAAGAGCTACATCTGTTCTATCAGAAGTACATGCGTTACTCTTCACGGAAAACAAGATATGTCCAGACATCGCTATCTCTGCTTCTGCATTCAATGGCAATGCCACCGGTAACTATCTCCCACAATTAATGACATCTCCGCACGGACAGTGAAGGGAAAGCAATAACTTCTGTTATAATTGCTAGAAATTGTGATGTTCTCTCCTGTTTCAAAGAATGATCCTTTGCCTGATATAATTTCTAAGCTAGGTCTCTTTGAAAACACGGTATATTCAGATATTCACAGTGAATTACCAAGAAACAACATAGGAAACCACTGTGAACGGTGAAGTGACATATAGATCCTTTGGTGTGTCAGGTGAAGCACACTACCCAAAAGACTCCAGCGTTCTTGAAACCAGTGTTTGCTCTTTAGTCTACTGTATCAACTCGAAAGGTCACTGAAGCATACAATGAAGCAGAACAACAACGGCACTGCAAGGGCATAATTCCATCTGTTGAAATCGTTTGATTATCTGTATATGGTGGTTAGAATTTCATCTGGTTGAAAACTGTTGCTGGCCTCCTTCGGAACACAGTCTTTATGAGTTAACAATAAGTGCAACAACAACTTTTAGAAAGACATACATGAGAACCAGATAGCATCTAATATCTTCAGTTCAAAGAGCTACATCTGTACTTTCAGTTGTACATGCGTTACTCTGCCCCGAAAACAAGATATGTCGAGACATCGCTATCTCTGCTTCTGCCTTCAATGGGAATGCCACCCGTCACTCTCTCCCACAATGAATGCCATCACCGCACGGACAGGGAAGAGAAAGCAATAACTTCTGTTATAATTGCTAGAAATTGTGATGTTCTCTCCTGTTTCAAAGATTGATCCTTTGTCTGATATAATTTCTAAGCTAGGTCTCTTTGAAAACACGGTATTTTAAGATATTCACAGTGAATTACCAAGAAACAACATAGGAAACCACTGTGAACGGTGAAGTCACATATAGATCCTTTGGTGTGTCAGGTGAAGCACACTACCCAAAAGTCTCCAGCGTTCTTGAAACCAATGTTTGCTCTTTAGTCTACTGTATCTACTCGAAAGCTCACTGAAGCATACAATGAAGCAGAACAACAACGACACTGCAAGGGAATAATTCCATCTGTTGAAATCGTTTGATTATCTGTATATGGTGGTTAGAATTTCATCTGGTTGAAAACTGTTGCTGGCCTCCTTCGGAACATAGTCTTTATCAGTTAACAATAAGTGCAACAACAACTTTTAGAAAGACATACATGAGAACCAGATAGCATCTAATATCTTCAGTTCAAAGAGCTACATCTGTTCTATCAGAAGTACATGCGTTACTCTGCACGGAAAACAAGATATGTCCAGACATCGCTATCTCTGCTTCTGCATTCAATGGCAATGCCACGGGTAACTATCTCCCACAATGAACGCCATCACCGCACGGAGAGAGAAGGGAAAGCAATAACTTCTGTTATAATTGCAAGAAATTGTGATGTTCTCTCCTGTTTCAAAGAATGATCCTTTGCGTGATATAATTTCTAAGCTAGGTCTCTTGGAAAACACGGTATTTTCAGATATTCACAGTGAATTACCAAGAAACAACATAGGAAACCACTGTGAACGGTGAAGTGACATATAGATCCTTTGGTGTGTCAGGTGAAGCACACTACCCAAAAGACTCCAGCGTTCTTGAAACCAGTGTTTGCTCTTTAGTCTACTGTATCAACTCGAAAGCTCACTGAAGCATACAATGAAGCAGAACAACAACGGCACTGCAAGGGCATAATTCTATCTGTTGAAATCGTTTGATTATCTGTATATGGTGGTTAGAATTTCATCTGGTTGAAAACTGTTGCTGGCCTCCTTCGGAACACAGTCTTTATGAGTTAACAATAAGTGCAACAACAACTTTTAGAAAGACATACATGAGAACCAGATAGCATCTAATATCTTCAGTTCAAAGAGCTACATCTGTACTTTCAGTAGTACATGCGTTACTCTGCCCCGAAAACAAGATATGTCGAGACATCGCTATCTCTGCTTCTGCCTTCAATGGGAATGCCACCTGTCACTATCTCCCACAATGAATGCCATCACCGCACGGAGAGGGAATAGAAAGCAATAACTTCTGTTATAATTGCTAGAAATTGTGATGTTCTCTCCTGTTTCAAAGATTGATCCTTTGCCTGATATAATTTCTAAGCTAGGTCTCTTGGAAAACACGGTATTTTCAGATATTCACAGTGAATTACCAAGAAACAACATAGGAAACCACTGTGAACGGTGAAGTGACATATAGATCCTTTGGTGTGTCAGGTGAAGCACACTACCCAAAAGACTCCAGCGTTCTTGAAACCAGTGTTTGCTCTTTAGTCTACTGTATCAACTCGAAAGCTCACTGAAGCATACAATGAAGCAGAACAACAACGGCACAGCAAGGGCATAATTCCATCTGTTGAAATCGTTTGATTATCTGTATATGGTGGTTAGAATTTCATCTGGTTGAAAACTGTTGCTGGCCTCCTTCGGAACACAGTCTTTATGAGTTAACAATAAGTGCAACAACAACTTTTAGAAAGACATACATGAGAACCAGATAGCATCTCATATCTTCAGTTCAAAGAGCTACATCTGTTCTATCAGAAGTACATGCGTTACTCTTCACGGAAAACAAGATATGTCCAGACATCGCTATCTCTTCTTCTGCATTCAATGGCAATGCCACCGGTAACTATCTCCCACAATGAATGCCATGACCGCCCGGACAGTGAAGGGAAAGCAATAACTTCTGTTATAATTGCTAGAAATTGTGACGTTCTCTCCTGTTTCAAAGAATGATCCTTTGCCTGATATAATTTCTAAGCTAGGTCTCTTTGAAAACACGGTATTTTCAGATATTCACAGTAAATTACCAAGAAACAACATAGGAAACCACTGTGAACGGTGAAGTCACATATAGATCCTTTGGTGTGTCAGGTGAAGCACACTACCCAAAAGACTCCAGCGTTCTTGAAACCAGTGTTTGCTCTTTAGTCTACTGTATCAACTCGAAAGCTCACTGAAGCATACAATGAAGCAGAACAACAACGGCACTGCAAGGGCATAATTCCATCTGTTGAAATCGTTTGATTATCTGTATATGGTGGTTAGAATTTCATCTGGTTGAAAACTGTTGCTGGCCTCCTTCGGAACACAGTCTTTATGAGTTAACAATAAGTGCAACAACAACTTTTAGAAAGACATACATGAGAACCAGATAGCATCTAATATCTTCAGTTCAAAGAGCTACATCTGTACTTTCAGTAGTACATGCGTTACTCTGCCCCGAAAACAAGATATGTCGAGACATCGCTATCTCTGCTTCTGCCTTCAATGGGAATGCCACCCGTCACTATCTCCCACAATGAATGCCATCACCGCACGGACAGGGAAGAGAAAGCAATAACTTCTGTTATAATTGCTAGAAATTGTGATGTTCTCTCCTGTTTCAAAGAATGATCCTTTGCCTGATATAATTTCTAAGCTATGTCTCTTTGAAAACACGGTATTTTCAGATATTCACAGTAAATTACCAAGAAACAACATAGGAAACCACTGTGAACGGTGAAGTCACATATAGATTCTTTGGTGTGTCAGGTGAAGCACACTACCCAAAAGACTCCAGCGTTCTTGAAACCAGTGTTTGCTCTTTAGTCTACTGTATCAACTCGAAAGCTCACTGAAGCATACAATGAAGCAGAACAACAACGGCACTGCAAGGGCATAATTCCATCTGTTGAAATCGTTTGATTATCTGTATACGGTGGTTAGAATTTCATCTGGTTGAAAACTGTTGCTGGCCTCCTTCGGAACATAGTCTTTATCAGTTAACAATAAGTGCAACAACAACTTTTAGAAAGACATACATGAGAACCAGATAGCATCTAATATCTTCAGTTCAAAGAGCTACATCTGTACTTTCAGTAGTACATGCGTTACTCTGCCCCGAAAACAAGATATGTCGAGACATCGCTATCTCTGCTTCTGCCTTCAATGGGAATGCCACCCGTCACTATCTCCCACAATGAATGCCATCACCGCACGGACAGGGAAGAGAAAGCAATAACTTCTGTTATAATTGCTAGAAATTGTGATGTTCTCTCCTGTTTGAAAGATTGATCCTTTGCCTGATATAATTTCTAAGCTAGGTCTCTTGGAAAACACGGTATTTTCAGATATTCACAGTGAATTACCAAGAAACAACATAGGAAACCACTGTGAACGGTGAAGTGACATATAGATCCTTTGGTGTGTCAGGTGAAGCACACTACCCAAAAGACTCCAGCGTTCTTGAAACCAGTGTTTGCTTTTTAGTCTACTGTATCAACTCAAAAGCTCACTGAAGCATACAATGAAGCAGAACAACAACGGCACTGCAAGGGCATAATTCCATCTGTTGAAATCGTTTGATTATCTGTATATGGTGGTTAGAATTTCATCTGGTTGAAAACTGTTGCTGGCCTCCTTCGGAACATAGTCTTTATCAGTTAACAATAAGTGCAACAACAACTTTTAGAAAGACATACATGAGAACCAGATAGCATCTAATATCTTCAGTTCAAAGAGCTACATCTGTTCTATCAGAAGTACATGCGTTACTCTGCACGGAAAACAAGATATGTCCAGACATCGCTATCTCTGCTTCTGCATTCAATGGCAATGCCACGGGTAACTATCTCCCACAATGAACGCCATCACCGCACGGAGAGAGAAGGGAAAGCAATAACTTCTGTTATAATTGCTAGAAATTGTGATGTTCTCTCCTGTTTCAAAGAATGATCCTTTGCGTGATATAATTTCTAAGCTAGGTCTCTTGGAAAACACGGTATTTTCAGATATTCACAGTGAATTACCAAGAAACAACATAGGAAACCACTGTGAACGGTGAAGTCACATATAGATCCTTTGGTGTGTCAGGTGAAGCACACTACCCAAAAGACTCCAGCGTTCTTGAAACCAGTGTTTGCTCTTTAGTCTACTGTATCAACTCGAAAGCTCACTGAAGCATACAATGAAGCAGAACAACAACGGCACTGCAAGGGCATAATTCTATCTGTTGAAATCGTTTGATTATCTGTATATGGTGGTTAGAATTTCATCTGGTTGAAAACTGTTGCTGGCCTCCTTCGGAACACAGTCTTTATGAGTTAACAATAAGTGCAACAACAACTTTTAGAAAGACATACATGAGAACCAGATAGCATCTAATATCTTCAGTTCAAAGAGCTACATCTGTACTTTCAGTAGTACATGCGTTACTCTGCCCCGAAAACAAGATATGTCGAGACATCGCTATCTCTGCTTCTGCCTTCAATGGGAATGCCACCTGTCACTATCTCCCACAATGAATGCCATCACCGCACGGAGAGGGAATAGAAAGCAATAACTTCTGTTATAATTGCTAGAAATTGTGATGTTCTCTCCTGTTTCAAAGATTGATCCTTTGCCTGATATAATTTCTAAGCTAGGTCTCTTGGAAAACACGGTATTTTCAGATATTCACAGTGAATTACCAAGAAACAACATAGGAAACCACTGTGAACGGTGAAGTGACATATAGATCCTTTGGTGTGTCAGGTGAAGCACACTACCCAAAAGACTCCAGCGTTCTTGAAACCAGTGTTTGCTCTTTAGTCTACTGTATCAACTCGAAAGCTCACTGAAGCATACAATGAAGCAGAACAACAACGGCACAGCAAGGGCATAATTCCATCTGTTGAAATCGTTTGATTATCTGTATATGGTGGTTAGAATTTCATCTGGTTGAAAACTGTTGCTGGCCTCCTTCGGAACACAGTCTTTATGAGTTAACAATAAGTGCAACAACAACTTTTAGAAAGACATACATGAGAACCAGATAGCATCTAATATCTTCAGTTCAAAGAGCTACATCTGTTCTATCAGAAGTACATGCGTTACTCTTCACGGAAAACAAGATATGTCCAGACATCGCTATCTCTTCTTCTGCATTCAATGGCAATGCCACCGGTAACTATCTCCCACAATGAATGCCATGACCGCCCGGACAGTGAAGGGAAAGCAATAACTTCTGTTATAATTGCTAGAAATTGTGACGTTCTCTCCTGTTTCAAAGAATGATCCTTTGCCTGATATAATTTCTAAGCTAGGTCTCTTTGAAAACACGGTATTTTCAGATATTCACAGTAAATTACCAAGAAACAACATAGGAAACCACTGTGAACGGTGAAGTCACATATAGATCCTTTGGTGTGTCAGGTGAAGCACACTACCCAAAAGACTCCAGCGTTCTTGAAACCAGTGTTTGCTCTTTAGTCTACTGTATCAACTCGAAAGCTCACTGAAGCATACAATGAAGCAGAACAACAACGGCACTGCAAGGGCATAATTCCATCTGTTGAAATCGTTTGATTATCTGTATATGGTGGTTAGAATTTCATCTGGTTGAAAACTGTTGCTGGCCTCCTTCGGAACACAGTCTTTATGAGTTAACAATAAGTGCAACAACAACTTTTAGAAAGACATACATGAGAACCAGATAGCATCTAATATCTTCAGTTCAAAGAGCTACATCTGTACTTTCAGTAGTACATGCGTTACTCTGCCCCGAAAACAAGATATGTCGAGACATCGCTATCTCTGCTTCTGCCTTCAATGGGAATGCCACCCGTCACTATCTCCCACAATGAATGCCATCACCGCACGGACAGGGAAGAGAAAGCAATAACTTCTGTTATAATTGCTAGAAATTGTGATGTTCTCTCCTGTTTCAAAGAATGATCCTTTGCCTGATATAATTTCTAAGCTAGGTCTCTTTGAAAACACGGTATTTTCAGATATTCACAGTAAATTACCAAGAAACAACATAGGAAACCACTGTGAACGGTGAAGTCACATATAGATTCTTTGGTGTGTCAGGTGAAGCACACTACCCAAAAGACTCCAGCGTTCTTGAAACCAGTGTTTGCTCTTTAGTCTACTGTATCAACTCGAAAGCTCACTGAAGCATACAATGAAGCAGAACAACAACGGCACTGCAAGGGCATAATTCCATCTGTTGAAATCGTTTGATTATCTGTATACGGTGGTTAGAATTTCATCTGGTTGAAAACTGTTGCTGGCCTCCTTCGGAACATAGTCTTTATCAGTTAACAATAAGTGCAACAACAACTTTTAGAAAGAAATACATGAGAACCAGATAGCATCTAATATCTTCAGTTCAAAGAGCTACATCTGTACTTTCAGTAGTACATGCGTTACTCTGCCCCGAAAACAAGATATGTCGAGACATCGCTATCTCTGCTTCTGCCTTCAATGGGAATGCCACCCGTCACTATCTCCCACAATGAATGCCATCACCGCACGGACAGGGAAGAGAAAGCAATAACTTCTGTTATAATTGCTAGAAATTGTGATGTTCTCTCCTGTTTCAAAGATTGATCCTTTGCCTGATATAATTTCTAAGCTAGGTCTCTTGGAAAACACGGTATTTTCAGATATTCACAGTGAATTACCAAGAAACAACATAGGAAACCACTGTGAACGGTGAAGTGACATATAGATCCTTTGGTGTGTCAGGTGAAGCACACTACCCAAAAGACTCCAGCGTTCTTGAAACCAGTGTTTGCTTTTTAGTCTACTGTATCAACTCGAAAGCTCACTGAAGCATACAATGAAGCAGAACAACAACGGCACAGCAAGGGCATAATTCCATCTGTTGAAATCGTTTGATTATCTGTATATGGTGGTTAGAATTTCATCTGGTTGAAAACTGTTGCTGGCCTCCTTCGGAACACAGTCTTTATGAGTTAACAATAAGTGCAACAACAACTTTTAGAAAGACATACATGAGAACCAGATAGCATCTAATATCTTCAGTTCAAAGAGCTACATCTGTTCTATCAGAAGTACATGCGTTACTCTGCAAGGAAAACAAGATATGTCCAGACATCGCTATCTCTGCTTCTGCATTCAATGGCAATGCCACCGGTAACTATCTCCCACAATTAATGACATCTCCGCACGGACAGTGAAGGGAAAGCAATAACTTCTGTTATAATTGCTAGAAATTGTGATGTTCTCTCCTGTTTCAAAGAATGATCCTTTGCCTGATATAATTTCTAAGCTAGGTCTCTTTGAAAACACGGTATATTCAGATATTCACAGTGAATTACCAAGAAACAACATAGGAAACCACTGTGAACGGTGAAGTGACATATAGATCCTTTGGTGTGTCAGGTGAAGCACACTACCCAAAAGACTCCAGCGTTCTTGAAACCAGTGTTTGCTCTTTAGTCTACTGTATCAACTCGAAAGGTCACTGAAGCATACAATGAAGCAGAACAACAACGGCACTGCAAGGGCATAATTCCATCTGTTGAAATCGTTTGATTATCTGTATATGGTGGTTAGAATTTCATCTGGTTGAAAACTGTTGCTGGCCTCCTTCGGAACACAGTCTTTATGAGTTAACAATAAGTGCAACAACAACTTTTAGAAAGACATACATGAGAACCAGATAGCATCTAATATCTTCAGTTCAAAGAGCTACATCTGTACTTTCAGTTGTACATGCGTTACTCTGCCCCGAAAACAAGATATGTCGAGACATCGCTATCTCTGCTTCTGCCTTCAATGGGAATGCCACCGGTCACTATCTCCCACAATGAATGCCATCACCGCACGGACAGGGAAGAGAAAGCAATAACTTCTGTTATAATTGCTAGAAATTGTGATGTTCTCTCCTGTTTCAAAGATTGATCCTTTGTCTGATATAATTTCTAAGCTAGGTCTCTTTGAAAACACGGTATTTTAAGATATTCACAGTGAATTACCAAGAAACAACATAGGAAACCACTGTGAACGGTGAAGTCACATATAGATCCTTTGTTGTGTGAGGTGAAGCACACTACCCAAAAGACTCCAGCGTTCTTGAAACCAGTGTTTGCTCTTTAGTCTACTGTATCAACTCGAAAGCTCACTGAAGCATACAATGAAGCAGAACAACAACGGCACAGCAAGGGCATAATTCCATCTGTTGAAATCGTTTGATTATCTGTATATGGTGGTTAGAATTTCATCTGCTTGAAAACTGTTGCTGGCCTCCTTCGGAACACAGTCTTTATGAGTTAACAATAAGTGCAACAACAACTTTTAGAAAGACATACATGAGAACCAGATAGCATCTAATATCTTCAGTTCAAAGAGCTACATCTGTTCTATCAGAAGTACATGCGTTACTCTTCACGGAAAACAAGATATGTCCAGACATCGCTATCTCTGCTTCTGCATTCAATGGCAATGCCACCGGTAACTATCTCCCACAATGAATGCCATCACCGCACGGACAGTGAAGGGAAAGCAATAACTTCTGTTATAATTGCTAGAAATTGTGATGTTCTCTCCTGTTTCAAAGAATGATCCTTTGCCTGATATAATTTCTAAGCTAGGTCTCTTTGAAAACACGGTATTTTCAGATATTCACAGTGAATTACCAAGAAACAACATAGGAAACCACTGTGAACGGTGAAGTCACATATAGATCCTTTGGTGTGTCAGGTGAAGCACACTACCCAAAAGACTCCAGCGTTCTTGAAACCAGTGTTTGCTCTTTAGTCTACTGTATCAACTCGAAAGCTCACTGAAGCATACAATGAAGCAGAACAACAACGGCACTGCAAGGGCATAATTCCATCTGTTGAAATCGTTTGATTATCTGTATATGGAGGTTAGAATTTCATCTGGTTGAAAACTGTTGCTGGCCTCCTTTGGAACACAGTATTTATGAGTTAACAATAAGTGCAACAACAACTTTTAGAAAGACATACATGAGAACCAGATAGCATCTAATATCTTCAGTTCAAAGAGCTACATCTGTTCTATCAGAAGTACATGCGTTACTCTTCACGGAAAACAAGATATGTCCAGACATCGCTATCTCTTCTTCTGCATTCAATGGCAATGCCACCGGTAACTATCTCCCACAATGAATGCCATGACCGCCCGGACAGTGAAGGGAAAGCAATAACTTCTGTTATAATTGCTAGAAATTGTGACGTTCTCTCCTGTTTCAAAGAATGATCCTTTGCCTGATATAATTTCTAAGCTAGGTCTCTTTGAAAACACGGTATTTTCAGATATTCACAGTAAATTACCAAGAAACAACATAGGAAACCACTGTGAACGGTGAAGTCACATATAGATCCTTTGGTGTGTCAGGTGAAGCACACTACCCAAAAGACTCCAGCGTTCTTGAAACCAGTGTTTGCTCTTTAGTCTACTGTATCAACTCGAAAGCTCACTGAAGCATACAATGAAGCAGAACAACAACGGCACTGCAAGGGCATAATTCCATCTGTTGAAATCGTTTGATTATCTGTATATGGTGGTTAGAATTTCATCTGGTTGAAAACTGTTGCTGGCCTCCTTCGGAACACAGTCTTTATGAGTTAACAATAAGTGCAACAACAACTTTTAGAAAGACATACATGAGAACCAGATAGCATCTAATATCTTCAGTTCAAAGAGCTACATCTGTACTTTCAGTAGTACATGCGTTACTCTGCCCCGAAAACAAGATATGTCGAGACATCGCTATCTCTGCTTCTGCCTTCAATGGGAATGCCACCCGTCACTATCTCCCACAATGAATGCCATCACCGCACGGACAGGGAAGAGAAAGCAATAACTTCTGTTATAATTGCTAGAAATTGTGATGTTCTCTCCTGTTTCAAAGAATGATCCTTTGCCTGATATAATTTCTAAGCTAGGTCTCTTTGAAAACACGGTATTTTCAGATATTCACAGTAAATTACCAAGAAACAACATAGGAAACCACTGTGAACGGTGAAGTCACATATAGATTCTTTGGTGTGTCAGGTGAAGCACACTACCCAAAAGACTCCAGCGTTCTTGAAACCAGTGTTTGCTCTTTAGTCTACTGTATCAACTCGAAAGCTCACTGAAGCATACAATGAAGCAGAACAACAACGGCACTGCAAGGGCATAATTCCATCTGTTGAAATCGTTTGATTATCTGTATACGGTGGTTAGAATTTCATCTGGTTGAAAACTGTTGCTGGCCTCCTTCGGAACATAGTCTTTATCAGTTAACAATAAGTGCAACAACAACTTTTAGAAAGACATACATGAGAACCAGATAGCATCTAATATCTTCAGTTCAAAGAGCTACATCTGTACTTTCAGTAGTACATGCGTTACTCTGCCCCGAAAACAAGATATGTCGAGACATCGCTATCTCTGCTTCTGCCTTCAATGGGAATGCCACCCGTCACTATCTCCCACAATGAATGCCATCACCGCACGGACAGGGAAGAGAAAGCAATAACTTCTGTTATAATTGCTAGAAATTGTGATGTTCTCTCCTGTTTCAAAGATTGATCCTTTGCCTGATATAATTTCTAAGCTAGGTCTCTTGGAAAACACGGTATTTTCAGATATTCACAGTGAATTACCAAGAAACAACATAGGAAACCACTGTGAACGGTGAAGTGACATATAGATCCTTTGGTGTGTCAGGTGAAGCACACTACCCAAAAGACTCCAGCGTTCTTGAAACCAGTGTTTGCTTTTTAGTCTACTGTATCAACTCGAAAGCTCACTGAAGCATACAATGAAGCAGAACAACAACGGCACAGCAAGGGCATAATTCCATCTGTTGAAATCGTTTGATTATCTGTATATGGTGGTTAGAATTTCATCTGGTTGAAAACTGTTGCTGGCCTCCTTCGGAACACAGTCTTTATGAGTTAACAATAAGTGCAACAACAACTTTTAGAAAGACATACATGAGAACCAGATAGCATCTAATATCTTCAGTTCAAAGAGCTACATCTGTTCTATCAGAAGTACATGCGTTACTCTGCAAGGAAAACAAGATATGTCCAGACATCGCTATCTCTGCTTCTGCATTCAATGGCAATGCCACCGGTAACTATCTCCCACAATTAATGACATCTCCGCACGGACAGTGAAGGGAAAGCAATAACTTCTGTTATAATTGCTAGAAATTGTGATGTTCTCTCCTGTTTCAAAGAATGATCCTTTGCCTGATATAATTTCTAAGCTAGGTCTCTTTGAAAACACGGTATATTCAGATATTCACAGTGAATTACCAAGAAACAACATAGGAAACCACTGTGAACGGTGAAGTGACATATAGATCCTTTGGTGTGTCAGGTGAAGCACACTACCCAAAAGACTCCAGCGTTCTTGAAACCAGTGTTTGCTCTTTAGTCTACTGTATCAACTCGAAAGGTCACTGAAGCATACAATGAAGCAGAACAACAACGGCACTGCAAGGGCATAATTCCATCTGTTGAAATCGTTTGATTATCTGTATATGGTGGTTAGAATTTCATCTGGTTGAAAACTGTTGCTGGCCTCCTTCGGAACACAGTCTTTATGAGTTAACAATAAGTGCAACAACAACTTTTAGAAAGACATACATGAGAACCAGATAGCATCTAATATCTTCAGTTCAAAGAGCTACATCTGTACTTTCAGTTGTACATGCGTTACTCTGCCCCGAAAACAAGATATGTCGAGACATCGCTATCTCTGCTTCTGCCTTCAATGGGAATGCCACCGGTCACTATCTCCCACAATGAATGCCATCACCGCACGGACAGGGAAGAGAAAGCAATAACTTCTGTTATAATTGCTAGAAATTGTGATGTTCTCTCCTGTTTCAAAGATTGATCCTTTGTCTGATATAATTTCTAAGCTAGGTCTCTTTGAAAACACGGTATTTTAAGATATTCACAGTGAATTACCAAGAAACAACATAGGAAACCACTGTGAACGGTGAAGTCACATATAGATCCTTTGTTGTGTGAGGTGAAGCACACTACCCAAAAGACTCCAGCGTTCTTGAAACCAGTGTTTGCTCTTTAGTCTACTGTATCAACTCGAAAGCTCACTGAAGCATACAATGAAGCAGAACAACAACGGCACAGCAAGGGCATAATTCCATCTGTTGAAATCGTTTGATTATCTGTATATGGTGGTTAGAATTTCATCTGCTTGAAAACTGTTGCTGGCCTCCTTCGGAACACAGTCTTTATGAGTTAACAATAAGTGCAACAACAACTTTTAGAAAGACATACATGAGAACCAGATAGCATCTAATATCTTCAGTTCAAAGAGCTACATCTGTTCTATCAGAAGTACATGCGTTACTCTTCACGGAAAACAAGATATGTCCAGACATCGCTATCTCTGCTTCTGCATTCAATGGCAATGCCACCGGTAACTATCTCCCACAATGAATGCCATCACCGCACGGACAGTGAAGGGAAAGCAATAACTTCTGTTATAATTGCTAGAAATTGTGATGTTCTCTCCTGTTTCAAAGAATGATCCTTTGCCTGATATAATTTCTAAGCTAGGTCTCTTTGAAAACACGGTATTTTCAGATATTCACAGTGAATTACCAAGAAACAACATAGGAAACCACTGTGAACGGTGAAGTCACATATAGATCCTTTGGTGTGTCAGGTGAAGCACACTACCCAAAAGACTCCAGCGTTCTTGAAACCAGTGTTTGCTCTTTAGTCTACTGTATCAACTCGAAAGCTCACTGAAGCATACAATGAAGCAGAACAACAACGGCACTGCAAGGGCATAATTCCATCTGTTGAAATCGTTTGATTATCTGTATATGGAGGTTAGAATTTCATCTGGTTGAAAACTGTTGCTGGCCTCCTTTGGAACACAGTATTTATGAGTTAACAATAAGTGCAACAACAACTTTTAGAAAGACATACATGAGAACCAGATAGCATCTAATATCTTCAGTTCAAAGAGCTACATCTGTACTTTCAGTAGTACATGCGTTACTCTGCCCCGAAAACAAGATATGTCGAGACATCGCTATCTCTGCTTCTGCTTTCAATGGGAATGCCACCTGTCACTATCTCCCACAATGAATGCCATCACCGCACGGAGAGGGAATAGAAAGCAATAACTTCTGTTATAATTGCTAGAAATTGTGATGTTCTCTCCTGTTTCAAAGATTGATCCTTTGCCTGATATAATTTCTAAGCTAGGTCTCTTGGAAAACACGGTATTTTCAGATATTCACAGTGAATTACCAAGAAACAACATAGGAAACCACTGTGAACGGTGAAGTGACATATAGATCCTTTGGTGTGTCAGGTGAAGCACACTACCCAAAAGACTCCAGCGTTCTTGAAACCAGTGTTTGCTCTTTAGTCTACTGTATCAACTCGAAAGCTCACTGAAGCATACAATGAAGCAGAACAACAACGGCACAGCAAGGGCATAATTCCATCTGTTGAAATCGTTTGATTATCTGTATATGGTGGTTAGAATTTCATCTGGTTGAAAACTGTTGCTGGCCTCCTTCGGAACACAGTCTTTATGAGTTAACAATAAGTGCAACAACAACTTTTAGAAAGATATACATGAGAACCAGATAGCATCTAATATCTTCAGTTCAAAGAGCTACATCTGTTCTATCAGAAGTACATGCGTTACTCTTCACGGAAAACAAGATATGTCCAGACATCGCTATCTCTTCTTCTGCATTCAATGGCAATGCCACCGGTAACTATCTCCCACAATGAATGCCATGACCGCCCGGACAGTGAAGGGAAAGCAATAACTTCTGTTATAATTGCTAGAAATTGTGACGTTCTCTCCTGTTTCAAAGAATGATCCTTTGCCTGATATAATTTCTAAGCTAGGTCTCTTTGAAAACACGGTATTTTCAGATATTCACAGTAAATTACCAAGAAACAACATAGGAAACCACTGTGAACGGTGAAGTCACATATAGATCCTTTGGTGTGTCAGGTGAAGCACACTACCCAAAAGACTCCAGCGTTCTTGAAACCAGTGTTTGCTCTTTAGTCTACTGTATCAACTCGAAAGCTCACTGAAGCATACAATGAAGCAGAACAACAACGGCACTGCAAGGGCATAATTCCATCTGTTGAAATCGTTTGATTATCTGTATATGGTGGTTAGAATTTCATCTGGTTGAAAACTGTTGCTGGCCTCCTTCGGAACACAGTCTTTATGAGTTAACAATAAGTGCAACAACAACTTTTAGAAAGACATACATGAGAACCAGATAGCATCTAATATCTTCAGTTCAAAGAGCTACATCTGTACTTTCAGTAGTACATGCGTTACTCTGCCCCGAAAACAAGATATGTCGAGACATCGCTATCTCTGCTTCTGCCTTCAATGGGAATGCCACCCGTCACTATCTCCCACAATGAATGCCATCACCGCACGGACAGGGAAGAGAAAGCAATAACTTCTGTTATAATTGCTAGAAATTGTGATGTTCTCTCCTGTTTCAAAGAATGATCCTTTGCCTGATATAATTTCTAAGCTAGGTCTCTTTGAAAACACGGTATTTTCAGATATTCACAGTAAATTACCAAGAAACAACATAGGAAACCACTGTGAACGGTGAAGTCACATATAGATTCTTTGGTGTGTCAGGTGAAGCACACTACGCAAAAGACTCCAGCGTTCTTGAAACCAGTGTTTGCTCTTTAGTCTACTGTATCAACTCGAAAGCTCACTGAAGCATACAATGAAGCAGAACAAAAACGGCACTGCAAGGGCATAATTCCATCTGTTGAAATCGTTTGATTATCTGTATACGGTGGTTAGAATTTCATCTGGTTGAAAACTGTTGCTGGCCTCCTTCGGAACATAGTCTTTATCAGTTAACAATAAGTGCAACAACAACTTTTAGAAAGACATACATGAGAACCAGATAGCATCTAATATCTTCAGTTCAAAGAGCTACATCTGTACTTTCAGTAGTACATGCGTTACTCTGCCCCGAAAACAAGATATGTCGAGACATCGCTATCTCTGCTTCTGCCTTCAATGGGAATGCCACCCGTCACTATCTCCCACAATGAATGCCATCACCGCACGGACAGGGAAGAGAAAGCAATAACTTCTGTTATAATTGCTAGAAATTGTGATGTTCTCTCCTGTTTCAAAGATTGATCCTTTGCCTGATATAATTTCTAAGCTAGGTCTCTTGGAAAACACGGTATTTTCAGATATTCACAGTGAATTACCAAGAAACAACATAGGAAACCACTGTGAACGGTGAAGTGACATATAGATCCTTTGGTGTGTCAGGTGAAGCACACTACCCAAAAGACTCCAGCGTTCTTGAAACCAGTGTTTGCTTTTTAGTCTACTGTATCAACTCGAAAGCTCACTGAAGCATACAATGAAGCAGAACAACAACGGCACAGCAAGGGCATAATTCCATCTGTTGAAATCGTTTGATTATCTGTATATGGTGGTTAGAATTTCATCTGGTTGAAAACTGTTGCTGGCCTCCTTCGGAACACAGTCTTTATGAGTTAACAATAAGTGCAACAACAACTTTTAGAAAGACATACATGAGAACCAGATAGCATCTAATATCTTCAGTTCAAAGAGCTACATCTGTTCTATCAGAAGTACATGCGTTACTCTGCACGGAAAACCAGATATGTCCAGACATCGCTATCTCTGCTTCTGCATTCAATGGCAATGCCACCGGTAACTATCTCCCACAATGAATGCCATCACCGCACGGACAGTGAAGGGAAAGCAATAACTTCTGTTATAATTGCTAGAAATTGTGATGTTCTCTCCTGTTTCAAAGAATGATCCTTTGCCTGATATAATTTCTAAGCTAGGTCTCTTTGAAAACACGGTATTTTCAGATATTCACAGTGAATTACCAAGAAACAACATAGGAAACCACTGTGAACGGTGAAGTCACATATAGATCCTTTGGTGTGTCAGGTGAAGCACACTACCCAAAAGACTCCAGCGTTCTTGAAACCAGTGTTTGCTCTTTAGTCTACTGTATCAACTCGAAAGCTCACTGAAGCATACAATGAAGCAGAACAACAACGGCACTGCAAGGGCATAATTCCATCTGTTGAAATCGTTTGTTTATCTGTATATGGAGGTTAGAATTTCATCTGGTTGAAAACTGTTGCTGGCCTCCTTTGGAACACAGTATTTATGAGTTAACAATAAGTGCAACAACAACTTTTAGAAAGACATACATGAGAACCAGATAGCATCTAATATCTTCAGTTCAAAGAGCTACATCTGTACTTTCAGTAGTACATGCGTTACTCTGCCCCGAAAACAAGATATGTCGAGACATCGCTATCTCTGCTTCTGCCTTCAATGGGAATGCCACCTGTCACTATCTCCCACAATGAATGCCATCACCGCACGGAGAGGGAATAGAAAGCAATAACTTCTGTTATAATTGCTAGAAATTGTGATGTTCTCTACTGTTTCAAAGATTGATCCTTTGCCTGATATAATTTCTAAGCTAGGTCTCTTGGAAAACACGGTATTTTCAGATATTCACAGTGAATTACCAAGAAACAACATAGGAAACCACTGTGAACGGTGAAGTGACATATAGATCCTTTGGTGTGTCAGGTGAAGCACACTACCCAAAAGACTCCAGCGTTCTTGAAACCAGTGTTTGCTCTTTAGTCTACTGTACCAACTCGAAAGCTCACTGAAGCATACAATGAAGCAGAACAACAACGGCACAGCAAGGGCATAATTCCATCTGTTGAAATCGTTTGATTATCTGTATATGGTGGTTAGAATTTCATCTGGTTGAAAACTGTTGCTGGCCTCCTTCGGAACACAGTCTTTATGAGTTAACAATAAGTGCAACAACAACTTTTAGAAAGACATACATGAGAACCAGATAGCATCTAATATCTTCAGTTCAAAGAGCTACATCTGTTCTATCAGAAGTACATGCGTTACTCTTCACGGAAAACAAGATATGTCCAGACATCGCTATCTCTTCTTCTGCATTCAATGGCAATGCCACCGGTAACTATCTCCCACAATGAATGCCATGACCGCCCGGACAGTGAAGGGAAAGCAATAACTTCTGTTATAATTGCTAGAAATTGTGACGTTCTCTCCTGTTTCAAAGAATGATCCTTTGCCTGATATAATTTCTAAGCTAGGTCTCTTTGAAAACACGGTATTTTCAGATATTCACAGTAAATTACCAAGAAACAACATAGGAAACCACTGTGAACGGTGAAGTCACATATAGATCCTTTGGTGTGTCAGGTGAAGCACACTACCCAAAAGACTCCAGAGTTCTTGAAACCAGTGTTTGCTCTTTAGTCTACTGTATCAACTCGAAAGCTCACTGAAGCATACAATGAAGCAGAACAACAACGGCACTGCAAGGGCATAATTCCATCTGTTGAAATCATTTGATTATCTGTATATGGTGGTTAGAATTTCATCTGGTTGAAAACTGTTGCTGGCCTCCTTCGGAACACAGTCTTTATGAGTTAACAATAAGTGCAACAACAACTTTTAGAAAGACATACATGAGAACCAGATAGCATCTAATATCTTCAGTTCAAAGAGCTACATCTGTACTTTCAGTAGTACATGCGTTACTCTGCCCCGAAAACAAGATATGTCGAGACATCGCTATCTCTGCTTCTGCCTTCAATGGGAATGCCACCCGTCACTATCTCCCACAATGAATGCCATCACCGCACGGACAGGGAAGAGAAAGCAATAACTTCTGTTATAATTGCTAGAAATTGTGATGTTCTCTCCTGTTTCAAAGAATGATCCTTTGCCTGATATAATTTCTAAGCTAGGTCTCTTTGAAAACACGGTATTTTCAGATATTCACAGTAAATTACCAAGAAACAACATAGGAAACCACTGTGAACGGTGAAGTCACATATAGATTCTTTGGTGTGTCAGGTGAAGCACACTACCCAAAAGACTCCAGCGTTCTTGAAACCAGTGTTTGCTCTTTAGTCTACTGTATCAACTCGAAAGCTCACTGAAGCATACAATGAAGCAGAACAAAAACGGCACTGCAAGGGCATAATTCCATCTGTTGAAATCGTTTGATTATCTGTATACGGTGGTTAGAATTTCATCTGGTTGAAAACTGTTGCTGGCCTCCTTCGGAACATAGTCTTTATCAGTTAACAATAAGTGCAACAACAACTTTTAGAAAGACATACATGAGAACCAGATAGCATCTAATATCTTCAGTTCAAAGAGCTACATCTGTACTTTCAGTAGTACATGCGTTACTCTGCCCCGAAAACAAGATATGTCGAGACATCGCTATCTCTGCTTCTGCCTTCAATGGGAATGCCACCCGTCACTATCTCCCACAATGAATGCCATCACCGCACGGACAGGGAAGAGAAAGCAATAACTTCTGTTATAATTGCTAGAAATTGTGATGTTCTCTCCTGTTTCAAAGATTGATCCTTTGCCTGATATAATTTCTAAGCTAGGTCTCTTGGAAAACACGGTATTTTCAGATATTCACAGTGAATTACCAAGAAACAACATAGGAAACCACTGTGAACGGTGAAGTGACATATAGATCCTTTGGTGTGTCAGGTGAAGCACACTACCCAAAAGACTCCAGCGTTCTTGAAACCAGTGTTTGCTTTTTAGTCTACTGTATCAACTCGAAAGCTCACTGAAGCATACAATGAAGCAGAACAACAACGGCACAGCAAGGGCATAATTCCATCTGTTGAAATCGTTTGATTATCTGTATATGGTGGTTAGAATTTCATCTGGTTGAAAACTGTTGCTGGCCTCCTTCGGAACACAGTCTTTATGAGTTAACAATAAGTGCAACAACAACTTTTAGAAAGACATACATGAGAACCAGATAGCATCTAATATCTTCAGTTCAAAGAGCTACATCTGTTCTATCAGAAGTACATGCGTTACTCTGCAAGGAAAACAAGATATGTCCAGACATCGCTATCTCTGCTTCTGCATTCAATGGCAATGCCACCGGTAACTATCTCCCACAATTAATGACATCTCCGCACGGACAGTGAAGGGAAAGCAATAACTTCTGTTATAATTGCTAGAAATTGTGATGTTCTCTCCTGTTTCAAAGAATGATCCTTTGCCTGATATAATTTCTAAGCTAGGTCTCTTTGAAAACACGGTATATTCAGATATTCACAGTGAATTACCAAGAAACAACATAGGAAACCACTGTGAACGGTGAAGTCACATATAGATCCTTTGGTGTGTCAGGTGAAGCACACTACCCAAAAGACTCCAGCGTTCTTGAAACCAGTGTTTGCTCTTTAGTCTACTGTATCAACTCGAAAGCTCACTGAAGCATACAATGAAGCAGAACAACAACGGCACTGCAAGGGCATAATTCCATCTGTTGAAATCGTTTGTTTATCTGTATATGGAGGTTAGAATTTCATCTGGTTGAAAACTGTTGCTGGCCTCCTTTGGAACACAGTATTTATGAGTTAACAATAAGTGCAACAACAACTTTTAGAAAGACATACATGAGAACCAGATAGCATCTAATATCTTCAGTTCAAAGAGCTACATCTGTACTTTCAGTAGTACATGCGTTACTCTGCCCCGAAAACAAGATATGTCGAGACATCGCTATCTCTGCTTCTGCCTTCAATGGGAATGCCACCTGTCACTATCTCCCACAATGAATGCCATCACCGCACGGAGAGGGAATAGAAAGCAATAACTTCTGTTATAATTGCTAGAAATTGTGATGTTCTCTACTGTTTCAAAGATTGATCCTTTGCCTGATATAATTTCTAAGCTAGGTCTCTTGGAAAACACGGTATTTTCAGATATTCACAGTGAATTACCAAGAAACAACATAGGAAACCACTGTGAACGGTGAAGTGACATATAGATCCTTTGGTGTGTCAGGTGAAGCACACTACCCAAAAGACTCCAGCGTTCTTGAAACCAGTGTTTGCTCTTTAGTCTACTGTACCAACTCGAAAGCTCACTGAAGCATACAATGAAGCAGAACAACAACGGCACAGCAAGGGCATAATTCCATCTGTTGAAATCGTTTGATTATCTGTATATGGTGGTTAGAATTTCATCTGGTTGAAAACTGTTGCTGGCCTCCTTCGGAACACAGTCTTTATGAGTTAACAATAAGTGCAACAACAACTTTTAGAAAGACATACATGAGAACCAGATAGCATCTAATATCTTCAGTTCAAAGAGCTACATCTGTTCTATCAGAAGTACATGCGTTACTCTTCACGGAAAACAAGATATGTCCAGACATCGCTATCTCTTCTTCTGCATTCAATGGCAATGCCACCGGTAACTATCTCCCACAATGAATGCCATGACCGCCCGGACAGTGAAGGGAAAGCAATAACTTCTGTTATAATTGCTAGAAATTGTGACGTTCTCTCCTGTTTCAAAGAATGATCCTTTGCCTGATATAATTTCTAAGCTAGGTCTCTTTGAAAACACGGTATTTTCAGATATTCACAGTAAATTACCAAGAAACAACATAGGAAACCACTGTGAACGGTGAAGTCACATATAGATCCTTTGGTGTGTCAGGTGAAGCACACTACCCAAAAGACTCCAGAGTTCTTGAAACCAGTGTTTGCTCTTTAGTCTACTGTATCAACTCGAAAGCTCACTGAAGCATACAATGAAGCAGAACAACAACGGCACTGCAAGGGCATAATTCCATCTGTTGAAATCATTTGATTATCTGTATATGGTGGTTAGAATTTCATCTGGTTGAAAACTGTTGCTGGCCTCCTTCGGAACACAGTCTTTATGAGTTAACAATAAGTGCAACAACAACTTTTAGAAAGACATACATGAGAACCAGATAGCATCTAATATCTTCAGTTCAAAGAGCTACATCTGTACTTTCAGTAGTACATGCGTTACTCTGCCCCGAAAACAAGATATGTCGAGACATCGCTATCTCTGCTTCTGCCTTCAATGGGAATGCCACCCGTCACTATCTCCCACAATGAATGCCATCACCGCACGGACAGGGAAGAGAAAGCAATAACTTCTGTTATAATTGCTAGAAATTGTGATGTTCTCTCCTGTTTCAAAGAATGATCCTTTGCCTGATATAATTTCTAAGCTAGGTCTCTTTGAAAACACGGTATTTTCAGATATTCACAGTAAATTACCAAGAAACAACATAGGAAACCACTGTGAACGGTGAAGTCACATATAGATTCTTTGGTGTGTCAGGTGAAGCACACTACCCAAAAGACTCCAGCGTTCTTGAAACCAGTGTTTGCTCTTTAGTCTACTGTATCAACTCGAAAGCTCACTGAAGCATACAATGAAGCAGAACAAAAACGGCACTGCAAGGGCATAATTCCATCTGTTGAAATCGTTTGATTATCTGTATACGGTGGTTAGAATTTCATCTGGTTGAAAACTGTTGCTGGCCTCCTTCGGAACATAGTCTTTATCAGTTAACAATAAGTGCAACAACAACTTTTAGAAAGACATACATGAGAACCAGATAGCATCTAATATCTTCAGTTCAAAGAGCTACATCTGTACTTTCAGTAGTACATGCGTTACTCTGCCCCGAAAACAAGATATGTCGAGACATCGCTATCTCTGCTTCTGCCTTCAATGGGAATGCCACCCGTCACTATCTCCCACAATGAATGCCATCACCGCACGGACAGGGAAGAGAAAGCAATAACTTCTGTTATAATTGCTAGAAATTGTGATGTTCTCTCCTGTTTCAAAGATTGATCCTTTGCCTGATATAATTTCTAAGCTAGGTCTCTTGGAAAACACGGTATTTTCAGATATTCACAGTGAATTACCAAGAAACAACATAGGAAACCACTGTGAACGGTGAAGTGACATATAGATCCTTTGGTGTGTCAGGTGAAGCACACTACCCAAAAGACTCCAGCGTTCTTGAAACCAGTGTTTGCTTTTTAGTCTACTGTATCAACTCGAAAGCTCACTGAAGCATACAATGAAGCAGAACAACAACGGCACAGCAAGGGCATAATTCCATCTGTTGAAATCGTTTGATTATCTGTATATGGTGGTTAGAATTTCATCTGGTTGAAAACTGTTGCTGGCCTCCTTCGGAACACAGTCTTTATGAGTTAACAATAAGTGCAACAACAACTTTTAGAAAGACATACATGAGAACCAGATAGCATCTAATATCTTCAGTTCAAAGAGCTACATCTGTTCTATCAGAAGTACATGCGTTACTCTGCCCCGAAAACAAGATATGTCGAGACATCGCTATCTCTGCTTCTGCCTTCAATGGGAATGCCACCTGTCACTATCTCCCACAATGAATGCCATCACCGCACGGAGAGGGAATAGAAAGCAATAACTTCTGTTATAATTGCTAGAAATTGTGATGTTCTCTACTGTTTCAAAGATTGATCCTTTGCCTGATATAATTTCTAAGCTAGGTCTCTTGGAAAACACGGTATTTTCAGATATTCACAGTGAATTACCAAGAAACAACATAGGAAACCACTGTGAACGGTGAAGTGACATATAGATCCTTTGGTGTGTCAGGTGAAGCACACTACCCAAAAGACTCCAGCGTTCTTGAAACCAGTGTTTGCTCTTTAGTCTACTGTACCAACTCGAAAGCTCACTGAAGCATACAATGAAGCAGAACAACAACGGCACAGCAAGGGCATAATTCCATCTGTTGAAATCGTTTGATTATCTGTATATGGTGGTTAGAATTTCATCTGGTTGAAAACTGTTGCTGGCCTCCTTCGGAACACAGTCTTTATGAGTTAACAATAAGTGCAACAACAACTTTTAGAAAGACATACATGAGAACCAGATAGCATCTAATATCTTCAGTTCAAAGAGCTACATCTGTTCTATCAGAAGTACATGCGTTACTCTTCACGGAAAACAAGATATGTCCAGACATCGCTATCTCTTCTTCTGCATTCAATGGCAATGCCACCGGTAACTATCTCCCACAATGAATGCCATGACCGCCCGGACAGTGAAGGGAAAGCAATAACTTCTGTTATAATTGCTAGAAATTGTGACGTTCTCTCCTGTTTCAAAGAATGATCCTTTGCCTGATATAATTTCTAAGCTAGGTCTCTTTGAAAACACGGTATTTTCAGATATTCACAGTAAATTACCAAGAAACAACATAGGAAACCACTGTGAACGGTGAAGTCACATATAGATCCTTTGGTGTGTCAGGTGAAGCACACTACCCAAAAGACTCCAGAGTTCTTGAAACCAGTGTTTGCTCTTTAGTCTACTGTATCAACTCGAAAGCTCACTGAAGCATACAATGAAGCAGAACAACAACGGCACTGCAAGGGCATAATTCCATCTGTTGAAATCATTTGATTATCTGTATATGGTGGTTAGAATTTCATCTGGTTGAAAACTGTTGCTGGCCTCCTTCGGAACACAGTCTTTATGAGTTAACAATAAGTGCAACAACAACTTTTAGAAAGACATACATGAGAACCAGATAGCATCTAATATCTTCAGTTCAAAGAGCTACATCTGTACTTTCAGTAGTACATGCGTTACTCTGCCCCGAAAACAAGATATGTCGAGACATCGCTATCTCTGCTTCTGCCTTCAATGGGAATGCCACCCGTCACTATCTCCCACAATGAATGCCATCACCGCACGGACAGGGAAGAGAAAGCAATAACTTCTGTTATAATTGCTAGAAATTGTGATGTTCTCTCCTGTTTCAAAGAATGATCCTTTGCCTGATATAATTTCTAAGCTAGGTCTCTTTGAAAACACGGTATTTTCAGATATTCACAGTAAATTACCAAGAAACAACATAGGAAACCACTGTGAACGGTGAAGTCACATATAGATTCTTTGGTGTGTCAGGTGAAGCACACTACCCAAAAGACTCCAGCGTTCTTGAAACCAGTGTTTGCTCTTTAGTCTACTGTATCAACTCGAAAGCTCACTGAAGCATACAATGAAGCAGAACAAAAACGGCACTGCAAGGGCATAATTCCATCTGTTGAAATCGTTTGATTATCTGTATACGGTGGTTAGAATTTCATCTGGTTGAAAACTGTTGCTGGCCTCCTTCGGAACATAGTCTTTATCAGTTAACAATAAGTGCAACAACAACTTTTAGAAAGACATACATGAGAACCAGATAGCATCTAATATCTTCAGTTCAAAGAGCTACATCTGTACTTTCAGTAGTACATGCGTTACTCTGCCCCGAAAACAAGATATGTCGAGACATCGCTATCTCTGCTTCTGCCTTCAATGGGAATGCCACCCGTCACTATCTCCCACAATGAATGCCATCACCGCACGGACAGGGAAGAGAAAGCAATAACTTCTGTTATAATTGCTAGAAATTGTGATGTTCTCTCCTGTTTCAAAGATTGATCCTTTGCCTGATATAATTTCTAAGCTAGGTCTCTTGGAAAACACGGTATTTTCAGATATTCACAGTGAATTACCAAGAAACAACATAGGAAACCACTGTGAACGGTGAAGTGACATATAGATCCTTTGGTGTGTCAGGTGAAGCACACTACCCAAAAGACTCCAGCGTTCTTGAAACCAGTGTTTGCTTTTTAGTCTACTGTATCAACTCGAAAGCTCACTGAAGCATACAATGAAGCAGAACAACAACGGCACAGCAAGGGCATAATTCCATCTGTTGAAATCGTTTGATTATCTGTATATGGTGGTTAGAATTTCATCTGGTTGAAAACTGTTGCTGGCCTCCTTCGGAACACAGTCTTTATGAGTTAACAATAAGTGCAACAACAACTTTTAGAAAGACATACATGAGAACCAGATAGCATCTAATATCTTCAGTTCAAAGAGCTACATCTGTTCTATCAGAAGTACATGCGTTACTCTGCAAGGAAAACAAGATATGTCCAGACATCGCTATCTCTGCTTCTGCATTCAATGGCAATGCCACCGGTAACTATCTCCCAGAATTAATGACATCTCCGCACGACAGTGAAGGGAAAGCAATAACTTCTGTTATAATTGCTAGAAATTGTGATGTTCTCTCCTGTTTCAAAGAATGATCCTTTGCCTGATATAATTTCTAAGCTAGGTCTCTTTGAAAACACGGTATATTCAGATATTCACAGTGAATTACCAAGAAACAACATAGGAAACCACTGTGAACGGTGAAGTGACATATAGATCCTTTGGTGTGTCAGGTGAAGCACACTACCCAAAAGACTCCAGCGTTCTTGAAACCAGTGTTTGCTCTTTAGTCTACTGTATCAACTCGAAAGGTCACTGAAGCATACAATGAAGCAGAACAACAACGGCACTGCAAGGGCATAATTCCATCTGTTGAAATCGTTTGATTATCTGTATATGGTGGTTAGAATTTCATCTGGTTGAAAACTGTTGCTGGCCTCCTTCGGAACACAGTCTTTATGAGTTAACAATAAGTGCAACAACAACTTTTAGAAAGACATACATGAGAACCAGATAGCATCTAATATCTTCAGTTCAAAGAGCTACATCTGTACTTTCAGTTGTACATGCGTTACTCTGCCCCGAAAACAAGATATGTCGAGACATCGCTATCTCTGCTTCTGCCTTCAATGGGAATGCCACCCGTCACTATCTCCCACAATGAATGCCATCACCGCACGGACAGGGAAGAGAAAGCAATAACTTCTGTTATAATTGCTAGAAATTGTGATGTTCTCTCCTGTTTCAAAGATTGATCCTTTGTCTGATATAATTTCTAAGCTAGGTCTCTTTGAAAACACGGTATTTTCAGATATTCACAGTGAATTACCAAGAAACAACATAGGAAACCACTGTGAACGGTGAAGTCACATATAGATCCTTTGTTGTGTCAGGTGAAGCACACTACCCAAAAGACTCCAGCGTTCTTGAAACCAGTGTTTGCTCTTTAGTCTACTGTATCAACTCGAAAGCTCACTGAAGCATACAATGAAGCAGAACAACAACGGCACAGCAAGGGCATAATTCCATCTGTTGAAATCGTTTGATTATCTGTATATGGTGGTTAGAATTTCATCTGGTTGAAAACTGTTGCTGGCCTCCTTCGGAACACAGTCTTTATGAGTTAACAATAAGTGCAACAACAACTTTTAGAAAGACATACATGAGAACCAGATAGCATCTAATATCTTCAGTTCAAAGAGCTACATCTGTTCTATCAGAAGTACATGCGTTACTCTGCACGGAAAACAAGATATGTCCAGACATCGCTATCTCTGCTTCTGCATTCAATGGCAATGCCACCGGTAACTATCTCCCACAATGAATGCCATCACCGCACGGACAGTGAAGGGAAAGCAATAACTTCTGTTATAATTGCTAGAAATTGTGATGTTCTCTCCTGTTTCAAAGAATGATCCTTTGCCTGATATAATTTCTAAGCTAGGTCTCTTTGAAAACACGGTATTTTCAGATATTCACAGTGAATTACCAAGAAACAACATAGGAAACCACTGTGAACGGTGAAGTCACATATAGATCCTTTGGTGTGTGAGGTGAAGCACACTACCCAAAAGACTCCAGCGTTCTTGAAACCAGTGTTTGCTCTTTAGTCTACTGTATCAACTCGAAAGCTCACTGAAGCATACAATGAAGCAGAACAACAACGGCACTGCAAGGGCATAATTCCATCTGTTGAAATCGTTTGATTATCTGTATATGGTGGTTAGAATTTCATCTGGTTGAAAACTGTTGCTGGCCTCCTTCGGAACACAGTCTTTATGAGTTAACAATAAGTGCAACAACAACTTTTAGAAAGACATACATGAGAACCAGATAGCATCTAATATCTTCAGTTCAAAGAGCTACATCTGTTCTATCAGAAGTACATGCGTTACTCTGCAAGGAAAACAAGATATGTCCAGACATCGCTATCTCTGCTTCTGCATTCAATGGCAATGCCACCGGTAACTATCTCCCACAATTAATGACATCTCCGCACGGACAGTGAAGGGAAAGCAATAACTTCTGTTATAATTGCTAGAAATTGTGATGTTCTCTCCTGTTTCAAAGAATGATCCTTTGCCTGATATAATTTCTAAGCTAGGTCTCTTTGAAAACACGGTATATTCAGATATTCACAGTGAATTACCAAGAAACAACATAGGAAACCACTGTGAACGGTGAAGTCACATATAGATCCTTTGGTGTGTCAGGTGAAGCACACTACCCAAAAGACTCCAGCGTTCTTGAAACCAGTGTTTGCTCTTTAGTCTACTGTATCAACTCGAAAGCTCACTGAAGCATACAATGAAGCAGAACAACAACGGCACTGCAAGGGCATAATTCCATCTGTTGAAATCGTTTGTTTATCTGTATATGGAGGTTAGAATTTCATCTGGTTGAAAACTGTTGCTGGCCTCCTTTGGAACACAGTATTTATGAGTTAACAATAAGTGCAACAACAACTTTTAGAAAGACATACATGAGAACCAGATAGCATCTAATATCTTCAGTTCAAAGAGCTACATCTGTACTTTCAGTAGTACATGCGTTACTCTGCCCCGAAAACAAGATATGTCGAGACATCGCTATCTCTGCTTCTGCCTTCAATGGGAATGCCACCTGTCACTATCTCCCACAATGAATGCCATCACCGCACGGAGAGGGAATAGAAAGCAATAACTTCTGTTATAATTGCTAGAAATTGTGATGTTCTCTACTGTTTCAAAGATTGATCCTTTGCCTGATATAATTTCTAAGCTAGGTCTCTTGGAAAACACGGTATTTTCAGATATTCACAGTGAATTACCAAGAAACAACATAGGAAACCACTGTGAACGGTGAAGTGACATATAGATCCTTTGGTGTGTCAGGTGAAGCACACTACCCAAAAGACTCCAGCGTTCTTGAAACCAGTGTTTGCTCTTTAGTCTACTGTACCAACTCGAAAGCTCACTGAAGCATACAATGAAGCAGAACAACAACGGCACAGCAAGGGCATAATTCCATCTGTTGAAATCGTTTGATTATCTGTATATGGTGGTTAGAATTTCATCTGGTTGAAAACTGTTGCTGGCCTCCTTCGGAACACAGTCTTTATGAGTTAACAATAAGTGCAACAACAACTTTTAGAAAGACATACATGAGAACCAGATAGCATCTAATATCTTCAGTTCAAAGAGCTACATCTGTTCTATCAGAAGTACATGCGTTACTCTTCACGGAAAACAAGATATGTCCAGACATCGCTATCTCTTCTTCTGCATTCAATGGCAATGCCACCGGTAACTATCTCCCACAATGAATGCCATGACCGCCCGGACAGTGAAGGGAAAGCAATAACTTCTGTTATAATTGCTAGAAATTGTGACGTTCTCTCCTGTTTCAAAGAATGATCCTTTGCCTGATATAATTTCTAAGCTAGGTCTCTTTGAAAACACGGTATTTTCAGATATTCACAGTAAATTACCAAGAAACAACATAGGAAACCACTGTGAACGGTGAAGTCACATATAGATCCTTTGGTGTGTCAGGTGAAGCACACTACCCAAAAGACTCCAGAGTTCTTGAAACCAGTGTTTGCTCTTTAGTCTACTGTATCAACTCGAAAGCTCACTGAAGCATACAATGAAGCAGAACAACAACGGCACTGCAAGGGCATAATTCCATCTGTTGAAATCATTTGATTATCTGTATATGGTGGTTAGAATTTCATCTGGTTGAAAACTGTTGCTGGCCTCCTTCGGAACACAGTCTTTATGAGTTAACAATAAGTGCAACAACAACTTTTAGAAAGACATACATGAGAACCAGATAGCATCTAATATCTTCAGTTCAAAGAGCTACATCTGTACTTTCAGTAGTACATGCGTTACTCTGCCCCGAAAACAAGATATGTCGAGACATCGCTATCTCTGCTTCTGCCTTCAATGGGAATGCCACCCGTCACTATCTCCCACAATGAATGCCATCACCGCACGGACAGGGAAGAGAAAGCAATAACTTCTGTTATAATTGCTAGAAATTGTGATGTTCTCTCCTGTTTCAAAGAATGATCCTTTGCCTGATATAATTTCTAAGCTAGGTCTCTTTGAAAACACGGTATTTTCAGATATTCACAGTAAATTACCAAGAAACAACATAGGAAACCACTGTGAACGGTGAAGTCACATATAGATCCTTTGGTGTGTCAGGTGAAGCACACTACCCAAAAGACTCCAGCGTTCTTGAAACCAGTGTTTGCTCTTTAGTCTACTGTATCAACTCGAAAGCTCACTGAAGCATACAATGAAGCAGAACAAAAACGGCACTGCAAGGGCATAATTCCATCTGTTGAAATCGTTTGATTATCTGTATACGGTGGTTAGAATTTCATCTGGTTGAAAACTGTTGCTGGCCTCCTTCGGAACATAGTCTTTATCAGTTAACAATAAGTGCAACAACAACTTTTAGAAAGACATACATGAGAACCAGATAGCATCTAATATCTTCAGTTCAAAGAGCTACATCTGTACTTTCAGTAGTACATGCGTTACTCTGCCCCGAAAACAAGATATGTCGAGACATCGCTATCTCTGCTTCTGCCTTCAATGGGAATGCCACCCGTCACTATCTCCCACAATGAATGCCATCACCGCACGGACAGGGAAGAGAAAGCAATAACTTCTGTTATAATTGCTAGAAATTGTGATGTTCTCTCCTGTTTCAAAGATTGATCCTTTGCCTGATATAATTTCTAAGCTAGGTCTCTTGGAAAACACGGTATTTTCAGATATTCACAGTGAATTACCAAGAAACAACATAGGAAACCACTGTGAACGGTGAAGTGACATATAGATCCTTTGGTGTGTCAGGTGAAGCACACTACCCAAAAGACTCCAGCGTTCTTGAAACCAGTGTTTGCTTTTTAGTCTACTGTATCAACTCGAAAGCTCACTGAAGCATACAATGAAGCAGAACAACAACGGCACAGCAAGGGCATAATTCCATCTGTTGAAATCGTTTGATTATCTGTATATGGTGGTTAGAATTTCATCTGGTTGAAAACTGTTGCTGGCCTCCTTCGGAACACAGTCTTTATGAGTTAACAATAAGTGCAACAACAACTTTTAGAAAGACATACATGAGAACCAGATAGCATCTAATATCTTCAGTTCAAAGAGCTACATCTGTTCTATCAGAAGTACATGCGTTACTCTGCAAGGAAAACAAGATATGTCCAGACATCGCTATCTCTGCTTCTGCATTCAATGGCAATGCCACCGGTAACTATCTCCCAGAATTAATGACATCTCCGCACGACAGTGAAGGGAAAGCAATAACTTCTGTTATAATTGCTAGAAATTGTGATGTTCTCTCCTGTTTCAAAGAATGATCCTTTGCCTGATATAATTTCTAAGCTAGGTCTCTTTGAAAACACGGTATATTCAGATATTCACAGTGAATTACCAAGAAACAAAATAGGAAACCACTGTGAACGGTGAAGTGACATATAGATCCTTTGGTGTGTCAGGTGAAGCACACTACCCAAAAGACTCCAGCGTTCTTGAAACCAGTGTTTGCTCTTTAGTCTACTGTATCAACTCGAAAGGTCACTGAAGCATACAATGAAGCAGAACAACAACGGCACTGCAAGGGCATAATTCCATCTGTTGAAATCGTTTGATTATCTGTATATGGTGGTTAGAATTTCATCTGGTTGAAAACTGTTGCTGGCCTCCTTCGGAACACAGTCTTTATGAGTTAACAATAAGTGCAACAACAACTTTTAGAAAGACATACATGAGAACCAGATAGCATCTAATATCTTCAGTTCAAAGAGCTACATCTGTACTTTCAGTTGTACATGCGTTACTCTGCCCCGAAAACAAGATATGTCGAGACATCGCTATCTCTGCTTCTGCCTTCAATGGGAATGCCACCCGTCACTATCTCCCACAATGAATGCCATCACCGCACGGACAGGGAAGAGAAAGCAATAACTTCTGTTATAATTGCTAGAAATTGTGATGTTCTCTCCTGTTTCAAAGATTGATCCTTTGTCTGATATAATTTCTAAGCTAGGTCTCTTTGAAAACACGGTATTTTCAGATATTCACAGTGAATTACCAAGAAACAACATAGGAAACCACTGTGAACGGTGAAGTCACATATAGATCCTTTGTTGTGTCAGGTGAAGCACACTACCCAAAAGACTCCAGCGTTCTTGAAACCAGTGTTTGCTCTTTAGTCTACTGTATCAACTCGAAAGCTCACTGAAGCATACAATGAAGCAGAACAACAACGGCACAGCAAGGGCATAATTCCATCTGTTGAAATCGTTTGATTATCTGTATATGGTGGTTAGAATTTCATCTGGTTGAAAACTGTTGCTGGCCTCCTTCGGAACACAGTCTTTATGAGTTAACAATAAGTGCAACAACAACTTTTAGAAAGACATACATGAGAACCAGATAGCATCTAATATCTTCAGTTCAAAGAGCTACATCTGTTCTATCAGAAGTACATGCGTTACTCTGCACGGAAAACAAGATATGTCCAGACATCGCTATCTCTGCTTCTGCATTCAATGGCAATGCCACCGGTAACTATCTCCCACAATGAATGCCATCACCGCACGGACAGTGAAGGGAAAGCAATAACTTCTGTTATAATTGCTAGAAATTGTGATGTTCTCTCCTGTTTCAAAGAATGATCCTTTGCCTGATATAATTTCTAAGCTAGGTCTCTTTGAAAACACGGTATTTTCAGATATTCACAGTGAATTACCAAGAAACAACATAGGAAACCACTGTGAACGGTGAAGTCACATATAGATCCTTTGGTGTGTGAGGTGAAGCACACTACCCAAAAGACTCCAGCGTTCTTGAAACCAGTGTTTGCTCTTTAGTCTACTGTATCAACTCGAAAGCTCACTGAAGCATACAATGAAGCAGAACAACAACGGCACTGCAAGGGCATAATTCCATCTGTTGAAATCGTTTGATTATCTGTATATGGAGGTTAGAATTTCATCTGGTTGAAAACTGTTGCTGGCCTCCTTTGGAACACAGTATTTATGAGTTAACAATAAGTGCAACAACAACTTTTAGAAAGACATACATGAGAACCAGATAGCATCTAATATCTTCAGTTCAAAGAGCTACATCTGTTCTATCAGAAGTACATGCGTTACTCTGCACGGAAAACAAGATATGTCCAGACATCGCTATCTCTGCTTCTGCATTCAATGGCAATGCCACCGGTAACTATCTCCCACAATGAATGCCATCACCGCACGGACAGTGAAGGGAAAGCAATAACTTCTGTTATAATTGCTAGAAATTGTGATGTTCTCTCCTGTTTCAAAGAATGATCCTTTGCCTGATATAATTTCTAAGCTAGGTCTCTTTGAAAACACGGTATTTTCAGATATTCACAGTGAATTACCAAGAAACAACATAGGAAACCACTGTGAACGGTGAAGTCACATATAGATCCTTTGGTGTGTCAGGTGAAGCACACTACCCAAAAGACTCCAGCGTTCTTGAAACCAGTGTTTGCTCTTTAGTCTACTGTATCTACTCGAAAGCTCACTGAAGCATACAATGAAGCAGAACAACAACGGCACTGCAAGGGCATAATTCCATCTGTTGAAATCGTTTGATTATCTGTATATGGTGGTTAGAATTTCATCTGGTTGAAAACTGTTGCTGGCCTCCTTCGGAACACAGTCTTTATGAGTTAACAATAAGTGCAACAACAACTTTTAGAAAGACATACATGAGAACCAGATAGCATCTAATATCTTTAGTTCAAAGAGCTACATCTGTACTTTCAGTAGTACATGCGTTACTCTACCCCGAAAACAAGATATGTCGAGACATCGCTATCTCTGCTTCTGCCTTCAATGGGAATGCCACCCGTCACTATCTCCCACAATGAATGTCATCACCGCACGGACAGGGAAGAGAAAGCAATAACTTCTGTTATAATTGCTAGAAATTGTGATGTTCTCTCCTGTTTCAAAGAATGATCCTTTGCCTGATATAATTTCTAAGCTAGGTCTCTTTGAAAACACGGTATTTTCAGATATTCACAGTGAATTACCAAGAAACAACATAGGAAACCACTGTGAACGGTGAAGTCACATATAGATCCTTTGGTGTGTCAGGTGAAGGACACTACCCAAAAGACTCCAGCGTTCTTGAAACCAGTGTTTGCTCTTTAGTCTACTGTATCTACTCGAAAGCTCACTGAAGCATACAATGAAGCAGAACAACAACGGCACTGCAAGGGCATAATTCCATCTGTTGAAATCGTTTGATTATCTGTATATGGAGGTTAGAATTTCATCTGGTTGAAAACTGTTGCTGGCCTCCTTCGGAACACAGTCTTTATGAGTTAACAATAAGTGCAACAACAACTTTTAGAAAGACATACATGAGAACCAGATAGCATCTAATATCTTCAGTTCAAAGAGCTACATCTGTTCTATCAGAAGTACATGCGTTACTCTGCACGGAAAACAAGATATGTCCAGACATCGCTATCTCTGCTTCTGCATTCAATGGCAATGCCACCGGTTACTATCTCCCACAATGAATGCCATCACCGAACGGACAGGGAAGAGAAAGCAATAACTTCTGTTATAATTGCTAGAAATTGTGATGTTCTCTCCTGTTTCAAAGAATGATCCTTTGCCTGATATAATTTCTAAGCTAGGTCTCTTTGAAAACACGGTATTTTCAGGTATTCACAGTGAATTAACAAGAAACAACATAGGAAACCACTGTGAACGGTGAAGTCACATATAGATCCTTTGGTGTGTCAGGTGAAGCACACTACCCAAAAGACTCCAGCGTTCTTGAAACCAGTGTTTGCTCTTTAGTCTACTGTATCAACTCGAAAGCTCACTGAAGCATACAATGAAGCAGAACAACAACGGCACAGCAAGGGCATAATTCCATCTGTTGAAATCGTTTGATTATCTGTATATGGTGGTTAGAATTTCATCTGGTTGAAAACTGTTGCTGGCCTCCTTCGGAACACAGTCTTTATGAGTTAACAATAAGTGCAACAACAACTTTTAGAAAGACATACATGAGAACCAGATAGCATCTAATATCTTTAGTTCAAAGAGCTACATCTGTACTTTCAGTAGTACATGCGTTACTCTACCCCGAAAACAAGATATGTCGAGACATCGCTATCTCTGCTTCTGCCTTCAATGGGAATGCCACCCGTCACTATCTCCCACAATGAATGTCATCACCGCACGGACAGGGAAGAGAAAGCAATAACTTCTGTTATAATTGCTAGAAATTGTGATGTTCTCTCCTGTTTCAAAGAATGATCCTTTGCCTGATATAATTTCTAAGCTAGGTCTCTTTGAAAACACGGTATTTTCAGATATTGACAGTGAATTACCAAGAAACAACATAGGAAACCACTGTGAACGGTGAAGTCACATATAGATCCTTTGGTGTGTCAGGTGAAGCACACTACCCAAAAGACTCCAGCGTTCTTGAAACCAGTGTTTGCTCTTTAGTCTACTGTATCTACTCGAAAGCTCACTGAAGCATACAATGAAGCAGAACAAAAACGGCACTGCAAGGGCATAATTCCATCTGTTGAAATCGTGTTATTATCTGTATATGGTGGTTAGAAATTCATCTGGTTGAAAACTGTTGCTGGCCTCCTTCGGAACACAGTCTTTATGAGTTAACAATAAGTGCAACAACAACTTTTAGAAAGACATACATGAGAACCAGATAGCATCTAATATCTTCAGTTCAAAGAGCTACATCTGTTCTATCAGAAGTACATGCGTTACTCTGCACGGAAAACAAGATATGTCCAGACATCGCTATCTCTGCTTCTGCATTCAATGGCAATGCCACCGGTTACTATCTCCCACAATGAATGCCATCACCGAACGGACAGGGAAGAGAAAGCAATAACTTCTGTTATAATTGCTAGAAATTGTGATGTTCTCTCCTGTTTCAAAGAATGATCCTTTGCCTGATATAATTTCTAAGCTAGGTCTCTTTGAAAACACGGTATTTTCAGGTATTCACAGTGAATTAACAAGAAACAACATAGGAAACCACTGTGAACGGTGAAGTCACATATAGATCCTTTGGTGTGTCAGGTGAAGCACACTACCCAAAAGACTCCAGCGTTCTTGAAACCAGTGTTTGCTCTTTAGTCTACTGTATCAACTCGAAAGCTCACTGAAGCATACAATGAAGCAGAACAACAACGGCACAGCAAGGGCATAATTCCATCTGTTGAAATCGTTTGATTATCTGTATATGGTGGTTAGAATTTCATCTGGTTGAAAACTGTTGCTGGCCTCCTTCGGAACACAGTCTTTATGAGTTAACAATAAGTGCAACAACAACTTTTAGAAAGACATACATGAGAACCAGATAGCATCTAATATCTTTAGTTCAAAGAGCTACATCTGTACTTTCAGTAGTACATGCGTTACTCTACCCCGAAAACAAGATATGTCGAGACATCGCTATCTCTGCTTCTGCCTTCAATGGGAATGCCACCCGTCACTATCTCCCACAATGAATGTCATCACCGCACGGACAGGGAAGAGAAAGCAATAACTTCTGTTATAATTGCTAGAAATTGTGATGTTCTCTCCTGTTTCAAAGAATGATCCTTTGCCTGATATAATTTCTAAGCTAGGTCTCTTTGAAAACACGGTATTTTCAGATATTGACAGTGAATTACCAAGAAACAACATAGGAAACCACTGTGAACGGTGAAGTCACATATAGATCCTTTGGTGTGTCAGGTGAAGCACACTACCCAAAAGACTCCAGCGTTCTTGAAACCAGTGTTTGCTCTTTAGTCTACTGTATCTACTCGAAAGCTCACTGAAGCATACAATGAAGCAGAACAACAACGGCACTGCAAGGGCATAATTCCATCTGTTGAAATCGTGTTATTATCTGTATATGGTGGTTAGAAATTCATCTGGTTGAAAACTGTTGCTGGCCTCCTTCGGAACACAGTCTTTATGAGTTAACAATAAGTGCAACAACAACTTTTAGAAAGACATACATGAGAACCAGATAGCATCTAATATCTTCAGTTCAAAGAGCTACATCTGTACTTTCAGTAGTACATGCGTTACTCTACCCCGAAAACAAGATATGTCGAGACATCGCTATCTCTGCTTCTGCCTTCAATGGGAATGCCACCCGTCACTATCTCCCACAATGAATGCCATCACCGCACGGACAGGGAAGAGAAAGCAATAACTTCTGTTATAATTGCTAGAAATTGTGATGTTCTCTCCTGTTTCAAAGAATGATCCTTTGCCTGATATAATTTCTAAGCTAGGTCTCTTTGAAAACACGGTATTTTCAGATATTCACAGTGAATTACCAAGAAACAACATAGGAAACCACTGTGAACGGTGAAGTCACATATAGATCCTTTGGTGTGTCAGGTGAAGCACAATACCCAAAAGACTCCAGCGTTCTTGAAACCAGTGTTTGCTCTTTAGTCTACTGTATCTACTCGAAAGCTCACTGAAGCATACAATGAAGCAGAACAACAACGGCACAGCAAGGGCATAATTCCATCTGTTGAAATCGTTTTATTATCTGTATATGGTGGTTAGAAATTCATCTGGTTGAAAACTGTTGCTGGCCTCCTTCGGAACACAGTCTTTATGAGTTAACAATAAGTGCAACAACAACTTTTAGAAAGACATACATGAGAACCAGATAGCATCTAATATCTTCAGTTCAAAGAGCTACATCTGTACTTTCAGTAGTACATGCGTTACTCTACCCCGAAAACAAGATATGTCGAGACATCGCTATCTCTGCTTGTGCCTTCAATGGGAATGCCACCCGTCACTATCTCCCACAATGAATGCCATCACCGCACGGACAGGGAAGAGAAAGCAATAACTTCTGTTATAATTGCTAGAAATTGTGATGTTCTCTCCTGTTTCAAAGAATGATCCTTTGCCTGATATAATTTCTAAGCTAGGTCTCTTGGAAAACACGGTATTTTCAGATATTCACAGTGAATTACCAAGAAACAACATAGGAAACCACTGTGAACGGTGAAGTCACATATAGATACTTTGGTGTGTCAGGTGAAGCACACTACCCAAAAGACTCCAGCGTTCTTGAAACCAGTGTTTGCTCTTTAGTCTACTGGATCTACTCGAAAGCTCACTGAAGCATACAATGAAGCAGAACAACAACGGCACTGCAAGGGCATAATTCCATCTGTTGAAATCGTTTGATTATCTGTATATGGAGGTTAGAATTTCATCTGGTTGAAAACTGTTGCTGGCCTCCTTCGGAACACAGTATTTATGAGTTAACAATAAGTGCAACAACAACTTTTAGAAAGACATACATGAGAACCAGATAGCATCTAATATCTTCAGTTCAAAGAGCTATATCTGTTCTATGAGAAGTACATGCGTTACTCTGCACGGAAAACAAGATATGTCCAGACATCGCTATCTCTGCTTCTGCATTCAATGGCAATGCCACCGGTAACTATCTCCCACAATGAATGCCATCACCGCACGGACAGTGAAGGGAAAGCAATAACTTCTGTTATAATTGCTAGAAATTGTGATGTTCTCTCCTGTTTCAAAGAATGATCCTTTGCCTGATATAATTTCTAAGCTAGGTCTCTTTGAAAACACGGTATTTTCAGATATTCACAGTGAATTACCAAGAAACAACATAGGAAACCACTGTGAACGGTGAAGTCACATATAGATCCTTTGGTGTGTCAGGTGAAGCACACTACCCAAAAGGCTCCAGCGTTCTTGAAACCAGTGTTTGCTCTTTAGTCTACTGTATCAACTCGAAAGCTCACTGAAGCATACAATGAAGCAGAACAACAACGGCACTGCAAGGGCATAATTCCATCTGTTGAAATCGTTTGATTATCTGTATATGGTGGTTAGAATTTCATCTGGTTGAAAACTGTTGCTGGCCTCCTTTGGAACACAGTATTTATGAGTTAACAATAAGTGCAACAACAACTTTTAGAAAGACATACATGAGAACCAGATAGCATCTAATATCTTCAGTTCAAAGAGCTACATCTGTTCTATCAGAAGTACATGCGTTACTCTGCACGGAAAACAAGATATGTCCAGACATCGCTATCTCTGCTTCTGCATTCAATGGCAATGCCACCGGTAACTATCTCCCACAATGAATGCCATCACCGCACGGACAGTGAAGGGAAAGCAATAACTTCTGTTATAATTGCTAGAAATTGTGATGTTCTCTCCTGTTTCAAAGAATGATCCTTTGCCTGATATAATTTCTAAGCTAGGTCTCTTTGAAAACACGGTATTTTCAGATATTCACAGTGAATTACCAAGAAACAACATAGGAAACCACTGTGAACGGTGAAGTCACATATAGATCCTTTGGTGTGTCAGGTGAAGCACACTACCCAAAAGACTCCAGCGTTCTTGAAACCAGTGTTTGCTCTTTAGTCTACTGTATCAACTCGAAAGCTCACTGAAGCATACAATGAAGCAGAACAACAACGGCACAGCAAGGGCATAATTCCATCTGTTGAAATCGTTTGATTATCTGTATATGGTGGTTAGAATTTCATCTGGTTGAAAACTGTTGCTGGCCTCCTTCGGAACACAGTCTTTATGAGTTAACAATAAGTGCAACAACAACTTTTAGAAAGACATACATGAGAACCAGATAGCATCTAATATCTTCAGTTCAAAGAGCTACATCTGTACTTTCAGTTGTACATGCGTTACTCTGCCCCGAAAACAAGATATGTCGAGACATCGCTATCTCTGCTTCTGCCTTCAATGGGAATGCCACCCGTCACTATCTCCCACAATGAATGCCATCACCGCACGGACAGGGAAGAGAAAGCAATAACTTCTGTTATAATTGCTAGAAATTGTGATGTTCTCTCCTGTTTCAAAGAATGATCCTTTGCCTGATATAATTTCTAAGCTAGGTCTCTTTGAAAACACGGTATTTTCAGATATTCACAGTAAATTACCAAGAAACAACATAGGAAACCACTGTGAACGGTGAAGTCACATATAGATTCTTTGGTGTGTCAGGTGAAGCACACTACCCAAAAGACTCCAGCGTTCTTGAAACCAGTGTTTGCTCTTTAGTCTACTGTATCAACTCGAAAGCTCACTGAAGCATACAATGAAGCAGAACAAAAACGGCACTGCAAGGGCATAATTCCATCTGTTGAAATCGTTTGATTATCTGTATACGGTGGTTAGAATTTCATCTGGTTGAAAACTGTTGCTGGCCTCCTTCGGAACATAGTCTTTATCAGTTAACAATAAGTGCAACAACAACTTTTAGAAAGACATACATGAGAACCAGATAGCATCTAATATCTTCAGTTCAAAGAGCTACATCTGTACTTTCAGTAGTACATGCGTTACTCTGCCCCGAAAACAAGATATGTCGAGACATCGCTATCTCTGCTTCTGCCTTCAATGGGAATGCCACCCGTCACTATCTCCCACAATGAATGCCATCACCGCACGGACAGGGAAGAGAAAGCAATAACTTCTGTTATAATTGCTAGAAATTGTGATGTTCTCTCCTGTTTCAAAGATTGATCCTTTGCCTGATATAATTTCTAAGCTAGGTCTCTTGGAAAACACGGTATTTTCAGATATTCACAGTGAATTACCAAGAAACAACATAGGAAACCACTGTGAACGGTGAAGTGACATATAGATCCTTTGGTGTGTCAGGTGAAGCACACTACCCAAAAGACTCCAGCGTTCTTGAAACCAGTGTTTGCTTTTTAGTCTACTGTATCAACTCGAAAGCTCACTGAAGCATACAATGAAGCAGAACAACAACGGCACAGCAAGGGCATAATTCCATCTGTTGAAATCGTTTGATTATCTGTATATGGTGGTTAGAATTTCATCTGGTTGAAAACTGTTGCTGGCCTCCTTCGGAACACAGTCTTTATGAGTTAACAATAAGTGCAACAACAACTTTTAGAAAGACATACATGAGAACCAGATAGCATCTAATATCTTCAGTTCAAAGAGCTACATCTGTTCTATCAGAAGTACATGCGTTACTCTGCAAGGAAAACAAGATATGTCCAGACATCGCTATCTCTGCTTCTGCATTCAATGGCAATGCCACCGGTAACTATCTCCCACAATTAATGACATCTCCGCACGGACAGTGAAGGGAAAGCAATAACTTCTGTTATAATTGCTAGAAATTGTGATGTTCTCTCCTGTTTCAAAGAATGATCCTTTGCCTGATATAATTTCTAAGCTAGGTCTCTTGGAAAACACGGTATTTTCAGATATTCACAGTGAATTACCAAGAAACAACATAGGAAACCACTGTGAACGGTGAAGTCACATATAGATCCTTTGTTGTGTCAGGTGAAGCACACTACCCAAAAGACTCCAGCGTTCTTGAAACCAGTGTTTGCTCTTTAGTCTACTGTATCAACTCGAAAGCTCACTGAAGCATACAATGAAGCAGAACAACAACGGCACAGCAAGGGCATAATTCCATCTGTTGAAATCGTTTGATTATCTGTATATGGTGGTTAGAATTTCATCTGGTTGAAAACTGTTGCTGGCCTCCTTCGGAACACAGTCTTTATGAGTTAACAATAAGTGCAACAACAACTTTTAGAAAGACATACATGAGAACCAGATAGCATCTAATATCTTCAGTTCAAAGAGCTACATCTGTTCTATCAGAAGTACATGCGTTACTCTGCACGGAAAACAAGATATGTCCAGACATCGCTATCTCTGCTTCTGCATTCAATGGCAATGCCACCGGTAACTATCTCCCACAATGAATGCCATCACCGCACGGACAGTAAAGGGAAAGCAATAACTTCTGTTATAATTGCTAGAAATTGTGATGTTCTCTCCTGTTTCAAAGAATGATCCTTTGCCTGATATAATTTCTAAGCTAGGTCTCTTTGAAAACACGGTATTTTCAGATATTCACAGTGAATTACCAAGAAACAACATAGGAAACCACTGTGAACGGTGAAGTCACATATAGATCCTTTGGTGTGTCAGGTGAAGCACACTACCCAAAAGACTCCAGCGTTCTTGAAACCAGTGTTTGCTCTTTAGTCTACTGTATCAACTCGAAAGCTCACTGAAGCATACAATGAAGCAGAACAACAACGGCACTGCAAGGGCATAATTCCATCTGTTGAAATCGTTTGATTATCTGTATATGGAGGTTAGAATTTCATCTGGTTGAAAACTGTTGCTGGCCTCCTTTGGAACACAGTATTTATGAGTTAACAATAAGTGCAACAACAACTTTTAGAAAGACATACATGAGAACCAGATAGCAACTAATATCTTCAGTTCAAAGAGCTACATCTGTTCTATCAGAAGTACATGCGTTACTCTGCACGGAAAACAAGATATGTCCAGACATCGCTATCTCTGCTTCTGCATTCAATGGCAATGCCACCGGTAACTATCTCCCACAATGAATGCCATCACCGCACGGACAGTGAAGGGAAAGCAATAACTTCTGTTATAATTGCTAGAAATTGTGATGTTCTCTCCTGTTTCAAAGAATGATCCTTTGCCTGATATAATTTCTAAGCTAGGTCTCTTTGAAAACACGGTATTTTCAGATATTCACAGTGAATTACCAAGAAACAACATAGGAAACCACTGTGAACGGTGAAGTCACATATAGATCCTTTGGTGTGTCAGGTGAAGCACACTACCCAAAAGACTCCAGCGTTCTTGAAACCAGTGTTTGCTCTTTAGTCTACTGTATCTACTCGAAAGCTCACTGAAGCATACAATGAAGCAGAACAACAACGGCACTGCAAGGGCATAATTCCATCTGTTGAAATCGTTTGATTATCTGTATATGGTGGTTAGAATTTCATCTGGTTGAAAACTGTTGCTGGCCTCCTTCGGAACACAGTCTTTATGAGTTAACAATAAGTGCAACAACAACTTTTAGAAAGACATACATGAGAACCAGATAGCATCTAATATCTTTAGTTCAAAGAGCTACATCTGTACTTTCAGTAGTACATGCGTTACTCTACCCCGAAAACAAGATATGTCGAGACATCGCTATCTCTGCTTCTGCCTTCAATGGGAATGCCACCCGTCACTATCTCCCACAATGAATGTCATCACCGCACGGACAGGGAAGAGAAAGCAATAACTTCTGTTATAATTGCTAGAAATTGTGATGTTCTCTCCTGTTTCAAAGAATGATCCTTTGCCTGATATAATTTCTAAGCTAGGTCTCTTTGAAAACACGGTATTTTCAGATATTCACAGTGAATTACCAAGAAACAACATAGGAAACCACTGTGAACGGTGAAGTCACATATAGATCCTTTGGTGTGTCAGGTGAAGCACAATACCCAAAAGACTCCAGCGTTCTTGAAACCAGTGTTTGCTCTTTAGTCTACTGTATCTACTCGAAAGCTCACTGAAGCATACAATGAAGCAGAACAACAACGGCACAGCAAGGGCATAATTCCATCTGTTGAAATCGTTTGATTATCTGTATATGGTGGTTAGAAATTCATCTGGTTGAAAACTGTTGCTGGCCTCCTTCGGAACACAGTCTTTATGAGTTAACAATAAGTGCAACAACAACTTTTAGAAAGACATACATGAGAACCAGATAGCATCTAATATCTTCAGCTCAAAGAGCTACATCTGTACTTTCAGTAGTACATGCGTTACTCTGCCCCGAAAACAAGATATGTCGAGACATCGCTATCTCTGCTTCTGCCTTCAATGGGAATGCCACCCGTCACTATCTCCCACCATGAATGCCATCACCGCACGGACAGGGAAGAGAAAGCAATAACTTCTGTTATAATTGCTAGAAATTGTGATGTTCTCTCCTGTTTCAAAGAATGATCCTTTGCCTGATATAATTTCTAAGCTAGGTCTCTTGGAAAACACGGTATTTTCAGATATTCACAGTGAATTACCAAGAAACAACATAGGAAACCACTGTGAACGGTGAAGTCACATATAGATCCTTTGGTGTGTCAGGTGAAGCACACTACCCAAAAGACTCCAGCGTTCTTGAAACCAGTGTTTGCTCTTTAGTCTACTGGATCTACTCGAAAGCTCACTGAAGCATACAATGAAGCAGAACAACAACGGCACTGCAAGGGCATAATTCCATCTGTTGAAATCGTTTGATTATCTGTATATGGAGGTTAGAATTTCATCTGGTTGAAAACTGTTGCTGGCCTCCTTCGGAACACAGTATTTATGAGTTAACAATAAGTGCAACAACAACTTTTAGAAAGACATACATGAGAACCAGATAGCATCTAATATCTTCAGTTCAAAGAGCTATATCTGTTCTATGAGAAGTACATGCGTTACTCTGCACGGAAAACAAGATATGTCCAGACATCGCTATCTCTGCTTCTGCATTCAATGGCAATGCCACCGGTAACTATCTCCCACAATGAATGCCATCACCGCACGGACAGTGAAGGGAAAGCAATAACTTCTGTTATAATTGCTAGAAATTGTGATGTTCTCTCCTGTTTCAAAGAATGATCCTTTGCCTGATATAATTTCTAAGCTAGGTCTCTTTGAAAACACGGTATTTTCAGATATTCACAGTGAATTACCAAGAAACAACATAGGAAACCACTGTGAACGGTGAAGTCACATATAGATCCTTTGGTGTGTCAGGTGAAGCACACTACCCAAAAGGCTCCAGCGTTCTTGAAACCAGTGTTTGCTCTTTAGTCTACTGTATCAACTCGAAAGCTCACTGAAGCATACAATGAAGCAGAACAACAACGGCACTGCAAGGGCATAATTCCATCTGTTGAAATCGTTTGATTATCTGTATATGGTGGTTAGAATTTCATCTGGTTGAAAACTGTTGCTGGCCTCCTTTGGAACACAGTATTTATGAGTTAACAATAAGTGCAACAACAACTTTTAGAAAGACATACATGAGAACCAGATAGCATCTAATATCTTCAGTTCAAAGAGCTACATCTGTTCTATCAGAAGTACATGCGTTACTCTGCACGGAAAACAAGATATGTCCAGACATCGCTATCTCTGCTTCTGCATTCAATGGCAATGCCACCGGTAACTATCTCCCACAATGAATGCCATCACCGCACGGACAGTGAAGGGAAAGCAATAACTTCTGTTATAATTGCTAGAAATTGTGATGTTCTCTCCTGTTTCAAAGAATGATCCTTTGCCTGATATAATTTCTAAGCTAGGTCTCTTTGAAAACACGGTATTTTCAGATATTCACAGTGAATTACCAAGAAACAACATAGGAAACCACTGTGAACGGTGAAGTCACATATAGATCCTTTGGTGTGTCAGGTGAAGCACACTACCCAAAAGACTCCAGCGTTCTTGAAACCAGTGTTTGCTCTTTAGTCTACTGTATCAACTCGAAAGCTCACTGAAGCATACAATGAAGCAGAACAACAACGGCACAGCAAGGGCATAATTCCATCTGTTGAAATCGTTTGATTATCTGTATATGGTGGTTAGAATTTCATCTGGTTGAAAACTGTTGCTGGCCTCCTTCGGAACACAGTCTTTATGAGTTAACAATAAGTGCAACAACAACTTTTAGAAAGACATACATGAGAACCAGATAGCATCTAATATCTTCAGTTCAAAGAGCTACATCTGTACTTTCAGTTGTACATGCGTTACTCTGCCCCGAAAACAAGATATGTCGAGACATCGCTATCTCTGCTTCTGCCTTCAATGGGAATGCCACCCGTCACTATCTCCCACAATGAATGCCATCACCGCACGGACAGGGAAGAGAAAGCAATAACTTCTGTTATAATTGCTAGAAATTGTGATGTTCTCTCCTGTTTCAAAGAATGATCCTTTGCCTGATATAATTTCTAAGCTAGGTCTCTTTGAAAACACGGTATTTTCAGATATTCACAGTAAATTACCAAGAAACAACATAGGAAACCACTGTGAACGGTGAAGTCACATATAGATTCTTTGGTGTGTCAGGTGAAGCACACTACCCAAAAGACTCCAGCGTTCTTGAAACCAGTGTTTGCTCTTTAGTCTACTGTATCAACTCGAAAGCTCACTGAAGCATACAATGAAGCAGAACAAAAACGGCACTGCAAGGGCATAATTCCATCTGTTGAAATCGTTTGATTATCTGTATACGGTGGTTAGAATTTCATCTGGTTGAAAACTGTTGCTGGCCTCCTTCGGAACATAGTCTTTATCAGTTAACAATAAGTGCAACAACAACTTTTAGAAAGACATACATGAGAACCAGATAGCATCTAATATCTTCAGTTCAAAGAGCTACATCTGTACTTTCAGTAGTACATGCGTTACTCTGCCCCGAAAACAAGATATGTCGAGACATCGCTATCTCTGCTTCTGCCTTCAATGGGAATGCCACCCGTCACTATCTCCCACAATGAATGCCATCACCGCACGGACAGGGAAGAGAAAGCAATAACTTCTGTTATAATTGCTAGAAATTGTGATGTTCTCTCCTGTTTCAAAGATTGATCCTTTGCCTGATATAATTTCTAAGCTAGGTCTCTTGGAAAACACGGTATTTTCAGATATTCACAGTGAATTACCAAGAAACAACATAGGAAACCACTGTGAACGGTGAAGTGACATATAGATCCTTTGGTGTGTCAGGTGAAGCACACTACCCAAAAGACTCCAGCGTTCTTGAAACCAGTGTTTGCTTTTTAGTCTACTGTATCAACTCGAAAGCTCACTGAAGCATACAATGAAGCAGAACAACAACGGCACAGCAAGGGCATAATTCCATCTGTTGAAATCGTTTGATTATCTGTATATGGTGGTTAGAATTTCATCTGGTTGAAAACTGTTGCTGGCCTCCTTCGGAACACAGTCTTTATGAGTTAACAATAAGTGCAACAACAACTTTTAGAAAGACATACATGAGAACCAGATAGCATCTAATATCTTCAGTTCAAAGAGCTACATCTGTTCTATCAGAAGTACATGCGTTACTCTGCAAGGAAAACAAGATATGTCCAGACATCGCTATCTCTGCTTCTGCATTCAATGGCAATGCCACCGGTAACTATCTCCCACAATTAATGACATCTCCGCACGGACAGTGAAGGGAAAGCAATAACTTCTGTTATAATTGCTAGAAATTGTGATGTTCTCTCCTGTTTCAAAGAATGATCCTTTGCCTGATATAATTTCTAAGCTAGGTCTCTTTGAAAACACGGTATATTCAGATATTCACAGTGAATTACCAAGAAACAACATAGGAAACCACTGTGAACGGTGAAGTGACATATAGATCCTTTGGTGTGTCAGGTGAAGCACACTACCCAAAAGACTCCAGCGTTCTTGAAACCAGTGTTTGCTCTTTAGTCTACTGTATCAACTCGAAAGGTCACTGAAGCATACAATGAAGCAGAACAACAACGGCACTGCAAGGGCATAATTCCATCTGTTGAAATCGTTTGATTATCTGTATATGGTGGTTAGAATTTCATCTGGTTGAAAACTGTTGCTGGCCTCCTTCGGAACACAGTCTTTATGAGTTAACAATAAGTGCAACAACAACTTTTAGAAAGACATACATGAGAACCAGATAGCATCTAATATCTTCAGTTCAAAGAGCTACATCTGTACTTTCAGTTGTACATGCGTTACTCTGCCCCGAAAACAAGATATGTCGAGACATCGCTATCTCTGCTTCTGCCTTCAATGGGAATGCCACCCGTCACTATCTCCCACAATGAATGCCATCACCGCACGGACAGGGAAGAGAAAGCAATAACTTCTGTTATAATTGCTAGAAATTGTGATGTTCTCTCCTGTTTCAAAGATTGATCCTTTGTCTGATATAATTTCTAAGCTAGGTCTCTTTGAAAACACGGTATTTTCAGATATTCACAGTGAATTACCAAGAAACAACATAGGAAACCACTGTGAACGGTGAAGTCACATATAGATCCTTTGTTGTGTCAGGTGAAGCACACTACCCAAAAGACTCCAGCGTTCTTGAAACCAGTGTTTGCTCTTTAGTCTACTGTATCAACTCGAAAGCTCACTGAAGCATACAATGAAGCAGAACAACAACGGCACAGCAAGGGCATAATTCCATCTGTTGAAATCGTTTGATTATCTGTATATGGTGGTTAGAATTTCATCTGGTTGAAAACTGTTGCTGGCCTCCTTCGGAACACAGTCTTTATGAGTTAACAATAAGTGCAACAACAACTTTTAGAAAGACATACATGAGAACCAGATAGCATCTAATATCTTCAGTTCAAAGAGCTACATCTGTTCTATCAGAAGTACATGCGTTACTCTGCACGGAAAACAAGATATGTCCAGACATCGCTATCTCTGCTTCTGCATTCAATGGCAATGCCACCGGTAACTATCTCCCACAATGAATGCCATCACCGCACGGACAGTGAAGGGAAAGCAATAACTTCTGTTATAATTGCTAGAAATTGTGATGTTCTCTCCTGTTTCAAAGAATGATCCTTTGCCTGATATAATTTCTAAGCTAGGTCTCTTTGAAAACACGGTATTTTCAGATATTCACAGTGAATTACCAAGAAACAACATAGGAAACCACTGTGAACGGTGAAGTCACATATAGATCCTTTGGTGTGTCAGGTGAAGCACACTACCCAAAAGACTCCAGCGTTCTTGAAACCAGTGTTTGCTCTTTAGTCTACTGTATCAACTCGAAAGCTCACTGAAGCATACAATGAAGCAGAACAACAACGGCACTGCAAGGGCATAATTCCATCTGTTGAAATCGTTTGATTATCTGTATATGGAGGTTAGAATTTCATCTGGTTGAAAACTGTTGCTGGCCTCCTTTGGAACACAGTATTTATGAGTTAACAATAAGTGCAACAACAACTTTTAGAAAGACATACATGAGAACCAGATAGCATCTAATATCTTCAGTTCAAAGAGCTACATCTGTTCTATCAGAAGTACATGCGTTACTCTGCACGGAAAACAAGATATGTCCAGACATCGCTATCTCTGCTTCTGCATTCAATGGCAATGCAACCGGTAACTATCTCCCACAATGAATGCCATCACCGCACGGACAGTGAAGGGAAAGCAATAACTTCTGTTATAATTGCTAGAAATTGTGATGTTCTCTCCTGTTTCAAAGAATGATCCTTTGCCTGATATAATTTCTAAGCTAGGTCTCTTTGAAAACACGGTATTTTCAGATATTCACAGTGAATTACCAAGAAACAACATAGGAAACCACTGTGAACGGTGAAGTCACATATAGATCCTTTGGTGTGTCAGGTGAAGCACACTACCCAAAAGACTCCAGCGTTCTTGAAACCAGTGTTTGCTCTTTAGTCTACTGTATCTACTCGAAAGCTCACTGAAGCATACAATGAAGCAGAACAACAACGGCACTGCAAGGGCATAATTCCATCTGTTGAAATCGTTTGATTATCTGTATATGGTGGTTAGAATTTCATCTGGTTGAAAACTGTTGCTGGCCTCCTTCGGAACACAGTCTTTATGAGTTAACAATAAGTGCAACAACAACTTTTAGAAAGACATACATGAGAACCAGATAGCATCTAATATCTTTAGTTCAAAGAGCTACATCTGTACTTTCAGTAGTACATGCGTTACTCTACCCCGAAAACAAGATATGTCGAGACATCGCTATCTCTGCTTCTGCCTTCAATGGGAATGCCACCCGTCACTATCTCCCACAATGAATGTCATCACCGCACGGACAGGGAAGAGAAAGCAATAACTTCTGTTATAATTGCTAGAAATTGTGATGTTCTCTCCTGTTTCAAAGAATGATCCTTTGCCTGATATAATTTCTAAGCTAGGTCTCTTTGAAAACACGGTATTTTCAGATATTCACAGTGAATTACCAAGAAACAACATAGGAAACCACTGTGAACGGTGAAGTCACATATAGATCCTTTGGTGTGTCAGGTGAAGGACACTACCCAAAAGACTCCAGCGTTCTTGAAACCAGTGTTTGCTCTTTAGTCTACTGTATCTACTCGAAAGCTCACTGAAGCATACAATGAAGCAGAACAACAACGGCACTGCAAGGGCATAATTCCATCTGTTGAAATCGTTTGATTATCTGTATATGGAGGTTAGAATTTCATCTGGTTGAAAACTGTTGCTGGCCTCCTTCGGAACACAGTCTTTATGAGTTAACAATAAGTGCAACAACAACTTTTAGAAAGACATACATGAGAACCAGATAGCATCTAATATCTTCAGTTCAAAGAGCTACATCTGTACTTTCAGTAGTACATGCGTTACTCTACCCCGAAAACAAGATATGTCGAGACATCGCTATCTCTGCTTCTGCCTTCAATGGGAATGCCACCCGTCACTATCTCCCACAATGAATGCCATCACCGCACGGACAGGGAAGAGAAAGCAATAACTTCTGTTATAATTGCTAGAAATTGTGATGTTCTCTCCTGTTTCAAAGAATGATCCTTTGCCTGATATAATTTCTAAGCTAGGTCTCTTTGAAAACACGGTATTTTCAGATATTCACAGTGAATTACCAAGAAACAACATAGGAAACCACTGTGAACGGTGAAGTCACATATAGATCCTTTGGTGTGTCAGGTGAAGCACAATACCCAAAAGACTCCAGCGTTCTTGAAACCAGTGTTTGCTCTTTAGTCTACTGTATCTACTCGAAAGCTCACTGAAGCATACAATGAAGCAGAACAACAACGGCACAGCAAGGGCATAATTCCATCTGTTGAAATCGTTTTATTATCTGTATATGGTGGTTAGAAATTCATCTGGTTGAAAACTGTTGCTGGCCTCCTTCGGAACACAGTCTTTATGAGTTAACAATAAGTGCAACAACAACTTTTAGAAAGACATACATGAGAACCAGATAGCATCTAATATCTTCAGTTCAAAGAGCTACATCTGTACTTTCAGTAGTACATGCGTTACTCTACCCCGAAAACAAGATATGTCGAGACATCGCTATCTCTGCTTCTGCCTTCAATGGGAATGCCACCCGTCACTATCTCCCACAATGAATGCCATCACCGCACGGACAGGGAAGAGAAAGCAATAACTTCTGTTATAATTGCTAGAAATTGTGATGTTCTCTCCTGTTTCAAAGAATGATCCTTTGCCTGATATAATTTCTAAGCTAGGTCTCTTGGAAAACACGGTATTTTCAGATATTCACAGTGAATTACCAAGAAACAACATAGGAAACCACTGTGAACGGTGAAGTCACATATAGATCCTTTGGTGTGTCAGGTGAAGCACACTACCCAAAAGACTCCAGCGTTCTTGAAACCAGTGTTTGCTCTTTAGTCTACTGTATCTACTCGAAAGCTCACTGAAGCATACAATGAAGCAGAACAACAACGGCACTGCAAGGGCATAATTCCATCTGTTGAAATCGTTTGATTATCTGTATATGGAGGTTAGAATTTCATCTGGTTGAAAACTGTTGCTGGCCTCCTTCGGAACACAGTATTTATGAGTTAACAATAAGTGCAACAACAACTTTTAGAAAGACATACATGAGAACCAGATAGCATCTAATATCTTCAGTTCAAAGAGCTATATCTGTTCTATGAGAAGTACATGCGTTACTCTGCACGGAAAACAAGATATGTCCAGACATCGCTATCTCTGCTTCTGCATTCAATGGCAATGCCACCGGTAACTATCTCCCACAATGAATGCCATCACCGCACGGACAGTGAAGGGAAAGCAATAACTTCTGTTATAATTGCTAGAAATTGTGATGTTCTCTCCTGTTTCAAAGAATGATCCTTTGCCTGATATAATTTCTAAGCTAGGTCTCTTTGAAAACACGGTATTTTCAGATATTCACAGTGAATTACCAAGAAACAACATAGGAAACCACTGTGAACGGTGAAGTCACATATAGATCCTTTGGTGTGTCAGGTGAAGCACACTACCCAAAAGGCTCCAGCGTTCTTGAAACCAGTGTTTGCTCTTTAGTCTACTGTATCAACTCGAAAGCTCACTGAAGCATACAATGAAGCAGAACAACAACGGCACTGCAAGGGCATAATTCCATCTGTTGAAATCGTTTGATTATCTGTATATGGTGGTTAGAATTTCATCTGGTTGAAAACTGTTGCTGGCCTCCTTTGGAACACAGTATTTATGAGTTAACAATAAGTGCAACAACAACTTTTAGAAAGACATACATGAGAACCAGATAGCATCTAATATCTTCAGTTCAAAGAGCTACATCTGTTCTATCAGAAGTACATGCGTTACTCTGCACGGAAAACAAGATAGGTCCAGACATCGCTATCTCTGCTTCTGCATTCAATGGCAATGCCACCGGTAACTATCTCCCACAATGAATGCCATCACCGCACGGACAGTGAAGGGAAAGCAATAACTTCTGTTATAATTGCTAGAAATTGTGATGTTCTCTCCTGTTTCAAAGAATGATCCTTTGCCTGATATAATTTCTAAGCTAGGTCTCTTTGAAAACACGGTATTTTCAGATATTCACAGTGAATTACCAAGAAACAACATAGGAAACCACTGTGAACGGTGAAGTCACATATAGATCCTTTGGTGTGTCAGGTGAAGCACACTACCCAAAAGACTCCAGCGTTCTTGAAACCAGTGTTTGCTCTTTAGTCTACTGTATCAACTCGAAAGCTCACTGAAGCATACAATGAAGCAGAACAACAACGGCACAGCAAGGGTATAATTCCATCTGTTGAAATCGTTTGATTATCTGTATATGGTGGTTAGAATTTCATCTGGTTGAAAACTGTTGCTGGCCTCCTTCGGAACACAGTCTTTATGAGTTAACAATAAGTGCAACAACAACTTTTAGAAAGACATACATGAGAACCAGATAGCATCTAATATCTTCAGTTCAAAGAGCTACATCTGTACTTTCAGTAGTACATGCGTTACTCTTCCCCGAAAACAAGATATGTCGAGACATCGCTATCTCTGCTTCTGCCTTCAATGGGAATGTCACCCGTCACTATCTCCCACAATGAATGCCATCACCGCACGGACAGGGAAGAGAAAGCAATAACTTCTGTTATAATTGCTAGAAATTGTGATGTTCTCTCCTGTTTCAAAGAATGATCCTTTGCCTGATATAATTTCTAAGCTAGGTCTCTTGGAAAACACGGTATTTTCAGATATTGACAGTGAATTACCAAGAAACAACATAGGAAACCACTGTGAACGGTGAAGTCACATATAGATCCTTTGGTGTGTCAGGTGAAGCACACTACCCAAAAGACTCCAGCGTTCTTGAAACCAGTGTTTGCTCTTTAGTCTACTGTATCAACTCGAAAGCTCACTGAAGCATACAATGAAGCAGAACAACAACGGCACAGCAAGGGCATAATTCCATCTGTTGAAATCGTTTGATTATCTGTATATGGTGGTTAGAATTTCATCTGGTTGAAAACTGTTGCTGGCCTCCTTTGGAACACAGTATTTATGAGTTAACAATAAGTGCAACAACAACTTTTAGAAAGACATACATGAGAACCAGATAGCATCTAATATCTTCAGCTCAAAGAGCTACATCTGTACTTTCAGTAGTACATGCGTTACTCTGCCCCGAAAACAAGATATGTCGAGACATCGCTATCGCTGCTTCTGCCTTCAATGGGAATGCCACCCGTCACTATCTCCCACAATGAATGCCATCACCGCACGGACAGGGAAGAGAAAGCAATAACTTCTGTTATAATTGCTAGAAATTGTGATGTTCTCTCCTGTTTCAAAGAATGATCCTTTGCCTGATATAATTTCTAAGCTAGGTCTCTTGGAAAACACGGTATTTTCAGATATTCACAGTGAATTACCAAGAAACAACATAGGAAACCACTGTGAACGGTGAAGTCACATATAGATCCTTTGGTGTGTCAGGTGAAGCACACTACCCAAAAGACTCCAGCGTTCTTGAAACCAGTGTTTGCTCTTTAGTCTACTGTATCAACTCGAAAGCTCACTGAAGCATACAATGAAGCAGAACAACAACGGCACTGCAAGGGCATAATTCCATCTGTTGAAATCGTTTGATTATCTGTATATGGTGGTTAGAATTTCATCTGGTTGAAAACTGTTGCTGGCCTCCTTCGGAACACAGTCTTTATGAGTTAACAATAAGTGCAACAACAACTTTTAGAAAGACATACATGAGAACCAGATAGCATCTAATATCTTCAGTTCAAAGAGCTACATCTGTACTTTCAGTAGTACATGCGTTACTCTGCCCCGAAAACAAGATATGTCGAGACATCGCTATCTCTGCTTCTGCCTTCAATGGGAATGCCACCCGTCACTATCTCCCACAATGAATGCCATCACCGCATGGACAGGGAAGAGAAAGCAATAACTTCTGTTATAATTGCTAGAAATTGTGATGTTCTCTCCTGTTTCAAAGAATGATCCTTTGCCTGATATAATTTCTAAGCTAGGTCTCTTGGAAAACACGGTATTTTCAGATATTGACAATGAATTACCAAGAAACAACATAGGAAACCACTGTGAACGGTGAAGTCACATATAGATCCTTTGGTGTGTCAGGTGAAGCACACTACCCAAAAGACTCCAGCGTTCTTGAAACCAGTGTTTGCTCTTTAGTCTACTGTATCAACTCGAAAGCTCACTGAAGCATACAATGAAGCAGAACAACAACGGCACTGCAAGGGCATAATTCCATCTGTTGAAATCGTTTGATTATCTGTATATGGTGGTTAGAATTTCATCTGGTTGAAAACTGTTGCTGGCCTCCTTCGGAACACAGTCATTATGAGTTAAAAATAAGTGCAACAACCACTTTTAGAAAGACATACATGAGAACCAGATAGCATCTAATATCTTCAGTTCAAAGAGCTACTTCTGTACTTTCAGTAGTACATTCGTTACTCTGCCCCGAAAACAAAATATGTCGAGACATCGCTATCTCTGCTTCTGCGTTCAATGGGAATGCCACCCGTCACTATCTCCCACAATGAATGCCATCACCGCACGGACAGGGAAGAGAAAGCAATAACTTCTGTAATAATTGCTAGAAATTGTGATGTTCTCTCCTGTTTCAAAGATTGATCCTTTGCCTGATATAATTTCTAAGCTAGGTCTCTTTGAAAACACGGTATTTTCAGATATTCACAGTGAATTACCAAGAAACATCATAGGAAACCACTGTGAACGGTGAAGTCACATATAGATCCTTTGGTGTGTCAGGTGAAGCACACTACCCAAAAGTCTCCAGCGTTCTTGAAACCAGTGTTTGCTCTTTAGTCTACTGTATCAACTCGAAAGCTCACTGAAGCATACAATGAAGCAGAACAACAACGGCACAGCAAGGGCATAATTCCATCTGTTGAAATCGTTTGATTATCTGTATATGGTGGTTAGAATTTCATCTGGTTGAAAACTGTTGCTGGCCTCCTTCGGAACACAGTCTTTATGAGTTAACAATAAGTGCAACAACAACTTTTAGAAAGACATACATGAGAACCAGATAGCATCTAATATCTTCAGTTCAAAGAGCTACATCTGTACTTTCAGTAGTACATGCGTTACTCTGCCCCGAAAACAAGATATGTCGAGACATCGCTATCTCTGCTTCTGCCTTCAATGGGAATGCCACCCGTCACTATCTCCCACAATGAATGCCATCACCGCACGGACAGGGAAGAGAAAGCAATAACTTCTGTTATAATTGCTAGAAATTGTGATGTTCTCTCCTGTTTCAAAGAATGATCCTTTGCCTGATATAATTTCTAAGCTAGGTCTCTTTGAAAACACGGTATTTTCAGATATTGACAGTGAATTACCAAGAAACAACATAGGAAACCACTGTGAACGGTGAAGTCACATATAGATCCTTTGGTGTGTCAGGTGAAGCACACTACCCAAAAGACTCCAGCGTTCTTGAAACCAGTGTTTGCTCTTTAGTCTACTGTATCAACTCGAAAGCTCACTGAAGCATACAATGAAGCAGAACAACAACGGCACAGCAAGGGCATAATTCCATCTGTTGAAATCGTTTTATTATCTGTATATGGTGGTTAGAATTTCATCTGGTTGAAAACTGTTGCTGGCCTCCTTTGGAACACAGTATTTATGAGTTAACAATAAGTGCAACAACAACTTTTAGAAAGACATACATGAGAACCAGATAGCATCTAATATCTTCAGCTCAAAGAGCTACATCTGTACTTTCAGTAGTACATGCGTTACTCTGCCCCGAAAACAAGATATGTCGAGACATCGCTATCTCTGCTTCTGCCTTCAATGGGAATGTCACCCGTCACTATCTCCCACAATGAATGCCATCACCGCACGGACAGGGAAGAGAAAGCAATAACTTCTGTTATAATTGCTAGAAATTGTGATGTTCTCTCCTGTTTCAAAGAATGATCCTTTGCCTGATATAATTTCTAAGCTAGGTCTCTTGGAAAACACGGTATTTTCAGATATTCACAGTGAATTACCAAGAAACAACATAGGAAACCACTGTGAACGGTGAAGTCACATATAGATCCTTTGGTGTGTCAGGTGAAGCACACTACCCAAAAGACTCCAGCGTTCTTGAAACCAGTGTTTGCTCTTTAGTCTACTGTATCAACTCGAAAGCTCACTGAAGCATACAATGAAGCAGAACAACAACGGCACTGCAAGGGCATAATTCCATCTGTTGAAATCGTTTGATTATCTGTATATGGTGGTTAGAATTTCATCTGGTTGAAAACTGTTGCTGGCCTCCTTCGGAACACAGTCTTTATGAGTTAACAATAAGTGCAACAACAACTTTTAGAAAGACATACATGAGAACCAGATAGCATCTAATATCTTCAGTTCAAAGAGCTACATCTGTACTTTCAGTAGTACATGCGTTACTCTGCCCCGAAAACAAGATATGTCGAGACATCGCTATCTCTGCTTCTGCCTTCAATGGGAATGCCACCCGTCACTATCTCCCACAATGAATGCCATCACCGCATGGACAGGGAAGAGAAAGCAATAACTTCTGTTATAATTGCTAGAAATTGTGATGTTCTCTCCTGTTTCAAAGAATGATCCTTTGCCTGATATAATTTCTAAGCTAGGTCTCTTGGAAAACACGGTATTTTCAGATATTGACAATGAATTACCAAGAAACAACATAGGAAACCACTGTGAACGGTGAAGTCACATATAGATCCTTTGGTGTGTCAGGTGAAGCACACTACCCAAAAGACTCCAGCGTTCTTGAAACCAGTGTTTGCTCTTTAGTCTACTGTATCAACTCGAAAGCTCACTGAAGCATACAATGAAGCAGAACAACAACGGCACTGCAAGGGCATAATTCCATCTGTTGAAATCGTTTGATTATCTGTATATGGTGGTTAGAATTTCATCTGGTTGAAAACTGTTGCTGGCCTCCTTCGGAACACAGTCATTATGAGTTAAAAATAAGTGCAACAACCACTTTTAGAAAGACATACATGAGAACCAGATAGCATCTAATATCTTCAGTTCAAAGAGCTACTTCTGTACTTTCAGTAGTACATTCGTTACTCTGCCCCGAAAACAAGATATGTCGAGACATCGCTATCTCTGCTTCTGCGTTCAATGGGAATGCCACCCGTCACTATCTCCCACAATGAATGCCATCACCGCACGGACAGGGAAGAGAAAGCAATAACTTCTGTAATAATTGCTAGAAATTGTGATGTTCTCTCCTGTTTCAAAGATTGATCCTTTGCCTGATATAATTTCTAAGCTAGGTCTCTTTGAAAACACGGTATTTTCAGATATTCACAGTGAATTACCAAGAAACATCATAGGAAACCACTGTGAACGGTGAAGTCACATATAGATCCTTTGGTGTGTCAGGTGAAGCACACTACCCAAAAGTCTCCAGCGTTCTTGAAACCAGTGTTTGCTCTTTAGTCTACTGTATCAACTCGAAAGCTCACTGAAGCATACAATGAAGCAGAACAACAACGGCACAGCAAGGGCATAATTCCATCTGTTGAAATCGTTTGATTATCTGTATATGGTGGTTAGAATTTCATCTGGTTGAAAACTGTTGCTGGCCTCCTTCGGAACACAGTCTTTATGAGTTAACAATAAGTGCAACAACAACTTTTAGAAAGACATACATGAGAACCAGATAGCATCTAATATCTTCAGTTCAAAGAGCTACATCTGTACTTTCAGTAGTACATGCGTTACTCTGCCCCGAAAACAAGATATGTCGAGACATCGCTATCTCTGCTTCTGCCTTCAATGGGAATGCCACCCGTCACTATCTCCCACAATGAATGCCATCACCGCACGGACAGGGAAGAGAAAGCAATAACTTCTGTTATAATTGCTAGAAATTGTGATGTTCTCTCCTGTTTCAAAGAATGATCCTTTGCCTGATATAATTTCTAAGCTAGGTCTCTTTGAAAACACGGTATTTTCAGATATTGACAGTGAATTACCAAGAAACAACATAGGAAACCACTGTGAACGGTGAAGTCACATATAGATCCTTTGGTGTGTCAGGTGAAGCACACTACCCAAAAGACTCCAGCGTTCTTGAAACCAGTGTTTGCTCTTTAGTCTACTGTATCAACTCGAAAGCTCACTGAAGCATACAATGAAGCAGAACAACAACGGCACAGCAAGGGCATAATTCCATCTGTTGAAATCGTTTTATTATCTGTATATGGTGGTTAGAATTTCATCTGGTTGAAAACTGTTGCTGGCCTCCTTTGGAACACAGTATTTATGAGTTAACAATAAGTGCAACAACAACTTTTAGAAAGACATACATGAGAACCAGATAGCATCTAATATCTTCAGCTCAAAGAGCTACATCTGTACTTTCAGTAGTACATGCGTTACTCTGCCCCGAAAACAAGATATGTCGAGACATCGCTATCTCTGCTTCTGCCTTCAATGGGAATGTCACCCGTCACTATCTCCCACAATGAATGCCATCACCGCACGGACAGGGAAGAGAAAGCAATAACTTCTGTTATAATTGCTAGAAATTGTGATGTTCTCTCCTGTTTCAAAGAATGATCCTTTGCCTGATATAATTTCTAAGCTAGGTCTCTTGGAAAACACGGTATTTTCAGATATTCACAGTGAATTACCAAGAAACAACATAGGAAACCACTGTGAACGGTGAAGTCACATATAGATCCTTTGGTGTGTCAGGTGAAGCACACTACCCAAAAGACTCCAGCGTTCTTGAAACCAGTGTTTGCTCTTTAGTCTACTGTATCAACTCGAAAGCTCACTGAAGCATACAATGAAGCAGAACAACAACGGCACAGCAAGGGCATAATTCCATCTGTTGAAATCGTTTGATTATCTGTATATGGTGGTTAGAATTTCATCTGGTTGAAAACTGTTGCTGGCCTCCTTTGGAACACAGTATTTATGAGTTAACAATAAGTGCAACAACAACTTTTAGAAAGACATACATGAGAACCAGATAGCATCTAATATCTTCAGCTCAAAGAGCTACATCTGTACTTTCAGTAGTACATGCGTTACTCTGCCCCGAAAACAAGATATGTCGAGACATCGCTATCGCTGCTTCTGCCTTCAATGGGAATGCCACCCGTCACTATCTCCCACAATGAATGCCATCACCGCACGGACAGGGAAGAGAAAGCAATAACTTCTGTTATAATTGCTAGAAATTGTGATGTTCTCTCCTGTTTCAAAGAATGATCCTTTGCCTGATATAATTTCTAAGCTAGGTCTCTTGGAAAACACGGTATTTTCAGATATTCACAGTGAATTACCAAGAAACAACATAGGAAACCACTGTGAACGGTGAAGTCACATATAGATCCTTTGGTGTGTCAGGTGAAGCACACTACCCAAAAGACTCCAGCGTTCTTGAAACCAGTGTTTGCTCTTTAGTCTACTGTATCAACTCGAAAGCTCACTGAAGCATACAATGAAGCAGAACAACAACGGCACTGCAAGGGCATAATTCCATCTGTTGAAATCGTTTGATTATCTGTATATGGTGGTTAGAATTTCATCTGGTTGAAAACTGTTGCTGGCCTCCTTCGGAACACAGTCTTTATGAGTTAACAATAAGTGCAACAACAACTTTTAGAAAGACATACATGAGAACCAGATAGCATCTAATATCTTCAGTTCAAAGAGCTACATCTGTACTTTCAGTAGTACATGCGTTACTCTGCCCCGAAAACAAGATATGTCGAGACATCGCTATCTCTGCTTCTGCCTTCAATGGGAATGCCACCCGTCACTATATCCCACAATGAATGCCATCACCGCATGGACAGGGAAGAGAAAGCAATAACTTCTGTTATAATTGCTAGAAATTGTGATGTTCTCTCCTGTTTCAAAGAATGATCCTTTGCCTGATATAATTTCTAAGCTAGGTCTCTTGGAAAACACGGTATTTTCAGATATTGACAATGAATTACCAAGAAACAACATAGGAAACCACTGTGAACGGTGAAGTCACATATAGATCCTTTGGTGTGTCAGGTGAAGCACACTACCCAAAAGACTCCAGCGTTCTTGAAACCAGTGTTTGCTCTTTAGTCTACTGTATCAACTCGAAAGCTCACTGAAGCATACAATGAAGCAGAACAACAACGGCACAGCAAGGGCATAATTCCATCTGTTGAAATCGTTTGATTATCTGTATATGGTGGTTAGAATTTCATCTGGTTGAAAACTGTTGCTGGCCTCTTTTGGAACACAGTATTTATGAGTTAACAATAAGTGCAACAACAACTTTTAGAAAGACATACATGAGAACCAGATAGCATCTAATATCTTCAGCTCAAAGAGCTACATCTGTACTTTCAGTAGTACATGCGTTACTCTGCCCCGAAAACAAGATATGTCGAGACATCGCTATCGCTGCTTCTGCCTTCAATGGGAATGCCACCCGTCACTATCTCCCACAATGAATGCCATCACCGCACGGACAGGGAAGAGAAAGCAATAACTTCTGTTATAATTGCTAGAAATTGTGATGTTCTCTCCTGTTTCAAAGAATGATCCTTTGCCTGATATAATTTCTAAGCTAGGTCTCTTGGAAAACACGGTATTTTCAGATATTCACAGTGAATTACCAAGAAACAACATAGGAAACCACTGTGAACGGTGAAGTCACATATAGATCCTTTGGTGTGTCAGGTGAAGCACACTACCCAAAAGACTCCAGCGTTCTTGAAACCAGTGTTTGCTCTTTAGTCTACTGTATCAACTCGAAAGCTCACTGAAGCATACAATGAAGCAGAACAACAACGGCACTGCAAGGGCATAATTCCATCTGTTGAAATCGTTTGATTATCTGTATATGGTGGTTAGAATTTCATCTGGTTGAAAACTGTTGCTGGCCTCCTTCGGAACACAGTCTTTATGAGTTAACAATAAGTGCAACAACAACTTTTAGAAAGACATACATGAGAACCAGATAGCATCTAATATCTTCAGTTCAAAGAGCTACATCTGTACTTTCAGTAGTACATGCGTTACTCTGCCCCGAAAACAAGATATGTCGAGACATCGCTATCTCTGCTTCTGCCTTCAATGGGAATGCCACCCGTCACTATCTCCCACAATGAATGCCATCACCGCATGGACAGGGAAGAGAAAGCAATAACTTCTGTTATAATTGCTAGAAATTGTGATGTTCTCTCCTGTTTCAAAGAATGATCCTTTGCCTGATATAATTTCTAAGCTAGGTCTCTTGGAAAACACGGTATTTTCAGATATTGACAATGAATTACCAAGAAACAACATAGGAAACCACTGTGAACGGTGAAGTCACATATAGATCCTTTGGTGTGTCAGGTGAAGCACACTACCCAAAAGACTCCAGCGTTCTTGAAACCAGTGTTTGCTCTTTAGTCTACTGTATCAACTCGAAAGCTCACTGAAGCATACAATGAAGCAGAACAACAACGGCACAGCAAGGGCATAATTCCATCTGTTGAAATCGTTTGATTATCTGTATATGGTGGTTAGAATTTCATCTGGTTGAAAACTGTTGCTGGCCTCCTTTGGAACACAGTATTTATGAGTTAACAATAAGTGCAACAACAACTTTTAGAAAGACATACATGAGAACCAGATAGCATCTAATATCTTCAGCTCAAAGAGCTACATCTGTACTTTCAGTAGTACATGCGTTACTCTGCCCCGAAAACAAGATATGTCGAGACATCGCTATCTCTGCTTCTGCCTTCAATGGGAATGCCACCCGTCACTATCTCCCACAATGAATGCCATCACCGCACGGACAGGGAAGAGAAAGCAATAACTTCTGTTATAATTGCTAGAAATTGTGATGTTCTCTCCTGTTTCAAAGAATGATCCTTTGCCTGATATAATTTCTAAGCTAGGTCTCTTGGAAAACACGGTATTTTCAGATATTCACAGTGAATTACCAAGGAACAACATAGGAAACCACTGTGAACGGTGAAGTCACATATAGATCCTTTGGTGTGTCAGGTGAAGCACACTACCCAAAAGACTCCAGCGTTCTTGAAACCAGTGTTTGCTCTTTAGTCTACTGTATCAACTCGAAAGCTCACTGAAGCATACAATGAAGCAGAACAACAACGGCACAGCAAGGGCATAATTCCATCTGTTGAAATCGTTTGATTATCTGTATATGGTGGTTAGAATTTCATCTGGTTGAAAACTGTTGCTGGCCTCCTTCGGAACACAGTCTTTATGAGTTAACAATAAGTGCAACAACAACTTTTAGAAAGACATACATGAGAACCAGATAGCATCTAATATCTTCAGTTCAAAGAGCTACATCTGTACTTTCAGTAGTACATGCGTTACTCTGCCCCGAAAACAAGATATGTCGAGACATCGCTATCTCTGCTTCTGCCTTCAATGGGAATGCCACCCGTCACTATCTCCCACAATGAATGCCATCACCGCATGGACAGGGAAGAGAAAGCAATAACTTCTGTTATAATTGCTAGAAATTGTGATGTTCTCTCCTGTTTCAAAGAATGATCCTTTGCCTGATATAATTTCTAAGCTAGGTCTCTTGGAAAACACGGTATTTTCAGATATTGACAATGAATTACCAAGAAACAACATAGGAAACCACTGTGAACGGTGAAGTCACATATAGATCCTTTGGTGTGTCAGGTGAAGCACACTACCCAAAAGACTCCAGCGTTCTTGAAACCAGTGTTTGCTCTTTAGTCTACTGTATCAACTCGAAAGCTCACTGAAGCATACAATGAAGCAGAACAACAACGGCACAGCAAGGGCATAATTCCATCTGTTGAAATCGTTTGATTATCTGTATATGGTGGTTAGAATTTCATCTGGTTGAAAACTGTTGCTGGCCTCCTTTGGAACACAGTATTTATGAGTTAACAATAAGTGCAACAACAACTTTTAGAAAGACATACATGAGAACCAGATAGCATCTAATATCTTCAGCTCAAAGAGCTACATCTGTACTTTCAGTAGTACATGCGTTACTCTGCCCCGAAAACAAGATATGTCGAGACATCGCTATCTCTGCTTCTGCCTTCAATGGGAATGCCACCCGTCACTATCTCCCACAATGAATGCCATCACCGCACGGACAGGGAAGAGAAAGCAATAACTTCTGTTATAATTGCTAGAAATTGTGATGTTCTCTCCTGTTTCAAAGAATGATCCTTTGCCTGATATAATTTCTAAGCTAGGTCTCTTGGAAAACACGGTATTTTCAGATATTCACAGTGAATTACCAAGGAACAACATAGGAAACCACTGTGAACGGTGAAGTCACATATAGATCCTTTGGTGTGTCAGGTGAAGCACACTACCCAAAAGACTCCAGCGTTCTTGAAACCAGTGTTTGCTCTTTAGTCTACTGTATCAACTCGAAAGCTCACTGAAGCATACAATGAAGCAGAACAACAACGGCACAGCAAGGGCATAATTCCATCTGTTGAAATCGTTTGATTATCTGTATATGGTGGTTAGAATTTCATCTGGTTGAAAACTGTTGCTGGCCTCCTTCGGAACACAGTCTTTATGAGTTAACAATAAGTGCAACAACAACTTTTAGAAAGACATACATGAGAACCAGATAGCATCTAATATCTTCAGTTCAAAGAGCTACATCTGTACTTTCAGTAGTACATGCGTTACTCTGCCCCGAAAACAAGATATGTCGAGACATCGCTATCTCTGCTTCTGCCTTCAATGGGAATGCCACCCGTCACTATCTCCCACAATGAATGCCATCACCGCACGGACAGGGAAGAGAAAGCAATAACTGCTGTTATAATTGCTAGAAATTGTGATGTTCTCTCCTGTTTCAAAGAATGATCCTTTGCCTGATATAATTTCTAAGCTAGGTCTCTTGGAAAACACGGTATTTTCAGATATTGACAGTGAATTACCAAGAAACATCATAGGAAACCACTGTGAACGGTGAAGTCACATATAGATCCTTTGGTGTGTCAGGTGAAGCACACTACCCAAAAGTCTCCAGCGTTCTTGAAACCAGTGTTTGCTCTTTAGTCTACTGTATCAACTCGAAAGCTCACTGAAGCATACAATGAAGCAGAACAACAACGGCACAGCAAGGGCATAATTCCATCTGTTGAAATCGTTTGATTATCTGTATATGGTGGTTAGAATTTCATCTGGTTGAAAACTGTTGCTGGCCTCCTTCGGAACACAGTCTTTATGAGTTAACAATAAGTGCAACAACAACTTTTAGAAAGACATACATGAGAACCAGATAGCATCTAATATCTTCAGTTCAAAGAGCTACATCTGTACTTTCAGTAGTACATGCGTTACTCTGCCCCGAAAACAAGATATGTCGAGACATCGCTATCTCTGCTTCTGCCTTCAATGGGAATGCCACCCGTCACTATCTCCCACAATGAATGCCATCACCGCACGGACAGGGAAGAGAAAGCAATAACTTCTGTTATAATTGCTAGAAATTGTGATGTTCTCTCCTGTTTCAAAGAATGATCCTTTGCCTGATATAATTTCTAAGCTAGGTCTCTTTGAAAACACGGTATTTTCAGATATTGACAGTGAATTACCAAGAAACAACATAGGAAACCACTGTGAACGGTGAAGTCACATATAGATCCTTTGGTGTGTCAGGTGAAGCACACTACCCAAAAGACTCCAGCGTTCTTGAAACCAGTGTTTGCTCTTTAGTCTACTGTATCAACTCGAAAGCTCACTGAAGCATACAATGAAGCAGAACAACAACGGCACAGCAAGGGCATAATTCCATCTGTTGAAATCGTTTTATTATCTGTATATGGTGGTTAGAATTTCATCTGGTTGAAAACTGTTGCTGGCCTCCTTTGGAACACAGTATTTATGAGTTAACAATAAGTGCAACAACAACTTTTAGAAAGATATACATGAGAACCAGATAGCATCTAATATCGTCAGTTCAAAGACCTACATCTGTTCTATCAGAAGTACATGCGTTACTCTGCACGGAAAACAAGATATGTCCAGACATCGCTATCTCTGCTTCTGCCTTCAATGGGAATGTCACCCGTCACTATCTCCCACAATGAATGCCATCACCGCACGGACAGGGAAGAGAAAGCAATAACTTCTGTTATAATTGCTAGAAATTGTGATGTTCTCTCCTGTTTCAAAGAATGATCCTTTGCCTGATATAATTTCTAAGCTAGGTCTCTTGGAAAACACGGTATTTTCAGATATTGACAGTGAATTACCAAGAAACAACATAGGAAACCACTGTGAACGGTGAAGTCACATATAGATCCTTTGGTGTGTCAGGTGAAGCACACTACCCAAAAGACTCCAGCGTTCTTGAAACCAGTGTTTGCTCTTTAGTCTACTGTATCAACTCGAAAGCTCACTGAAGCATACAATGAAGCAGAACAACAACGGCACAGCAAGGGCATAATTCCATCTGTTGAAATCGTTTGATTATCTGTATATGGTGGTTAGAATTTCATCTGGTTGAAAACTGTTGCTGGCCTCCTTCGGAACACAGTCTTTATGAGTTAACAATAAGTGCAACAACAACTTTTAGAAAGACATACATGAGAACCAGATAGCATCTAATATCTTCAGTTCAAAGAGCTACATCTGTACTTTCAGTAGTACATGCGTTACTCTGCCCCGAAAACAAGATATGTCGAGACATCGCTATCTCTGCTTCTGCCTTCAATGGGAATGCCACCCGTCACTATCTCCCACAATGAATGCCATCACCGCACGGACAGGGAAGAGAAAGCAATAACTGCTGTTATAATTGCTAGAAATTGTGATGTTCTCTCCTGTTTCAAAGAATGATCCTTTGCCTGATATAATTTCTAAGCTAGGTCTCTTGGAAAACACGGTATTTTCAGATATTGACAGTGAATTACCAAGAAACATCATAGGAAACCACTGTGAACGGTGAAGTCACATATAGATCCTTTGGTGTGTCAGGTGAAGCACACTACCCAAAAGTCTCCAGCGTTCTTGAAACCAGTGTTTGCTCTTTAGTCTACTGTATCAACTCGAAAGCTCACTGAAGCATACAATGAAGCAGAACAACAACGGCACAGCAAGGGCATAATTCCATCTGTTGAAATCGTTTGATTATCTGTATATGGTGGTTAGAATTTCATCTGGTTGAAAACTGTTGCTGGCCTCCTTCGGAACACAGTCTTTATGAGTTAACAATAAGTGCAACAACAACTTTTAGAAAGATATACATGAGAACCAGATAGCATCTAATATCTTCAGTTCAAAGACCTACATCTGTTCTATCAGAAGTACATGCGTTACTCTGCACGGAAAACAAGATATGTCCAGACATCGCTATCTCTGCTTCTGCCTTCAATGGGAATGTCACCCGTCACTATCTCCCACAATGAATGCCATCACCGCACGGACAGGGAAGAGAAAGCAATAACTTCTGTTATAATTGCTAGAAATTGTGATGTTCTCTCCTGTTTCAAAGAATGATCCTTTGCCTGATATAATTTCTAAGCTAGGTCTCTTGGAAAACACGGTATTTTCAGATATTGACAGTGAATTACCAAGAAACAACATAGGAAACCACTGTGAACGGTGAAGTCACATATAGATCCTTTGGTGTGTCAGGTGAAGCACACTACCCAAAAGACTCCAGCGTTCTTGAAACCAGTGTTTGCTCTTTAGTCTACTGTATCAACTCGAAAGCTCACTGAAGCATACAATGAAGCAGAACAACAACGGCACAGCAAGGGCATAATTCCATCTGTTGAAATCGTTTGATTATCTGTATATGGTGGTTAGAATTTCATCTGGTTGAAAACTGTTGCTGGCCTCCTTTGGAACACAGTATTTATGAGTTAACAATAAGTGCAACAACAACTTTTAGAAAGACATACATGAGAACCAGATAGCATCTAATATCGTCAGTTCAAAGACCTACATCTGTTCTATCAGAAGTACATGCGTTACTCTGCACGGAAAACAAGATATGTCCAGACATCGCTATCTCTGCTTCTGCCTTCAATGGGAATGTCACCCGTCACTATCTCCCACAATGAATGCCATCACCGCACGGACAGGGAAGAGAAAGCAATAACTTCTGTTATAATTGCTAGAAATTGTGATGTTCTCTCCTGTTTCAAAGAATGATCCTTTGCCTGATATAATTTCTAAGCTAGGTCTCTTGGAAAACACGGTATTTTCAGATATTGACAGTGAATTACCAAGAAACAACATAGGAAACCACTGTGAACGGTGAAGTCACATATAGATCCTTTGGTGTGTCAGGTGAAGCACACTACCCAAAAGACTCCAGCGTTCTTGAAACCAGTGTTTGCTCTTTAGTCTACTGTATCAACTCGAAAGCTCACTGAAGCATACAATGAAGCAGAACAACAACGGCACAGCAAGGGCATAATTCCATCTGTTGAAATCGTTTGATTATCTGTATATGGTGGTTAGAATTTCATCTGGTTGAAAACTGTTGCTGGCCTCCTTCGGAACACAGTCTTTATGAGTTAACAATAAGTGCAACAACAACTTTTAGAAAGACATACATGAGAACCAGATAGCATCTAATATCTTCAGTTCAAAGAGCTACATCTGTACTTTCAGTAGTACATGCGTTACTCTGCCCCGAAAACAAGATATGTCGAGACATCGCTATCTCTGCTTCTGCCTTCAATGGGAATGCCACCCGTCACTATCTCCCACAATGAATGCCATCACCGCACGGACAGGGAAGAGAAAGCAATAACTGCTGTTATAATTGCTAGAAATTGTGATGTTCTCTCCTGTTTCAAAGAATGATCCTTTGCCTGATATAATTTCTAAGCTAGGTCTCTTGGAAAACACGGTATTTTCAGATATTGACAGTGAATTACCAAGAAACATCATAGGAAACCACTGTGAACGGTGAAGTCACATATAGATCCTTTGGTGTGTCAGGTGAAGCACACTACCCAAAAGTCTCCAGCGTTCTTGAAACCAGTGTTTGCTCTTTAGTCTACTGTATCAACTCGAAAGCTCACTGAAGCATACAATGAAGCAGAACAACAACGGCACAGCAAGGGCATAATTCCATCTGTTGAAATCGTTTGATTATCTGTATATGGTGGTTAGAATTTCATCTGGTTGAAAACTGTTGCTGGCCTCCTTCGGAACACAGTCTTTATGAGTTAACAATAAGTGCAACAACAACTTTTAGAAAGATATACATGAGAACCAGATAGCATCTAATATCTTCAGTTCAAAGACCTACATCTGTTCTATCAGAAGTACATGCGTTACTCTGCACGGAAAACAAGATATGTCCAGACATCGCTATCTCTGCTTCTGCCTTCAATGGGAATGTCACCCGTCACTATCTCCCACAATGAATGCCATCACCGCACGGACAGGGAAGAGAAAGCAATAACTTCTGTTATAATTGCTAGAAATTGTGATGTTCTCTCCTGTTTCAAAGAATGATCCTTTGCCTGATATAATTTCTAAGCTAGGTCTCTTGGAAAACACGGTATTTTCAGATATTGACAGTGAATTACCAAGAAACAACATAGGAAACCACTGTGAACGGTGAAGTCACATATAGATCCTTTGGTGTGTCAGGTGAAGCACACTACCCAAAAGACTCCAGCGTTCTTGAAACCAGTGTTTGCTCTTTAGTCTACTGTATCAACTCGAAAGCTCACTGAAGCATACAATGAAGCAGAACAACAACGGCACAGCAAGGGCATAATTCCATCTGTTGAAATCGTTTGATTATCTGTATATGGTGGTTAGAATTTCATCTGGTTGAAAACTGTTGCTGGCCTCCTTTGGAACACAGTATTTATGAGTTAACAATAAGTGCAACAACAACTTTTAGAAAGACATACATGAGAACCAGATAGCATCTAATATCTTCAGCTCAAAGAGCTACATCTGTACTTTCAGTAGTACATGCGTTACTCTGCCCCGAAAACAAGATATGTCGAGACATCGCTATCTCTGCTTCTGCCTTCAATGGGAATGCCACCCGTCACTATCTCCCACCATGAATGCCATCACCGCACGGACAGGGAAGAGAAAGCAATAACTTCTGTTATAATTGCTAGAAATTGTGATGTTCTCTCCTGTTTCAAAGAATGATCCTTTGCCTGATATAATTTCTAAGCTAGGTCTCTTGGAAAACACGGTATTTTCAGATATTCACAGTGAATTACCAAGAAACAACATAGGAAACCACTGTGAACGGTGAAGTCACATATAGATCCTTTGGTGTGTCAGGTGAAGCACACTACCCAAAAGACTCCAGCGTTCTTGAAACCAGTGTTTGCTCTTTAGTCTACTGTATCAACTCGAAAGCTCACTGAAGCATACAATGAAGCAGAACAACAACGGCACAGCAAGGGCATAATTCCATCTGTTGAAATCGTTTGATTATCTGTATATGGTGGTTAGAATTTCATCTGGTTGAAAACTGTTGCTGGCCTCCTTCGGAACACAGTCTTTATCAGTTAACAATAAGTGCAACAACAACTTTTAGAAAGACATACATGAGAACCAGATAGCATCTAATATCTTCAGTTCAAAGAGCTACATCTGTACTTTCAGTAGTACATGCGTTACTCTGCCCCAAAAACAAGATATGTCGAGACATCGCTATCTCTGCTTCTGCCTTCAATGGGAATGCCACCCGTCACTATCTCCCACAATGAATGCCATCACCGCACGGACAGGGAAGAGAAAGCAATAACTGCTGTTATAATTGCTAGAAATTGTGATGTTCTCTCCTGTTTCAAAAAATGATCCTTTGCCTGATATAATTTCTAAGCTAGGTCTCTTGGAAAACACGGTATTTTCAGATATTGACAGTGAATTACCAAGAAACAACATAGGAAACCACTGTGAACGGTGAAGTCACATATAGATCCTTTGGTGTGTCAGGTGAAGCACACTACCCAAAAGACTCCAGCGTTCTTGAAACCAGTGTTTGCTCTTTAGTCTACTGTATCAACTCGAAAGCTCACTGAAGCATACAATGAAGCAGAACAACAACGGCACAGCAAGGGCATAATTCCATCTGTTGAAATCGTTTGATTATCTGTATATGGTGGTTAGAATTTCATCTGGTTGAAAACTGTTGCTGGCCTCCTTTGGAACACAGTATTTATGAGTTAACAATAACTGCAACAACAACTTTTAGAAAGACATACATTAGAACCAGATAGCATCTAATATCTTCAGTTCAAAGAGCTACATCTGTTCTATCAGAAGTACATGCGTTACTCTGCACGGAAAACAAGATATGTCCAGACATCGCTATCTCTGCTTCTGCATTCAATGGCAATGCCACCGGTAACTATCTCCCACAATGAATGCCATCACCGCACGGACAGTGAAGGGAAAGCAATAACTTTTGTTATAATTGCTAGAAATTGTGATGTTCTCTCCTGTTTCAAAGAATGATCCTTTGCCTGATATAATTTCTAAGCTAGGTCTCTTTGAAAACACGGTATTTTCAGATATTCACAGTGAATTACCAAGAAACAACATAGGAAACCACTGTGAACGGTGAAGTCACATATAGATCCTTTGGTGTGTCAGGTGAAGCACACTACCCAAAAGACTCCAGCGTTCTTGAAACCAGTGTTTGCTCTTTAGTCTACTGTATCAACTCGAAAGCTCACTGAAGCATACAATGAAGCAGAACAACAACGGCACAGCAAGGGCATAATTCCATCTGTTGAAATCGTTTGATTATCTGTATATGGTGGTTAGAATTTCATCTGGTTGAAAACTGCTGCTGGCCTCCTTTGGAACACAGTATTTATGAGTTAACAATAACTGCAACAACAACTTTTAGAAAGACATACATGAGAACCAGATAGCATCTAATATCTTCAGTTCAAAGAGCTACATCTGTACTTTCAGTAGTACATGCGTTACTCTGCCCCGAAAACAAGATATGTCGAGACATCGCTATCTCTGATTCTGCCTTCAATGGGAATGCCACCCGTCACTATCTCCCACAATGAATGCCATCACCGCCCGGACAGGGAAGAGAAAGCAATAACTTCTGTTATAATTGCTAGAAATTGTGATGTTCTCTCCTGTTTCAAAGAATGATCCTTTGCCTGATATAATTTCTAAGCTAGGTCTCTTGGAAAACACGGTATTTTCAGATATTGACAGTGAATTACCAAGAAACAACATAGGAAACCACTGTGAACGGTGAAGTCACATATAGATCCTTTGGTGTGTCAGGTGAAGCACACTACCCAAAAGACTCCAGCGTTCTTGAAACCAGTGTTTGCTCTTTAGTCTACTGTATCAACTCGAAAGCTCACTGAAGCACACAATGAAGCAGAACAACAACGGCACAGCAAGGGCATAATTCCATCTGTTGAAATCGTTTTATTATCTGTATATGGTGGTTAGAATTTCATCTGGTTGAAAACTGTTGCTGGCCTCCTTTGGAACACAGTATTTATGAGTTAACAATAACTGCAACAACAACTTTTAGAAAGACATACATGAGAACCAGATAGCATCTAATATCTTCAGTTCAAAGAGCTACATCTGTTCTATCAGAAGTACATGCGTTACTCTGCACGGAAAACAAGATATGTCCAGACATCGCTATCTCTGCTTCTGCATTCAATGGCAATGCCACGGTAACTATCTCCCACAATGAACGCCATCACCGCACGGAGAGAGAAGGGAAAGCAATAACTTCTGTTATAATTGCAAGAAATTGTGATGTTCTCTCCTGTTTCAAAGAATGATCCTTTGCGTGATATAATTTCTAAGCTAGGTCTCTTGGAAAACACGGTATTTTCAGATATTCACAGTGAATTACCAAGAAACAACATAGGAAACCACTGTGAACGGTGAAGTGACATATAGATCCTTTGGTGTGTCAGGTGAAGCACACTACCCAAAAGACTCCAGCGTTCTTGAAACCAGTGTTTGCTCTTTAGTCTACTGTATCAACTCGAAAGCTCACTGAAGCATACAATGAAGCAGAACAACAACGGCACTGCAAGGGCATAATTCTATCTGTTGAAATCGTTTGATTATCTGTATATGGTGGTTAGAATTTCATCTGGTTGAAAACTGTTGCTGGCCTCCTTCGGAACACAGTCTTTATGAGTTAACAATAAGTGCAACAACAACTTTTAGAAAGACATACATGAGAACCAGATAGCATCTAATATCTTCAGTTCAAAGAGCTACATCTGTACTTTCAGTAGTACATGCGTTACTCTGCCCCGAAAACAAGATATGTCGAGACATCGCTATCTCTGCTTCTGCCTTCAATGGGAATGCCACCTGTCACTATCTCCCACAATGAATGCCATCACCGCACGGAGAGGGAATAGAAAGCAATAACTTCTGTTATAATTGCTAGAAATTGTGATGTTCTCTCCTGTTTCAAAGATTGATCCTTTGCCTGATATAATTTCTAAGCTAGGTCTCTTGGAAAACACGGTATTTTCAGATATTCACAGTGAATTACCAAGAAACAACATAGGAAACCACTGTGAACGGTGAAGTGACATATAGATCCTTTGGTGTGTCAGGTGAAGCACACTACCCAAAAGACTCCAGCGTTCTTGAAACCAGTGTTTGCTCTTTAGTCTACTGTATCAACTCGAAAGCTCACTGAAGCATACAATGAAGCAGAACAACAACGGCACAGCAAGGGCATAATTCCATCTGTTGAAATCGTTTGATTATCTGTATATGGTGGTTAGAATTTCATCTGGTTGAAAACTGTTGCTGGCCTCCTTCGGAACACAGTCTTTATGAGTTAACAATAAGTGCAACAACAACTTTTAGAAAGACATACATGAGAACCAGATAGCATCTAATATCTTCAGTTCAAAGAGCTACATCTGTTCTATCAGAAGTACATGCGTTACTCTTCACGGAAAACAAGATATGTCCAGACATCGCTATCTCTTCTTCTGCATTCAATGGCAATGCCACCGGTAACTATCTCCCACAATGAATGCCATGACCGCCCGGACAGTGAAGGGAAAGCAATAACTTCTGTTATAATTGCTAGAAATTGTGACGTTCTCTCCTGTTTCAAAGAATGATCCTTTGCCTGATATAATTTCTAAGCTAGGTCTCTTTGAAAACACGGTATTTTCAGATATTCACAGTAAATTACCAAGAAACAACATAGGAAACCACTGTGAACGGTGAAGTCACATATAGATCCTTTGGTGTGTCAGGTGAAGCACACTACCCAAAAGACTCCAGCGTTCTTGAAACCAGTGTTTGCTCTTTAGTCTACTGTATCAACTCGAAAGCTCACTGAAGCATACAATGAAGCAGAACAACAACGGCACTGCAAGGGCATAATTCCATCTGTTGAAATCGTTTGATTATCTGTATACGTTGGTTAGAATTTCATCTGGTTGAAAACTGTTGCTGGCCTCCTTCGGAACATAGTCTTTATCAGTTAACAATAAGTGCAACAACAACTTTTAGAAAGACATACATGAGAACCAGATAGCATCTAATATCTTCAGTTCAAAGAGCTACATCTGTACTTTCAGTAGTACATGCGTTACTCTGCCCCGAAAACAAGATATGTCGAGACATCGCTATCTCTGCTTCTGCCTTCAATGGGAATGCCACCCGTCACTATCTCCCACAATGAATGCCATCACCGCACGGACAGGGAAGAGAAAGCAATAACTTCTGTTATAATTGCTAGAAATTGTGATGTTCTCTCCTGTTTCAAAGATTGATCCTTTGCCTGATATAATTTCTAAGCTAGGTCTCTTGGAAAACACGGTATTTTCAGATATTCACAGTGAATTACCAAGAAACAACATAGGAAACCACTGTGAACGGTGAAGTGACATATAGATCCTTTGGTGTGTCAGGTGAAGCACACTACCCAAAAGACTCCAGCGTTCTTGAAACCAGTGTTTGCTTTTTAGTCTACTGTATCAACTCGAAAGCTCACTGAAGCATACAATGAAGCAGAACAACAACGGCACAGCAAGGGCATAATTCCATCTGTTGAAATCGTTTGATTATCTGTATATTGTGGTTAGAATTTCATCTGGTTGAAAACTGTTGCTGGCCTCCTTCGGAACACAGTCTTTATGAGTTAACAATAAGTGCAACAACAACTTTTAGAAAGACATACATGAGAACCAGATAGCATCTAATATCTTCAGTTCAAAGAGCTACATCTGTTCTATCAGAAGTACATGCGTTACTCTGAAAGGAAAACAAGATATGTCCAGACATCGCTATCTCTGCTTCTGCATTCAATGGCAATGCCACCGGTAACTATCTCCCACAATTAATGACATCTCCGCACGGACAGTGAAGGGAAAGCAATAACTTCTGTTATAATTGCTAGAAATTGTGATGTTCTCTCCTGTTTCAAAGAATGATCCTTTGCCTGATATAATTTCTAAGCTAGGTCTCTTTGAAAACACGGTATATTCAGATATTCACAGTGAATTACCAAGAAACAACATAGGAAACCACTGTGAACGGTGAAGTGACATATAGATCCTTTGGTGTGTCAGGTGAAGCACACTACCCAAAAGACTCCAGCGTTCTTGAAACCAGTGTTTGCTCTTTAGTCTACTGTATCAACTCGAAAGGTCACTGAAGCATACAATGAAGCAGAACAACAACGGCACTGCAAGGGCATAATTCCATCTGTTGAAATCGTTTGATTATCTGTATATGGTGGTTAGAATTTCATCTGGTTGAAAACTGTTGCTGGCCTCCTTCGGAACACAGTCTTTATGAGTTAACAATAAGTGCAACAACAACTTTTAGAAAGACATACATGAGAACCAGATAGCATCTAATATCTTCAGTTCAAAGAGCTACATCTGTACTTTCAGTTGTACATGCGTTACTCTGCCCCGAAAACAAGATATGTCGAGACATCGCTATCTCTGCTTCTGCCTTCAATGGGAATGCCACCCGTCACTCTCTCCCACAATGAATGCCATCACCGCACGGACAGGGAAGAGAAAGCAATAACTTCTGTTATAATTGCTAGAAATTGTGATGTTCTCTCCTGTTTCAAAGATTGATCCTTTGTCTGATATAATTTCTAAGCTAGGTCTCTTTGAAAACACGGTATTTTAAGATATTCACAGTGAATTACCAAGAAACAACATAGGAAACCACTGTGAACGGTGAAGTCACATATAGATCCTTTGGTGTGTCAGGTGAAGCACACTACCCAAAAGTCTCCAGCGTTCTTGAAACCAATGTTTGCTCTTTAGTCTACTGTATCTACTCGAAAGCTCACTGAAGCATACAATGAAGCAGAACAACAACGACACTGCAAGGGAATAATTCCATCTGTTGAAATCGTTTGATTATCTGTATATGGTGGTTAGAATTTCATCTGGTTGAAAACTGTTGCTGGCCTCCTTCGGAACATAGTCTTTATCAGTTAACAATAAGTGCAACAACAACTTTTAGAAAGACATACATGAGAACCAGATAGCATCTAATATCTTCAGTTCAAAGAGCTACATCTGTTCTATCAGAAGTACATGCGTTACTCTGCACGGAAAACAAGATATGTCCAGACATCGCTATCTCTGCTTCTGCATTCAATGGCAATGCCACGGGTAACTATCTCCCACAATGAACGCCATCACCGAACGGAGAGAGAAGGGAAAGCAATAACTTCTGTTATAATTGCAAGAAATTGTGATGTTCTCTCCTGTTTCAAAGATTGATCCTTTGCGTGATATAATTTCTAAGCTAGGTCTCTTGGAAAACACGGTATTTTCAGATATTCACAGTGAATTACCAAGAAACAACATAGGAAACCACTGTGAACGGTGAAGTGACATATAGATCCTTTGGTGTGTCAGGTGAAGCACACTACCCAAAAGACTCCAGCGTTCTTGAAACCAGTGTTTGCTCTTTAGTCTACTGTATCAACTCGAAAGCTCACTGAAGCATACAATGAAGCAGAACAACAACGGCACAGCAAGGGCATAATTCCATCTGTTGAAATCGTTTGATTATCTGTATATGGTGGTTAGAATTTCATCTGGTTGAAAACTGTTGCTGGCCTCCTTCGGAACACAGTCTTTATGAGTTAACAATAAGTGCAACAACAACTTTTAGAAAGACATACATGAGAACCAGATAGCATCTCATATCTTCAGTTCAAAGAGCTACATCTGTTCTATCAGAAGTACATGCGTTACTCTTCACGGAAAACAAGATATGTCCAGACATCGCTATCTCTTCTTCTGCATTCAATGGCAATGCCACCGGTAACTATCTCCCACAATGAATGCCATGACCGCCCGGACAGTGAAGGGAAAGCAATAACTTCTGTTATAATTGCTAGAAATTGTGACGTTCTCTCCTGTTTCAAAGAATGATCCTTTGCCTGATATAATTTCTAAGCTAGGTCTCTTTGAAAACACGGTATTTTCAGATATTCACAGTAAATTACCAAGAAACAACATAGGAAACCACTGTGAACGGTGAAGTCACATATAGATCCTTTGGTGTGTCAGGTGAAGCACACTACCCAAAAGACTCCAGCGTTCTTGAAACCAGTGTTTGCTCTTTAGTCTACTGTATCAACTCGAAAGCTCACTGAAGCATACAATGAAGCAGAACAACAACGGCACTGCAAGGGCATAATTCCATCTGTTGAAATCGTTTGATTATCTGTATATGGTGGTTAGAATTTCATCTGGTTGAAAACTGTTGCTGGCCTCCTTCGGAACACAGTCTTTATGAGTTAACAATAAGTGCAACAACAACTTTTAGAAAGACATACATGAGAACCAGATAGCATCTAATATCTTCAGTTCAAAGAGCTACATCTGTACTTTCAGTAGTACATGCGTTACTCTGCCCCGAAAACAAGATATGTCGAGACATCGCTATCTCTGCTTCTGCCTTCAATGGGAATGCCACCCGTCACTATCTCCCACAATGAATGCCATCACCGCACGGACAGGGAAGAGAAAGCAATAACTTCTGTTATAATTGCTAGAAATTGTGATGTTCTCTCCTGTTTCAAAGATTGATCCTTTGCCTGATATAATTTCTAAGCTAGGTCTCTTGGAAAACACGGTATTTTCAGATATTCACAGTGAATTACCAAGAAACAACATAGGAAACCACTGTGAACGGTGAAGTGACATATAGATCCTTTGGTGTGTCAGGTGAAGCACACTACCCAAAAGACTCCAGCGTTCTTGAAACCAGTGTTTGCTTTTTAGTCTACTGTATCAACTCGAAAGCTCACTGAAGCATACAATGAAGCAGAACAACAACGGCACAGCAAGGGCATAATTCCATCTGTTGAAATCGTTTGATTATCTGTATATTGTGGTTAGAATTTCATCTGGTTGAAAACTGTTGCTGGCCTCCTTCGGAACACAGTCTTTATGAGTTAACAATAAGTGCAACAACAACTTTTAGAAAGACATACATGAGAACCAGATAGCATCTAATATCTTCAGTTCAAAGAGCTACATCTGTTCTATCAGAAGTACATGCGTTACTCTGAAAGGAAAACAAGATATGTCCAGACATCGCTATCTCTGCTTCTGCATTCAATGGCAATGCCACCGGTAACTATCTCCCACAATTAATGACATCTCCGCACGGACAGTGAAGGGAAAGCAATAACTTCTGTTATAATTGCTAGAAATTGTGATGTTCTCTCCTGTTTCAAAGAATGATCCTTTGCCTGATATAATTTCTAAGCTAGGTCTCTTTGAAAACACGGTATATTCAGATATTCACAGTGAATTACCAAGAAACAACATAGGAAACCACTGTGAACGGTGAAGTGACATATAGATCCTTTGGTGTGTCAGGTGAAGCACACTACCCAAAAGACTCCAGCGTTCTTGAAACCAGTGTTTGCTCTTTAGTCTACTGTATCAACTCGAAAGGTCACTGAAGCATACAATGAAGCAGAACAACAACGGCACTGCAAGGGCATAATTCCATCTGTTGAAATCGTTTGATTATCTGTATATGGTGGTTAGAATTTCATCTGGTTGAAAACTGTTGCTGGCCTCCTTCGGAACACAGTCTTTATGAGTTAACAATAAGTGCAACAACAACTTTTAGAAAGACATACATGAGAACCAGATAGCATCTAATATCTTCAGTTCAAAGAGCTACATCTGTACTTTCAGTTGTACATGCGTTACTCTGCCCCGAAAACAAGATATGTCGAGACATCGCTATCTCTGCTTCTGCCTTCAATGGGAATGCCACCCGTCACTCTCTCCCACAATGAATGCCATCACCGCACGGACAGGGAAGAGAAAGCAATAACTTCTGTTATAATTGCTAGAAATTGTGATGTTCTCTCCTGTTTCAAAGATTGATCCTTTGTCTGATATAATTTCTAAGCTAGGTCTCTTTGAAAACACGGTATTTTAAGATATTCACAGTGAATTACCAAGAAACAACATAGGAAACCACTGTGAACGGTGAAGTCACATATAGATCCTTTGGTGTGTCAGGTGAAGCACACTACCCAAAAGTCTCCAGCGTTCTTGAAACCAATGTTTGCTCTTTAGTCTACTGTATCTACTCGAAAGCTCACTGAAGCATACAATGAAGCAGAACAACAACGACACTGCAAGGGAATAATTCCATCTGTTGAAATCGTTTGATTATCTGTATATGGTGGTTAGAATTTCATCTGGTTGAAAACTGTTGCTGGCCTCCTTCGGAACATAGTCTTTATCAGTTAACAATAAGTGCAACAACAACTTTTAGAAAGACATACATGAGAACCAGATAGCATCTAATATCTTCAGTTCAAAGAGCTACATCTGTTCTATCAGAAGTACATGCGTTACTCTGCACGGAAAACAAGATATGTCCAGACATCGCTATCTCTGCTTCTGCATTCAATGGCAATGCCACGGGTAACTATCTCCCACAATGAACGCCATCACCGCACGGAGAGAGAAGGGAAAGCAATAACTTCTGTTATAATTGCAAGAAATTGTGATGTTCTCTCCTGTTTCAAAGAATGATCCTTTGCGTGATATAATTTCTAAGCTAGGTCTCTTGGAAAACACGGTATTTTCAGATATTCACAGTGAATTACCAAGAAACAACATAGGAAACCACTGTGAACGGTGAAGTGACATATAGATCCTTTGGTGTGTCAGGTGAAGCACACTACCCAAAAGACTCCAGCGTTCTTGAAACCAGTGTTTGCTCTTTAGTCTACTGTATCAACTCGAAAGCTCACTGAAGCATACAATGAAGCAGAACAACAACGGCACTGCAAGGGCATAATTCTATCTGTTGAAATCGTTTGATTATCTGTATATGGTGGTTAGAATTTCATCTGGTTGAAAACTGTTGCTGGCCTCCTTCGGAACACAGTCTTTATGAGTTAACAATAAGTGCAACAACAACTTTTAGAAAGACATACATGAGAACCAGATAGCATCTAATATCTTCAGTTCAAAGAGCTACATCTGTACTTTCAGTAGTACATGCGTTACTCTGCCCCGAAAACAAGATATGTCGAGACATCGCTATCTCTGCTTCTGCCTTCAATGGGAATGCCACCTGTCACTATCTCCCACAATGAATGCCATCACCGCACGGAGAGGGAATAGAAAGCAATAACTTCTGTTATAATTGCTAGAAATTGTGATGTTCTCTCCTGTTTCAAAGATTGATCCTTTGCCTGATATAATTTCTAAGCTAGGTCTCTTGGAAAACACGGTATTTTCAGATATTCACAGTGAATTACCAAGAAACAACATAGGAAACCACTGTGAACGGTGAAGTGACATATAGATCCTTTGGTGTGTCAGGTGAAGCACACTACCCAAAAGACTCCAGCGTTCTTGAAACCAGTGTTTGCTCTTTAGTCTACTGTATCAACTCGAAAGCTCACTGAAGCATACAATGAAGCAGAACAACAACGGCACAGCAAGGGCATAATTCCATCTGTTGAAATCGTTTGATTATCTGTATATGGTGGTTAGAATTTCATCTGGTTGAAAACTGTTGCTGGCCTCCTTCGGAACACAGTCTTTATGAGTTAACAATAAGTGCAACAACAACTTTTAGAAAGACATACATGAGAACCAGATAGCATCTCATATCTTCAGTTCAAAGAGCTACATCTGTTCTATCAGAAGTACATGCGTTACTCTTCACGGAAAACAAGATATGTCCAGACATCGCTATCTCTTCTTCTGCATTCAATGGCAATGCCACCGGTAACTATCTCCCACAATGAATGCCATGACCGCCCGGACAGTGAAGGGAAAGCAATAACTTCTGTTATAATTGCTAGAAATTGTGACGTTCTCTCCTGTTTCAAAGAATGATCCTTTGCCTGATATAATTTCTAAGCTAGGTCTCTTTGAAAACACGGTATTTTCAGATATTCACAGTAAATTACCAAGAAACAACATAGGAAACCACTGTGAACGGTGAAGTCACATATAGATCCTTTGGTGTGTCAGGTGAAGCACACTACCCAAAAGACTCCAGCGTTCTTGAAACCAGTGTTTGCTCTTTAGTCTACTGTATCAACTCGAAAGCTCACTGAAGCATACAATGAAGCAGAACAACAACGGCACTGCAAGGGCATAATTCCATCTGTTGAAATCGTTTGATTATCTGTATATGGTGGTTAGAATTTCATCTGGTTGAAAACTGTTGCTGGCCTCCTTCGGAACACAGTCTTTATGAGTTAACAATAAGTGCAACAACAACTTTTAGAAAGACATACATGAGAACCAGATAGCATCTAATATCTTCAGTTCAAAGAGCTACATCTGTACTTTCAGTAGTACATGCGTTACTCTGCCCCGAAAACAAGATATGTCGAGACATCGCTATCTCTGCTTCTGCCTTCAATGGGAATGCCACCCGTCACTATCTCCCACAATGAATGCCATCACCGCACGGACAGGGAAGAGAAAGCAATAACTTCTGTTATAATTGCTAGAAATTGTGATGTTCTCTCCTGTTTCAAAGAATGATCCTTTGCCTGATATAATTTCTAAGCTATGTCTCTTTGAAAACACGGTATTTTCAGATATTCACAGTAAATTACCAAGAAACAACATAGGAAACCACTGTGAACGGTGAAGTCACATATAGATTCTTTGGTGTGTCAGGTGAAGCACACTACCCAAAAGACTCCAGCGTTCTTGAAACCAGTGTTTGCTCTTTAGTCTACTGTATCAACTCGAAAGCTCACTGAAGCATACAATGAAGCAGAACAACAACGGCACTGCAAGGGCATAATTCCATCTGTTGAAATCGTTTGATTATCTGTATACGGTGGTTAGAATTTCATCTGGTTGAAAACTGTTGCTGGCCTCCTTCGGAACATAGTCTTTATCAGTTAACAATAAGTGCAACAACAACTTTTAGAAAGACATACATGAGAACCAGATAGCATCTAATATCTTCAGTTCAAAGAGCTACATCTGTACTTTCAGTAGTACATGCGTTACTCTGCCCCGAAAACAAGATATGTCGAGACATCGCTATCTCTGCTTCTGCCTTCAATGGGAATGCCACCCGTCACTATCTCCCACAATGAATGCCATCACCGCACGGACAGGGAAGAGAAAGCAATAACTTCTGTTATAATTGCTAGAAATTGTGATGTTCTCTCCTGTTTGAAAGATTGATCCTTTGCCTGATATAATTTCTAAGCTAGGTCTCTTGGAAAACACGGTATTTTCAGATATTCACAGTGAATTACCAAGAAACAACATAGGAAACCACTGTGAACGGTGAAGTGACATATAGATCCTTTGGTGTGTCAGGTGAAGCACACTACCCAAAAGACTCCAGCGTTCTTGAAACCAGTGTTTGCTTTTTAGTCTACTGTATCAACTCAAAAGCTCACTGAAGCATACAATGAAGCAGAACAACAACGGCACTGCAAGGGCATAATTCCATCTGTTGAAATCGTTTGATTATCTGTATATGGTGGTTAGAATTTCATCTGGTTGAAAACTGTTGCTGGCCTCCTTCGGAACATAGTCTTTATCAGTTAACAATAAGTGCAACAACAACTTTTAGAAAGACATACATGAGAACCAGATAGCATCTAATATCTTCAGTTCAAAGAGCTACATCTGTTCTATCAGAAGTACATGCGTTACTCTGCACGGAAAACAAGATATGTCCAGACATCGCTATCTCTGCTTCTGCATTCAATGGCAATGCCACGGGTAACTATCTCCCACAATGAACGCCATCACCGCACGGAGAGAGAAGGGAAAGCAATAACTTCTGTTATAATTGCTAGAAATTGTGATGTTCTCTCCTGTTTCAAAGAATGATCCTTTGCGTGATATAATTTCTAAGCTAGGTCTCTTGGAAAACACGGTATTTTCAGATATTCACAGTGAATTACCAAGAAACAACATAGGAAACCACTGTGAACGGTGAAGTCACATATAGATCCTTTGGTGTGTCAGGTGAAGCACACTACCCAAAAGACTCCAGCGTTCTTGAAACCAGTGTTTGCTCTTTAGTCTACTGTATCAACTCGAAAGCTCACTGAAGCATACAATGAAGCAGAACAACAACGGCACTGCAAGGGCATAATTCTATCTGTTGAAATCGTTTGATTATCTGTATATGGTGGTTAGAATTTCATCTGGTTGAAAACTGTTGCTGGCCTCCTTCGGAACACAGTCTTTATGAGTTAACAATAAGTGCAACAACAACTTTTAGAAAGACATACATGAGAACCAGATAGCATCTAATATCTTCAGTTCAAAGAGCTACATCTGTACTTTCAGTAGTACATGCGTTACTCTGCCCCGAAAACAAGATATGTCGAGACATCGCTATCTCTGCTTCTGCCTTCAATGGGAATGCCACCTGTCACTATCTCCCACAATGAATGCCATCACCGCACGGAGAGGGAATAGAAAGCAATAACTTCTGTTATAATTGCTAGAAATTGTGATGTTCTCTCCTGTTTCAAAGATTGATCCTTTGCCTGATATAATTTCTAAGCTAGGTCTCTTGGAAAACACGGTATTTTCAGATATTCACAGTGAATTACCAAGAAACAACATAGGAAACCACTGTGAACGGTGAAGTGACATATAGATCCTTTGGTGTGTCAGGTGAAGCACACTACCCAAAAGACTCCAGCGTTCTTGAAACCAGTGTTTGCTCTTTAGTCTACTGTATCAACTCGAAAGCTCACTGAAGCATACAATGAAGCAGAACAACAACGGCACAGCAAGGGCATAATTCCATCTGTTGAAATCGTTTGATTATCTGTATATGGTGGTTAGAATTTCATCTGGTTGAAAACTGTTGCTGGCCTCCTTCGGAACACAGTCTTTATGAGTTAACAATAAGTGCAACAACAACTTTTAGAAAGACATACATGAGAACCAGATAGCATCTAATATCTTCAGTTCAAAGAGCTACATCTGTTCTATCAGAAGTACATGCGTTACTCTTCACGGAAAACAAGATATGTCCAGACATCGCTATCTCTTCTTCTGCATTCAATGGCAATGCCACCGGTAACTATCTCCCACAATGAATGCCATGACCGCCCGGACAGTGAAGGGAAAGCAATAACTTCTGTTATAATTGCTAGAAATTGTGACGTTCTCTCCTGTTTCAAAGAATGATCCTTTGCCTGATATAATTTCTAAGCTAGGTCTCTTTGAAAACACGGTATTTTCAGATATTCACAGTAAATTACCAAGAAACAACATAGGAAACCACTGTGAACGGTGAAGTCACATATAGATCCTTTGGTGTGTCAGGTGAAGCACACTACCCAAAAGACTCCAGCGTTCTTGAAACCAGTGTTTGCTCTTTAGTCTACTGTATCAACTCGAAAGCTCACTGAAGCATACAATGAAGCAGAACAACAACGGCACTGCAAGGGCATAATTCCATCTGTTGAAATCGTTTGATTATCTGTATATGGTGGTTAGAATTTCATCTGGTTGAAAACTGTTGCTGGCCTCCTTCGGAACACAGTCTTTATGAGTTAACAATAAGTGCAACAACAACTTTTAGAAAGACATACATGAGAACCAGATAGCATCTAATATCTTCAGTTCAAAGAGCTACATCTGTACTTTCAGTAGTACATGCGTTACTCTGCCCCGAAAACAAGATATGTCGAGACATCGCTATCTCTGCTTCTGCCTTCAATGGGAATGCCACCCGTCACTATCTCCCACAATGAATGCCATCACCGCACGGACAGGGAAGAGAAAGCAATAACTTCTGTTATAATTGCTAGAAATTGTGATGTTCTCTCCTGTTTCAAAGAATGATCCTTTGCCTGATATAATTTCTAAGCTAGGTCTCTTTGAAAACACGGTATTTTCAGATATTCACAGTAAATTACCAAGAAACAACATAGGAAACCACTGTGAACGGTGAAGTCACATATAGATTCTTTGGTGTGTCAGGTGAAGCACACTACCCAAAAGACTCCAGCGTTCTTGAAACCAGTGTTTGCTCTTTAGTCTACTGTATCAACTCGAAAGCTCACTGAAGCATACAATGAAGCAGAACAACAACGGCACTGCAAGGGCATAATTCCATCTGTTGAAATCGTTTGATTATCTGTATACGGTGGTTAGAATTTCATCTGGTTGAAAACTGTTGCTGGCCTCCTTCGGAACATAGTCTTTATCAGTTAACAATAAGTGCAACAACAACTTTTAGAAAGAAATACATGAGAACCAGATAGCATCTAATATCTTCAGTTCAAAGAGCTACATCTGTACTTTCAGTAGTACATGCGTTACTCTGCCCCGAAAACAAGATATGTCGAGACATCGCTATCTCTGCTTCTGCCTTCAATGGGAATGCCACCCGTCACTATCTCCCACAATGAATGCCATCACCGCACGGACAGGGAAGAGAAAGCAATAACTTCTGTTATAATTGCTAGAAATTGTGATGTTCTCTCCTGTTTCAAAGATTGATCCTTTGCCTGATATAATTTCTAAGCTAGGTCTCTTGGAAAACACGGTATTTTCAGATATTCACAGTGAATTACCAAGAAACAACATAGGAAACCACTGTGAACGGTGAAGTGACATATAGATCCTTTGGTGTGTCAGGTGAAGCACACTACCCAAAAGACTCCAGCGTTCTTGAAACCAGTGTTTGCTTTTTAGTCTACTGTATCAACTCGAAAGCTCACTGAAGCATACAATGAAGCAGAACAACAACGGCACAGCAAGGGCATAATTCCATCTGTTGAAATCGTTTGATTATCTGTATATGGTGGTTAGAATTTCATCTGGTTGAAAACTGTTGCTGGCCTCCTTCGGAACACAGTCTTTATGAGTTAACAATAAGTGCAACAACAACTTTTAGAAAGACATACATGAGAACCAGATAGCATCTAATATCTTCAGTTCAAAGAGCTACATCTGTTCTATCAGAAGTACATGCGTTACTCTGCAAGGAAAACAAGATATGTCCAGACATCGCTATCTCTGCTTCTGCATTCAATGGCAATGCCACCGGTAACTATCTCCCACAATTAATGACATCTCCGCACGGACAGTGAAGGGAAAGCAATAACTTCTGTTATAATTGCTAGAAATTGTGATGTTCTCTCCTGTTTCAAAGAATGATCCTTTGCCTGATATAATTTCTAAGCTAGGTCTCTTTGAAAACACGGTATATTCAGATATTCACAGTGAATTACCAAGAAACAACATAGGAAACCACTGTGAACGGTGAAGTGACATATAGATCCTTTGGTGTGTCAGGTGAAGCACACTACCCAAAAGACTCCAGCGTTCTTGAAACCAGTGTTTGCTCTTTAGTCTACTGTATCAACTCGAAAGGTCACTGAAGCATACAATGAAGCAGAACAACAACGGCACTGCAAGGGCATAATTCCATCTGTTGAAATCGTTTGATTATCTGTATATGGTGGTTAGAATTTCATCTGGTTGAAAACTGTTGCTGGCCTCCTTCGGAACACAGTCTTTATGAGTTAACAATAAGTGCAACAACAACTTTTAGAAAGACATACATGAGAACCAGATAGCATCTAATATCTTCAGTTCAAAGAGCTACATCTGTACTTTCAGTTGTACATGCGTTACTCTGCCCCGAAAACAAGATATGTCGAGACATCGCTATCTCTGCTTCTGCCTTCAATGGGAATGCCACCGGTCACTATCTCCCACAATGAATGCCATCACCGCACGGACAGGGAAGAGAAAGCAATAACTTCTGTTATAATTGCTAGAAATTGTGATGTTCTCTCCTGTTTCAAAGATTGATCCTTTGTCTGATATAATTTCTAAGCTAGGTCTCTTTGAAAACACGGTATTTTAAGATATTCACAGTGAATTACCAAGAAACAACATAGGAAACCACTGTGAACGGTGAAGTCACATATAGATCCTTTGTTGTGTGAGGTGAAGCACACTACCCAAAAGACTCCAGCGTTCTTGAAACCAGTGTTTGCTCTTTAGTCTACTGTATCAACTCGAAAGCTCACTGAAGCATACAATGAAGCAGAACAACAACGGCACAGCAAGGGCATAATTCCATCTGTTGAAATCGTTTGATTATCTGTATATGGTGGTTAGAATTTCATCTGCTTGAAAACTGTTGCTGGCCTCCTTCGGAACACAGTCTTTATGAGTTAACAATAAGTGCAACAACAACTTTTAGAAAGACATACATGAGAACCAGATAGCATCTAATATCTTCAGTTCAAAGAGCTACATCTGTTCTATCAGAAGTACATGCGTTACTCTTCACGGAAAACAAGATATGTCCAGACATCGCTATCTCTGCTTCTGCATTCAATGGCAATGCCACCGGTAACTATCTCCCACAATGAATGCCATCACCGCACGGACAGTGAAGGGAAAGCAATAACTTCTGTTATAATTGCTAGAAATTGTGATGTTCTCTCCTGTTTCAAAGAATGATCCTTTGCCTGATATAATTTCTAAGCTAGGTCTCTTTGAAAACACGGTATTTTCAGATATTCACAGTGAATTACCAAGAAACAACATAGGAAACCACTGTGAACGGTGAAGTCACATATAGATCCTTTGGTGTGTCAGGTGAAGCACACTACCCAAAAGACTCCAGCGTTCTTGAAACCAGTGTTTGCTCTTTAGTCTACTGTATCAACTCGAAAGCTCACTGAAGCATACAATGAAGCAGAACAACAACGGCACTGCAAGGGCATAATTCCATCTGTTGAAATCGTTTGATTATCTGTATATGGAGGTTAGAATTTCATCTGGTTGAAAACTGTTGCTGGCCTCCTTTGGAACACAGTATTTATGAGTTAACAATAAGTGCAACAACAACTTTTAGAAAGACATACATGAGAACCAGATAGCATCTAATATCTTCAGTTCAAAGAGCTACATCTGTTCTATCAGAAGTACATGCGTTACTCTTCACGGAAAACAAGATATGTCCAGACATCGCTATCTCTTCTTCTGCATTCAATGGCAATGCCACCGGTAACTATCTCCCACAATGAATGCCATGACCGCCCGGACAGTGAAGGGAAAGCAATAACTTCTGTTATAATTGCTAGAAATTGTGACGTTCTCTCCTGTTTCAAAGAATGATCCTTTGCCTGATATAATTTCTAAGCTAGGTCTCTTTGAAAACACGGTATTTTCAGATATTCACAGTAAATTACCAAGAAACAACATAGGAAACCACTGTGAACGGTGAAGTCACATATAGATCCTTTGGTGTGTCAGGTGAAGCACACTACCCAAAAGACTCCAGCGTTCTTGAAACCAGTGTTTGCTCTTTAGTCTACTGTATCAACTCGAAAGCTCACTGAAGCATACAATGAAGCAGAACAACAACGGCACTGCAAGGGCATAATTCCATCTGTTGAAATCGTTTGATTATCTGTATATGGTGGTTAGAATTTCATCTGGTTGAAAACTGTTGCTGGCCTCCTTCGGAACACAGTCTTTATGAGTTAACAATAAGTGCAACAACAACTTTTAGAAAGACATACATGAGAACCAGATAGCATCTAATATCTTCAGTTCAAAGAGCTACATCTGTACTTTCAGTAGTACATGCGTTACTCTGCCCCGAAAACAAGATATGTCGAGACATCGCTATCTCTGCTTCTGCCTTCAATGGGAATGCCACCCGTCACTATCTCCCACAATGAATGCCATCACCGCACGGACAGGGAAGAGAAAGCAATAACTTCTGTTATAATTGCTAGAAATTGTGATGTTCTCTCCTGTTTCAAAGAATGATCCTTTGCCTGATATAATTTCTAAGCTAGGTCTCTTTGAAAACACGGTATTTTCAGATATTCACAGTAAATTACCAAGAAACAACATAGGAAACCACTGTGAACGGTGAAGTCACATATAGATTCTTTGGTGTGTCAGGTGAAGCACACTACCCAAAAGACTCCAGCGTTCTTGAAACCAGTGTTTGCTCTTTAGTCTACTGTATCAACTCGAAAGCTCACTGAAGCATACAATGAAGCAGAACAACAACGGCACTGCAAGGGCATAATTCCATCTGTTGAAATCGTTTGATTATCTGTATACGGTGGTTAGAATTTCATCTGGTTGAAAACTGTTGCTGGCCTCCTTCGGAACATAGTCTTTATCAGTTAACAATAAGTGCAACAACAACTTTTAGAAAGACATACATGAGAACCAGATAGCATCTAATATCTTCAGTTCAAAGAGCTACATCTGTACTTTCAGTAGTACATGCGTTACTCTGCCCCGAAAACAAGATATGTCGAGACATCGCTATCTCTGCTTCTGCCTTCAATGGGAATGCCACCCGTCACTATCTCCCACAATGAATGCCATCACCGCACGGACAGGGAAGAGAAAGCAATAACTTCTGTTATAATTGCTAGAAATTGTGATGTTCTCTCCTGTTTCAAAGATTGATCCTTTGCCTGATATAATTTCTAAGCTAGGTCTCTTGGAAAACACGGTATTTTCAGATATTCACAGTGAATTACCAAGAAACAACATAGGAAACCACTGTGAACGGTGAAGTGACATATAGATCCTTTGGTGTGTCAGGTGAAGCACACTACCCAAAAGACTCCAGCGTTCTTGAAACCAGTGTTTGCTTTTTAGTCTACTGTATCAACTCGAAAGCTCACTGAAGCATACAATGAAGCAGAACAACAACGGCACAGCAAGGGCATAATTCCATCTGTTGAAATCGTTTGATTATCTGTATATGGTGGTTAGAATTTCATCTGGTTGAAAACTGTTGCTGGCCTCCTTCGGAACACAGTCTTTATGAGTTAACAATAAGTGCAACAACAACTTTTAGAAAGACATACATGAGAACCAGATAGCATCTAATATCTTCAGTTCAAAGAGCTACATCTGTTCTATCAGAAGTACATGCGTTACTCTGCAAGGAAAACAAGATATGTCCAGACATCGCTATCTCTGCTTCTGCATTCAATGGCAATGCCACCGGTAACTATCTCCCACAATTAATGACATCTCCGCACGGACAGTGAAGGGAAAGCAATAACTTCTGTTATAATTGCTAGAAATTGTGATGTTCTCTCCTGTTTCAAAGAATGATCCTTTGCCTGATATAATTTCTAAGCTAGGTCTCTTTGAAAACACGGTATATTCAGATATTCACAGTGAATTACCAAGAAACAACATAGGAAACCACTGTGAACGGTGAAGTGACATATAGATCCTTTGGTGTGTCAGGTGAAGCACACTACCCAAAAGACTCCAGCGTTCTTGAAACCAGTGTTTGCTCTTTAGTCTACTGTATCAACTCGAAAGGTCACTGAAGCATACAATGAAGCAGAACAACAACGGCACTGCAAGGGCATAATTCCATCTGTTGAAATCGTTTGATTATCTGTATATGGTGGTTAGAATTTCATCTGGTTGAAAACTGTTGCTGGCCTCCTTCGGAACACAGTCTTTATGAGTTAACAATAAGTGCAACAACAACTTTTAGAAAGACATACATGAGAACCAGATAGCATCTAATATCTTCAGTTCAAAGAGCTACATCTGTACTTTCAGTTGTACATGCGTTACTCTGCCCCGAAAACAAGATATGTCGAGACATCGCTATCTCTGCTTCTGCCTTCAATGGGAATGCCACCGGTCACTATCTCCCACAATGAATGCCATCACCGCACGGACAGGGAAGAGAAAGCAATAACTTCTGTTATAATTGCTAGAAATTGTGATGTTCTCTCCTGTTTCAAAGATTGATCCTTTGTCTGATATAATTTCTAAGCTAGGTCTCTTTGAAAACACGGTATTTTAAGATATTCACAGTGAATTACCAAGAAACAACATAGGAAACCACTGTGAACGGTGAAGTCACATATAGATCCTTTGTTGTGTGAGGTGAAGCACACTACCCAAAAGACTCCAGCGTTCTTGAAACCAGTGTTTGCTCTTTAGTCTACTGTATCAACTCGAAAGCTCACTGAAGCATACAATGAAGCAGAACAACAACGGCACAGCAAGGGCATAATTCCATCTGTTGAAATCGTTTGATTATCTGTATATGGTGGTTAGAATTTCATCTGCTTGAAAACTGTTGCTGGCCTCCTTCGGAACACAGTCTTTATGAGTTAACAATAAGTGCAACAACAACTTTTAGAAAGACATACATGAGAACCAGATAGCATCTAATATCTTCAGTTCAAAGAGCTACATCTGTTCTATCAGAAGTACATGCGTTACTCTTCACGGAAAACAAGATATGTCCAGACATCGCTATCTCTGCTTCTGCATTCAATGGCAATGCCACCGGTAACTATCTCCCACAATGAATGCCATCACCGCACGGACAGTGAAGGGAAAGCAATAACTTCTGTTATAATTGCTAGAAATTGTGATGTTCTCTCCTGTTTCAAAGAATGATCCTTTGCCTGATATAATTTCTAAGCTAGGTCTCTTTGAAAACACGGTATTTTCAGATATTCACAGTGAATTACCAAGAAACAACATAGGAAACCACTGTGAACGGTGAAGTCACATATAGATCCTTTGGTGTGTCAGGTGAAGCACACTACCCAAAAGACTCCAGCGTTCTTGAAACCAGTGTTTGCTCTTTAGTCTACTGTATCAACTCGAAAGCTCACTGAAGCATACAATGAAGCAGAACAACAACGGCACTGCAAGGGCATAATTCCATCTGTTGAAATCGTTTGATTATCTGTATATGGAGGTTAGAATTTCATCTGGTTGAAAACTGTTGCTGGCCTCCTTTGGAACACAGTATTTATGAGTTAACAATAAGTGCAACAACAACTTTTAGAAAGACATACATGAGAACCAGATAGCATCTAATATCTTCAGTTCAAAGAGCTACATCTGTACTTTCAGTAGTACATGCGTTACTCTGCCCCGAAAACAAGATATGTCGAGACATCGCTATCTCTGCTTCTGCTTTCAATGGGAATGCCACCTGTCACTATCTCCCACAATGAATGCCATCACCGCACGGAGAGGGAATAGAAAGCAATAACTTCTGTTATAATTGCTAGAAATTGTGATGTTCTCTCCTGTTTCAAAGATTGATCCTTTGCCTGATATAATTTCTAAGCTAGGTCTCTTGGAAAACACGGTATTTTCAGATATTCACAGTGAATTACCAAGAAACAACATAGGAAACCACTGTGAACGGTGAAGTGACATATAGATCCTTTGGTGTGTCAGGTGAAGCACACTACCCAAAAGACTCCAGCGTTCTTGAAACCAGTGTTTGCTCTTTAGTCTACTGTATCAACTCGAAAGCTCACTGAAGCATACAATGAAGCAGAACAACAACGGCACAGCAAGGGCATAATTCCATCTGTTGAAATCGTTTGATTATCTGTATATGGTGGTTAGAATTTCATCTGGTTGAAAACTGTTGCTGGCCTCCTTCGGAACACAGTCTTTATGAGTTAACAATAAGTGCAACAACAACTTTTAGAAAGATATACATGAGAACCAGATAGCATCTAATATCTTCAGTTCAAAGAGCTACATCTGTTCTATCAGAAGTACATGCGTTACTCTTCACGGAAAACAAGATATGTCCAGACATCGCTATCTCTTCTTCTGCATTCAATGGCAATGCCACCGGTAACTATCTCCCACAATGAATGCCATGACCGCCCGGACAGTGAAGGGAAAGCAATAACTTCTGTTATAATTGCTAGAAATTGTGACGTTCTCTCCTGTTTCAAAGAATGATCCTTTGCCTGATATAATTTCTAAGCTAGGTCTCTTTGAAAACACGGTATTTTCAGATATTCACAGTAAATTACCAAGAAACAACATAGGAAACCACTGTGAACGGTGAAGTCACATATAGATCCTTTGGTGTGTCAGGTGAAGCACACTACCCAAAAGACTCCAGCGTTCTTGAAACCAGTGTTTGCTCTTTAGTCTACTGTATCAACTCGAAAGCTCACTGAAGCATACAATGAAGCAGAACAACAACGGCACTGCAAGGGCATAATTCCATCTGTTGAAATCGTTTGATTATCTGTATATGGTGGTTAGAATTTCATCTGGTTGAAAACTGTTGCTGGCCTCCTTCGGAACACAGTCTTTATGAGTTAACAATAAGTGCAACAACAACTTTTAGAAAGACATACATGAGAACCAGATAGCATCTAATATCTTCAGTTCAAAGAGCTACATCTGTACTTTCAGTAGTACATGCGTTACTCTGCCCCGAAAACAAGATATGTCGAGACATCGCTATCTCTGCTTCTGCCTTCAATGGGAATGCCACCCGTCACTATCTCCCACAATGAATGCCATCACCGCACGGACAGGGAAGAGAAAGCAATAACTTCTGTTATAATTGCTAGAAATTGTGATGTTCTCTCCTGTTTCAAAGAATGATCCTTTGCCTGATATAATTTCTAAGCTAGGTCTCTTTGAAAACACGGTATTTTCAGATATTCACAGTAAATTACCAAGAAACAACATAGGAAACCACTGTGAACGGTGAAGTCACATATAGATTCTTTGGTGTGTCAGGTGAAGCACACTACGCAAAAGACTCCAGCGTTCTTGAAACCAGTGTTTGCTCTTTAGTCTACTGTATCAACTCGAAAGCTCACTGAAGCATACAATGAAGCAGAACAAAAACGGCACTGCAAGGGCATAATTCCATCTGTTGAAATCGTTTGATTATCTGTATACGGTGGTTAGAATTTCATCTGGTTGAAAACTGTTGCTGGCCTCCTTCGGAACATAGTCTTTATCAGTTAACAATAAGTGCAACAACAACTTTTAGAAAGACATACATGAGAACCAGATAGCATCTAATATCTTCAGTTCAAAGAGCTACATCTGTACTTTCAGTAGTACATGCGTTACTCTGCCCCGAAAACAAGATATGTCGAGACATCGCTATCTCTGCTTCTGCCTTCAATGGGAATGCCACCCGTCACTATCTCCCACAATGAATGCCATCACCGCACGGACAGGGAAGAGAAAGCAATAACTTCTGTTATAATTGCTAGAAATTGTGATGTTCTCTCCTGTTTCAAAGATTGATCCTTTGCCTGATATAATTTCTAAGCTAGGTCTCTTGGAAAACACGGTATTTTCAGATATTCACAGTGAATTACCAAGAAACAACATAGGAAACCACTGTGAACGGTGAAGTGACATATAGATCCTTTGGTGTGTCAGGTGAAGCACACTACCCAAAAGACTCCAGCGTTCTTGAAACCAGTGTTTGCTTTTTAGTCTACTGTATCAACTCGAAAGCTCACTGAAGCATACAATGAAGCAGAACAACAACGGCACAGCAAGGGCATAATTCCATCTGTTGAAATCGTTTGATTATCTGTATATGGTGGTTAGAATTTCATCTGGTTGAAAACTGTTGCTGGCCTCCTTCGGAACACAGTCTTTATGAGTTAACAATAAGTGCAACAACAACTTTTAGAAAGACATACATGAGAACCAGATAGCATCTAATATCTTCAGTTCAAAGAGCTACATCTGTTCTATCAGAAGTACATGCGTTACTCTGCACGGAAAACCAGATATGTCCAGACATCGCTATCTCTGCTTCTGCATTCAATGGCAATGCCACCGGTAACTATCTCCCACAATGAATGCCATCACCGCACGGACAGTGAAGGGAAAGCAATAACTTCTGTTATAATTGCTAGAAATTGTGATGTTCTCTCCTGTTTCAAAGAATGATCCTTTGCCTGATATAATTTCTAAGCTAGGTCTCTTTGAAAACACGGTATTTTCAGATATTCACAGTGAATTACCAAGAAACAACATAGGAAACCACTGTGAACGGTGAAGTCACATATAGATCCTTTGGTGTGTCAGGTGAAGCACACTACCCAAAAGACTCCAGCGTTCTTGAAACCAGTGTTTGCTCTTTAGTCTACTGTATCAACTCGAAAGCTCACTGAAGCATACAATGAAGCAGAACAACAACGGCACTGCAAGGGCATAATTCCATCTGTTGAAATCGTTTGTTTATCTGTATATGGAGGTTAGAATTTCATCTGGTTGAAAACTGTTGCTGGCCTCCTTTGGAACACAGTATTTATGAGTTAACAATAAGTGCAACAACAACTTTTAGAAAGACATACATGAGAACCAGATAGCATCTAATATCTTCAGTTCAAAGAGCTACATCTGTACTTTCAGTAGTACATGCGTTACTCTGCCCCGAAAACAAGATATGTCGAGACATCGCTATCTCTGCTTCTGCCTTCAATGGGAATGCCACCTGTCACTATCTCCCACAATGAATGCCATCACCGCACGGAGAGGGAATAGAAAGCAATAACTTCTGTTATAATTGCTAGAAATTGTGATGTTCTCTACTGTTTCAAAGATTGATCCTTTGCCTGATATAATTTCTAAGCTAGGTCTCTTGGAAAACACGGTATTTTCAGATATTCACAGTGAATTACCAAGAAACAACATAGGAAACCACTGTGAACGGTGAAGTGACATATAGATCCTTTGGTGTGTCAGGTGAAGCACACTACCCAAAAGACTCCAGCGTTCTTGAAACCAGTGTTTGCTCTTTAGTCTACTGTACCAACTCGAAAGCTCACTGAAGCATACAATGAAGCAGAACAACAACGGCACAGCAAGGGCATAATTCCATCTGTTGAAATCGTTTGATTATCTGTATATGGTGGTTAGAATTTCATCTGGTTGAAAACTGTTGCTGGCCTCCTTCGGAACACAGTCTTTATGAGTTAACAATAAGTGCAACAACAACTTTTAGAAAGACATACATGAGAACCAGATAGCATCTAATATCTTCAGTTCAAAGAGCTACATCTGTTCTATCAGAAGTACATGCGTTACTCTTCACGGAAAACAAGATATGTCCAGACATCGCTATCTCTTCTTCTGCATTCAATGGCAATGCCACCGGTAACTATCTCCCACAATGAATGCCATGACCGCCCGGACAGTGAAGGGAAAGCAATAACTTCTGTTATAATTGCTAGAAATTGTGACGTTCTCTCCTGTTTCAAAGAATGATCCTTTGCCTGATATAATTTCTAAGCTAGGTCTCTTTGAAAACACGGTATTTTCAGATATTCACAGTAAATTACCAAGAAACAACATAGGAAACCACTGTGAACGGTGAAGTCACATATAGATCCTTTGGTGTGTCAGGTGAAGCACACTACCCAAAAGACTCCAGAGTTCTTGAAACCAGTGTTTGCTCTTTAGTCTACTGTATCAACTCGAAAGCTCACTGAAGCATACAATGAAGCAGAACAACAACGGCACTGCAAGGGCATAATTCCATCTGTTGAAATCATTTGATTATCTGTATATGGTGGTTAGAATTTCATCTGGTTGAAAACTGTTGCTGGCCTCCTTCGGAACACAGTCTTTATGAGTTAACAATAAGTGCAACAACAACTTTTAGAAAGACATACATGAGAACCAGATAGCATCTAATATCTTCAGTTCAAAGAGCTACATCTGTACTTTCAGTAGTACATGCGTTACTCTGCCCCGAAAACAAGATATGTCGAGACATCGCTATCTCTGCTTCTGCCTTCAATGGGAATGCCACCCGTCACTATCTCCCACAATGAATGCCATCACCGCACGGACAGGGAAGAGAAAGCAATAACTTCTGTTATAATTGCTAGAAATTGTGATGTTCTCTCCTGTTTCAAAGAATGATCCTTTGCCTGATATAATTTCTAAGCTAGGTCTCTTTGAAAACACGGTATTTTCAGATATTCACAGTAAATTACCAAGAAACAACATAGGAAACCACTGTGAACGGTGAAGTCACATATAGATTCTTTGGTGTGTCAGGTGAAGCACACTACCCAAAAGACTCCAGCGTTCTTGAAACCAGTGTTTGCTCTTTAGTCTACTGTATCAACTCGAAAGCTCACTGAAGCATACAATGAAGCAGAACAAAAACGGCACTGCAAGGGCATAATTCCATCTGTTGAAATCGTTTGATTATCTGTATACGGTGGTTAGAATTTCATCTGGTTGAAAACTGTTGCTGGCCTCCTTCGGAACATAGTCTTTATCAGTTAACAATAAGTGCAACAACAACTTTTAGAAAGACATACATGAGAACCAGATAGCATCTAATATCTTCAGTTCAAAGAGCTACATCTGTACTTTCAGTAGTACATGCGTTACTCTGCCCCGAAAACAAGATATGTCGAGACATCGCTATCTCTGCTTCTGCCTTCAATGGGAATGCCACCCGTCACTATCTCCCACAATGAATGCCATCACCGCACGGACAGGGAAGAGAAAGCAATAACTTCTGTTATAATTGCTAGAAATTGTGATGTTCTCTCCTGTTTCAAAGATTGATCCTTTGCCTGATATAATTTCTAAGCTAGGTCTCTTGGAAAACACGGTATTTTCAGATATTCACAGTGAATTACCAAGAAACAACATAGGAAACCACTGTGAACGGTGAAGTGACATATAGATCCTTTGGTGTGTCAGGTGAAGCACACTACCCAAAAGACTCCAGCGTTCTTGAAACCAGTGTTTGCTTTTTAGTCTACTGTATCAACTCGAAAGCTCACTGAAGCATACAATGAAGCAGAACAACAACGGCACAGCAAGGGCATAATTCCATCTGTTGAAATCGTTTGATTATCTGTATATGGTGGTTAGAATTTCATCTGGTTGAAAACTGTTGCTGGCCTCCTTCGGAACACAGTCTTTATGAGTTAACAATAAGTGCAACAACAACTTTTAGAAAGACATACATGAGAACCAGATAGCATCTAATATCTTCAGTTCAAAGAGCTACATCTGTTCTATCAGAAGTACATGCGTTACTCTGCAAGGAAAACAAGATATGTCCAGACATCGCTATCTCTGCTTCTGCATTCAATGGCAATGCCACCGGTAACTATCTCCCACAATTAATGACATCTCCGCACGGACAGTGAAGGGAAAGCAATAACTTCTGTTATAATTGCTAGAAATTGTGATGTTCTCTCCTGTTTCAAAGAATGATCCTTTGCCTGATATAATTTCTAAGCTAGGTCTCTTTGAAAACACGGTATATTCAGATATTCACAGTGAATTACCAAGAAACAACATAGGAAACCACTGTGAACGGTGAAGTCACATATAGATCCTTTGGTGTGTCAGGTGAAGCACACTACCCAAAAGACTCCAGCGTTCTTGAAACCAGTGTTTGCTCTTTAGTCTACTGTATCAACTCGAAAGCTCACTGAAGCATACAATGAAGCAGAACAACAACGGCACTGCAAGGGCATAATTCCATCTGTTGAAATCGTTTGTTTATCTGTATATGGAGGTTAGAATTTCATCTGGTTGAAAACTGTTGCTGGCCTCCTTTGGAACACAGTATTTATGAGTTAACAATAAGTGCAACAACAACTTTTAGAAAGACATACATGAGAACCAGATAGCATCTAATATCTTCAGTTCAAAGAGCTACATCTGTACTTTCAGTAGTACATGCGTTACTCTGCCCCGAAAACAAGATATGTCGAGACATCGCTATCTCTGCTTCTGCCTTCAATGGGAATGCCACCTGTCACTATCTCCCACAATGAATGCCATCACCGCACGGAGAGGGAATAGAAAGCAATAACTTCTGTTATAATTGCTAGAAATTGTGATGTTCTCTACTGTTTCAAAGATTGATCCTTTGCCTGATATAATTTCTAAGCTAGGTCTCTTGGAAAACACGGTATTTTCAGATATTCACAGTGAATTACCAAGAAACAACATAGGAAACCACTGTGAACGGTGAAGTGACATATAGATCCTTTGGTGTGTCAGGTGAAGCACACTACCCAAAAGACTCCAGCGTTCTTGAAACCAGTGTTTGCTCTTTAGTCTACTGTACCAACTCGAAAGCTCACTGAAGCATACAATGAAGCAGAACAACAACGGCACAGCAAGGGCATAATTCCATCTGTTGAAATCGTTTGATTATCTGTATATGGTGGTTAGAATTTCATCTGGTTGAAAACTGTTGCTGGCCTCCTTCGGAACACAGTCTTTATGAGTTAACAATAAGTGCAACAACAACTTTTAGAAAGACATACATGAGAACCAGATAGCATCTAATATCTTCAGTTCAAAGAGCTACATCTGTTCTATCAGAAGTACATGCGTTACTCTTCACGGAAAACAAGATATGTCCAGACATCGCTATCTCTTCTTCTGCATTCAATGGCAATGCCACCGGTAACTATCTCCCACAATGAATGCCATGACCGCCCGGACAGTGAAGGGAAAGCAATAACTTCTGTTATAATTGCTAGAAATTGTGACGTTCTCTCCTGTTTCAAAGAATGATCCTTTGCCTGATATAATTTCTAAGCTAGGTCTCTTTGAAAACACGGTATTTTCAGATATTCACAGTAAATTACCAAGAAACAACATAGGAAACCACTGTGAACGGTGAAGTCACATATAGATCCTTTGGTGTGTCAGGTGAAGCACACTACCCAAAAGACTCCAGAGTTCTTGAAACCAGTGTTTGCTCTTTAGTCTACTGTATCAACTCGAAAGCTCACTGAAGCATACAATGAAGCAGAACAACAACGGCACTGCAAGGGCATAATTCCATCTGTTGAAATCATTTGATTATCTGTATATGGTGGTTAGAATTTCATCTGGTTGAAAACTGTTGCTGGCCTCCTTCGGAACACAGTCTTTATGAGTTAACAATAAGTGCAACAACAACTTTTAGAAAGACATACATGAGAACCAGATAGCATCTAATATCTTCAGTTCAAAGAGCTACATCTGTACTTTCAGTAGTACATGCGTTACTCTGCCCCGAAAACAAGATATGTCGAGACATCGCTATCTCTGCTTCTGCCTTCAATGGGAATGCCACCCGTCACTATCTCCCACAATGAATGCCATCACCGCACGGACAGGGAAGAGAAAGCAATAACTTCTGTTATAATTGCTAGAAATTGTGATGTTCTCTCCTGTTTCAAAGAATGATCCTTTGCCTGATATAATTTCTAAGCTAGGTCTCTTTGAAAACACGGTATTTTCAGATATTCACAGTAAATTACCAAGAAACAACATAGGAAACCACTGTGAACGGTGAAGTCACATATAGATTCTTTGGTGTGTCAGGTGAAGCACACTACCCAAAAGACTCCAGCGTTCTTGAAACCAGTGTTTGCTCTTTAGTCTACTGTATCAACTCGAAAGCTCACTGAAGCATACAATGAAGCAGAACAAAAACGGCACTGCAAGGGCATAATTCCATCTGTTGAAATCGTTTGATTATCTGTATACGGTGGTTAGAATTTCATCTGGTTGAAAACTGTTGCTGGCCTCCTTCGGAACATAGTCTTTATCAGTTAACAATAAGTGCAACAACAACTTTTAGAAAGACATACATGAGAACCAGATAGCATCTAATATCTTCAGTTCAAAGAGCTACATCTGTACTTTCAGTAGTACATGCGTTACTCTGCCCCGAAAACAAGATATGTCGAGACATCGCTATCTCTGCTTCTGCCTTCAATGGGAATGCCACCCGTCACTATCTCCCACAATGAATGCCATCACCGCACGGACAGGGAAGAGAAAGCAATAACTTCTGTTATAATTGCTAGAAATTGTGATGTTCTCTCCTGTTTCAAAGATTGATCCTTTGCCTGATATAATTTCTAAGCTAGGTCTCTTGGAAAACACGGTATTTTCAGATATTCACAGTGAATTACCAAGAAACAACATAGGAAACCACTGTGAACGGTGAAGTGACATATAGATCCTTTGGTGTGTCAGGTGAAGCACACTACCCAAAAGACTCCAGCGTTCTTGAAACCAGTGTTTGCTTTTTAGTCTACTGTATCAACTCGAAAGCTCACTGAAGCATACAATGAAGCAGAACAACAACGGCACAGCAAGGGCATAATTCCATCTGTTGAAATCGTTTGATTATCTGTATATGGTGGTTAGAATTTCATCTGGTTGAAAACTGTTGCTGGCCTCCTTCGGAACACAGTCTTTATGAGTTAACAATAAGTGCAACAACAACTTTTAGAAAGACATACATGAGAACCAGATAGCATCTAATATCTTCAGTTCAAAGAGCTACATCTGTTCTATCAGAAGTACATGCGTTACTCTGCCCCGAAAACAAGATATGTCGAGACATCGCTATCTCTGCTTCTGCCTTCAATGGGAATGCCACCTGTCACTATCTCCCACAATGAATGCCATCACCGCACGGAGAGGGAATAGAAAGCAATAACTTCTGTTATAATTGCTAGAAATTGTGATGTTCTCTACTGTTTCAAAGATTGATCCTTTGCCTGATATAATTTCTAAGCTAGGTCTCTTGGAAAACACGGTATTTTCAGATATTCACAGTGAATTACCAAGAAACAACATAGGAAACCACTGTGAACGGTGAAGTGACATATAGATCCTTTGGTGTGTCAGGTGAAGCACACTACCCAAAAGACTCCAGCGTTCTTGAAACCAGTGTTTGCTCTTTAGTCTACTGTACCAACTCGAAAGCTCACTGAAGCATACAATGAAGCAGAACAACAACGGCACAGCAAGGGCATAATTCCATCTGTTGAAATCGTTTGATTATCTGTATATGGTGGTTAGAATTTCATCTGGTTGAAAACTGTTGCTGGCCTCCTTCGGAACACAGTCTTTATGAGTTAACAATAAGTGCAACAACAACTTTTAGAAAGACATACATGAGAACCAGATAGCATCTAATATCTTCAGTTCAAAGAGCTACATCTGTTCTATCAGAAGTACATGCGTTACTCTTCACGGAAAACAAGATATGTCCAGACATCGCTATCTCTTCTTCTGCATTCAATGGCAATGCCACCGGTAACTATCTCCCACAATGAATGCCATGACCGCCCGGACAGTGAAGGGAAAGCAATAACTTCTGTTATAATTGCTAGAAATTGTGACGTTCTCTCCTGTTTCAAAGAATGATCCTTTGCCTGATATAATTTCTAAGCTAGGTCTCTTTGAAAACACGGTATTTTCAGATATTCACAGTAAATTACCAAGAAACAACATAGGAAACCACTGTGAACGGTGAAGTCACATATAGATCCTTTGGTGTGTCAGGTGAAGCACACTACCCAAAAGACTCCAGAGTTCTTGAAACCAGTGTTTGCTCTTTAGTCTACTGTATCAACTCGAAAGCTCACTGAAGCATACAATGAAGCAGAACAACAACGGCACTGCAAGGGCATAATTCCATCTGTTGAAATCATTTGATTATCTGTATATGGTGGTTAGAATTTCATCTGGTTGAAAACTGTTGCTGGCCTCCTTCGGAACACAGTCTTTATGAGTTAACAATAAGTGCAACAACAACTTTTAGAAAGACATACATGAGAACCAGATAGCATCTAATATCTTCAGTTCAAAGAGCTACATCTGTACTTTCAGTAGTACATGCGTTACTCTGCCCCGAAAACAAGATATGTCGAGACATCGCTATCTCTGCTTCTGCCTTCAATGGGAATGCCACCCGTCACTATCTCCCACAATGAATGCCATCACCGCACGGACAGGGAAGAGAAAGCAATAACTTCTGTTATAATTGCTAGAAATTGTGATGTTCTCTCCTGTTTCAAAGAATGATCCTTTGCCTGATATAATTTCTAAGCTAGGTCTCTTTGAAAACACGGTATTTTCAGATATTCACAGTAAATTACCAAGAAACAACATAGGAAACCACTGTGAACGGTGAAGTCACATATAGATTCTTTGGTGTGTCAGGTGAAGCACACTACCCAAAAGACTCCAGCGTTCTTGAAACCAGTGTTTGCTCTTTAGTCTACTGTATCAACTCGAAAGCTCACTGAAGCATACAATGAAGCAGAACAAAAACGGCACTGCAAGGGCATAATTCCATCTGTTGAAATCGTTTGATTATCTGTATACGGTGGTTAGAATTTCATCTGGTTGAAAACTGTTGCTGGCCTCCTTCGGAACATAGTCTTTATCAGTTAACAATAAGTGCAACAACAACTTTTAGAAAGACATACATGAGAACCAGATAGCATCTAATATCTTCAGTTCAAAGAGCTACATCTGTACTTTCAGTAGTACATGCGTTACTCTGCCCCGAAAACAAGATATGTCGAGACATCGCTATCTCTGCTTCTGCCTTCAATGGGAATGCCACCCGTCACTATCTCCCACAATGAATGCCATCACCGCACGGACAGGGAAGAGAAAGCAATAACTTCTGTTATAATTGCTAGAAATTGTGATGTTCTCTCCTGTTTCAAAGATTGATCCTTTGCCTGATATAATTTCTAAGCTAGGTCTCTTGGAAAACACGGTATTTTCAGATATTCACAGTGAATTACCAAGAAACAACATAGGAAACCACTGTGAACGGTGAAGTGACATATAGATCCTTTGGTGTGTCAGGTGAAGCACACTACCCAAAAGACTCCAGCGTTCTTGAAACCAGTGTTTGCTTTTTAGTCTACTGTATCAACTCGAAAGCTCACTGAAGCATACAATGAAGCAGAACAACAACGGCACAGCAAGGGCATAATTCCATCTGTTGAAATCGTTTGATTATCTGTATATGGTGGTTAGAATTTCATCTGGTTGAAAACTGTTGCTGGCCTCCTTCGGAACACAGTCTTTATGAGTTAACAATAAGTGCAACAACAACTTTTAGAAAGACATACATGAGAACCAGATAGCATCTAATATCTTCAGTTCAAAGAGCTACATCTGTTCTATCAGAAGTACATGCGTTACTCTGCAAGGAAAACAAGATATGTCCAGACATCGCTATCTCTGCTTCTGCATTCAATGGCAATGCCACCGGTAACTATCTCCCAGAATTAATGACATCTCCGCACGACAGTGAAGGGAAAGCAATAACTTCTGTTATAATTGCTAGAAATTGTGATGTTCTCTCCTGTTTCAAAGAATGATCCTTTGCCTGATATAATTTCTAAGCTAGGTCTCTTTGAAAACACGGTATATTCAGATATTCACAGTGAATTACCAAGAAACAACATAGGAAACCACTGTGAACGGTGAAGTGACATATAGATCCTTTGGTGTGTCAGGTGAAGCACACTACCCAAAAGACTCCAGCGTTCTTGAAACCAGTGTTTGCTCTTTAGTCTACTGTATCAACTCGAAAGGTCACTGAAGCATACAATGAAGCAGAACAACAACGGCACTGCAAGGGCATAATTCCATCTGTTGAAATCGTTTGATTATCTGTATATGGTGGTTAGAATTTCATCTGGTTGAAAACTGTTGCTGGCCTCCTTCGGAACACAGTCTTTATGAGTTAACAATAAGTGCAACAACAACTTTTAGAAAGACATACATGAGAACCAGATAGCATCTAATATCTTCAGTTCAAAGAGCTACATCTGTACTTTCAGTTGTACATGCGTTACTCTGCCCCGAAAACAAGATATGTCGAGACATCGCTATCTCTGCTTCTGCCTTCAATGGGAATGCCACCCGTCACTATCTCCCACAATGAATGCCATCACCGCACGGACAGGGAAGAGAAAGCAATAACTTCTGTTATAATTGCTAGAAATTGTGATGTTCTCTCCTGTTTCAAAGATTGATCCTTTGTCTGATATAATTTCTAAGCTAGGTCTCTTTGAAAACACGGTATTTTCAGATATTCACAGTGAATTACCAAGAAACAACATAGGAAACCACTGTGAACGGTGAAGTCACATATAGATCCTTTGTTGTGTCAGGTGAAGCACACTACCCAAAAGACTCCAGCGTTCTTGAAACCAGTGTTTGCTCTTTAGTCTACTGTATCAACTCGAAAGCTCACTGAAGCATACAATGAAGCAGAACAACAACGGCACAGCAAGGGCATAATTCCATCTGTTGAAATCGTTTGATTATCTGTATATGGTGGTTAGAATTTCATCTGGTTGAAAACTGTTGCTGGCCTCCTTCGGAACACAGTCTTTATGAGTTAACAATAAGTGCAACAACAACTTTTAGAAAGACATACATGAGAACCAGATAGCATCTAATATCTTCAGTTCAAAGAGCTACATCTGTTCTATCAGAAGTACATGCGTTACTCTGCACGGAAAACAAGATATGTCCAGACATCGCTATCTCTGCTTCTGCATTCAATGGCAATGCCACCGGTAACTATCTCCCACAATGAATGCCATCACCGCACGGACAGTGAAGGGAAAGCAATAACTTCTGTTATAATTGCTAGAAATTGTGATGTTCTCTCCTGTTTCAAAGAATGATCCTTTGCCTGATATAATTTCTAAGCTAGGTCTCTTTGAAAACACGGTATTTTCAGATATTCACAGTGAATTACCAAGAAACAACATAGGAAACCACTGTGAACGGTGAAGTCACATATAGATCCTTTGGTGTGTGAGGTGAAGCACACTACCCAAAAGACTCCAGCGTTCTTGAAACCAGTGTTTGCTCTTTAGTCTACTGTATCAACTCGAAAGCTCACTGAAGCATACAATGAAGCAGAACAACAACGGCACTGCAAGGGCATAATTCCATCTGTTGAAATCGTTTGATTATCTGTATATGGTGGTTAGAATTTCATCTGGTTGAAAACTGTTGCTGGCCTCCTTCGGAACACAGTCTTTATGAGTTAACAATAAGTGCAACAACAACTTTTAGAAAGACATACATGAGAACCAGATAGCATCTAATATCTTCAGTTCAAAGAGCTACATCTGTTCTATCAGAAGTACATGCGTTACTCTGCAAGGAAAACAAGATATGTCCAGACATCGCTATCTCTGCTTCTGCATTCAATGGCAATGCCACCGGTAACTATCTCCCACAATTAATGACATCTCCGCACGGACAGTGAAGGGAAAGCAATAACTTCTGTTATAATTGCTAGAAATTGTGATGTTCTCTCCTGTTTCAAAGAATGATCCTTTGCCTGATATAATTTCTAAGCTAGGTCTCTTTGAAAACACGGTATATTCAGATATTCACAGTGAATTACCAAGAAACAACATAGGAAACCACTGTGAACGGTGAAGTCACATATAGATCCTTTGGTGTGTCAGGTGAAGCACACTACCCAAAAGACTCCAGCGTTCTTGAAACCAGTGTTTGCTCTTTAGTCTACTGTATCAACTCGAAAGCTCACTGAAGCATACAATGAAGCAGAACAACAACGGCACTGCAAGGGCATAATTCCATCTGTTGAAATCGTTTGTTTATCTGTATATGGAGGTTAGAATTTCATCTGGTTGAAAACTGTTGCTGGCCTCCTTTGGAACACAGTATTTATGAGTTAACAATAAGTGCAACAACAACTTTTAGAAAGACATACATGAGAACCAGATAGCATCTAATATCTTCAGTTCAAAGAGCTACATCTGTACTTTCAGTAGTACATGCGTTACTCTGCCCCGAAAACAAGATATGTCGAGACATCGCTATCTCTGCTTCTGCCTTCAATGGGAATGCCACCTGTCACTATCTCCCACAATGAATGCCATCACCGCACGGAGAGGGAATAGAAAGCAATAACTTCTGTTATAATTGCTAGAAATTGTGATGTTCTCTACTGTTTCAAAGATTGATCCTTTGCCTGATATAATTTCTAAGCTAGGTCTCTTGGAAAACACGGTATTTTCAGATATTCACAGTGAATTACCAAGAAACAACATAGGAAACCACTGTGAACGGTGAAGTGACATATAGATCCTTTGGTGTGTCAGGTGAAGCACACTACCCAAAAGACTCCAGCGTTCTTGAAACCAGTGTTTGCTCTTTAGTCTACTGTACCAACTCGAAAGCTCACTGAAGCATACAATGAAGCAGAACAACAACGGCACAGCAAGGGCATAATTCCATCTGTTGAAATCGTTTGATTATCTGTATATGGTGGTTAGAATTTCATCTGGTTGAAAACTGTTGCTGGCCTCCTTCGGAACACAGTCTTTATGAGTTAACAATAAGTGCAACAACAACTTTTAGAAAGACATACATGAGAACCAGATAGCATCTAATATCTTCAGTTCAAAGAGCTACATCTGTTCTATCAGAAGTACATGCGTTACTCTTCACGGAAAACAAGATATGTCCAGACATCGCTATCTCTTCTTCTGCATTCAATGGCAATGCCACCGGTAACTATCTCCCACAATGAATGCCATGACCGCCCGGACAGTGAAGGGAAAGCAATAACTTCTGTTATAATTGCTAGAAATTGTGACGTTCTCTCCTGTTTCAAAGAATGATCCTTTGCCTGATATAATTTCTAAGCTAGGTCTCTTTGAAAACACGGTATTTTCAGATATTCACAGTAAATTACCAAGAAACAACATAGGAAACCACTGTGAACGGTGAAGTCACATATAGATCCTTTGGTGTGTCAGGTGAAGCACACTACCCAAAAGACTCCAGAGTTCTTGAAACCAGTGTTTGCTCTTTAGTCTACTGTATCAACTCGAAAGCTCACTGAAGCATACAATGAAGCAGAACAACAACGGCACTGCAAGGGCATAATTCCATCTGTTGAAATCATTTGATTATCTGTATATGGTGGTTAGAATTTCATCTGGTTGAAAACTGTTGCTGGCCTCCTTCGGAACACAGTCTTTATGAGTTAACAATAAGTGCAACAACAACTTTTAGAAAGACATACATGAGAACCAGATAGCATCTAATATCTTCAGTTCAAAGAGCTACATCTGTACTTTCAGTAGTACATGCGTTACTCTGCCCCGAAAACAAGATATGTCGAGACATCGCTATCTCTGCTTCTGCCTTCAATGGGAATGCCACCCGTCACTATCTCCCACAATGAATGCCATCACCGCACGGACAGGGAAGAGAAAGCAATAACTTCTGTTATAATTGCTAGAAATTGTGATGTTCTCTCCTGTTTCAAAGAATGATCCTTTGCCTGATATAATTTCTAAGCTAGGTCTCTTTGAAAACACGGTATTTTCAGATATTCACAGTAAATTACCAAGAAACAACATAGGAAACCACTGTGAACGGTGAAGTCACATATAGATCCTTTGGTGTGTCAGGTGAAGCACACTACCCAAAAGACTCCAGCGTTCTTGAAACCAGTGTTTGCTCTTTAGTCTACTGTATCAACTCGAAAGCTCACTGAAGCATACAATGAAGCAGAACAAAAACGGCACTGCAAGGGCATAATTCCATCTGTTGAAATCGTTTGATTATCTGTATACGGTGGTTAGAATTTCATCTGGTTGAAAACTGTTGCTGGCCTCCTTCGGAACATAGTCTTTATCAGTTAACAATAAGTGCAACAACAACTTTTAGAAAGACATACATGAGAACCAGATAGCATCTAATATCTTCAGTTCAAAGAGCTACATCTGTACTTTCAGTAGTACATGCGTTACTCTGCCCCGAAAACAAGATATGTCGAGACATCGCTATCTCTGCTTCTGCCTTCAATGGGAATGCCACCCGTCACTATCTCCCACAATGAATGCCATCACCGCACGGACAGGGAAGAGAAAGCAATAACTTCTGTTATAATTGCTAGAAATTGTGATGTTCTCTCCTGTTTCAAAGATTGATCCTTTGCCTGATATAATTTCTAAGCTAGGTCTCTTGGAAAACACGGTATTTTCAGATATTCACAGTGAATTACCAAGAAACAACATAGGAAACCACTGTGAACGGTGAAGTGACATATAGATCCTTTGGTGTGTCAGGTGAAGCACACTACCCAAAAGACTCCAGCGTTCTTGAAACCAGTGTTTGCTTTTTAGTCTACTGTATCAACTCGAAAGCTCACTGAAGCATACAATGAAGCAGAACAACAACGGCACAGCAAGGGCATAATTCCATCTGTTGAAATCGTTTGATTATCTGTATATGGTGGTTAGAATTTCATCTGGTTGAAAACTGTTGCTGGCCTCCTTCGGAACACAGTCTTTATGAGTTAACAATAAGTGCAACAACAACTTTTAGAAAGACATACATGAGAACCAGATAGCATCTAATATCTTCAGTTCAAAGAGCTACATCTGTTCTATCAGAAGTACATGCGTTACTCTGCAAGGAAAACAAGATATGTCCAGACATCGCTATCTCTGCTTCTGCATTCAATGGCAATGCCACCGGTAACTATCTCCCAGAATTAATGACATCTCCGCACGACAGTGAAGGGAAAGCAATAACTTCTGTTATAATTGCTAGAAATTGTGATGTTCTCTCCTGTTTCAAAGAATGATCCTTTGCCTGATATAATTTCTAAGCTAGGTCTCTTTGAAAACACGGTATATTCAGATATTCACAGTGAATTACCAAGAAACAAAATAGGAAACCACTGTGAACGGTGAAGTGACATATAGATCCTTTGGTGTGTCAGGTGAAGCACACTACCCAAAAGACTCCAGCGTTCTTGAAACCAGTGTTTGCTCTTTAGTCTACTGTATCAACTCGAAAGGTCACTGAAGCATACAATGAAGCAGAACAACAACGGCACTGCAAGGGCATAATTCCATCTGTTGAAATCGTTTGATTATCTGTATATGGTGGTTAGAATTTCATCTGGTTGAAAACTGTTGCTGGCCTCCTTCGGAACACAGTCTTTATGAGTTAACAATAAGTGCAACAACAACTTTTAGAAAGACATACATGAGAACCAGATAGCATCTAATATCTTCAGTTCAAAGAGCTACATCTGTACTTTCAGTTGTACATGCGTTACTCTGCCCCGAAAACAAGATATGTCGAGACATCGCTATCTCTGCTTCTGCCTTCAATGGGAATGCCACCCGTCACTATCTCCCACAATGAATGCCATCACCGCACGGACAGGGAAGAGAAAGCAATAACTTCTGTTATAATTGCTAGAAATTGTGATGTTCTCTCCTGTTTCAAAGATTGATCCTTTGTCTGATATAATTTCTAAGCTAGGTCTCTTTGAAAACACGGTATTTTCAGATATTCACAGTGAATTACCAAGAAACAACATAGGAAACCACTGTGAACGGTGAAGTCACATATAGATCCTTTGTTGTGTCAGGTGAAGCACACTACCCAAAAGACTCCAGCGTTCTTGAAACCAGTGTTTGCTCTTTAGTCTACTGTATCAACTCGAAAGCTCACTGAAGCATACAATGAAGCAGAACAACAACGGCACAGCAAGGGCATAATTCCATCTGTTGAAATCGTTTGATTATCTGTATATGGTGGTTAGAATTTCATCTGGTTGAAAACTGTTGCTGGCCTCCTTCGGAACACAGTCTTTATGAGTTAACAATAAGTGCAACAACAACTTTTAGAAAGACATACATGAGAACCAGATAGCATCTAATATCTTCAGTTCAAAGAGCTACATCTGTTCTATCAGAAGTACATGCGTTACTCTGCACGGAAAACAAGATATGTCCAGACATCGCTATCTCTGCTTCTGCATTCAATGGCAATGCCACCGGTAACTATCTCCCACAATGAATGCCATCACCGCACGGACAGTGAAGGGAAAGCAATAACTTCTGTTATAATTGCTAGAAATTGTGATGTTCTCTCCTGTTTCAAAGAATGATCCTTTGCCTGATATAATTTCTAAGCTAGGTCTCTTTGAAAACACGGTATTTTCAGATATTCACAGTGAATTACCAAGAAACAACATAGGAAACCACTGTGAACGGTGAAGTCACATATAGATCCTTTGGTGTGTGAGGTGAAGCACACTACCCAAAAGACTCCAGCGTTCTTGAAACCAGTGTTTGCTCTTTAGTCTACTGTATCAACTCGAAAGCTCACTGAAGCATACAATGAAGCAGAACAACAACGGCACTGCAAGGGCATAATTCCATCTGTTGAAATCGTTTGATTATCTGTATATGGAGGTTAGAATTTCATCTGGTTGAAAACTGTTGCTGGCCTCCTTTGGAACACAGTATTTATGAGTTAACAATAAGTGCAACAACAACTTTTAGAAAGACATACATGAGAACCAGATAGCATCTAATATCTTCAGTTCAAAGAGCTACATCTGTTCTATCAGAAGTACATGCGTTACTCTGCACGGAAAACAAGATATGTCCAGACATCGCTATCTCTGCTTCTGCATTCAATGGCAATGCCACCGGTAACTATCTCCCACAATGAATGCCATCACCGCACGGACAGTGAAGGGAAAGCAATAACTTCTGTTATAATTGCTAGAAATTGTGATGTTCTCTCCTGTTTCAAAGAATGATCCTTTGCCTGATATAATTTCTAAGCTAGGTCTCTTTGAAAACACGGTATTTTCAGATATTCACAGTGAATTACCAAGAAACAACATAGGAAACCACTGTGAACGGTGAAGTCACATATAGATCCTTTGGTGTGTCAGGTGAAGCACACTACCCAAAAGACTCCAGCGTTCTTGAAACCAGTGTTTGCTCTTTAGTCTACTGTATCTACTCGAAAGCTCACTGAAGCATACAATGAAGCAGAACAACAACGGCACTGCAAGGGCATAATTCCATCTGTTGAAATCGTTTGATTATCTGTATATGGTGGTTAGAATTTCATCTGGTTGAAAACTGTTGCTGGCCTCCTTCGGAACACAGTCTTTATGAGTTAACAATAAGTGCAACAACAACTTTTAGAAAGACATACATGAGAACCAGATAGCATCTAATATCTTTAGTTCAAAGAGCTACATCTGTACTTTCAGTAGTACATGCGTTACTCTACCCCGAAAACAAGATATGTCGAGACATCGCTATCTCTGCTTCTGCCTTCAATGGGAATGCCACCCGTCACTATCTCCCACAATGAATGTCATCACCGCACGGACAGGGAAGAGAAAGCAATAACTTCTGTTATAATTGCTAGAAATTGTGATGTTCTCTCCTGTTTCAAAGAATGATCCTTTGCCTGATATAATTTCTAAGCTAGGTCTCTTTGAAAACACGGTATTTTCAGATATTCACAGTGAATTACCAAGAAACAACATAGGAAACCACTGTGAACGGTGAAGTCACATATAGATCCTTTGGTGTGTCAGGTGAAGGACACTACCCAAAAGACTCCAGCGTTCTTGAAACCAGTGTTTGCTCTTTAGTCTACTGTATCTACTCGAAAGCTCACTGAAGCATACAATGAAGCAGAACAACAACGGCACTGCAAGGGCATAATTCCATCTGTTGAAATCGTTTGATTATCTGTATATGGAGGTTAGAATTTCATCTGGTTGAAAACTGTTGCTGGCCTCCTTCGGAACACAGTCTTTATGAGTTAACAATAAGTGCAACAACAACTTTTAGAAAGACATACATGAGAACCAGATAGCATCTAATATCTTCAGTTCAAAGAGCTACATCTGTTCTATCAGAAGTACATGCGTTACTCTGCACGGAAAACAAGATATGTCCAGACATCGCTATCTCTGCTTCTGCATTCAATGGCAATGCCACCGGTTACTATCTCCCACAATGAATGCCATCACCGAACGGACAGGGAAGAGAAAGCAATAACTTCTGTTATAATTGCTAGAAATTGTGATGTTCTCTCCTGTTTCAAAGAATGATCCTTTGCCTGATATAATTTCTAAGCTAGGTCTCTTTGAAAACACGGTATTTTCAGGTATTCACAGTGAATTAACAAGAAACAACATAGGAAACCACTGTGAACGGTGAAGTCACATATAGATCCTTTGGTGTGTCAGGTGAAGCACACTACCCAAAAGACTCCAGCGTTCTTGAAACCAGTGTTTGCTCTTTAGTCTACTGTATCAACTCGAAAGCTCACTGAAGCATACAATGAAGCAGAACAACAACGGCACAGCAAGGGCATAATTCCATCTGTTGAAATCGTTTGATTATCTGTATATGGTGGTTAGAATTTCATCTGGTTGAAAACTGTTGCTGGCCTCCTTCGGAACACAGTCTTTATGAGTTAACAATAAGTGCAACAACAACTTTTAGAAAGACATACATGAGAACCAGATAGCATCTAATATCTTTAGTTCAAAGAGCTACATCTGTACTTTCAGTAGTACATGCGTTACTCTACCCCGAAAACAAGATATGTCGAGACATCGCTATCTCTGCTTCTGCCTTCAATGGGAATGCCACCCGTCACTATCTCCCACAATGAATGTCATCACCGCACGGACAGGGAAGAGAAAGCAATAACTTCTGTTATAATTGCTAGAAATTGTGATGTTCTCTCCTGTTTCAAAGAATGATCCTTTGCCTGATATAATTTCTAAGCTAGGTCTCTTTGAAAACACGGTATTTTCAGATATTGACAGTGAATTACCAAGAAACAACATAGGAAACCACTGTGAACGGTGAAGTCACATATAGATCCTTTGGTGTGTCAGGTGAAGCACACTACCCAAAAGACTCCAGCGTTCTTGAAACCAGTGTTTGCTCTTTAGTCTACTGTATCTACTCGAAAGCTCACTGAAGCATACAATGAAGCAGAACAAAAACGGCACTGCAAGGGCATAATTCCATCTGTTGAAATCGTGTTATTATCTGTATATGGTGGTTAGAAATTCATCTGGTTGAAAACTGTTGCTGGCCTCCTTCGGAACACAGTCTTTATGAGTTAACAATAAGTGCAACAACAACTTTTAGAAAGACATACATGAGAACCAGATAGCATCTAATATCTTCAGTTCAAAGAGCTACATCTGTTCTATCAGAAGTACATGCGTTACTCTGCACGGAAAACAAGATATGTCCAGACATCGCTATCTCTGCTTCTGCATTCAATGGCAATGCCACCGGTTACTATCTCCCACAATGAATGCCATCACCGAACGGACAGGGAAGAGAAAGCAATAACTTCTGTTATAATTGCTAGAAATTGTGATGTTCTCTCCTGTTTCAAAGAATGATCCTTTGCCTGATATAATTTCTAAGCTAGGTCTCTTTGAAAACACGGTATTTTCAGGTATTCACAGTGAATTAACAAGAAACAACATAGGAAACCACTGTGAACGGTGAAGTCACATATAGATCCTTTGGTGTGTCAGGTGAAGCACACTACCCAAAAGACTCCAGCGTTCTTGAAACCAGTGTTTGCTCTTTAGTCTACTGTATCAACTCGAAAGCTCACTGAAGCATACAATGAAGCAGAACAACAACGGCACAGCAAGGGCATAATTCCATCTGTTGAAATCGTTTGATTATCTGTATATGGTGGTTAGAATTTCATCTGGTTGAAAACTGTTGCTGGCCTCCTTCGGAACACAGTCTTTATGAGTTAACAATAAGTGCAACAACAACTTTTAGAAAGACATACATGAGAACCAGATAGCATCTAATATCTTTAGTTCAAAGAGCTACATCTGTACTTTCAGTAGTACATGCGTTACTCTACCCCGAAAACAAGATATGTCGAGACATCGCTATCTCTGCTTCTGCCTTCAATGGGAATGCCACCCGTCACTATCTCCCACAATGAATGTCATCACCGCACGGACAGGGAAGAGAAAGCAATAACTTCTGTTATAATTGCTAGAAATTGTGATGTTCTCTCCTGTTTCAAAGAATGATCCTTTGCCTGATATAATTTCTAAGCTAGGTCTCTTTGAAAACACGGTATTTTCAGATATTGACAGTGAATTACCAAGAAACAACATAGGAAACCACTGTGAACGGTGAAGTCACATATAGATCCTTTGGTGTGTCAGGTGAAGCACACTACCCAAAAGACTCCAGCGTTCTTGAAACCAGTGTTTGCTCTTTAGTCTACTGTATCTACTCGAAAGCTCACTGAAGCATACAATGAAGCAGAACAACAACGGCACTGCAAGGGCATAATTCCATCTGTTGAAATCGTGTTATTATCTGTATATGGTGGTTAGAAATTCATCTGGTTGAAAACTGTTGCTGGCCTCCTTCGGAACACAGTCTTTATGAGTTAACAATAAGTGCAACAACAACTTTTAGAAAGACATACATGAGAACCAGATAGCATCTAATATCTTCAGTTCAAAGAGCTACATCTGTACTTTCAGTAGTACATGCGTTACTCTACCCCGAAAACAAGATATGTCGAGACATCGCTATCTCTGCTTCTGCCTTCAATGGGAATGCCACCCGTCACTATCTCCCACAATGAATGCCATCACCGCACGGACAGGGAAGAGAAAGCAATAACTTCTGTTATAATTGCTAGAAATTGTGATGTTCTCTCCTGTTTCAAAGAATGATCCTTTGCCTGATATAATTTCTAAGCTAGGTCTCTTTGAAAACACGGTATTTTCAGATATTCACAGTGAATTACCAAGAAACAACATAGGAAACCACTGTGAACGGTGAAGTCACATATAGATCCTTTGGTGTGTCAGGTGAAGCACAATACCCAAAAGACTCCAGCGTTCTTGAAACCAGTGTTTGCTCTTTAGTCTACTGTATCTACTCGAAAGCTCACTGAAGCATACAATGAAGCAGAACAACAACGGCACAGCAAGGGCATAATTCCATCTGTTGAAATCGTTTTATTATCTGTATATGGTGGTTAGAAATTCATCTGGTTGAAAACTGTTGCTGGCCTCCTTCGGAACACAGTCTTTATGAGTTAACAATAAGTGCAACAACAACTTTTAGAAAGACATACATGAGAACCAGATAGCATCTAATATCTTCAGTTCAAAGAGCTACATCTGTACTTTCAGTAGTACATGCGTTACTCTACCCCGAAAACAAGATATGTCGAGACATCGCTATCTCTGCTTGTGCCTTCAATGGGAATGCCACCCGTCACTATCTCCCACAATGAATGCCATCACCGCACGGACAGGGAAGAGAAAGCAATAACTTCTGTTATAATTGCTAGAAATTGTGATGTTCTCTCCTGTTTCAAAGAATGATCCTTTGCCTGATATAATTTCTAAGCTAGGTCTCTTGGAAAACACGGTATTTTCAGATATTCACAGTGAATTACCAAGAAACAACATAGGAAACCACTGTGAACGGTGAAGTCACATATAGATACTTTGGTGTGTCAGGTGAAGCACACTACCCAAAAGACTCCAGCGTTCTTGAAACCAGTGTTTGCTCTTTAGTCTACTGGATCTACTCGAAAGCTCACTGAAGCATACAATGAAGCAGAACAACAACGGCACTGCAAGGGCATAATTCCATCTGTTGAAATCGTTTGATTATCTGTATATGGAGGTTAGAATTTCATCTGGTTGAAAACTGTTGCTGGCCTCCTTCGGAACACAGTATTTATGAGTTAACAATAAGTGCAACAACAACTTTTAGAAAGACATACATGAGAACCAGATAGCATCTAATATCTTCAGTTCAAAGAGCTATATCTGTTCTATGAGAAGTACATGCGTTACTCTGCACGGAAAACAAGATATGTCCAGACATCGCTATCTCTGCTTCTGCATTCAATGGCAATGCCACCGGTAACTATCTCCCACAATGAATGCCATCACCGCACGGACAGTGAAGGGAAAGCAATAACTTCTGTTATAATTGCTAGAAATTGTGATGTTCTCTCCTGTTTCAAAGAATGATCCTTTGCCTGATATAATTTCTAAGCTAGGTCTCTTTGAAAACACGGTATTTTCAGATATTCACAGTGAATTACCAAGAAACAACATAGGAAACCACTGTGAACGGTGAAGTCACATATAGATCCTTTGGTGTGTCAGGTGAAGCACACTACCCAAAAGGCTCCAGCGTTCTTGAAACCAGTGTTTGCTCTTTAGTCTACTGTATCAACTCGAAAGCTCACTGAAGCATACAATGAAGCAGAACAACAACGGCACTGCAAGGGCATAATTCCATCTGTTGAAATCGTTTGATTATCTGTATATGGTGGTTAGAATTTCATCTGGTTGAAAACTGTTGCTGGCCTCCTTTGGAACACAGTATTTATGAGTTAACAATAAGTGCAACAACAACTTTTAGAAAGACATACATGAGAACCAGATAGCATCTAATATCTTCAGTTCAAAGAGCTACATCTGTTCTATCAGAAGTACATGCGTTACTCTGCACGGAAAACAAGATATGTCCAGACATCGCTATCTCTGCTTCTGCATTCAATGGCAATGCCACCGGTAACTATCTCCCACAATGAATGCCATCACCGCACGGACAGTGAAGGGAAAGCAATAACTTCTGTTATAATTGCTAGAAATTGTGATGTTCTCTCCTGTTTCAAAGAATGATCCTTTGCCTGATATAATTTCTAAGCTAGGTCTCTTTGAAAACACGGTATTTTCAGATATTCACAGTGAATTACCAAGAAACAACATAGGAAACCACTGTGAACGGTGAAGTCACATATAGATCCTTTGGTGTGTCAGGTGAAGCACACTACCCAAAAGACTCCAGCGTTCTTGAAACCAGTGTTTGCTCTTTAGTCTACTGTATCAACTCGAAAGCTCACTGAAGCATACAATGAAGCAGAACAACAACGGCACAGCAAGGGCATAATTCCATCTGTTGAAATCGTTTGATTATCTGTATATGGTGGTTAGAATTTCATCTGGTTGAAAACTGTTGCTGGCCTCCTTCGGAACACAGTCTTTATGAGTTAACAATAAGTGCAACAACAACTTTTAGAAAGACATACATGAGAACCAGATAGCATCTAATATCTTCAGTTCAAAGAGCTACATCTGTACTTTCAGTTGTACATGCGTTACTCTGCCCCGAAAACAAGATATGTCGAGACATCGCTATCTCTGCTTCTGCCTTCAATGGGAATGCCACCCGTCACTATCTCCCACAATGAATGCCATCACCGCACGGACAGGGAAGAGAAAGCAATAACTTCTGTTATAATTGCTAGAAATTGTGATGTTCTCTCCTGTTTCAAAGAATGATCCTTTGCCTGATATAATTTCTAAGCTAGGTCTCTTTGAAAACACGGTATTTTCAGATATTCACAGTAAATTACCAAGAAACAACATAGGAAACCACTGTGAACGGTGAAGTCACATATAGATTCTTTGGTGTGTCAGGTGAAGCACACTACCCAAAAGACTCCAGCGTTCTTGAAACCAGTGTTTGCTCTTTAGTCTACTGTATCAACTCGAAAGCTCACTGAAGCATACAATGAAGCAGAACAAAAACGGCACTGCAAGGGCATAATTCCATCTGTTGAAATCGTTTGATTATCTGTATACGGTGGTTAGAATTTCATCTGGTTGAAAACTGTTGCTGGCCTCCTTCGGAACATAGTCTTTATCAGTTAACAATAAGTGCAACAACAACTTTTAGAAAGACATACATGAGAACCAGATAGCATCTAATATCTTCAGTTCAAAGAGCTACATCTGTACTTTCAGTAGTACATGCGTTACTCTGCCCCGAAAACAAGATATGTCGAGACATCGCTATCTCTGCTTCTGCCTTCAATGGGAATGCCACCCGTCACTATCTCCCACAATGAATGCCATCACCGCACGGACAGGGAAGAGAAAGCAATAACTTCTGTTATAATTGCTAGAAATTGTGATGTTCTCTCCTGTTTCAAAGATTGATCCTTTGCCTGATATAATTTCTAAGCTAGGTCTCTTGGAAAACACGGTATTTTCAGATATTCACAGTGAATTACCAAGAAACAACATAGGAAACCACTGTGAACGGTGAAGTGACATATAGATCCTTTGGTGTGTCAGGTGAAGCACACTACCCAAAAGACTCCAGCGTTCTTGAAACCAGTGTTTGCTTTTTAGTCTACTGTATCAACTCGAAAGCTCACTGAAGCATACAATGAAGCAGAACAACAACGGCACAGCAAGGGCATAATTCCATCTGTTGAAATCGTTTGATTATCTGTATATGGTGGTTAGAATTTCATCTGGTTGAAAACTGTTGCTGGCCTCCTTCGGAACACAGTCTTTATGAGTTAACAATAAGTGCAACAACAACTTTTAGAAAGACATACATGAGAACCAGATAGCATCTAATATCTTCAGTTCAAAGAGCTACATCTGTTCTATCAGAAGTACATGCGTTACTCTGCAAGGAAAACAAGATATGTCCAGACATCGCTATCTCTGCTTCTGCATTCAATGGCAATGCCACCGGTAACTATCTCCCACAATTAATGACATCTCCGCACGGACAGTGAAGGGAAAGCAATAACTTCTGTTATAATTGCTAGAAATTGTGATGTTCTCTCCTGTTTCAAAGAATGATCCTTTGCCTGATATAATTTCTAAGCTAGGTCTCTTGGAAAACACGGTATTTTCAGATATTCACAGTGAATTACCAAGAAACAACATAGGAAACCACTGTGAACGGTGAAGTCACATATAGATCCTTTGTTGTGTCAGGTGAAGCACACTACCCAAAAGACTCCAGCGTTCTTGAAACCAGTGTTTGCTCTTTAGTCTACTGTATCAACTCGAAAGCTCACTGAAGCATACAATGAAGCAGAACAACAACGGCACAGCAAGGGCATAATTCCATCTGTTGAAATCGTTTGATTATCTGTATATGGTGGTTAGAATTTCATCTGGTTGAAAACTGTTGCTGGCCTCCTTCGGAACACAGTCTTTATGAGTTAACAATAAGTGCAACAACAACTTTTAGAAAGACATACATGAGAACCAGATAGCATCTAATATCTTCAGTTCAAAGAGCTACATCTGTTCTATCAGAAGTACATGCGTTACTCTGCACGGAAAACAAGATATGTCCAGACATCGCTATCTCTGCTTCTGCATTCAATGGCAATGCCACCGGTAACTATCTCCCACAATGAATGCCATCACCGCACGGACAGTAAAGGGAAAGCAATAACTTCTGTTATAATTGCTAGAAATTGTGATGTTCTCTCCTGTTTCAAAGAATGATCCTTTGCCTGATATAATTTCTAAGCTAGGTCTCTTTGAAAACACGGTATTTTCAGATATTCACAGTGAATTACCAAGAAACAACATAGGAAACCACTGTGAACGGTGAAGTCACATATAGATCCTTTGGTGTGTCAGGTGAAGCACACTACCCAAAAGACTCCAGCGTTCTTGAAACCAGTGTTTGCTCTTTAGTCTACTGTATCAACTCGAAAGCTCACTGAAGCATACAATGAAGCAGAACAACAACGGCACTGCAAGGGCATAATTCCATCTGTTGAAATCGTTTGATTATCTGTATATGGAGGTTAGAATTTCATCTGGTTGAAAACTGTTGCTGGCCTCCTTTGGAACACAGTATTTATGAGTTAACAATAAGTGCAACAACAACTTTTAGAAAGACATACATGAGAACCAGATAGCAACTAATATCTTCAGTTCAAAGAGCTACATCTGTTCTATCAGAAGTACATGCGTTACTCTGCACGGAAAACAAGATATGTCCAGACATCGCTATCTCTGCTTCTGCATTCAATGGCAATGCCACCGGTAACTATCTCCCACAATGAATGCCATCACCGCACGGACAGTGAAGGGAAAGCAATAACTTCTGTTATAATTGCTAGAAATTGTGATGTTCTCTCCTGTTTCAAAGAATGATCCTTTGCCTGATATAATTTCTAAGCTAGGTCTCTTTGAAAACACGGTATTTTCAGATATTCACAGTGAATTACCAAGAAACAACATAGGAAACCACTGTGAACGGTGAAGTCACATATAGATCCTTTGGTGTGTCAGGTGAAGCACACTACCCAAAAGACTCCAGCGTTCTTGAAACCAGTGTTTGCTCTTTAGTCTACTGTATCTACTCGAAAGCTCACTGAAGCATACAATGAAGCAGAACAACAACGGCACTGCAAGGGCATAATTCCATCTGTTGAAATCGTTTGATTATCTGTATATGGTGGTTAGAATTTCATCTGGTTGAAAACTGTTGCTGGCCTCCTTCGGAACACAGTCTTTATGAGTTAACAATAAGTGCAACAACAACTTTTAGAAAGACATACATGAGAACCAGATAGCATCTAATATCTTTAGTTCAAAGAGCTACATCTGTACTTTCAGTAGTACATGCGTTACTCTACCCCGAAAACAAGATATGTCGAGACATCGCTATCTCTGCTTCTGCCTTCAATGGGAATGCCACCCGTCACTATCTCCCACAATGAATGTCATCACCGCACGGACAGGGAAGAGAAAGCAATAACTTCTGTTATAATTGCTAGAAATTGTGATGTTCTCTCCTGTTTCAAAGAATGATCCTTTGCCTGATATAATTTCTAAGCTAGGTCTCTTTGAAAACACGGTATTTTCAGATATTCACAGTGAATTACCAAGAAACAACATAGGAAACCACTGTGAACGGTGAAGTCACATATAGATCCTTTGGTGTGTCAGGTGAAGCACAATACCCAAAAGACTCCAGCGTTCTTGAAACCAGTGTTTGCTCTTTAGTCTACTGTATCTACTCGAAAGCTCACTGAAGCATACAATGAAGCAGAACAACAACGGCACAGCAAGGGCATAATTCCATCTGTTGAAATCGTTTGATTATCTGTATATGGTGGTTAGAAATTCATCTGGTTGAAAACTGTTGCTGGCCTCCTTCGGAACACAGTCTTTATGAGTTAACAATAAGTGCAACAACAACTTTTAGAAAGACATACATGAGAACCAGATAGCATCTAATATCTTCAGCTCAAAGAGCTACATCTGTACTTTCAGTAGTACATGCGTTACTCTGCCCCGAAAACAAGATATGTCGAGACATCGCTATCTCTGCTTCTGCCTTCAATGGGAATGCCACCCGTCACTATCTCCCACCATGAATGCCATCACCGCACGGACAGGGAAGAGAAAGCAATAACTTCTGTTATAATTGCTAGAAATTGTGATGTTCTCTCCTGTTTCAAAGAATGATCCTTTGCCTGATATAATTTCTAAGCTAGGTCTCTTGGAAAACACGGTATTTTCAGATATTCACAGTGAATTACCAAGAAACAACATAGGAAACCACTGTGAACGGTGAAGTCACATATAGATCCTTTGGTGTGTCAGGTGAAGCACACTACCCAAAAGACTCCAGCGTTCTTGAAACCAGTGTTTGCTCTTTAGTCTACTGGATCTACTCGAAAGCTCACTGAAGCATACAATGAAGCAGAACAACAACGGCACTGCAAGGGCATAATTCCATCTGTTGAAATCGTTTGATTATCTGTATATGGAGGTTAGAATTTCATCTGGTTGAAAACTGTTGCTGGCCTCCTTCGGAACACAGTATTTATGAGTTAACAATAAGTGCAACAACAACTTTTAGAAAGACATACATGAGAACCAGATAGCATCTAATATCTTCAGTTCAAAGAGCTATATCTGTTCTATGAGAAGTACATGCGTTACTCTGCACGGAAAACAAGATATGTCCAGACATCGCTATCTCTGCTTCTGCATTCAATGGCAATGCCACCGGTAACTATCTCCCACAATGAATGCCATCACCGCACGGACAGTGAAGGGAAAGCAATAACTTCTGTTATAATTGCTAGAAATTGTGATGTTCTCTCCTGTTTCAAAGAATGATCCTTTGCCTGATATAATTTCTAAGCTAGGTCTCTTTGAAAACACGGTATTTTCAGATATTCACAGTGAATTACCAAGAAACAACATAGGAAACCACTGTGAACGGTGAAGTCACATATAGATCCTTTGGTGTGTCAGGTGAAGCACACTACCCAAAAGGCTCCAGCGTTCTTGAAACCAGTGTTTGCTCTTTAGTCTACTGTATCAACTCGAAAGCTCACTGAAGCATACAATGAAGCAGAACAACAACGGCACTGCAAGGGCATAATTCCATCTGTTGAAATCGTTTGATTATCTGTATATGGTGGTTAGAATTTCATCTGGTTGAAAACTGTTGCTGGCCTCCTTTGGAACACAGTATTTATGAGTTAACAATAAGTGCAACAACAACTTTTAGAAAGACATACATGAGAACCAGATAGCATCTAATATCTTCAGTTCAAAGAGCTACATCTGTTCTATCAGAAGTACATGCGTTACTCTGCACGGAAAACAAGATATGTCCAGACATCGCTATCTCTGCTTCTGCATTCAATGGCAATGCCACCGGTAACTATCTCCCACAATGAATGCCATCACCGCACGGACAGTGAAGGGAAAGCAATAACTTCTGTTATAATTGCTAGAAATTGTGATGTTCTCTCCTGTTTCAAAGAATGATCCTTTGCCTGATATAATTTCTAAGCTAGGTCTCTTTGAAAACACGGTATTTTCAGATATTCACAGTGAATTACCAAGAAACAACATAGGAAACCACTGTGAACGGTGAAGTCACATATAGATCCTTTGGTGTGTCAGGTGAAGCACACTACCCAAAAGACTCCAGCGTTCTTGAAACCAGTGTTTGCTCTTTAGTCTACTGTATCAACTCGAAAGCTCACTGAAGCATACAATGAAGCAGAACAACAACGGCACAGCAAGGGCATAATTCCATCTGTTGAAATCGTTTGATTATCTGTATATGGTGGTTAGAATTTCATCTGGTTGAAAACTGTTGCTGGCCTCCTTCGGAACACAGTCTTTATGAGTTAACAATAAGTGCAACAACAACTTTTAGAAAGACATACATGAGAACCAGATAGCATCTAATATCTTCAGTTCAAAGAGCTACATCTGTACTTTCAGTTGTACATGCGTTACTCTGCCCCGAAAACAAGATATGTCGAGACATCGCTATCTCTGCTTCTGCCTTCAATGGGAATGCCACCCGTCACTATCTCCCACAATGAATGCCATCACCGCACGGACAGGGAAGAGAAAGCAATAACTTCTGTTATAATTGCTAGAAATTGTGATGTTCTCTCCTGTTTCAAAGAATGATCCTTTGCCTGATATAATTTCTAAGCTAGGTCTCTTTGAAAACACGGTATTTTCAGATATTCACAGTAAATTACCAAGAAACAACATAGGAAACCACTGTGAACGGTGAAGTCACATATAGATTCTTTGGTGTGTCAGGTGAAGCACACTACCCAAAAGACTCCAGCGTTCTTGAAACCAGTGTTTGCTCTTTAGTCTACTGTATCAACTCGAAAGCTCACTGAAGCATACAATGAAGCAGAACAAAAACGGCACTGCAAGGGCATAATTCCATCTGTTGAAATCGTTTGATTATCTGTATACGGTGGTTAGAATTTCATCTGGTTGAAAACTGTTGCTGGCCTCCTTCGGAACATAGTCTTTATCAGTTAACAATAAGTGCAACAACAACTTTTAGAAAGACATACATGAGAACCAGATAGCATCTAATATCTTCAGTTCAAAGAGCTACATCTGTACTTTCAGTAGTACATGCGTTACTCTGCCCCGAAAACAAGATATGTCGAGACATCGCTATCTCTGCTTCTGCCTTCAATGGGAATGCCACCCGTCACTATCTCCCACAATGAATGCCATCACCGCACGGACAGGGAAGAGAAAGCAATAACTTCTGTTATAATTGCTAGAAATTGTGATGTTCTCTCCTGTTTCAAAGATTGATCCTTTGCCTGATATAATTTCTAAGCTAGGTCTCTTGGAAAACACGGTATTTTCAGATATTCACAGTGAATTACCAAGAAACAACATAGGAAACCACTGTGAACGGTGAAGTGACATATAGATCCTTTGGTGTGTCAGGTGAAGCACACTACCCAAAAGACTCCAGCGTTCTTGAAACCAGTGTTTGCTTTTTAGTCTACTGTATCAACTCGAAAGCTCACTGAAGCATACAATGAAGCAGAACAACAACGGCACAGCAAGGGCATAATTCCATCTGTTGAAATCGTTTGATTATCTGTATATGGTGGTTAGAATTTCATCTGGTTGAAAACTGTTGCTGGCCTCCTTCGGAACACAGTCTTTATGAGTTAACAATAAGTGCAACAACAACTTTTAGAAAGACATACATGAGAACCAGATAGCATCTAATATCTTCAGTTCAAAGAGCTACATCTGTTCTATCAGAAGTACATGCGTTACTCTGCAAGGAAAACAAGATATGTCCAGACATCGCTATCTCTGCTTCTGCATTCAATGGCAATGCCACCGGTAACTATCTCCCACAATTAATGACATCTCCGCACGGACAGTGAAGGGAAAGCAATAACTTCTGTTATAATTGCTAGAAATTGTGATGTTCTCTCCTGTTTCAAAGAATGATCCTTTGCCTGATATAATTTCTAAGCTAGGTCTCTTTGAAAACACGGTATATTCAGATATTCACAGTGAATTACCAAGAAACAACATAGGAAACCACTGTGAACGGTGAAGTGACATATAGATCCTTTGGTGTGTCAGGTGAAGCACACTACCCAAAAGACTCCAGCGTTCTTGAAACCAGTGTTTGCTCTTTAGTCTACTGTATCAACTCGAAAGGTCACTGAAGCATACAATGAAGCAGAACAACAACGGCACTGCAAGGGCATAATTCCATCTGTTGAAATCGTTTGATTATCTGTATATGGTGGTTAGAATTTCATCTGGTTGAAAACTGTTGCTGGCCTCCTTCGGAACACAGTCTTTATGAGTTAACAATAAGTGCAACAACAACTTTTAGAAAGACATACATGAGAACCAGATAGCATCTAATATCTTCAGTTCAAAGAGCTACATCTGTACTTTCAGTTGTACATGCGTTACTCTGCCCCGAAAACAAGATATGTCGAGACATCGCTATCTCTGCTTCTGCCTTCAATGGGAATGCCACCCGTCACTATCTCCCACAATGAATGCCATCACCGCACGGACAGGGAAGAGAAAGCAATAACTTCTGTTATAATTGCTAGAAATTGTGATGTTCTCTCCTGTTTCAAAGATTGATCCTTTGTCTGATATAATTTCTAAGCTAGGTCTCTTTGAAAACACGGTATTTTCAGATATTCACAGTGAATTACCAAGAAACAACATAGGAAACCACTGTGAACGGTGAAGTCACATATAGATCCTTTGTTGTGTCAGGTGAAGCACACTACCCAAAAGACTCCAGCGTTCTTGAAACCAGTGTTTGCTCTTTAGTCTACTGTATCAACTCGAAAGCTCACTGAAGCATACAATGAAGCAGAACAACAACGGCACAGCAAGGGCATAATTCCATCTGTTGAAATCGTTTGATTATCTGTATATGGTGGTTAGAATTTCATCTGGTTGAAAACTGTTGCTGGCCTCCTTCGGAACACAGTCTTTATGAGTTAACAATAAGTGCAACAACAACTTTTAGAAAGACATACATGAGAACCAGATAGCATCTAATATCTTCAGTTCAAAGAGCTACATCTGTTCTATCAGAAGTACATGCGTTACTCTGCACGGAAAACAAGATATGTCCAGACATCGCTATCTCTGCTTCTGCATTCAATGGCAATGCCACCGGTAACTATCTCCCACAATGAATGCCATCACCGCACGGACAGTGAAGGGAAAGCAATAACTTCTGTTATAATTGCTAGAAATTGTGATGTTCTCTCCTGTTTCAAAGAATGATCCTTTGCCTGATATAATTTCTAAGCTAGGTCTCTTTGAAAACACGGTATTTTCAGATATTCACAGTGAATTACCAAGAAACAACATAGGAAACCACTGTGAACGGTGAAGTCACATATAGATCCTTTGGTGTGTCAGGTGAAGCACACTACCCAAAAGACTCCAGCGTTCTTGAAACCAGTGTTTGCTCTTTAGTCTACTGTATCAACTCGAAAGCTCACTGAAGCATACAATGAAGCAGAACAACAACGGCACTGCAAGGGCATAATTCCATCTGTTGAAATCGTTTGATTATCTGTATATGGAGGTTAGAATTTCATCTGGTTGAAAACTGTTGCTGGCCTCCTTTGGAACACAGTATTTATGAGTTAACAATAAGTGCAACAACAACTTTTAGAAAGACATACATGAGAACCAGATAGCATCTAATATCTTCAGTTCAAAGAGCTACATCTGTTCTATCAGAAGTACATGCGTTACTCTGCACGGAAAACAAGATATGTCCAGACATCGCTATCTCTGCTTCTGCATTCAATGGCAATGCAACCGGTAACTATCTCCCACAATGAATGCCATCACCGCACGGACAGTGAAGGGAAAGCAATAACTTCTGTTATAATTGCTAGAAATTGTGATGTTCTCTCCTGTTTCAAAGAATGATCCTTTGCCTGATATAATTTCTAAGCTAGGTCTCTTTGAAAACACGGTATTTTCAGATATTCACAGTGAATTACCAAGAAACAACATAGGAAACCACTGTGAACGGTGAAGTCACATATAGATCCTTTGGTGTGTCAGGTGAAGCACACTACCCAAAAGACTCCAGCGTTCTTGAAACCAGTGTTTGCTCTTTAGTCTACTGTATCTACTCGAAAGCTCACTGAAGCATACAATGAAGCAGAACAACAACGGCACTGCAAGGGCATAATTCCATCTGTTGAAATCGTTTGATTATCTGTATATGGTGGTTAGAATTTCATCTGGTTGAAAACTGTTGCTGGCCTCCTTCGGAACACAGTCTTTATGAGTTAACAATAAGTGCAACAACAACTTTTAGAAAGACATACATGAGAACCAGATAGCATCTAATATCTTTAGTTCAAAGAGCTACATCTGTACTTTCAGTAGTACATGCGTTACTCTACCCCGAAAACAAGATATGTCGAGACATCGCTATCTCTGCTTCTGCCTTCAATGGGAATGCCACCCGTCACTATCTCCCACAATGAATGTCATCACCGCACGGACAGGGAAGAGAAAGCAATAACTTCTGTTATAATTGCTAGAAATTGTGATGTTCTCTCCTGTTTCAAAGAATGATCCTTTGCCTGATATAATTTCTAAGCTAGGTCTCTTTGAAAACACGGTATTTTCAGATATTCACAGTGAATTACCAAGAAACAACATAGGAAACCACTGTGAACGGTGAAGTCACATATAGATCCTTTGGTGTGTCAGGTGAAGGACACTACCCAAAAGACTCCAGCGTTCTTGAAACCAGTGTTTGCTCTTTAGTCTACTGTATCTACTCGAAAGCTCACTGAAGCATACAATGAAGCAGAACAACAACGGCACTGCAAGGGCATAATTCCATCTGTTGAAATCGTTTGATTATCTGTATATGGAGGTTAGAATTTCATCTGGTTGAAAACTGTTGCTGGCCTCCTTCGGAACACAGTCTTTATGAGTTAACAATAAGTGCAACAACAACTTTTAGAAAGACATACATGAGAACCAGATAGCATCTAATATCTTCAGTTCAAAGAGCTACATCTGTACTTTCAGTAGTACATGCGTTACTCTACCCCGAAAACAAGATATGTCGAGACATCGCTATCTCTGCTTCTGCCTTCAATGGGAATGCCACCCGTCACTATCTCCCACAATGAATGCCATCACCGCACGGACAGGGAAGAGAAAGCAATAACTTCTGTTATAATTGCTAGAAATTGTGATGTTCTCTCCTGTTTCAAAGAATGATCCTTTGCCTGATATAATTTCTAAGCTAGGTCTCTTTGAAAACACGGTATTTTCAGATATTCACAGTGAATTACCAAGAAACAACATAGGAAACCACTGTGAACGGTGAAGTCACATATAGATCCTTTGGTGTGTCAGGTGAAGCACAATACCCAAAAGACTCCAGCGTTCTTGAAACCAGTGTTTGCTCTTTAGTCTACTGTATCTACTCGAAAGCTCACTGAAGCATACAATGAAGCAGAACAACAACGGCACAGCAAGGGCATAATTCCATCTGTTGAAATCGTTTTATTATCTGTATATGGTGGTTAGAAATTCATCTGGTTGAAAACTGTTGCTGGCCTCCTTCGGAACACAGTCTTTATGAGTTAACAATAAGTGCAACAACAACTTTTAGAAAGACATACATGAGAACCAGATAGCATCTAATATCTTCAGTTCAAAGAGCTACATCTGTACTTTCAGTAGTACATGCGTTACTCTACCCCGAAAACAAGATATGTCGAGACATCGCTATCTCTGCTTCTGCCTTCAATGGGAATGCCACCCGTCACTATCTCCCACAATGAATGCCATCACCGCACGGACAGGGAAGAGAAAGCAATAACTTCTGTTATAATTGCTAGAAATTGTGATGTTCTCTCCTGTTTCAAAGAATGATCCTTTGCCTGATATAATTTCTAAGCTAGGTCTCTTGGAAAACACGGTATTTTCAGATATTCACAGTGAATTACCAAGAAACAACATAGGAAACCACTGTGAACGGTGAAGTCACATATAGATCCTTTGGTGTGTCAGGTGAAGCACACTACCCAAAAGACTCCAGCGTTCTTGAAACCAGTGTTTGCTCTTTAGTCTACTGTATCTACTCGAAAGCTCACTGAAGCATACAATGAAGCAGAACAACAACGGCACTGCAAGGGCATAATTCCATCTGTTGAAATCGTTTGATTATCTGTATATGGAGGTTAGAATTTCATCTGGTTGAAAACTGTTGCTGGCCTCCTTCGGAACACAGTATTTATGAGTTAACAATAAGTGCAACAACAACTTTTAGAAAGACATACATGAGAACCAGATAGCATCTAATATCTTCAGTTCAAAGAGCTATATCTGTTCTATGAGAAGTACATGCGTTACTCTGCACGGAAAACAAGATATGTCCAGACATCGCTATCTCTGCTTCTGCATTCAATGGCAATGCCACCGGTAACTATCTCCCACAATGAATGCCATCACCGCACGGACAGTGAAGGGAAAGCAATAACTTCTGTTATAATTGCTAGAAATTGTGATGTTCTCTCCTGTTTCAAAGAATGATCCTTTGCCTGATATAATTTCTAAGCTAGGTCTCTTTGAAAACACGGTATTTTCAGATATTCACAGTGAATTACCAAGAAACAACATAGGAAACCACTGTGAACGGTGAAGTCACATATAGATCCTTTGGTGTGTCAGGTGAAGCACACTACCCAAAAGGCTCCAGCGTTCTTGAAACCAGTGTTTGCTCTTTAGTCTACTGTATCAACTCGAAAGCTCACTGAAGCATACAATGAAGCAGAACAACAACGGCACTGCAAGGGCATAATTCCATCTGTTGAAATCGTTTGATTATCTGTATATGGTGGTTAGAATTTCATCTGGTTGAAAACTGTTGCTGGCCTCCTTTGGAACACAGTATTTATGAGTTAACAATAAGTGCAACAACAACTTTTAGAAAGACATACATGAGAACCAGATAGCATCTAATATCTTCAGTTCAAAGAGCTACATCTGTTCTATCAGAAGTACATGCGTTACTCTGCACGGAAAACAAGATAGGTCCAGACATCGCTATCTCTGCTTCTGCATTCAATGGCAATGCCACCGGTAACTATCTCCCACAATGAATGCCATCACCGCACGGACAGTGAAGGGAAAGCAATAACTTCTGTTATAATTGCTAGAAATTGTGATGTTCTCTCCTGTTTCAAAGAATGATCCTTTGCCTGATATAATTTCTAAGCTAGGTCTCTTTGAAAACACGGTATTTTCAGATATTCACAGTGAATTACCAAGAAACAACATAGGAAACCACTGTGAACGGTGAAGTCACATATAGATCCTTTGGTGTGTCAGGTGAAGCACACTACCCAAAAGACTCCAGCGTTCTTGAAACCAGTGTTTGCTCTTTAGTCTACTGTATCAACTCGAAAGCTCACTGAAGCATACAATGAAGCAGAACAACAACGGCACAGCAAGGGTATAATTCCATCTGTTGAAATCGTTTGATTATCTGTATATGGTGGTTAGAATTTCATCTGGTTGAAAACTGTTGCTGGCCTCCTTCGGAACACAGTCTTTATGAGTTAACAATAAGTGCAACAACAACTTTTAGAAAGACATACATGAGAACCAGATAGCATCTAATATCTTCAGTTCAAAGAGCTACATCTGTACTTTCAGTAGTACATGCGTTACTCTTCCCCGAAAACAAGATATGTCGAGACATCGCTATCTCTGCTTCTGCCTTCAATGGGAATGTCACCCGTCACTATCTCCCACAATGAATGCCATCACCGCACGGACAGGGAAGAGAAAGCAATAACTTCTGTTATAATTGCTAGAAATTGTGATGTTCTCTCCTGTTTCAAAGAATGATCCTTTGCCTGATATAATTTCTAAGCTAGGTCTCTTGGAAAACACGGTATTTTCAGATATTGACAGTGAATTACCAAGAAACAACATAGGAAACCACTGTGAACGGTGAAGTCACATATAGATCCTTTGGTGTGTCAGGTGAAGCACACTACCCAAAAGACTCCAGCGTTCTTGAAACCAGTGTTTGCTCTTTAGTCTACTGTATCAACTCGAAAGCTCACTGAAGCATACAATGAAGCAGAACAACAACGGCACAGCAAGGGCATAATTCCATCTGTTGAAATCGTTTGATTATCTGTATATGGTGGTTAGAATTTCATCTGGTTGAAAACTGTTGCTGGCCTCCTTTGGAACACAGTATTTATGAGTTAACAATAAGTGCAACAACAACTTTTAGAAAGACATACATGAGAACCAGATAGCATCTAATATCTTCAGCTCAAAGAGCTACATCTGTACTTTCAGTAGTACATGCGTTACTCTGCCCCGAAAACAAGATATGTCGAGACATCGCTATCGCTGCTTCTGCCTTCAATGGGAATGCCACCCGTCACTATCTCCCACAATGAATGCCATCACCGCACGGACAGGGAAGAGAAAGCAATAACTTCTGTTATAATTGCTAGAAATTGTGATGTTCTCTCCTGTTTCAAAGAATGATCCTTTGCCTGATATAATTTCTAAGCTAGGTCTCTTGGAAAACACGGTATTTTCAGATATTCACAGTGAATTACCAAGAAACAACATAGGAAACCACTGTGAACGGTGAAGTCACATATAGATCCTTTGGTGTGTCAGGTGAAGCACACTACCCAAAAGACTCCAGCGTTCTTGAAACCAGTGTTTGCTCTTTAGTCTACTGTATCAACTCGAAAGCTCACTGAAGCATACAATGAAGCAGAACAACAACGGCACTGCAAGGGCATAATTCCATCTGTTGAAATCGTTTGATTATCTGTATATGGTGGTTAGAATTTCATCTGGTTGAAAACTGTTGCTGGCCTCCTTCGGAACACAGTCTTTATGAGTTAACAATAAGTGCAACAACAACTTTTAGAAAGACATACATGAGAACCAGATAGCATCTAATATCTTCAGTTCAAAGAGCTACATCTGTACTTTCAGTAGTACATGCGTTACTCTGCCCCGAAAACAAGATATGTCGAGACATCGCTATCTCTGCTTCTGCCTTCAATGGGAATGCCACCCGTCACTATCTCCCACAATGAATGCCATCACCGCATGGACAGGGAAGAGAAAGCAATAACTTCTGTTATAATTGCTAGAAATTGTGATGTTCTCTCCTGTTTCAAAGAATGATCCTTTGCCTGATATAATTTCTAAGCTAGGTCTCTTGGAAAACACGGTATTTTCAGATATTGACAATGAATTACCAAGAAACAACATAGGAAACCACTGTGAACGGTGAAGTCACATATAGATCCTTTGGTGTGTCAGGTGAAGCACACTACCCAAAAGACTCCAGCGTTCTTGAAACCAGTGTTTGCTCTTTAGTCTACTGTATCAACTCGAAAGCTCACTGAAGCATACAATGAAGCAGAACAACAACGGCACTGCAAGGGCATAATTCCATCTGTTGAAATCGTTTGATTATCTGTATATGGTGGTTAGAATTTCATCTGGTTGAAAACTGTTGCTGGCCTCCTTCGGAACACAGTCATTATGAGTTAAAAATAAGTGCAACAACCACTTTTAGAAAGACATACATGAGAACCAGATAGCATCTAATATCTTCAGTTCAAAGAGCTACTTCTGTACTTTCAGTAGTACATTCGTTACTCTGCCCCGAAAACAAAATATGTCGAGACATCGCTATCTCTGCTTCTGCGTTCAATGGGAATGCCACCCGTCACTATCTCCCACAATGAATGCCATCACCGCACGGACAGGGAAGAGAAAGCAATAACTTCTGTAATAATTGCTAGAAATTGTGATGTTCTCTCCTGTTTCAAAGATTGATCCTTTGCCTGATATAATTTCTAAGCTAGGTCTCTTTGAAAACACGGTATTTTCAGATATTCACAGTGAATTACCAAGAAACATCATAGGAAACCACTGTGAACGGTGAAGTCACATATAGATCCTTTGGTGTGTCAGGTGAAGCACACTACCCAAAAGTCTCCAGCGTTCTTGAAACCAGTGTTTGCTCTTTAGTCTACTGTATCAACTCGAAAGCTCACTGAAGCATACAATGAAGCAGAACAACAACGGCACAGCAAGGGCATAATTCCATCTGTTGAAATCGTTTGATTATCTGTATATGGTGGTTAGAATTTCATCTGGTTGAAAACTGTTGCTGGCCTCCTTCGGAACACAGTCTTTATGAGTTAACAATAAGTGCAACAACAACTTTTAGAAAGACATACATGAGAACCAGATAGCATCTAATATCTTCAGTTCAAAGAGCTACATCTGTACTTTCAGTAGTACATGCGTTACTCTGCCCCGAAAACAAGATATGTCGAGACATCGCTATCTCTGCTTCTGCCTTCAATGGGAATGCCACCCGTCACTATCTCCCACAATGAATGCCATCACCGCACGGACAGGGAAGAGAAAGCAATAACTTCTGTTATAATTGCTAGAAATTGTGATGTTCTCTCCTGTTTCAAAGAATGATCCTTTGCCTGATATAATTTCTAAGCTAGGTCTCTTTGAAAACACGGTATTTTCAGATATTGACAGTGAATTACCAAGAAACAACATAGGAAACCACTGTGAACGGTGAAGTCACATATAGATCCTTTGGTGTGTCAGGTGAAGCACACTACCCAAAAGACTCCAGCGTTCTTGAAACCAGTGTTTGCTCTTTAGTCTACTGTATCAACTCGAAAGCTCACTGAAGCATACAATGAAGCAGAACAACAACGGCACAGCAAGGGCATAATTCCATCTGTTGAAATCGTTTTATTATCTGTATATGGTGGTTAGAATTTCATCTGGTTGAAAACTGTTGCTGGCCTCCTTTGGAACACAGTATTTATGAGTTAACAATAAGTGCAACAACAACTTTTAGAAAGACATACATGAGAACCAGATAGCATCTAATATCTTCAGCTCAAAGAGCTACATCTGTACTTTCAGTAGTACATGCGTTACTCTGCCCCGAAAACAAGATATGTCGAGACATCGCTATCTCTGCTTCTGCCTTCAATGGGAATGTCACCCGTCACTATCTCCCACAATGAATGCCATCACCGCACGGACAGGGAAGAGAAAGCAATAACTTCTGTTATAATTGCTAGAAATTGTGATGTTCTCTCCTGTTTCAAAGAATGATCCTTTGCCTGATATAATTTCTAAGCTAGGTCTCTTGGAAAACACGGTATTTTCAGATATTCACAGTGAATTACCAAGAAACAACATAGGAAACCACTGTGAACGGTGAAGTCACATATAGATCCTTTGGTGTGTCAGGTGAAGCACACTACCCAAAAGACTCCAGCGTTCTTGAAACCAGTGTTTGCTCTTTAGTCTACTGTATCAACTCGAAAGCTCACTGAAGCATACAATGAAGCAGAACAACAACGGCACTGCAAGGGCATAATTCCATCTGTTGAAATCGTTTGATTATCTGTATATGGTGGTTAGAATTTCATCTGGTTGAAAACTGTTGCTGGCCTCCTTCGGAACACAGTCTTTATGAGTTAACAATAAGTGCAACAACAACTTTTAGAAAGACATACATGAGAACCAGATAGCATCTAATATCTTCAGTTCAAAGAGCTACATCTGTACTTTCAGTAGTACATGCGTTACTCTGCCCCGAAAACAAGATATGTCGAGACATCGCTATCTCTGCTTCTGCCTTCAATGGGAATGCCACCCGTCACTATCTCCCACAATGAATGCCATCACCGCATGGACAGGGAAGAGAAAGCAATAACTTCTGTTATAATTGCTAGAAATTGTGATGTTCTCTCCTGTTTCAAAGAATGATCCTTTGCCTGATATAATTTCTAAGCTAGGTCTCTTGGAAAACACGGTATTTTCAGATATTGACAATGAATTACCAAGAAACAACATAGGAAACCACTGTGAACGGTGAAGTCACATATAGATCCTTTGGTGTGTCAGGTGAAGCACACTACCCAAAAGACTCCAGCGTTCTTGAAACCAGTGTTTGCTCTTTAGTCTACTGTATCAACTCGAAAGCTCACTGAAGCATACAATGAAGCAGAACAACAACGGCACTGCAAGGGCATAATTCCATCTGTTGAAATCGTTTGATTATCTGTATATGGTGGTTAGAATTTCATCTGGTTGAAAACTGTTGCTGGCCTCCTTCGGAACACAGTCATTATGAGTTAAAAATAAGTGCAACAACCACTTTTAGAAAGACATACATGAGAACCAGATAGCATCTAATATCTTCAGTTCAAAGAGCTACTTCTGTACTTTCAGTAGTACATTCGTTACTCTGCCCCGAAAACAAGATATGTCGAGACATCGCTATCTCTGCTTCTGCGTTCAATGGGAATGCCACCCGTCACTATCTCCCACAATGAATGCCATCACCGCACGGACAGGGAAGAGAAAGCAATAACTTCTGTAATAATTGCTAGAAATTGTGATGTTCTCTCCTGTTTCAAAGATTGATCCTTTGCCTGATATAATTTCTAAGCTAGGTCTCTTTGAAAACACGGTATTTTCAGATATTCACAGTGAATTACCAAGAAACATCATAGGAAACCACTGTGAACGGTGAAGTCACATATAGATCCTTTGGTGTGTCAGGTGAAGCACACTACCCAAAAGTCTCCAGCGTTCTTGAAACCAGTGTTTGCTCTTTAGTCTACTGTATCAACTCGAAAGCTCACTGAAGCATACAATGAAGCAGAACAACAACGGCACAGCAAGGGCATAATTCCATCTGTTGAAATCGTTTGATTATCTGTATATGGTGGTTAGAATTTCATCTGGTTGAAAACTGTTGCTGGCCTCCTTCGGAACACAGTCTTTATGAGTTAACAATAAGTGCAACAACAACTTTTAGAAAGACATACATGAGAACCAGATAGCATCTAATATCTTCAGTTCAAAGAGCTACATCTGTACTTTCAGTAGTACATGCGTTACTCTGCCCCGAAAACAAGATATGTCGAGACATCGCTATCTCTGCTTCTGCCTTCAATGGGAATGCCACCCGTCACTATCTCCCACAATGAATGCCATCACCGCACGGACAGGGAAGAGAAAGCAATAACTTCTGTTATAATTGCTAGAAATTGTGATGTTCTCTCCTGTTTCAAAGAATGATCCTTTGCCTGATATAATTTCTAAGCTAGGTCTCTTTGAAAACACGGTATTTTCAGATATTGACAGTGAATTACCAAGAAACAACATAGGAAACCACTGTGAACGGTGAAGTCACATATAGATCCTTTGGTGTGTCAGGTGAAGCACACTACCCAAAAGACTCCAGCGTTCTTGAAACCAGTGTTTGCTCTTTAGTCTACTGTATCAACTCGAAAGCTCACTGAAGCATACAATGAAGCAGAACAACAACGGCACAGCAAGGGCATAATTCCATCTGTTGAAATCGTTTTATTATCTGTATATGGTGGTTAGAATTTCATCTGGTTGAAAACTGTTGCTGGCCTCCTTTGGAACACAGTATTTATGAGTTAACAATAAGTGCAACAACAACTTTTAGAAAGACATACATGAGAACCAGATAGCATCTAATATCTTCAGCTCAAAGAGCTACATCTGTACTTTCAGTAGTACATGCGTTACTCTGCCCCGAAAACAAGATATGTCGAGACATCGCTATCTCTGCTTCTGCCTTCAATGGGAATGTCACCCGTCACTATCTCCCACAATGAATGCCATCACCGCACGGACAGGGAAGAGAAAGCAATAACTTCTGTTATAATTGCTAGAAATTGTGATGTTCTCTCCTGTTTCAAAGAATGATCCTTTGCCTGATATAATTTCTAAGCTAGGTCTCTTGGAAAACACGGTATTTTCAGATATTCACAGTGAATTACCAAGAAACAACATAGGAAACCACTGTGAACGGTGAAGTCACATATAGATCCTTTGGTGTGTCAGGTGAAGCACACTACCCAAAAGACTCCAGCGTTCTTGAAACCAGTGTTTGCTCTTTAGTCTACTGTATCAACTCGAAAGCTCACTGAAGCATACAATGAAGCAGAACAACAACGGCACAGCAAGGGCATAATTCCATCTGTTGAAATCGTTTGATTATCTGTATATGGTGGTTAGAATTTCATCTGGTTGAAAACTGTTGCTGGCCTCCTTTGGAACACAGTATTTATGAGTTAACAATAAGTGCAACAACAACTTTTAGAAAGACATACATGAGAACCAGATAGCATCTAATATCTTCAGCTCAAAGAGCTACATCTGTACTTTCAGTAGTACATGCGTTACTCTGCCCCGAAAACAAGATATGTCGAGACATCGCTATCGCTGCTTCTGCCTTCAATGGGAATGCCACCCGTCACTATCTCCCACAATGAATGCCATCACCGCACGGACAGGGAAGAGAAAGCAATAACTTCTGTTATAATTGCTAGAAATTGTGATGTTCTCTCCTGTTTCAAAGAATGATCCTTTGCCTGATATAATTTCTAAGCTAGGTCTCTTGGAAAACACGGTATTTTCAGATATTCACAGTGAATTACCAAGAAACAACATAGGAAACCACTGTGAACGGTGAAGTCACATATAGATCCTTTGGTGTGTCAGGTGAAGCACACTACCCAAAAGACTCCAGCGTTCTTGAAACCAGTGTTTGCTCTTTAGTCTACTGTATCAACTCGAAAGCTCACTGAAGCATACAATGAAGCAGAACAACAACGGCACTGCAAGGGCATAATTCCATCTGTTGAAATCGTTTGATTATCTGTATATGGTGGTTAGAATTTCATCTGGTTGAAAACTGTTGCTGGCCTCCTTCGGAACACAGTCTTTATGAGTTAACAATAAGTGCAACAACAACTTTTAGAAAGACATACATGAGAACCAGATAGCATCTAATATCTTCAGTTCAAAGAGCTACATCTGTACTTTCAGTAGTACATGCGTTACTCTGCCCCGAAAACAAGATATGTCGAGACATCGCTATCTCTGCTTCTGCCTTCAATGGGAATGCCACCCGTCACTATATCCCACAATGAATGCCATCACCGCATGGACAGGGAAGAGAAAGCAATAACTTCTGTTATAATTGCTAGAAATTGTGATGTTCTCTCCTGTTTCAAAGAATGATCCTTTGCCTGATATAATTTCTAAGCTAGGTCTCTTGGAAAACACGGTATTTTCAGATATTGACAATGAATTACCAAGAAACAACATAGGAAACCACTGTGAACGGTGAAGTCACATATAGATCCTTTGGTGTGTCAGGTGAAGCACACTACCCAAAAGACTCCAGCGTTCTTGAAACCAGTGTTTGCTCTTTAGTCTACTGTATCAACTCGAAAGCTCACTGAAGCATACAATGAAGCAGAACAACAACGGCACAGCAAGGGCATAATTCCATCTGTTGAAATCGTTTGATTATCTGTATATGGTGGTTAGAATTTCATCTGGTTGAAAACTGTTGCTGGCCTCTTTTGGAACACAGTATTTATGAGTTAACAATAAGTGCAACAACAACTTTTAGAAAGACATACATGAGAACCAGATAGCATCTAATATCTTCAGCTCAAAGAGCTACATCTGTACTTTCAGTAGTACATGCGTTACTCTGCCCCGAAAACAAGATATGTCGAGACATCGCTATCGCTGCTTCTGCCTTCAATGGGAATGCCACCCGTCACTATCTCCCACAATGAATGCCATCACCGCACGGACAGGGAAGAGAAAGCAATAACTTCTGTTATAATTGCTAGAAATTGTGATGTTCTCTCCTGTTTCAAAGAATGATCCTTTGCCTGATATAATTTCTAAGCTAGGTCTCTTGGAAAACACGGTATTTTCAGATATTCACAGTGAATTACCAAGAAACAACATAGGAAACCACTGTGAACGGTGAAGTCACATATAGATCCTTTGGTGTGTCAGGTGAAGCACACTACCCAAAAGACTCCAGCGTTCTTGAAACCAGTGTTTGCTCTTTAGTCTACTGTATCAACTCGAAAGCTCACTGAAGCATACAATGAAGCAGAACAACAACGGCACTGCAAGGGCATAATTCCATCTGTTGAAATCGTTTGATTATCTGTATATGGTGGTTAGAATTTCATCTGGTTGAAAACTGTTGCTGGCCTCCTTCGGAACACAGTCTTTATGAGTTAACAATAAGTGCAACAACAACTTTTAGAAAGACATACATGAGAACCAGATAGCATCTAATATCTTCAGTTCAAAGAGCTACATCTGTACTTTCAGTAGTACATGCGTTACTCTGCCCCGAAAACAAGATATGTCGAGACATCGCTATCTCTGCTTCTGCCTTCAATGGGAATGCCACCCGTCACTATCTCCCACAATGAATGCCATCACCGCATGGACAGGGAAGAGAAAGCAATAACTTCTGTTATAATTGCTAGAAATTGTGATGTTCTCTCCTGTTTCAAAGAATGATCCTTTGCCTGATATAATTTCTAAGCTAGGTCTCTTGGAAAACACGGTATTTTCAGATATTGACAATGAATTACCAAGAAACAACATAGGAAACCACTGTGAACGGTGAAGTCACATATAGATCCTTTGGTGTGTCAGGTGAAGCACACTACCCAAAAGACTCCAGCGTTCTTGAAACCAGTGTTTGCTCTTTAGTCTACTGTATCAACTCGAAAGCTCACTGAAGCATACAATGAAGCAGAACAACAACGGCACAGCAAGGGCATAATTCCATCTGTTGAAATCGTTTGATTATCTGTATATGGTGGTTAGAATTTCATCTGGTTGAAAACTGTTGCTGGCCTCCTTTGGAACACAGTATTTATGAGTTAACAATAAGTGCAACAACAACTTTTAGAAAGACATACATGAGAACCAGATAGCATCTAATATCTTCAGCTCAAAGAGCTACATCTGTACTTTCAGTAGTACATGCGTTACTCTGCCCCGAAAACAAGATATGTCGAGACATCGCTATCTCTGCTTCTGCCTTCAATGGGAATGCCACCCGTCACTATCTCCCACAATGAATGCCATCACCGCACGGACAGGGAAGAGAAAGCAATAACTTCTGTTATAATTGCTAGAAATTGTGATGTTCTCTCCTGTTTCAAAGAATGATCCTTTGCCTGATATAATTTCTAAGCTAGGTCTCTTGGAAAACACGGTATTTTCAGATATTCACAGTGAATTACCAAGGAACAACATAGGAAACCACTGTGAACGGTGAAGTCACATATAGATCCTTTGGTGTGTCAGGTGAAGCACACTACCCAAAAGACTCCAGCGTTCTTGAAACCAGTGTTTGCTCTTTAGTCTACTGTATCAACTCGAAAGCTCACTGAAGCATACAATGAAGCAGAACAACAACGGCACAGCAAGGGCATAATTCCATCTGTTGAAATCGTTTGATTATCTGTATATGGTGGTTAGAATTTCATCTGGTTGAAAACTGTTGCTGGCCTCCTTCGGAACACAGTCTTTATGAGTTAACAATAAGTGCAACAACAACTTTTAGAAAGACATACATGAGAACCAGATAGCATCTAATATCTTCAGTTCAAAGAGCTACATCTGTACTTTCAGTAGTACATGCGTTACTCTGCCCCGAAAACAAGATATGTCGAGACATCGCTATCTCTGCTTCTGCCTTCAATGGGAATGCCACCCGTCACTATCTCCCACAATGAATGCCATCACCGCATGGACAGGGAAGAGAAAGCAATAACTTCTGTTATAATTGCTAGAAATTGTGATGTTCTCTCCTGTTTCAAAGAATGATCCTTTGCCTGATATAATTTCTAAGCTAGGTCTCTTGGAAAACACGGTATTTTCAGATATTGACAATGAATTACCAAGAAACAACATAGGAAACCACTGTGAACGGTGAAGTCACATATAGATCCTTTGGTGTGTCAGGTGAAGCACACTACCCAAAAGACTCCAGCGTTCTTGAAACCAGTGTTTGCTCTTTAGTCTACTGTATCAACTCGAAAGCTCACTGAAGCATACAATGAAGCAGAACAACAACGGCACAGCAAGGGCATAATTCCATCTGTTGAAATCGTTTGATTATCTGTATATGGTGGTTAGAATTTCATCTGGTTGAAAACTGTTGCTGGCCTCCTTTGGAACACAGTATTTATGAGTTAACAATAAGTGCAACAACAACTTTTAGAAAGACATACATGAGAACCAGATAGCATCTAATATCTTCAGCTCAAAGAGCTACATCTGTACTTTCAGTAGTACATGCGTTACTCTGCCCCGAAAACAAGATATGTCGAGACATCGCTATCTCTGCTTCTGCCTTCAATGGGAATGCCACCCGTCACTATCTCCCACAATGAATGCCATCACCGCACGGACAGGGAAGAGAAAGCAATAACTTCTGTTATAATTGCTAGAAATTGTGATGTTCTCTCCTGTTTCAAAGAATGATCCTTTGCCTGATATAATTTCTAAGCTAGGTCTCTTGGAAAACACGGTATTTTCAGATATTCACAGTGAATTACCAAGGAACAACATAGGAAACCACTGTGAACGGTGAAGTCACATATAGATCCTTTGGTGTGTCAGGTGAAGCACACTACCCAAAAGACTCCAGCGTTCTTGAAACCAGTGTTTGCTCTTTAGTCTACTGTATCAACTCGAAAGCTCACTGAAGCATACAATGAAGCAGAACAACAACGGCACAGCAAGGGCATAATTCCATCTGTTGAAATCGTTTGATTATCTGTATATGGTGGTTAGAATTTCATCTGGTTGAAAACTGTTGCTGGCCTCCTTCGGAACACAGTCTTTATGAGTTAACAATAAGTGCAACAACAACTTTTAGAAAGACATACATGAGAACCAGATAGCATCTAATATCTTCAGTTCAAAGAGCTACATCTGTACTTTCAGTAGTACATGCGTTACTCTGCCCCGAAAACAAGATATGTCGAGACATCGCTATCTCTGCTTCTGCCTTCAATGGGAATGCCACCCGTCACTATCTCCCACAATGAATGCCATCACCGCACGGACAGGGAAGAGAAAGCAATAACTGCTGTTATAATTGCTAGAAATTGTGATGTTCTCTCCTGTTTCAAAGAATGATCCTTTGCCTGATATAATTTCTAAGCTAGGTCTCTTGGAAAACACGGTATTTTCAGATATTGACAGTGAATTACCAAGAAACATCATAGGAAACCACTGTGAACGGTGAAGTCACATATAGATCCTTTGGTGTGTCAGGTGAAGCACACTACCCAAAAGTCTCCAGCGTTCTTGAAACCAGTGTTTGCTCTTTAGTCTACTGTATCAACTCGAAAGCTCACTGAAGCATACAATGAAGCAGAACAACAACGGCACAGCAAGGGCATAATTCCATCTGTTGAAATCGTTTGATTATCTGTATATGGTGGTTAGAATTTCATCTGGTTGAAAACTGTTGCTGGCCTCCTTCGGAACACAGTCTTTATGAGTTAACAATAAGTGCAACAACAACTTTTAGAAAGACATACATGAGAACCAGATAGCATCTAATATCTTCAGTTCAAAGAGCTACATCTGTACTTTCAGTAGTACATGCGTTACTCTGCCCCGAAAACAAGATATGTCGAGACATCGCTATCTCTGCTTCTGCCTTCAATGGGAATGCCACCCGTCACTATCTCCCACAATGAATGCCATCACCGCACGGACAGGGAAGAGAAAGCAATAACTTCTGTTATAATTGCTAGAAATTGTGATGTTCTCTCCTGTTTCAAAGAATGATCCTTTGCCTGATATAATTTCTAAGCTAGGTCTCTTTGAAAACACGGTATTTTCAGATATTGACAGTGAATTACCAAGAAACAACATAGGAAACCACTGTGAACGGTGAAGTCACATATAGATCCTTTGGTGTGTCAGGTGAAGCACACTACCCAAAAGACTCCAGCGTTCTTGAAACCAGTGTTTGCTCTTTAGTCTACTGTATCAACTCGAAAGCTCACTGAAGCATACAATGAAGCAGAACAACAACGGCACAGCAAGGGCATAATTCCATCTGTTGAAATCGTTTTATTATCTGTATATGGTGGTTAGAATTTCATCTGGTTGAAAACTGTTGCTGGCCTCCTTTGGAACACAGTATTTATGAGTTAACAATAAGTGCAACAACAACTTTTAGAAAGATATACATGAGAACCAGATAGCATCTAATATCGTCAGTTCAAAGACCTACATCTGTTCTATCAGAAGTACATGCGTTACTCTGCACGGAAAACAAGATATGTCCAGACATCGCTATCTCTGCTTCTGCCTTCAATGGGAATGTCACCCGTCACTATCTCCCACAATGAATGCCATCACCGCACGGACAGGGAAGAGAAAGCAATAACTTCTGTTATAATTGCTAGAAATTGTGATGTTCTCTCCTGTTTCAAAGAATGATCCTTTGCCTGATATAATTTCTAAGCTAGGTCTCTTGGAAAACACGGTATTTTCAGATATTGACAGTGAATTACCAAGAAACAACATAGGAAACCACTGTGAACGGTGAAGTCACATATAGATCCTTTGGTGTGTCAGGTGAAGCACACTACCCAAAAGACTCCAGCGTTCTTGAAACCAGTGTTTGCTCTTTAGTCTACTGTATCAACTCGAAAGCTCACTGAAGCATACAATGAAGCAGAACAACAACGGCACAGCAAGGGCATAATTCCATCTGTTGAAATCGTTTGATTATCTGTATATGGTGGTTAGAATTTCATCTGGTTGAAAACTGTTGCTGGCCTCCTTCGGAACACAGTCTTTATGAGTTAACAATAAGTGCAACAACAACTTTTAGAAAGACATACATGAGAACCAGATAGCATCTAATATCTTCAGTTCAAAGAGCTACATCTGTACTTTCAGTAGTACATGCGTTACTCTGCCCCGAAAACAAGATATGTCGAGACATCGCTATCTCTGCTTCTGCCTTCAATGGGAATGCCACCCGTCACTATCTCCCACAATGAATGCCATCACCGCACGGACAGGGAAGAGAAAGCAATAACTGCTGTTATAATTGCTAGAAATTGTGATGTTCTCTCCTGTTTCAAAGAATGATCCTTTGCCTGATATAATTTCTAAGCTAGGTCTCTTGGAAAACACGGTATTTTCAGATATTGACAGTGAATTACCAAGAAACATCATAGGAAACCACTGTGAACGGTGAAGTCACATATAGATCCTTTGGTGTGTCAGGTGAAGCACACTACCCAAAAGTCTCCAGCGTTCTTGAAACCAGTGTTTGCTCTTTAGTCTACTGTATCAACTCGAAAGCTCACTGAAGCATACAATGAAGCAGAACAACAACGGCACAGCAAGGGCATAATTCCATCTGTTGAAATCGTTTGATTATCTGTATATGGTGGTTAGAATTTCATCTGGTTGAAAACTGTTGCTGGCCTCCTTCGGAACACAGTCTTTATGAGTTAACAATAAGTGCAACAACAACTTTTAGAAAGATATACATGAGAACCAGATAGCATCTAATATCTTCAGTTCAAAGACCTACATCTGTTCTATCAGAAGTACATGCGTTACTCTGCACGGAAAACAAGATATGTCCAGACATCGCTATCTCTGCTTCTGCCTTCAATGGGAATGTCACCCGTCACTATCTCCCACAATGAATGCCATCACCGCACGGACAGGGAAGAGAAAGCAATAACTTCTGTTATAATTGCTAGAAATTGTGATGTTCTCTCCTGTTTCAAAGAATGATCCTTTGCCTGATATAATTTCTAAGCTAGGTCTCTTGGAAAACACGGTATTTTCAGATATTGACAGTGAATTACCAAGAAACAACATAGGAAACCACTGTGAACGGTGAAGTCACATATAGATCCTTTGGTGTGTCAGGTGAAGCACACTACCCAAAAGACTCCAGCGTTCTTGAAACCAGTGTTTGCTCTTTAGTCTACTGTATCAACTCGAAAGCTCACTGAAGCATACAATGAAGCAGAACAACAACGGCACAGCAAGGGCATAATTCCATCTGTTGAAATCGTTTGATTATCTGTATATGGTGGTTAGAATTTCATCTGGTTGAAAACTGTTGCTGGCCTCCTTTGGAACACAGTATTTATGAGTTAACAATAAGTGCAACAACAACTTTTAGAAAGACATACATGAGAACCAGATAGCATCTAATATCGTCAGTTCAAAGACCTACATCTGTTCTATCAGAAGTACATGCGTTACTCTGCACGGAAAACAAGATATGTCCAGACATCGCTATCTCTGCTTCTGCCTTCAATGGGAATGTCACCCGTCACTATCTCCCACAATGAATGCCATCACCGCACGGACAGGGAAGAGAAAGCAATAACTTCTGTTATAATTGCTAGAAATTGTGATGTTCTCTCCTGTTTCAAAGAATGATCCTTTGCCTGATATAATTTCTAAGCTAGGTCTCTTGGAAAACACGGTATTTTCAGATATTGACAGTGAATTACCAAGAAACAACATAGGAAACCACTGTGAACGGTGAAGTCACATATAGATCCTTTGGTGTGTCAGGTGAAGCACACTACCCAAAAGACTCCAGCGTTCTTGAAACCAGTGTTTGCTCTTTAGTCTACTGTATCAACTCGAAAGCTCACTGAAGCATACAATGAAGCAGAACAACAACGGCACAGCAAGGGCATAATTCCATCTGTTGAAATCGTTTGATTATCTGTATATGGTGGTTAGAATTTCATCTGGTTGAAAACTGTTGCTGGCCTCCTTCGGAACACAGTCTTTATGAGTTAACAATAAGTGCAACAACAACTTTTAGAAAGACATACATGAGAACCAGATAGCATCTAATATCTTCAGTTCAAAGAGCTACATCTGTACTTTCAGTAGTACATGCGTTACTCTGCCCCGAAAACAAGATATGTCGAGACATCGCTATCTCTGCTTCTGCCTTCAATGGGAATGCCACCCGTCACTATCTCCCACAATGAATGCCATCACCGCACGGACAGGGAAGAGAAAGCAATAACTGCTGTTATAATTGCTAGAAATTGTGATGTTCTCTCCTGTTTCAAAGAATGATCCTTTGCCTGATATAATTTCTAAGCTAGGTCTCTTGGAAAACACGGTATTTTCAGATATTGACAGTGAATTACCAAGAAACATCATAGGAAACCACTGTGAACGGTGAAGTCACATATAGATCCTTTGGTGTGTCAGGTGAAGCACACTACCCAAAAGTCTCCAGCGTTCTTGAAACCAGTGTTTGCTCTTTAGTCTACTGTATCAACTCGAAAGCTCACTGAAGCATACAATGAAGCAGAACAACAACGGCACAGCAAGGGCATAATTCCATCTGTTGAAATCGTTTGATTATCTGTATATGGTGGTTAGAATTTCATCTGGTTGAAAACTGTTGCTGGCCTCCTTCGGAACACAGTCTTTATGAGTTAACAATAAGTGCAACAACAACTTTTAGAAAGATATACATGAGAACCAGATAGCATCTAATATCTTCAGTTCAAAGACCTACATCTGTTCTATCAGAAGTACATGCGTTACTCTGCACGGAAAACAAGATATGTCCAGACATCGCTATCTCTGCTTCTGCCTTCAATGGGAATGTCACCCGTCACTATCTCCCACAATGAATGCCATCACCGCACGGACAGGGAAGAGAAAGCAATAACTTCTGTTATAATTGCTAGAAATTGTGATGTTCTCTCCTGTTTCAAAGAATGATCCTTTGCCTGATATAATTTCTAAGCTAGGTCTCTTGGAAAACACGGTATTTTCAGATATTGACAGTGAATTACCAAGAAACAACATAGGAAACCACTGTGAACGGTGAAGTCACATATAGATCCTTTGGTGTGTCAGGTGAAGCACACTACCCAAAAGACTCCAGCGTTCTTGAAACCAGTGTTTGCTCTTTAGTCTACTGTATCAACTCGAAAGCTCACTGAAGCATACAATGAAGCAGAACAACAACGGCACAGCAAGGGCATAATTCCATCTGTTGAAATCGTTTGATTATCTGTATATGGTGGTTAGAATTTCATCTGGTTGAAAACTGTTGCTGGCCTCCTTTGGAACACAGTATTTATGAGTTAACAATAAGTGCAACAACAACTTTTAGAAAGACATACATGAGAACCAGATAGCATCTAATATCTTCAGCTCAAAGAGCTACATCTGTACTTTCAGTAGTACATGCGTTACTCTGCCCCGAAAACAAGATATGTCGAGACATCGCTATCTCTGCTTCTGCCTTCAATGGGAATGCCACCCGTCACTATCTCCCACCATGAATGCCATCACCGCACGGACAGGGAAGAGAAAGCAATAACTTCTGTTATAATTGCTAGAAATTGTGATGTTCTCTCCTGTTTCAAAGAATGATCCTTTGCCTGATATAATTTCTAAGCTAGGTCTCTTGGAAAACACGGTATTTTCAGATATTCACAGTGAATTACCAAGAAACAACATAGGAAACCACTGTGAACGGTGAAGTCACATATAGATCCTTTGGTGTGTCAGGTGAAGCACACTACCCAAAAGACTCCAGCGTTCTTGAAACCAGTGTTTGCTCTTTAGTCTACTGTATCAACTCGAAAGCTCACTGAAGCATACAATGAAGCAGAACAACAACGGCACAGCAAGGGCATAATTCCATCTGTTGAAATCGTTTGATTATCTGTATATGGTGGTTAGAATTTCATCTGGTTGAAAACTGTTGCTGGCCTCCTTCGGAACACAGTCTTTATCAGTTAACAATAAGTGCAACAACAACTTTTAGAAAGACATACATGAGAACCAGATAGCATCTAATATCTTCAGTTCAAAGAGCTACATCTGTACTTTCAGTAGTACATGCGTTACTCTGCCCCAAAAACAAGATATGTCGAGACATCGCTATCTCTGCTTCTGCCTTCAATGGGAATGCCACCCGTCACTATCTCCCACAATGAATGCCATCACCGCACGGACAGGGAAGAGAAAGCAATAACTGCTGTTATAATTGCTAGAAATTGTGATGTTCTCTCCTGTTTCAAAAAATGATCCTTTGCCTGATATAATTTCTAAGCTAGGTCTCTTGGAAAACACGGTATTTTCAGATATTGACAGTGAATTACCAAGAAACAACATAGGAAACCACTGTGAACGGTGAAGTCACATATAGATCCTTTGGTGTGTCAGGTGAAGCACACTACCCAAAAGACTCCAGCGTTCTTGAAACCAGTGTTTGCTCTTTAGTCTACTGTATCAACTCGAAAGCTCACTGAAGCATACAATGAAGCAGAACAACAACGGCACAGCAAGGGCATAATTCCATCTGTTGAAATCGTTTGATTATCTGTATATGGTGGTTAGAATTTCATCTGGTTGAAAACTGTTGCTGGCCTCCTTTGGAACACAGTATTTATGAGTTAACAATAACTGCAACAACAACTTTTAGAAAGACATACATTAGAACCAGATAGCATCTAATATCTTCAGTTCAAAGAGCTACATCTGTTCTATCAGAAGTACATGCGTTACTCTGCACGGAAAACAAGATATGTCCAGACATCGCTATCTCTGCTTCTGCATTCAATGGCAATGCCACCGGTAACTATCTCCCACAATGAATGCCATCACCGCACGGACAGTGAAGGGAAAGCAATAACTTTTGTTATAATTGCTAGAAATTGTGATGTTCTCTCCTGTTTCAAAGAATGATCCTTTGCCTGATATAATTTCTAAGCTAGGTCTCTTTGAAAACACGGTATTTTCAGATATTCACAGTGAATTACCAAGAAACAACATAGGAAACCACTGTGAACGGTGAAGTCACATATAGATCCTTTGGTGTGTCAGGTGAAGCACACTACCCAAAAGACTCCAGCGTTCTTGAAACCAGTGTTTGCTCTTTAGTCTACTGTATCAACTCGAAAGCTCACTGAAGCATACAATGAAGCAGAACAACAACGGCACAGCAAGGGCATAATTCCATCTGTTGAAATCGTTTGATTATCTGTATATGGTGGTTAGAATTTCATCTGGTTGAAAACTGCTGCTGGCCTCCTTTGGAACACAGTATTTATGAGTTAACAATAACTGCAACAACAACTTTTAGAAAGACATACATGAGAACCAGATAGCATCTAATATCTTCAGTTCAAAGAGCTACATCTGTACTTTCAGTAGTACATGCGTTACTCTGCCCCGAAAACAAGATATGTCGAGACATCGCTATCTCTGATTCTGCCTTCAATGGGAATGCCACCCGTCACTATCTCCCACAATGAATGCCATCACCGCCCGGACAGGGAAGAGAAAGCAATAACTTCTGTTATAATTGCTAGAAATTGTGATGTTCTCTCCTGTTTCAAAGAATGATCCTTTGCCTGATATAATTTCTAAGCTAGGTCTCTTGGAAAACACGGTATTTTCAGATATTGACAGTGAATTACCAAGAAACAACATAGGAAACCACTGTGAACGGTGAAGTCACATATAGATCCTTTGGTGTGTCAGGTGAAGCACACTACCCAAAAGACTCCAGCGTTCTTGAAACCAGTGTTTGCTCTTTAGTCTACTGTATCAACTCGAAAGCTCACTGAAGCACACAATGAAGCAGAACAACAACGGCACAGCAAGGGCATAATTCCATCTGTTGAAATCGTTTTATTATCTGTATATGGTGGTTAGAATTTCATCTGGTTGAAAACTGTTGCTGGCCTCCTTTGGAACACAGTATTTATGAGTTAACAATAACTGCAACAACAACTTTTAGAAAGACATACATGAGAACCAGATAGCATCTAATATCTTCAGTTCAAAGAGCTACATCTGTTCTATCAGAAGTACATGCGTTACTCTGCACGGAAAACAAGATATGTCCAGACATCGCTATCTCTGCTTCTGCATTCAATGGCAATGCCACCGGTAACTATCTCCCACAATGAATGCCATCACCGCACGGACAGTGAAGGGAAAGCAATAACTTCTGTTATAATTGCTAGAAATTGTGTTGTTCTCTCCTGTTTCAAAGAATGATCCTTTGCCTGATATAATTTCTAAGCTAGGTCTCTTTGAAAACACGGTATTTTCAGATATTCACAGTGAATTACCAAGAAACAACATAGGAAACCACTGTGAACGGTGAAGTCACATATAGATCCTTTGGTGTGTCAGGTGAAGCACACTACCCAAAAGACTCCAGCGTTCTTGAAACCAGTGTTTGCTCTTTAGTCTACTGTATCAACTCGAAAGCTCACTGAAGCATACAATGAAGCAGAACAACAATGGCACTGCAAGGGCATAATTCCATCTGTTGAAATCGTTTTATTATCTGTATATCGTGGTTAGAATTTCATCTGGTTGAAAACTGTTGCTGGCCTCCTTCGGAACACAGTCTTTATGAGTTAACAATAAGTGCAACAACAACTTTTAGAAAGACATACATGAGAACCAGATAGCATCTAATATCTTCAGTTCAAAGAGCTACATCTGTACTTTCAGTAGTACATGCGTTACTCTGCCCCTAAAACAAGATATGTCGAGACATCGCTATCTCTGTTTCTGCCTTCAATGGGAATGCCACCCGTCACTATCTCCCACAATGAATGCCATCACCGCACGGACATGGAAGAGAAAGCAATAACTTCTGTTATAATTGCTAGAAATTGTGATGTTCTCTCCTGTTTCAAAGAATGATCCTTTGCCTGATATAATTTCTAAGCTAGGTCTCTTGGAAAACACGGTATTTTCAGATATTGACAGTGAATTACCAAGAAACAACATAGGAAACCACTGTGAACGGTGAAGTCACATATAGATCCTTTGGTGTGTCAGGTGAAGCACACTACCCAAAAGACTCCAGCGTTCTTGAAACCAGTGTTTGCTCTTTAGTCTACTGTATCAACTCGAAAGCTCACTGAAGCATACAATGAAGCAGAACAACAACGGCACAGCAAGGGCATAATTCCATCTGTTGAAATCGTTTGATTATCTGTATATGGTAGTTAGAATTTCATCTGGTTGAAAACTGTTGCTGGCCTCCTTTGGAACACAGTATTTATGAGTTAACAATAAGTGCAACAACAACTTTTAGAAAGACATACATGAGAACCAGATAGCATCTAATATCTTCAGTTCAAAGAGCTACATCTGTTCTATCAGAAGTACATGCGTTACTCTGCACGGAAAAGAAGATATGTCCAGACATCGCTATCTCTGCTTCTGCATTCAATGGCAATGCCACCGGTAACTATCTCCCACAATGAATGCCATCACCGCACGGACAGTAAAGGGAAAGCAATAACTTCTGTTATAATTGCTAGAAATTGTGATGTTCTCTCCTGTTTCAAAGAATGATCCTTTGCCTGATATAATTTCTAAGCTAGGTCTCTTTGAAAACACGGTATTTTCTGATATTCACAGTGAATTAACAAGAAACAACATAGGAAACCACTGTGAACGGTGAAGTCACATATAGATCCTTTGGTGTGTCAGGTGAAGCACACTACCCAAAAGACTCCAGCGTTCTTGAAACCAGTGTTTGCTCTTTAGTCTACTGTATCAACTCGAAAGCTCACTGAAACATACAATGAAGCAGAACAACAATGGCACTGCAAGGGCATAATTCCATCTGTTGAAATCGTTTGATTATCTGTATATGGTGGTTAGAATTTCATCTGGTTGAAAACTGTTGCTGGCCTCCTTCGGAACACAGTCTTTATGAGTTAACAATAAGTGCAACAACAACTTTTAGAAAGACATACATGAGAACCAGATAGCATCTAATATCTTCAGTTCAAAGAGCTACATCTGTACTTTCAGTAGTACATGCGTTACTCTACCCCGAAAACAAGATATGTCGAGACATCACTATCTCTGCTTCTGCCTTCAATGGGAATGCCACCAGTCACTATCTCCCACAATGAATGCCATCACCGCACGGACAGGGAAGAGAAAGCAATAACTTCTGTTATAATTGCTAGAAATTGTGATGTTCTCTCCTGTTTCAAAGATTGATCCTTTGCCTGATATAATTTCTAAGCTAGGTCTCTTTGAAAACACGGTATTTTCAGATATTCACAGTGAATTACCAAGAAACAACATAGGAAACCACTGTGAACGGTGAAGTCACATATAGATCCTTTGGTGTGTCAGGTGAAGCACACTACCCAAAAGACTCCAGCGTTCTTGAAACCAGTGTTTGCTCTTTAGTCTACTGTATCAACTCGAAAGCTCACTGAAGCATACAATGAAGCAGAACAACAACGGCACAGCAAGGGCATAATTCCATCTGTTGAAATCGTTTGATTATCTGTATATGGTGGTTAGAATTTCATCTGGTTGAAAACTGTTGCTGGCCTCCTTCGGAACACAGTCTTTATGAGTTAACAATAAGTGCAACAACAACTTTTAGAAAGACATACATGAGAACCAGATAGCATCTAATATCTTCAGCTCAAAGAGCTACATCTGTACTTTCAGTAGTACATGCGTTACTCTGCCCCGAAAACAAGATATGTCGAGACATCGCTATCTCTGCTTCTGCCTTCAATGGGAATGCCACCCGTCACTATCTCCCACAATGAATGCCATCACCGCACGGACAGGGAAGAGAAAGCAATAACTTCTGTTATAATTGCTAGAAATTGTGAAGTTCTCTCCTGTTTCAAAGATTGATCCTTTGCCTGATATAATTTCTAAGCTAGGTCTCTTTGAAAACACGGTATTTTCAGATATTCACAGTGAATTACCAAGAAACAACATAGGAAACCACTGTGAACGGTGAAGTCACATATAGATCCTTTGGTGTGTCAGGTGAAGCACACTACCCAAAAGACTCCAGCGTTCTTGAAACCAGTGTTTGCTCTTTAGTCTACTGTATCAACTCGAAAGCTCACTGAAGCATACAATGAAGCAGAACAACAACGGCACAGCAAGGGCATAATTCCATCTGTTGAAATCGTTTGATTATCTGTATATGGTGGTTAGAATTTCATCTGGTTGAAAACTGTTGCTGGCCTCCTTCGGAACACAGTCTTTATGAGTTAACAATAAGTGCAACAACAACTTTTAGAAAGACATACATGAGAACCAGATAGCATCTAATATCTTCAGCTCAAAGAGCTACATCTGTACTTTCAGTAGTACATGCGTTACTCTGCCCCGAAAACAAGATATGTCGAGACATCGCTATCTCTGCTTCTGCCTTCAATGGGAATGCCACCCGTCACTATCTCCCACAATGAATGCCATCACCGCACGGACAGGGAAGAGAAAGCAATAACTGCTGTTATAATTGCTAGAAATTGTGATGTTCTCTCCTGTTTCAAAGAATGATCCTTTGCCTTATATAATTTCTAAGCTAGGTCTCTTGGAAAACACGGTATTTTCAGATATTGACAGTGAATTACCAAGAAACAACATAGGAAACCACTGTGAACGGTGAAGTCACATATAGATCCTTTGGTGTGTCAGGTGAAGCACACTACCCAAAAGACTCCAGCGTTCTTGAAACCAGTGTTTGCTCTTTAGTCTACTGTATCAACTCGAAAGCTCACTGAAGCATACAATGAAGCAGAACAACAACGGCACGGCAAGGGCATAATTCCATCTGTTGAAATCGTTTGATTATCTGTATATGGTGGTAAGAATTTCATCTGGTTGAAAACTGTTGCTGGCCTCCTTTGGAACACAGTATTTATGAGTTAACAATAAGTGCAACAACAACTTTTAGAAAGACATACATGAGAACCAGATAGCATCTAATATCTTCAGTTCAAAGAGCTACATCTGTTCTATCAGAAGTACATGCGTTACTCTGCACGGAAAACAAGATATGTCCAGACATCGCTATCTCTGCTTCTGCATTCAATGGCAATGCCACCGGTAACTATCTCCCACAATGAATGCCATCACCGCACGGACAGTGAAGGGAAAGCAATAACTTCTGTTATAATTGCTAGAAATTGTGATGTTCTCTCCTGTTTCAAAGAATGATCCTTTGCCTGATATAATTTCTAAGCTAGGTCTCTTTGAAAACACGGTATTTTCAGATATTCACAGTGAATTAACAAGAAACAACATAGGAAACCACTGTGAACGGTGAAGTCACATATAGATCCTTTGGTGTGTCAGGTGAAGCACACTACCCAAAAGACTCCAGCGTTCTTGAAACCAGTGTTTGCTCTTTAGTCTACTGTATCAACTCGAAAGCTCACTGAAGCATACAATGAAGCAGAACCACAACGGCACAGCAAGGGCATAATTCCATCTGTTGAAATCGTTTGATTATCTGTATATGGTGGTTAGAATTTCATCTGGTTGAAAACTGTTGCTGGCCTCCTTCGGAACACAGTCTTTATGAGTTAACAATAAGTGCAACAACAACTTTTAGAAAGACATACATGAGAACCAGATAGCATCTAATATCTTCAGCTCAAAGAGCTACATCTGTACTTTCAGTAGTACATGCGTTACTCTGCCCCGAAAACAAGATATGTCGAGACATCGCTATCTCTGCTTCTGCCTTCAATGGGAATGCCACCCGTCACTATCTCCCACAATGAATGCCATCACCGCACGGACAGGGAAGAGAAAGCAATAACTGCTGTTATAATTGCTAGAAATTGTGATGTTCTCTCCTGTTTCAAAGAATGATCCTTTGCCTGATATAATTTCTAAGCTAGGTCTCTTGGAAAACACGGTATTTTCAGATATTGACAGTGAATTACCAAGAAACAACATAGGAAACCACTGTGAACGGTGAAGTCACATATAGATCCTTTGGTGTGTCAGGTGAAGCACACTACCCAAAAGACTCCAGCGTTCTTGAAACCAGTGTTTGCTCTTTAGTCTACTGTATCAACTCGAAAGCTCACTGAAGCATACAATGAAGCAGAACAACAACGGCACGGCAAGGGCATAATTCCATCTGTTGAAATCGTTTGATTATCTGTATATGGTGGTAAGAATTTCATCTGGTTGAAAACTGTTGCTGGCCTCCTTTGGAACACAGTATTTATGAGTTAACAATAAGTGCAACAACAACTTTTAGAAAGACATACATGAGAACCAGATAGCATCTAATATCTTCAGTTCAAAGAGCTACATCTGTTCTATCAGAAGTACATGCGTTACTCTGCACGGAAAACAAGATATGTCCAGACATCGCTATCTCTGCTTCTGCATTCAATGGCAATGCCACCGGTAACTATCTCCCACAATGAATGCCATCACCGCACGGACAGTGAAGGGAAAGCAATAACTTCTGTTATAATTGCTAGAAATTGTGATGTTCTCTCCTGTTTCAAAGAATGATCCTTTGCCTGATATAATTTCTAAGCTAGGTCTCTTTGAAAACACGGTATTTTCAGATATTCACAGTGAATTAACAAGAAACAACATAGGAAACCACTGTGAACGGTGAAGTCACATATAGATCCTTTGGTGTGTCAGGTGAAGCACACTACTCAAAAGACTCCAGCGTTCTTGAAACCAGTGTTTGCTCTTTAGTCTACTGTATCAACTCGAAAGCTCACTGAAGCATACAATGAAGCAGAACCACAACGGCACAGCAAGGGCATAATTCCATCTGTTGAAATCGTTTGATTATCTGTATATGGTGGTTAGAATTTCATCTGGTTGAAAACTGTTGCTGGCCTCCTTCGGAACACAGTCTTTATGAGTTAACAATAAGTGCAACAACAACTTTTAGAAAGACATACATGAGAACCAGATAGCATCTAATATCTTTAGTTCAAAGAGCTACATCTGTACTTTCAGTAGTACATGCGTTACTCTACCCCGAAAACAAGATATGTCGAGACATCGCTATCTCTGCTTCTGCCTTCAATGGGAATGCCACCCGTCACTATCTCCCACAATGAATGCCATCACCGCACGGACAGGGAAGAGAAAGCAATAACTTCTGTTATAATTGCTAGAAATTGTGATGTTCTCTCCTGTTTCAAAGAATGATCCTTTGCCTGATATAATTTCTAAGCTAGGTCTCTTTGAAAACACGGTATTTTCAGATATTCACAGTGAATTACCAAGAAACAACATAGGAAACCACTGTGAACGGTGAAGTCACATATAGATCCTTTGGTGTGTCAGGTGAAGCACACTACACAAAAGACTCCAGCGTTCTTGAAACCAGTGTTTGCTCTTTAGTCTACTGTATCTACTCGAAAGCTCACTGAAGCATACAATGAAGCAGAACAACAACGGCACAGCAAGGGCATAATTCCATCTGTTGAAATCGTTTTATTATCTGTATATGGTGGTTAGAATTTCATCTGGTTGAAAACTGTTGCTGGCCTCCTTCGGAACACAGTCTTTATGAGTTAACAATAAGTGCAACAACAACTTTTAGAAAGACATACATGAGAACCAGATAGCATCTAATATCTTCAGTTCAAAGAGCTACATCTGTACTTTCAGTAGTACATGCGTTACTCTACCCCGAAAACAAGATATGTCGAGACATCGCTATCTCTGCTTCTGCCTTCAATGGGAATGCCACCCGTCACTATCTCCCACAATGAATGCCATCACCGCACGGACAGGGAAGAGAAAGCAATAACTTCTGTTATAATTGCTAGAAATTGTGATGTTCTCTCCTGTTTCAAAGAATGATCCTTTGCCTGATATAATTTCTAAGCTAGGTCTCTTGGAAAACACGGTATTTTCAGATATTCACAGTGAATTACCAAGAAACAACATAGGAAACCACTGTGAACGGTGAAGTCACATATAGATCCTTTGGTGTGTCAGGTGAAGCACACTACCCAAAAGACTCCAGCGTTCTTGAAACCAGTGTTTGCTCTTTAGTCTACTGTATCTACTCGAAAGCTCACTGAAGCATACAATGAAGCAGAACAACAACGGCACTGCAAGGGCATAATTCCATCTGTTGAAATCGTTTGATTATCTGTATATGGTGGTTAGAATTTCATCTGGTTGAAAACTGTTGCTGGCCTCCTTCGGAACACAGTCTTTATGAGTTAACAATAAGTGCAACAACAACTTTTAGAAAGACATACATGAGAACCAGATAGCATCTAATATCTTCAGTTCAAAGAGCTACATCTGTTCTATCAGAAGTACATGCGTTACTCTGCACGGAAAACAAGATATGTCCAGACATCGCTATCTCTGCTTCTGCATTCAATGGCAATGCCACCGGTAACTATCTCCCACAATGAATGCCATCACCGCACGGACAGTGAAGGGAAAGCAATAACTTCTGTTATAATTGCTAGAAATTGTGATGTTCTCTCCTGTTTCAAAGAATGATCCTTTGCCTGATATAATTTCTAAGCTAGGTCTCTTTGAAAACACGGTATTTTCAGATATTCACAGTGAATTAACAAGAAACAACATAGGAAACCACTGTGAACGGTGAAGTCACATATAGATCCTTTGGTGTGTCAGGTGAAGCACACTACCCAAAAGACTCCAGCGTTCTTGAAACCAGTGTTTGCTCTTTAGTCTACTGTATCAACTCGAAAGCTCACTGAAGCATACAATGAAGCAGAACAACAACGGCACTGCAAGGGCATAATTCCATCTGTTGAAATCGTTTGATTATCTGTATATGGCGGTTAGAATTTCATCTGGTTGAAAACTGTTGCTGGCCTCCTTCGGAACACAGTCTTTATGAGTTAACAATAAGTGCAACAACAACTTTTAGAAAGACATACATGAGAACCAGATAGCATCTAATATCTTCAGTTCAAAGAGCTACATCTGTACTTTCAGTAGTACATGCGTTACTCTGCCCCGAAAACAAGATATGTCGAGACATCGCTATCTCTGCTTCTGCCTTCAATGGGAATGCCACCCGTCACTATCTCCCACAATGAATGCCATCACCGCACGGACAGGGAAGAGAAAGCAATAACTTCTGTTATAATTGCTAGAAATTGTGATGTTCTCTCCTGTTTCAAAGATTGATCCTTTGCCTGATATAATTTCTAAGCTAGGTCTCTTGGAAAACACGGTATTTTCAGATATTCACAGTGAATTACCAAGAAACAACATAGGAAACCACTGTGAACGGTGAAGTCACATATAGATCCTTTGGTGTGTCAGGTGAAGCACACTACCCAAAAGACTCCAGCGTTCTTGAAACCATTGTTTGCTCTTTAGTCTACTGTATCAACTCGAAAGCTCACTGAAGCATACAATGAAGCAGAACAACAACGGCACGGCAAGGGCATAATTCCATCTGTTGAAATCGTTTGATTATCTGTATATGGTGGTTAGAATTTCATCTGGTTGAAAACTGTTGCTGGCCTCCTTTGGAACACAGTATTTATGAGTTAACAATAAGTGCAACAACAACTTTTAGAAAGACATACATGAGAACCAGATAGCATCTAATATCTTCAGTTCAAAGAGCTACATCTGTACTTTCAGTAGTACATGCGTTACTCTGCCCCGAAAACAAGATATGTCGAGACATCGCTATCTCTGCTTCTGCCTTCAATGGGAATGCCACCCGTCACTATCTCCCACAATGAATGCCATCACCGCACGGACAGGGAAGAGAAAGCAATAACTTCTGTTATAATTGCTAGAAATTGTGATGTTCTCTCCTGTTTCAAAGATTGATCCTTTGCCTGATATAATTTCTAAGCTAGGTCTCTTGGAAAACACGGTATTTTCAGATATTCACAGTGAATTACCAAGAAACAACAAAGGAAACCACTGTGAACGGTGAAGTCACATATAGATCCTTTGGTGTGTCAGGAGAAGCACACTACCCAAAAGACTCCAGCGTTCTTGAAACCAGTGTTTGCTCTTTAGTCTACTGTATCAACTCAAAAGCTCACTGAAGCATATAATGAAGCAGAACAACAACGGCACAGCAAGTGCATAATTCCATCTGTTGAAATCGTTTGATTATCTGTATATGGTGGTTAGAATTTCATCTGGTTGAAAACTGTTGCTGGCCTCCTTCGGAACACAGTCTTTATGAGTTAACAATAAGTGCAACAACAACTTTTAGAAAGACATACATGAGAACCAGATAGCATCTAATATCTTCAGTTCAAAGACCTACATCTGTACTTTCAGTAGTACATGCGTTACTCTGCCCCGAAAACAAGATATGTCCAGACATCGCTATCTCTGCTTCTGCATTCAATGGCAATGCCACCGGTAACTATCTCCCACAATGAATGCCATCACCACACGGACAGTGAAGGGAAAGCAATAACTTCTGTTATAATTGCTAGAAATTGTGATGTTCTCTCCTGTTTCAAAGAATGATCCTTTGCCTGATATAATTTCTAAGCTAGGTCTCTTGGAAAACACGGTATTTTCAGATATTCACAGTGAATTACCAAGAAACAACATAGGAAACCACTGTGAACGGTGAAGTCACATATAGATCCTTTGGTGTGTCAGGTGAAGCACACTACCCAAAAGACTCCAGCGTTCTTGAAACCAGTGTTTGCTCTTTAGTCTACTGTATCTACTCGAAAGCTCACTGAAGCATACAATGAAGCAGAACAACAACGGCTCTGCAAGGGCATAATTCCATCTGTTGAAATCGTTTGATTATCTGTATATGGTGGTTAGAATTTCATCTGGTTGAAAACTGTTGCTGGCCTCCTTCGGAACACAGTCTTTATGAGTTAACAATAAGTGCAACAACAACTTTTAGAAAGACATACATGAGAATCAGATAGCATCTAATATCTTCAGTTCAAAGAGCTACATCTGTTCTATCAGAAGTACATGCGTTACTCTGCACGAAAAACAAGATATGTCCAGACATCGCTATCTCTGCTTCTGCATTCAATGGCAATGCCACCGGTAACTATCTCCCACAATGAATGCCATCACCGCACAGACAGTGAAGGGAAAGCAATAACTTCTGTTATAATTGCTAGAAATTGTGATGTTCTCTCCTGTTTCAAAGAATGATCCTTTGCCTGATATAATTTCTAAGCTAGGTCTCTTGGAAAACACGGTATTTTCAGATACCCACAGTGAATTACCAAGAAACAACATAGGAAACCACTGTGAACGGTGAAGTCACATATAGATCCTTTGGTGTGTCAGGTGAAGCACACTACCCAAAAGACTCCAGCGTTCTTGAAACCAGTGTTTGCTCTTTAGTCTACTGTATCAACTCGAAAGCTCACTGAAGCATACAATGAAGCAGAACAACAACGGCACAGCAAGGGCATAATTCCATCTGTTGAAATCGTTTGATTATCTGTATATGGTGGTTAGAATTTCATCTGGTTGAAAACTGTTGCTGGCCTCCTTCGGAACACAGTCTTTATGAGTTAACAATAAGTGCAACAACAACTTTTAGAAAGACATACATGAGAACCAGATAGCATCTAATATCTTCAGTTCAAAGAGCTACATCTGTACTTTCAGTAGTACATGCGTTACTCTGCCCCGAAAACAAGATATGTCGAGACACCGCTATCTCTGCTTCTGCCTTCAATGTGAATGCCACCCGTCACTATCTCCCACAATGAATGCCATCACCGCACGGACAGGGAATAGAAAGCAATAACTTCTGTTATAATTGCTAGAAATTGTGATGTTCTCTCCTGTTTCAAAGAATGATCCTTTGCCTGATATAATTTCTAAGCTAGGTCTCTTTGAAAACACGGTATTTTCAGATATTCACAGTGAATTACCAAGAAACAACATAGGAAACCACTGTGAACGGTGAAGTCACATATAGATCCTTTGGTGTGTCAGGTGAAGCACACTACCCAAAAGACTCCAGCGTTCTTGAAACCAATGTTTGCTCTTTAGTCTACTGTATCTACTCGAAAGCTCACTGAAGCATACAATGAAGCAGAACAACAACGGCACTGCAAGGGCATAATTCCATCTTTTGAAATCGTTTGATTATCTGTATATGGTGGTTAGAATTTCATCTGGTTGAAAACTGTTGCTGGCCTCCTTCGGAACACAGTATTTATGAGTTAACAATAAGTGCAACAACAACTTTTAGAAAGACATACATGAGAACCAGATAGCATCTAATATCTTCAGCTCAAAGAGCTACATCTGTACTTTCAGTAGTACATGCGTTACTCTGCCCCGAAAACAAGATATGTCGAGACATCGCTATCTCTGCTTCTGCCTTCAATGGGAATGCCACCCGTCACTATCTCCCACAATGAATGCCATCACCGCACGGACAGGGAAGAGAAAGCAATAACTTCTGTTATAATTGCTAGAAATTGTGATGTTCTCTCCTGTTTCAAAGAATGATCCTTTGCCTGATATAATTTCTAAGCTAGGTCTCTTTGAAAACACGGTATTTTCAGATATTCACAGTAAATTACCAAGAAACAACATAGGAAACCACTGTGAACGGTGAAGTCACATATAGATCCTTTGGTGTGTCAGGTGAAGCACACTACCCAAAAGACTCCAGCGTTCTTGAAACCAGTGTTTGCTCTTTAGTCTACTGTATCAACTCGAAAGCTCACTGAAGCATACAATGAAGCAGAACAACAACGGCACTGCAAGGGCATAATTCCATCTGTTGAAATCGTTTGATTATCTGTATATGGTGGTTAGAATTTCATCTGGTTGAAAACTGTTGCTGGCCTCCTTCGGAACATAGTCTTTATGAGTTAACAATAAGTGCAACAACAACTTTTAGAAAGACATACATGAGAACCAGATAGCATCTAATATCTTCAGTTCAAAGAGCTACATCTGTTCTATCAGAAGTACATGCGTTACTCTGCACGGAAAACAAGATATGTCCAGACATCGCTATCTCTGCTTCTGCATTCAATGGCAATGCCACGGGTAACTATCTCCCACAATGAATGCCATCACCGCACGGAGAGAGAAGGGAAAGCAATAACTTCTGTTATAATTGCTAGAAATTGTGATGTTCTCTCCTGTTTCAAAGAATGATCCTTTGCGTGATATAATTTCTAAGCTAGGTCTCTTGGAAAACACGGTATTTTCAGATATTCACAGTGAATTACCAAGAAACAACATAGGAAACCACTGTGAACGGTGAAGTCACATATAGATCCTTTGGTGTGTCAGGTGAAGCACACTACCCAAAAGACTCCAGCGTTCTTGAAACCAGTGTTTGCTCTTTAGTCTACTGTATCAACTCGAAAGCTCACTGAAGCATACAATGAAGCAGAACAACAACGGCACTGCAAGGGCATAATTCTATCTGTTGAAATCGTTTGATTATCTGTATATGGTGGTTAGAATTTCATCTGGTTGAAAACTGTTGCTGGCCTCCTTCGGAACACAGTCTTTATGAGTTAACAATAAGTGCAACAACAACTTTTAGAAAGACATACATGAGAACCAGATAGCATCTAATATCTTCAGTTCAAAGAGCTACATCTGTACTTTCAGTAGTACATGCGTTACTCTGCCCCGAAAACAAGATATGTCGAGACATCGCTATCTCTGCTTCTGCATTCAATGGCAATGCCACCGGTAACTATCTCCCACAATGAATGCCATCACCGCACGGACAGTGAAGGGAAAGCAATAACTTCTGTTATAATTGCTAGAAATTGTGATGTTCTCTCCTGTTTCAAAGAATGATCCTTTGCCTGATATAATTTCTAAGCTAGGTCTCTTTGAAAACACGGTATTTTCAGATATTCACAGTGAATTAACAAGAAACAACATAGGAAACCACTGTGAACGGTGAAGTCACATATAGATCCTTTGGTGTGTCAGGTGAAGCACACTACCCAAAAGACTCCAGCGTTCTTGAAACCAGTGTTTGCTCTTTAGTCTACTGTATCAACTCGAAAGCTCACTGAAGCATACAATGAAGCAGAACCACAACGGCACAGCAAGGGCATAATTCCATCTGTTGAAATCGTTTGATTATCTGTATATGGTGGTTAGAATTTCATCTGGTTGAAAACTGTTGCTGGCCTCCTTCGGAACACAGTCTTTATGAGTTAACAATAAGTGCAACAACAACTTTTAGAAAGACATACATGAGAACCAGATAGCATCTAATATCTTTAGTTCAAAGAGCTACATCTGTACTTTCAGTAGTACATGCGTTACTCTACCCCGAAAACAAGATATGTCGAGACATCGCTATCTCTGCTTCTGCCTTCAATGGGAATGCCACCCGTCACTATCTCCCACAATGAATGCCATCACCGCACGGACAGGGAAGAGAAAGCAATAACTTCTGTTATAATTGCTAGAAATTGTGATGTTCTCTCCTGTTTCAAAGAATGATCCTTTGCCTGATATAATTTCTAAGCTAGGTCTCTTTGAAAACACGGTATTTTCAGATATTCACAGTGAATTACCAAGAAACAACATAGGAAACCACTGTGAACGGTGAAGTCACATATAGATCCTTTGGTGTGTCAGGTGAAGCACACTACACAAAAGACTCCAGCGTTCTTGAAACCAGTGTTTGCTCTTTAGTCTACTGTATCTACTCGAAAGCTCACTGAAGCATACAATGAAGCAGAACAACAACGGCACAGCAAGGGCATAATTCCATCTGTTGAAATCGTTTTATTATCTGTATATGGTGGTTAGAATTTCATCTGGTTGAAAACTGTTGCTGGCCTCCTTCGGAACACAGTCTTTATGAGTTAGCAATAAGTGCAACAACAACTTTTAGAAAGACATACATGAGAACCAGATAGCATCTAATATCTTCAGTTCAAAGAGCTACATCTGTACTTTCAGTAGTACATGCGTTACTCTACTCCGAAAACAAGATATGTCGAGACATCGCTATCTCTGCTTCTGCCTTCAATGGGAATGCCACCCGTCACTATCTCCCACAATGAATGCCATCACCGCACGGACAGGGAAGAGAAAGCAATAACTTCTGTTATAATTGCTAGAAATTGTGATGTTCTCTCCTGTTTCAAAGAATGATCCTTTGCCTGATATAATTTCTAAGCTGGTCTCTTGGAAAACACGGTATTTTCAGATATTCACAGTGAATTACCAAGAAACAACATAGGAAACCACTGTGAACGGTGAAGTCACATATAGATCCTTTGGTGTGTCAGGTGAAGCACACTACCCAAAAGACTCCAGCGTTCTTGAAACCAGTGTTTGCTCTTTAGTCTACTGTATCTACTCGAAAGCTCACTGAAGCATACAGTGAAGCAGAACAACAACGGCACTGCAAGGGCATAATTCCATCTGTTGAAATCGTTTGATTATCTGTATATGGTGGTTAGAATTTCATCTGGTTGAAAACTGTTGCTGGCCTCCTTCGGAACACAGTCTTTATGAGTTAACAATAAGTGCAACAACAACTTTTAGAAAGACATACATGAGAACCAGATAGCATCTAATATCTTCAGTTCAAAGAGCTACATCTGTTCTATCAGAAGTACATGCGTTACTCTGCACGGAAAACAAGATATGTCCAGACATCGCTATCTCTGCTTCTGCATTCAATGGCAATGCCACCGGTAACTATCTCCCACAATGAATGCCATCACCGCACGGACAGTGAAGGGAAAGCAATAACTTCTGTTATAATTGCTAGAAATTGTGATGTTCTCTCCTGTTTCAAAGAATGATCCTTTGCCTGATATAATTTCTAAGCTAGGTCTCTTTGAAAACACGGTATTTTCAGATATTCACAGTGAATTAACAAGAAACAACATAGGAAACCACTGTGAACGGTGAAGTCACATATAGATCCTTTGGTGTGTCAGGTGAAGCACACTACCCAAAAGACTCCAGCGTTCTTGAAACCAGTGTTTGCTCTTTAGTCTACTGTATCAACTCGAAAGCTCACTGAAGCATACAATGAAGCAGAACAACAACGGCACTGCAAGGGCATAATTCCATCTGTTGAAATCGTTTGATTATCTGTATATGGCGGTTAGAATTTCATCTGGTTGAAAACTGTTGCTGGCCTCCTTCGGAACACAGTCTTTATGAGTTAACAATAAGTGCAACAACAACTTTTAGAAAGACATACATGAGAACCAGATAGCATCTAATATCTTCAGTTCAAAGAGCTACATCTGTACTTTCAGTAGTACATGCGTTACTCTGCCCCGAAAACAAGATATGTCGAGACATCGCTATCTCTGCTTCTGCCTTCAATGGGAATGCCACCCGTCACTATCTCCCACAATGAATGCCATCACCGCACGGACAGGGAAGAGAAAGCAATAACTTCTGTTATAATTGCTAGAAATTGTGATGTTCTCTCCTGTTTCAAAGAATGATCCTTTGCCTGATATAATTTCTAAGCTGGTCTCTTGGAAAACACGGTATTTTCAGATATTCACAGTGAATTACCAAGAAACAACATAGGAAACCACTGTGAACGGTGAAGTCACATATAGATCCTTTGGTGTGTCAGGTGAAGCACACTACCCAAAAGACTCCAGCGTTCTTGAAACCAGTGTTTGCTCTTTAGTCTACTGTATCTACTCGAAAGCTCACTGAAGCATACAATGAAGCAGAACAACAACGGCACTGCAAGGGCATAATTCCATCTGTTGAAATCGTTTGATTATCTGTATATGGTGGTTAGAATTTCATCTGGTTGAAAACTGTTGCTGGCCTCCTTCGGAACACAGTCTTTATGAGTTAACAATAAGTGCAACAACAACTTTTAGAAAGACATACATGAGAACCAGATAGCATCTAATATCTTCAGTTCAAAGAGCTACATCTGTTCTATCAGAAGTACATGCGTTACTCTGCACGGAAAACAAGATATGTCCAGACATCGCTATCTCTGCTTCTGCATTCAATGGCAATGCCACCGGTAACTATCTCCCACAATGAATGCCATCACCGCACGGACAGTGAAGGGAAAGCAATAACTTCTGTTATAATTGCTAGAAATTGTGATGTTCTCTCCTGTTTCAAAGAATGATCCTTTGCCTGATATAATTTCTAAGCTAGGTCTCTTTGAAAACACGGTATTTTCAGATATTCACAGTGAATTAACAAGAAACAACATAGGAAACCACTGTGAACGGTGAAGTCACATATAGATCCTTTGGTGTGTCAGGTGAAGCACACTACCCAAAAGACTCCAGCGTTCTTGAAACCAGTGTTTGCTCTTTAGTCTACTGTATCAACTCGAAAGCTCACTGAAGCATACAATGAAGCAGAACAACAACGGCACTGCAAGGGCATAATTCCATCTGTTGAAATCGTTTGATTATCTGTATATGGCGGTTAGAATTTCATCTGGTTGAAAACTGTTGCTGGCCTCCTTCGGAACACAGTCTTTATGAGTTAACAATAAGTGCAACAACAACTTTTAGAAAGACATACATGAGAACCAGATAGCATCTAATATCTTCAGTTCAAAGACCTACATCTGTACTTTCAGTAGTACATGCGTTACTCTGCCCCGAAAACAAGATATGTCCAGACATCGCTATCTCTGCTTCTGCATTCAATGGCAATGCCACCGGTAACTATCTCCCACAATGAATGCCATCACCACACGGACAGTGAAGGGAAAGCAATAACTTCTGTTATAATTGCTAGAAATTGTGATGTTCTCTCCTGTTTCAAAGAATGATCCTTTGCCTGATATAATTTCTAAGCTAGGTCTCTTGGAAAACACGGTATTTTCAGATATTCACAGTGAATTACCAAGAAACAACATAGGAAACCACTGTGAACGGTGAAGTCACATATAGATCCTTTGGTGTGTCAGGTGAAGCACACTACCCAAAAGACTCCAGCGTTCTTGAAACCAGTGTTTGCTCTTTAGTCTACTGTATCTACTCGAAAGCTCACTGAAGCATACAATGAAGCAGAACAACAACGGCTCTGCAAGGGCATAATTCCATCTGTTGAAATCGTTTGATTATCTGTATATGGTGGTTAGAATTTCATCTGGTTGAAAACTGTTGCTGGCCTCCTTCGGAACACAGTCTTTATGAGTTAACAATAAGTGCAACAACAACTTTTAGAAAGACATACATGAGAATCAGATAGCATCTAATATCTTCAGTTCAAAGAGCTACATCTGTTCTATCAGAAGTACATGCGTTACTCTGCACGAAAAACAAGATATGTCCAGACATCGCTATCTCTGCTTCTGCATTCAATGGCAATGCCACCGGTAACTATCTCCCACAATGAATGCCATCACCGCACAGACAGTGAAGGGAAAGCAATAACTTCTGTTATAATTGCTAGAAATTGTGATGTTCTCTCCTGTTTCAAAGAATGATCCTTTGCCTGATATAATTTCTAAGCTAGGTCTCTTGGAAAACACGGTATTTTCAGATACCCACAGTGAATTACCAAGAAACAACATAGGAAACCACTGTGAACGGTGAAGTCACATATAGATCCTTTGGTGTGTCAGGTGAAGCACACTACCCAAAAGACTCCAGCGTTCTTGAAACCAGTGTTTGCTCTTTAGTCTACTGTATCAACTCGAAAGCTCACTGAAGCATACAATGAAGCAGAACAACAACGGCACAGCAAGGGCATAATTCCATCTGTTGAAATCGTTTGATTATCTGTATATGGTGGTTAGAATTTCATCTGGTTGAAAACTGTTGCTGGCCTCCTTCGGAACACAGTCTTTATGAGTTAACAATAAGTGCAACAACAACTTTTAGAAAGACATACATGAGAACCAGATAGCATCTAATATCTTCAGTTCAAAGAGCTACATCTGTACTTTCAGTAGTACATGCGTTACTCTGCCCCGAAAACAAGATATGTCGAGACACCGCTATCTCTGCTTCTGCCTTCAATGTGAATGCCACCCGTCACTATCTCCCACAATGAATGCCATCACCGCACGGACAGGGAATAGAAAGCAATAACTTCTGTTATAATTGCTAGAAATTGTGATGTTCTCTCCTGTTTCAAAGAATGATCCTTTGCCTGATATAATTTCTAAGCTAGGTCTCTTTGAAAACACGGTATTTTCAGATATTCACAGTGAATTACCAAGAAACAACATAGGAAACCACTGTGAACGGTGAAGTCACATATAGATCCTTTGGTGTGTCAGGTGAAGCACACTACCCAAAAGACTCCAGCGTTCTTGAAACCAATGTTTGCTCTTTAGTCTACTGTATCTACTCGAAAGCTCACTGAAGCATACAATGAAGCAGAACAACAACGGCACTGCAAGGGCATAATTCCATCTTTTGAAATCGTTTGATTATCTGTATATGGTGGTTAGAATTTCATCTGGTTGAAAACTGTTGCTGGCCTCCTTCGGAACACAGTATTTATGAGTTAACAATAAGTGCAACAACAACTTTTAGAAAGACATACATGAGAACCAGATAGCATCTAATATCTTCAGCTCAAAGAGCTACATCTGTACTTTCAGTAGTACATGCGTTACTCTGCCCCGAAAACAAGATATGTCGAGACATCGCTATCTCTGCTTCTGCCTTCAATGGGAATGCCACCCGTCACTATCTCCCACAATGAATGCCATCACCGCACGGACAGGGAAGAGAAAGCAATAACTTCTGTTATAATTGCTAGAAATTGTGATGTTCTCTCCTGTTTCAAAGAATGATCCTTTGCCTGATATAATTTCTAAGCTAGGTCTCTTTGAAAACACGGTATTTTCAGATATTCACAGTAAATTACCAAGAAACAACATAGGAAACCACTGTGAACGGTGAAGTCACATATAGATCCTTTGGTGTGTCAGGTGAAGCACACTACCCAAAAGACTCCAGCGTTCTTGAAACCAGTGTTTGCTCTTTAGTCTACTGTATCAACTCGAAAGCTCACTGAAGCATACAATGAAGCAGAACAACAACGGCACTGCAAGGGCATAATTCCATCTGTTGAAATCGTTTGATTATCTGTATATGGTGGTTAGAATTTCATCTGGTTGAAAACTGTTGCTGGCCTCCTTCGGAACATAGTCTTTATGAGTTAACAATAAGTGCAACAACAACTTTTAGAAAGACATACATGAGAACCAGATAGCATCTAATATCTTCAGTTCAAAGAGCTACATCTGTTCTATCAGAAGTACATGCGTTACTCTGCACGGAAAACAAGATATGTCCAGACATCGCTATCTCTGCTTCTGCATTCAATGGCAATGCCACGGGTAACTATCTCCCACAATGAATGCCATCACCGCACGGAGAGAGAAGGGAAAGCAATAACTTCTGTTATAATTGCTAGAAATTGTGATGTTCTCTCCTGTTTCAAAGAATGATCCTTTGCGTGATATAATTTCTAAGCTAGGTCTCTTGGAAAACACGGTATTTTCAGATATTCACAGTGAATTACCAAGAAACAACATAGGAAACCACTGTGAACGGTGAAGTCACATATAGATCCTTTGGTGTGTCAGGTGAAGCACACTACCCAAAAGACTCCAGCGTTCTTGAAACCAGTGTTTGCTCTTTAGTCTACTGTATCAACTCGAAAGCTCACTGAAGCATACAATGAAGCAGAACAACAACGGCACTGCAAGGGCATAATTCTATCTGTTGAAATCGTTTGATTATCTGTATATGGTGGTTAGAATTTCATCTGGTTGAAAACTGTTGCTGGCCTCCTTCGGAACACAGTCTTTATGAGTTAACAATAAGTGCAACAACAACTTTTAGAAAGACATACATGAGAACCAGATAGCATCTAATATCTTCAGTTCAAAGAGCTACATCTGTACTTTCAGTAGTACATGCGTTACTCTGCCCCGAAAACAAGATATGTCGAGACATCGCTATCTCTGCTTCTGCATTCAATGGCAATGCCACCGGTAACTATCTCCCACAATGAATGCCATCACCGCACGGACAGTGAAGGGAAAGCAATAACTTCTGTTATAATTGCTAGAAATTGTGATGTTCTCTCCTGTTTCAAAGAATGATCCTTTGCCTGATATAATTTCTAAGCTAGGTCTCTTTGAAAACACGGTATTTTCAGATATTCACAGTGAATTAACAAGAAACAACATAGGAAACCACTGTGAACGGTGAAGTCACATATAGATCCTTTGGTGTGTCAGGTGAAGCACACTACCCAAAAGACTCCAGCGTTCTTGAAACCAGTGTTTGCTCTTTAGTCTACTGTATCAACTCGAAAGCTCACTGAAGCATACAATGAAGCAGAACCACAACGGCACAGCAAGGGCATAATTCCATCTGTTGAAATCGTTTGATTATCTGTATATGGTGGTTAGAATTTCATCTGGTTGAAAACTGTTGCTGGCCTCCTTCGGAACACAGTCTTTATGAGTTAACAATAAGTGCAACAACAACTTTTAGAAAGACATACATGAGAACCAGATAGCATCTAATATCTTTAGTTCAAAGAGCTACATCTGTACTTTCAGTAGTACATGCGTTACTCTACCCCGAAAACAAGATATGTCGAGACATCGCTATCTCTGCTTCTGCCTTCAATGGGAATGCCACCCGTCACTATCTCCCACAATGAATGCCATCACCGCACGGACAGGGAAGAGAAAGCAATAACTTCTGTTATAATTGCTAGAAATTGTGATGTTCTCTCCTGTTTCAAAGAATGATCCTTTGCCTGATATAATTTCTAAGCTAGGTCTCTTTGAAAACACGGTATTTTCAGATATTCACAGTGAATTACCAAGAAACAACATAGGAAACCACTGTGAACGGTGAAGTCACATATAGATCCTTTGGTGTGTCAGGTGAAGCACACTACACAAAAGACTCCAGCGTTCTTGAAACCAGTGTTTGCTCTTTAGTCTACTGTATCTACTCGAAAGCTCACTGAAGCATACAATGAAGCAGAACAACAACGGCACAGCAAGGGCATAATTCCATCTGTTGAAATCGTTTTATTATCTGTATATGGTGGTTAGAATTTCATCTGGTTGAAAACTGTTGCTGGCCTCCTTCGGAACACAGTCTTTATGAGTTAACAATAAGTGCAACAACAACTTTTAGAAAGACATACATGAGAACCAGATAGCATCTAATATCTTCAGTTCAAAGAGCTACATCTGTACTTTCAGTAGTACATGCGTTACTCTACTCCGAAAACAAGATATGTCGAGACATCGCTATCTCTGCTTCTGCCTTCAATGGGAATGCCACCCGTCACTATCTCCCACAATGAATGCCATCACCGCACGGACAGGGAAGAGAAAGCAATAACTTCTGTTATAATTGCTAGAAATTGTGATGTTCTCTCCTGTTTCAAAGAATGATCCTTTGCCTGATATAATTTCTAAGCTGGTCTCTTGGAAAACACGGTATTTTCAGATATTCACAGTGAATTACCAAGAAACAACATAGGAAACCACTGTGAACGGTGAAGTCACATATAGATCCTTTGGTGTGTCAGGTGAAGCACACTACCCAAAAGACTCCAGCGTTCTTGAAACCAGTGTTTGCTCTTTAGTCTACTGTATCTACTCGAAAGCTCACTGAAGCATACAATGAAGCAGAACAACAACGGCACTGCAAGGGCATAATTCCATCTGTTGAAATCGTTTGATTATCTGTATATGGTGGTTAGAATTTCATCTGGTTGAAAACTGTTGCTGGCCTCCTTCGGAACACAGTCTTTATGAGTTAACAATAAGTGCAACAACAACTTTTAGAAAGACATACATGAGAACCAGATAGCATCTAATATCTTCAGTTCAAAGAGCTACATCTGTTCTATCAGAAGTACATGCGTTACTCTGCACGGAAAACAAGATATGTCCAGACATCGCTATCTCTGCTTCTGCATTCAATGGCAATGCCACCGGTAACTATCTCCCACAATGAATGCCATCACCGCACGGACAGTGAAGGGAAAGCAATAACTTCTGTTATAATTGCTAGAAATTGTGATGTTCTCTCCTGTTTCAAAGAATGATCCTTTGCCTGATATAATTTCTAAGCTAGGTCTCTTTGAAAACACGGTATTTTCAGATATTCACAGTGAATTAACAAGAAACAACATAGGAAACCACTGTGAACGGTGAAGTCACATATAGATCCTTTGGTGTGTCAGGTGAAGCACACTACCCAAAAGACTCCAGCGTTCTTGAAACCAGTGTTTGCTCTTTAGTCTACTGTATCAACTCGAAAGCTCACTGAAGCATACAATGAAGCAGAACAACAACGGCACTGCAAGGGCATAATTCCATCTGTTGAAATCGTTTGATTATCTGTATATGGCGGTTAGAATTTCATCTGGTTGAAAACTGTTGCTGGCCTCCTTCGGAACACAGTCTTTATGAGTTAACAATAAGTGCAACAACAACTTTTAGAAAGACATACATGAGAACCAGATAGCATCTAATATCTTCAGTTCAAAGAGCTACATCTGTACTTTCAGTAGTACATGCGTTACTCTGCCCCGAAAACAAGATATGTCGAGACATCGCTATCTCTGCTTCTGCCTTCAATGGGAATGCCACCCGTCACTATCTCCCACAATGAATGCCATCACCGCACGGACAGGGAAGAGAAAGCAATAACTTCTGTTATAATTGCTAGAAATTGTGATGTTCTCTCCTGTTTCAAAGAATGATCCTTTGCCTGATATAATTTCTAAGCTGGTCTCTTGGAAAACACGGTATTTTCAGATATTCACAGTGAATTACCAAGAAACAACATAGGAAACCACTGTGAACGGTGAAGTCACATATAGATCCTTTGGTGTGTCAGGTGAAGCACACTACCCAAAAGACTCCAGCGTTCTTGAAACCAGTGTTTGCTCTTTAGTCTACTGTATCTACTCGAAAGCTCACTGAAGCATACAATGAAGCAGAACAACAACGGCACTGCAAGGGCATAATTCCATCTGTTGAAATCGTTTGATTATCTGTATATGGTGGTTAGAATTTCATCTGGTTGAAAACTGTTGCTGGCCTCCTTCGGAACACAGTCTTTATGAGTTAACAATAAGTGCAACAACAACTTTTAGAAAGACATACATGAGAACCAGATAGCATCTAATATCTTCAGTTCAAAGAGCTACATCTGTTCTATCAGAAGTACATGCGTTACTCTGCACGGAAAACAAGATATGTCCAGACATCGCTATCTCTGCTTCTGCATTCAATGGCAATGCCACCGGTAACTATCTCCCACAATGAATGCCATCACCGCACGGACAGTGAAGGGAAAGCAATAACTTCTGTTATAATTGCTAGAAATTGTGATGTTCTCTCCTGTTTCAAAGAATGATCCTTTGCCTGATATAATTTCTAAGCTAGGTCTCTTTGAAAACACGGTATTTTCAGATATTCACAGTGAATTAACAAGAAACAACATAGGAAACCACTGTGAACGGTGAAGTCACATATAGATCCTTTGGTGTGTCAGGTGAAGCACACTACCCAAAAGACTCCAGCGTTCTTGAAACCAGTGTTTGCTCTTTAGTCTACTGTATCAACTCGAAAGCTCACTGAAGCATACAATGAAGCAGAACAACAACGGCACTGCAAGGGCATAATTCCATCTGTTGAAATCGTTTGATTATCTGTATATGGCGGTTAGAATTTCATCTGGTTGAAAACTGTTGCTGGCCTCCTTCGGAACACAGTCTTTATGAGTTAACAATAAGTGCAACAACAACTTTTAGAAAGACATACATGAGAACCAGATAGCATCTAATATCTTCAGTTCAAAGAGCTACATCTGTACTTTCAGTAGTACATGCGTTACTCTGCCCCGAAAACAAGATATGTCGAGACATCGCTATCTCTGCTTCTGCCTTCAATGGGAATGCCACCCGTCACTATCTCCCACAATGAATGCCATCACCGCACGGACAGGGAAGAGAAAGCAATAACTTCTGTTATAATTGCTAGAAATTGTGATGTTCTCTCCTGTTTCAAAGATTGATCCTTTGCCTGATATAATTTCTAAGCTAGGTCTCTTGGAAAACACGGTATTTTCAGATATTCACAGTGAATTACCAAGAAACAACATAGGAAACCACTGTGAACGGTGAAGTCACATATAGATCCTTTGGTGTGTCAGGTGAAGCACACTACCCAAAAGACTCCAGCGTTCTTGAAACCATTGTTTGCTCTTTAGTCTACTGTATCAACTCGAAAGCTCACTGAAGCATACAATGAAGCAGAACAACAACGGCACGGCAAGGGCATAATTCCATCTGTTGAAATCGTTTGATTATCTGTATATGGTGGTTAGAATTTCATCTGGTTGAAAACTGTTGCTGGCCTCCTTTGGAACACAGTATTTATGAGTTAACAATAAGTGCAACAACAACTTTTAGAAAGACATACATGAGAACCAGATAGCATCTAATATCTTCAGTTCAAAGAGCTACATCTGTACTTTCAGTAGTACATGCGTTACTCTGCCCCGAAAACAAGATATGTCGAGACATCGCTATCTCTGCTTCTGCCTTCAATGGGAATGCCACCCGTCACTATCTCCCACAATGAATGCCATCACCGCACGGACAGGGAAGAGAAAGCAATAACTTCTGTTATAATTGCTAGAAATTGTGATGTTCTCTCCTGTTTCAAAGATTGATCCTTTGCCTGATATAATTTCTAAGCTAGGTCTCTTGGAAAACACGGTATTTTCAGATATTCACAGTGAATTACCAAGAAACAACAAAGGAAACCACTGTGAACGGTGAAGTCACATATAGATCCTTTGGTGTGTCAGGAGAAGCACACTACCCAAAAGACTCCAGCGTTCTTGAAACCAGTGTTTGCTCTTTAGTCTACTGTATCAACTCAAAAGCTCACTGAAGCATATAATGAAGCAGAACAACAACGGCACAGCAAGTGCATAATTCCATCTGTTGAAATCGTTTGATTATCTGTATATGGTGGTTAGAATTTCATCTGGTTGAAAACTGTTGCTGGCCTCCTTCGGAACACAGTCTTTATGAGTTAACAATAAGTGCAACAACAACTTTTAGAAAGACATACATGAGAACCAGATAGCATCTAATATCTTCAGTTCAAAGACCTACATCTGTACTTTCAGTAGTACATGCGTTACTCTGCCCCGAAAACAAGATATGTCCAGACATCGCTATCTCTGCTTCTGCATTCAATGGCAATGCCACCGGTAACTATCTCCCACAATGAATGCCATCACCACACGGACAGTGAAGGGAAAGCAATAACTTCTGTTATAATTGCTAGAAATTGTGATGTTCTCTCCTGTTTCAAAGAATGATCCTTTGCCTGATATAATTTCTAAGCTAGGTCTCTTGGAAAACACGGTATTTTCAGATATTCACAGTGAATTACCAAGAAACAACATAGGAAACCACTGTGAACGGTGAAGTCACATATAGATCCTTTGGTGTGTCAGGTGAAGCACACTACCCAAAAGACTCCAGCGTTCTTGAAACCAGTGTTTGCTCTTTAGTCTACTGTATCAACTCGAAAGCTCACTGAAGCATACAATGAAGCAGAACAACAACGGCACTGCAAGGGCATAATTCCATCTGTTGAAATCGTTTGATTATCTGTATATGGCGGTTAGAATTTCATCTGGTTGAAAACTGTTGCTGGCCTCCTTCGGAACACAGTCTTTATGAGTTAACAATAAGTGCAACAACAACTTTTAGAAAGACATACATGAGAACCAGATAGCATCTAATATCTTCAGTTCAAAGAGCTACATCTGTACTTTCAGTAGTACATGCGTTACTCTGCCCCGAAAACAAGATATGTCGAGACATCGCTATCTCTGCTTCTGCCTTCAATGGGAATGCCACCCGTCACTATCTCCCACAATGAATGCCATCACCGCACGGACAGGGAAGAGAAAGCAATAACTTCTGTTATAATTGCTAGAAATTGTGATGTTCTCTCCTGTTTCAAAGATTGATCCTTTGCCTGATATAATTTCTAAGCTAGGTCTCTTGGAAAACACGGTATTTTCAGATATTCACAGTGAATTACCAAGAAACAACATAGGAAACCACTGTGAACGGTGAAGTCACATATAGATCCTTTGGTGTGTCAGGTGAAGCACACTACCCAAAAGACTCCAGCGTTCTTGAAACCATTGTTTGCTCTTTAGTCTACTGTATCAACTCGAAAGCTCACTGAAGCATACAATGAAGCAGAACAACAACGGCACGGCAAGGGCATAATTCCATCTGTTGAAATCGTTTGATTATCTGTATATGGTGGTTAGAATTTCATCTGGTTGAAAACTGTTGCTGGCCTCCTTTGGAACACAGTATTTATGAGTTAACAATAAGTGCAACAACAACTTTTAGAAAGACATACATGAGAACCAGATAGCATCTAATATCTTCAGTTCAAAGAGCTACATCTGTACTTTCAGTAGTACATGCGTTACTCTGCCCCGAAAACAAGATATGTCGAGACATCGCTATCTCTGCTTCTGCCTTCAATGGGAATGCCACCCGTCACTATCTCCCACAATGAATGCCATCACCGCACGGACAGGGAAGAGAAAGCAATAACTTCTGTTATAATTGCTAGAAATTGTGATGTTCTCTCCTGTTTCAAAGATTGATCCTTTGCCTGATATAATTTCTAAGCTAGGTCTCTTGGAAAACACGGTATTTTCAGATATTCACAGTGAATTACCAAGAAACAACAAAGGAAACCACTGTGAACGGTGAAGTCACATATAGATCCTTTGGTGTGTCAGGAGAAGCACACTACCCAAAAGACTCCAGCGTTCTTGAAACCAGTGTTTGCTCTTTAGTCTACTGTATCAACTCAAAAGCTCACTGAAGCATATAATGAAGCAGAACAACAACGGCACAGCAAGTGCATAATTCCATCTGTTGAAATCGTTTGATTATCTGTATATGGTGGTTAGAATTTCATCTGGTTGAAAACTGTTGCTGGCCTCCTTCGGAACACAGTCTTTATGAGTTAACAATAAGTGCAACAACAACTTTTAGAAAGACATACATGAGAACCAGATAGCATCTAATATCTTCAGTTCAAAGACCTACATCTGTACTTTCAGTAGTACATGCGTTACTCTGCCCCGAAAACAAGATATGTCCAGACATCGCTATCTCTGCTTCTGCATTCAATGGCAATGCCACCGGTAACTATCTCCCACAATGAATGCCATCACCACACGGACAGTGAAGGGAAAGCAATAACTTCTGTTATAATTGCTAGAAATTGTGATGTTCTCTCCTGTTTCAAAGAATGATCCTTTGCCTGATATAATTTCTAAGCTAGGTCTCTTGGAAAACACGGTATTTTCAGATATTCACAGTGAATTACCAAGAAACAACATAGGAAACCACTGTGAACGGTGAAGTCACATATAGATCCTTTGGTGTGTCAGGTGAAGCACACTACCCAAAAGACTCCAGCGTTCTTGAAACCAGTGTTTGCTCTTTAGTCTACTGTATCTACTCGAAAGCTCACTGAAGCATACAATGAAGCAGAACAACAACGGCTCTGCAAGGGCATAATTCCATCTGTTGAAATCGTTTGATTATCTGTATATGGTGGTTAGAATTTCATCTGGTTGAAAACTGTTGCTGGCCTCCTTCGGAACACAGTCTTTATGAGTTAACAATAAGTGCAACAACAACTTTTAGAAAGACATACATGAGAATCAGATAGCATCTAATATCTTCAGTTCAAAGAGCTACATCTGTTCTATCAGAAGTACATGCGTTACTCTGCACGAAAAACAAGATATGTCCAGACATCGCTATCTCTGCTTCTGCATTCAATGGCAATGCCACCGGTAACTATCTCCCACAATGAATGCCATCACCGCACAGACAGTGAAGGGAAAGCAATAACTTCTGTTATAATTGCTAGAAATTGTGATGTTCTCTCCTGTTTCAAAGAATGATCCTTTGCCTGATATAATTTCTAAGCTAGGTCTCTTGGAAAACACGGTATTTTCAGATACCCACAGTGAATTACCAAGAAACAACATAGGAAACCACTGTGAACGGTGAAGTCACATATAGATCCTTTGGTGTGTCAGGTGAAGCACACTACCCAAAAGACTCCAGCGTTCTTGAAACCAGTGTTTGCTCTTTAGTCTACTGTATCAACTCGAAAGCTCACTGAAGCATACAATGAAGCAGAACAACAACGGCACAGCAAGGGCATAATTCCATCTGTTGAAATCGTTTGATTATCTGTATATGGTGGTTAGAATTTCATCTGGTTGAAAACTGTTGCTGGCCTCCTTCGGAACACAGTCTTTATGAGTTAACAATAAGTGCAACAACAACTTTTAGAAAGACATACATGAGAACCAGATAGCATCTAATATCTTCAGTTCAAAGAGCTACATCTGTACTTTCAGTAGTACATGCGTTACTCTGCCCCGAAAACAAGATATGTCGAGACACCGCTATCTCTGCTTCTGCCTTCAATGTGAATGCCACCCGTCACTATCTCCCACAATGAATGCCATCACCGCACGGACAGGGAATAGAAAGCAATAACTTCTGTTATAATTGCTAGAAATTGTGATGTTCTCTCCTGTTTCAAAGAATGATCCTTTGCCTGATATAATTTCTAAGCTAGGTCTCTTTGAAAACACGGTATTTTCAGATATTCACAGTGAATTACCAAGAAACAACATAGGAAACCACTGTGAACGGTGAAGTCACATATAGATCCTTTGGTGTGTCAGGTGAAGCACACTACCCAAAAGACTCCAGCGTTCTTGAAACCAATGTTTGCTCTTTAGTCTACTGTATCTACTCGAAAGCTCACTGAAGCATACAATGAAGCAGAACAACAACGGCACTGCAAGGGCATAATTCCATCTTTTGAAATCGTTTGATTATCTGTATATGGTGGTTAGAATTTCATCTGGTTGAAAACTGTTGCTGGCCTCCTTCGGAACACAGTATTTATGAGTTAACAATAAGTGCAACAACAACTTTTAGAAAGACATACATGAGAACCAGATAGCATCTAATATCTTCAGTTCAAAGAGCTACATCTGTACTTTCAGTAGTACATGCGTTACTCTGCCCTGAAAACAAGATATGTCGAGACATCGCTATCTCTGCTTCTGCCTTCAATGGGAATGCCACCCGTCACTATCTCCCACAATGAATGCCATCACCGCACGGACAGGGAAGAGAAAGCAATAACTTCTGTTATAATTGCTAGAAATTGTGATGTTCTCTCCTGTTTCAAAGAATGATCCTTTGCCTGATATAATTTCTAAGCTAGGTCTCTTTGAAAACACGGTATTTTCAGATATTCACAGTAAATTACCAAGAAACAACATAGGAAACCACTGTGAACGGTGAAGTCACATATAGATCCTTTGGTGTGTCAGGTGAAGCACACTACCCAAAAGACTCCAGCGTTCTTGAAACCAGTGTTTGCTCTTTAGTCTACTGTATCAACTCGAAAGCTCACTGAAGCATACAATGAAGCAGAACAACAACGGCACTGCAAGGGCATAATTCCATCTGTTGAAATCGTTTGATTATCTGTATATGGTGGTTAGAATTTCATCTGGTTGAAAACTGTTGCTGGCCTCCTTCGGAACATAGTCTTTATGAGTTAACAATAAGTGCAACAACAACTTTTAGAAAGACATACATGAGAACCAGATAGCATCTAATATCTTCAGTTCAAAGAGCTACATCTGTTCTATCAGAAGTACATGCGTTACTCTGCACGGAAAACAAGATATGTCCAGACATCGCTATCTCTGCTTCTGCATTCAATGGCAATGCCACGGGTAACTATCTCCCACAATGAATGCCATCACCGCACGGAGAGAGAAGGGAAAGCAATAACTTCTGTTATAATTGCTAGAAATTGTGATGTTCTCTCCTGTTTCAAAGAATGATCCTTTGCGTGATATAATTTCTAAGCTAGGTCTCTTGGAAAACACGGTATTTTCAGATATTCACAGTGAATTACCAAGAAACAACATAGGAAACCACTGTGAACGGTGAAGTCACATATAGATCCTTTGGTGTGTCAGGTGAAGCACACTACCCAAAAGACTCCAGCGTTCTTGAAACCAGTGTTTGCTCTTTAGTCTACTGTATCAACTCGAAAGCTCACTGAAGCATACAATGAAGCAGAACAACAACGGCACTGCAAGGGCATAATTCTATCTGTTGAAATCGTTTGATTATCTGTATATGGTGGTTAGAATTTCATCTGGTTGAAAACTGTTGCTGGCCTCCTTCGGAACACAGTCTTTATGAGTTAACAATAAGTGCAACAACAACTTTTAGAAAGACATACATGAGAACCAGATAGCATCTAATATCTTCAGTTCAAAGAGCTACATCTGTACTTTCAGTAGTACATGCGTTACTCTGCCCCGAAAACAAGATATGTCGAGACACCGCTATCTCTGCTTCTGCCTTCAATGTGAATGCCACCCGTCACTATCTCCCACAATGAATGCCATCACCGCACGGACAGGGAATAGAAAGCAATAACTTCTGTTATAATTGCTAGAAATTGTGATGTTCTCTCCTGTTTCAAAGAATGATCCTTTGCCTGATATAATTTCTAAGCTAGGTCTCTTTGAAAACACGGTATTTTCAGATATTCACAGTGAATTACCAAGAAACAACATAGGAAACCACTGTGAACGGTGAAGTCACATATAGATCCTTTGGTGTGTCAGGTGAAGCACACTACCCAAAAGACTCCAGCGTTCTTGAAACCAATGTTTGCTCTTTAGTCTACTGTATCTACTCGAAAGCTCACTGAAGCATACAATGAAGCAGAACAACAACGGCACTGCAAGGGCATAATTCCATCTTTTGAAATCGTTTGATTATCTGTATATGGTGGTTAGAATTTCATCTGGTTGAAAACTGTTGCTGGCCTCCTTCGGAACACAGTATTTATGAGTTAACAATAAGTGCAACAACAACTTTTAGAAAGACATACATGAGAACCAGATAGCATCTAATATCTTCAGTTCAAAGAGCTACATCTGTACTTTCAGTAGTACATGCGTTACTCTGCCCTGAAAACAAGATATGTCGAGACATCGCTATCTCTGCTTCTGCCTTCAATGGGAATGCCACCCGTCACTATCTCCCACAATGAATGCCATCACCGCACGGACAGGGAAGAGAAAGCAATAACTTCTGTTATAATTGCTAGAAATTGTGATGTTCTCTCCTGTTTCAAAGAATGATCCTTTGCCTGATATAATTTCTAAGCTAGGTCTCTTTGAAAACACGGTATTTTCAGATATTCACAGTAAATTACCAAGAAACAACATAGGAAACCACTGTGAACGGTGAAGTCACATATAGATCCTTTGGTGTGTCAGGTGAAGCACACTACCCAAAAGACTCCAGCGTTCTTGAAACCAGTGTTTGCTCTTTAGTCTACTGTATCAACTCGAAAGCTCACTGAAGCATACAATGAAGCAGAACAACAACGGCACTGCAAGGGCATAATTCCATCTGTTGAAATCGTTTGATTATCTGTATATGGTGGTTAGAATTTCATCTGGTTGAAAACTGTTGCTGGCCTCCTTCGGAACATAGTCTTTATGAGTTAACAATAAGTGCAACAACAACTTTTAGAAAGACATACATGAGAACCAGATAGCATCTAATATCTTCAGTTCAAAGAGCTACATCTGTTCTATCAGAAGTACATGCGTTACTCTGCACGGAAAACAAGATATGTCCAGACATCGCTATCTCTGCTTCTGCATTCAATGGCAATGCCACGGGTAACTATCTCCCACAATGAATGCCATCACCGCACGGAGAGAGAAGGGAAAGCAATAACTTCTGTTATAATTGCTAGAAATTGTGATGTTCTCTCCTGTTTCAAAGAATGATCCTTTGCGTGATATAATTTCTAAGCTAGGTCTCTTGGAAAACACGGTATTTTCAGATATTCACAGTGAATTACCAAGAAACAACATAGGAAACCACTGTGAACGGTGAAGTCACATATAGATCCTTTGGTGTGTCAGGTGAAGCACACTACCCAAAAGACTCCAGCGTTCTTGAAACCAGTGTTTGCTCTTTAGTCTACTGTATCAACTCGAAAGCTCACTGAAGCATACAATGAAGCAGAACAACAACGGCACTGCAAGGGCATAATTCTATCTGTTGAAATCGTTTGATTATCTGTATATGGTGGTTAGAATTTCATCTGGTTGAAAACTGTTGCTGGCCTCCTTCGGAACACAGTCTTTATGAGTTAACAATAAGTGCAACAACAACTTTTAGAAAGACATACATGAGAACCAGATAGCATCTAATATCTTCAGTTCAAAGAGCTACATCTGTACTTTCAGTAGTACATGCGTTACTCTGCCCCGAAAACAAGATATGTCGAGACATCGCTATCTCTGCTTCTGCCTTCAATGGGAATGCCACCTGTCACTATCTCCCACAATGAATGCCATCACCGCACGGAGAGGGAATAGAAAGCAATAACTTCTGTTATAATTGCTAGAAATTGTGATGTTCTCTCCTGTTTCAAAGATTGATCCTTTGCCTGATATAATTTCTAAGCTAGGTCTCTTGGAAAACACGGTATTTTCAGATATTCACAGTGAATTACCAAGAAACAACATAGGAAACCACTGTGAACGGTGAAGTGACATATAGATCCTTTGGTGTGTCAGGTGAAGCACACTACCCAAAAGACTCCAGCGTTCTTGAAACCAGTGTTTGCTCTTTAGTCTACTGTATCAACTCGAAAGCTCACTGAAGCATACAATGAAGCAGAACAACAACGGCACAGCAAGGGCATAATTCCATCTGTTGAAATCGTTTGATTATCTGTATATGGTGGTTAGAATTTCATCTGGTTGAAAACTGTTGCTGGCCTCCTTCGGAACACAGTCTTTATGAGTTAACAATAAGTGCAACAACAACTTTTAGAAAGACATACATGAGAACCAGATAGCATCTAATATCTTCAGTTCAAAGAGATACATCTGTTCTATCAGAAGTACATGCGTTACTCTGCACGGAAAACAAGATATGTCCAGACATCGCTATCTCTGCTTCTGCATTCAATGGCAATGCCACCGGTAACTATCTCCCACAATGAATGCCATCACCGCACGGAGAGAGAAGGGAAAGCAATAACTTCTGTTATAATTGCTAGAAATTGTGATGTTCTCTCCTGTTTCAAAGAATGATCCTTTGCGTGATATAATTTCTAAGCTAGGTCTCTTGGAAAACACGGTATTTTCAGATATTCACAGTGAATTACCAAGAAACAACATAGGAAACCACTGTGAACGGTGAAGTCACATATAGATCCTTTGGTGTGTCAGGTGAAGCACACTACCCAAAAGACTCCAGCGTTCTTGAAACCAGTGTTTGCTCTTTAGTCTACTGTATCAACTCGAAAGCTCACTGAAGCATACAATGAAGCAGAACAACAACGGCACTGCAAGGGCATAATTCTATCTGTTGAAATCGTTTGATTATCTGTATATGGTGGTTAGAATTTCATCTGGTTGAAAACTGTTGCTGGCCTCCTTCGGAACACAGTCTTTATGAGTTAACAATAAGTGCAACAACAACTTTTAGAAAGACATACATGAGAACCAGATAGCATCTAATATCTTCAGTTCAAAGAGCTACATCTGTACTTTCAGTAGTACATGCGTTACTCTGCCCCGAAAACAAGATATGTCGAGACATCGCTATCTCTGCTTCTGCCTTCAATGGGAATGCCACCCGTCACTATCTCCCACAATGAATGCCATCACCGCACGGAGAGGGAATAGAAAGCAATAACTTCTGTTATAATTGCTAGAAATTGTGATGTTCTCTCCTGTTTCAAAGATTGATCCTTTGCCTGATATAATTTCTAAGCTAGGTCTCTTGGAAAACACGGTATTTTCAGATATTCACAGTGAATTACCAAGAAACAACATAGGAAACCACTGTGAACGGTGAAGTGACATATAGATCCTTTGGTGTGTCAGGTGAAGCACACTACCCAAAAGACTCCAGCGTTCTTGAAACCAGTGTTTGCTCTTTAGTCTACTGTATCAACTCGAAAGCTCACTGAAGCATACAATGAAGCAGAACAACAACGGCACAGCAAGGGCATAATTCCATCTGTTGAAATCGTTTGATTATCTGTATATGGTGGTTAGAATTTCATCTGGTTGAAAACTGTTGCTGGCCTCCTTCGGAACACAGTCTTTATGAGTTAACAATAAGTGCAACAACAACTTTTAGAAAGACATACATGAGAACCAGATAGCATCTAATATCTTCAGTTCAAAGAGCTACATCTGTTCTATCAGAAGTACATGCGTTACTCTGCACGGAAAACAAGATATGTCCAGACATCGCTATCTCTGCTTCTGCATTCAATGGCAATGCCACCGGTAACTATCTCCCACAATGAATGCCATCACCGCACGGACAGTGAAGGGAAAGCAATAACTTCTTTTATAATTGCTAGAAATTGTGATGTTCTCTCCTGTTTCAAAGAATGATCCTTTGCCTGATATAATTTCTAATCTAGGTCTCTTTGAAAACACGGTATTTTCAGATATTCACATTGAATTAACAAGAAAAAACATAGGAAACCACTGTGAACGGTGAAGTCACATATAGATCCTTTGGTGTGTCAGGTGAAGCACACTACCCAAAAGACTCCAGCGTTCTTGAAACCAGTGTTTGCTCTTTAGTCTACTGTATCAACTCGAAAGCTCACTGAAGCATACAATGAAGCAGAACAACAACGGCACAGCAAGGGCATAATTCCATCTGTTGAAATCGTTTGATTATCTGTATATGGTGGTTAGAATTTCATCTGGTTGAAAACTGTTGCTGGCCTCCTTCGGAACACAGTCTTTATCAGTTAACAATAAGTGCAACAACAACTTTTAGAAAGACATACATGAGAACCAGATAGCATCTAATATCTTCAGTTCAAAGAGCTACATCTGTACTTTCAGTAGTACATGCGTTACTCTGCCCCTAAAACAAGATATGTCGAGACATCGCTATCTCTGCTTCTGCCTTCAATGGGAATGCCACCCGTCACTATCTCCCACAATGAATGCCATCACCGCACGGACAGGGAAGAGAAAGCAATAACTTCTGTTATAATTGCTAGAAATTGTGATGTTCTCTCCTGTTTCAAAGATTGATCCTTTGCCTGATATAATTTCTAAGCTAGGTCTCTTGGAAAACACGGTATTTTCAGATATTCACAGTGAATTACCAAGAAACAACAAAGGAAACCACTGTGAACGGTGAAGTCACATATAGATCCTTTGGTGTGTCAGGTGAAGCACACTACCCAAAAGACTCCAGCGTTCTTGAAACCAGTGTTTGCTCTTTAGTCTACTGTATCAACTCGAAAGCTCACTGAAGCATACAATGAAGCAGAACAACAACGGCACTGCAAGGGCATAATTCTATCTGTTGAAATCGTTTGATTATCTGTATATGGTGGTTAGAATTTCATCTGGTTGAAAACTGTTGCTGGCCTCCTTCGGAACACAGTCTTTATGAGTTAACAATAAGTGCAACAACAACTTTTAGAAAGACATACATGAGAACCAGATAGCATCTAATATCTTCAGTTCAAAGAGCTACATCTGTACTTTCAGTAGTACATGCGTTACTCTACCCCGAAAACAAGATATGTCGATACATCGCTATCTCTGCTTCTGCCTTCAATGGGAATGCCACCTGTCACTATCTCCCACAATGAATGCCATCACCGCACGGAGAGGGAATAGAAAGCAATAACTTCTGTTATAATTGCTAGAAATTGTGATGTTCTCTCCTGTTTCAAAGATTGATCCTTTGCCTGATATAATTTCGAAGCTAGGTCTCTTGGAAAACACGGTATTTTCAGATATTCACAGTGAATTACCAAGAAACAACATAGGAAACCACTGTGAACGGTGAAGTGACATATAGATCCTTTGGTGTGTCAGGTGAAGCACACTACCCAAAAGACTCCAGCGTTCTTGAAACCAGTGTTTGCTCTTTAGTCTACTGTATCAACTCGAAAGCTCACTGAAGCATACAATGAAGCAGAACAACAACGGCACAGCAAGTGCATAATTCCATCTGTTGAAATCGTTTGATTATCTGTATATGGTGGTTAGAATTTCATCTGGTTGAAAACTGTTGCTGGCCTCCTTCGGAACACAGTCTTTATGAGTTAACAATAAGTGCAACAACAACTTTTAGAAAGACATACATGAGAACCAGATAGCATCTAATATCTTCAGTTCAAAGAGCTACATCTGTTCTATCAGAAGTACATGCGTTACTCTGCACGGAAAACAAGATATGTCCAGACATCGCTATCTCTGCTTCTGCATTCAATGGCAATGCCACCGGTAACTATCTCCCACAATGAATGCCATCACCGCACGGAGAGAGAAGGGAAAGCAATAACTTCTGTTATAATTGCTAGAAATTGTGATGTTCTCTCCTGTTTCAAAGAATGATCCTTTGCGTGATATAATTTCTAAGCTAGGTCTCTTGGAAAACACGGTATTTTCAGATATTCACAGTGAATTACCAAGAAACAACATAGGAAACCACTGTGAACGGTGAAGTCACATATAGATCCTTTGGTGTGTCAGGTGAAGCACACTACCCAAAAGACTCCAGCGTTCTTGAAACCAGTGTTTGCTCTTTAGTCTACTGTATCAACTCGAAAGCTCACTGAAGCATACAATGAAGCAGAACAACAACGGCACTGCAAGGGCATAATTCTATCTGTTGAAATCGTTTGATTATCTGTATATGGTGGTTAGAATTTCATCTGGTTGAAAACTGTTGCTGGCCTCCTTCGGAACACAGTCTTTATGAGTTAACAATAAGTGCAACAACAACTTTTAGAAAGACATACATGAGAACCAGATAGCATCTAATATCTTCAGTTCAAAGAGCTACATCTGTACTTTCAGTAGTACATGCGTTACTCTGCCCCGAAAACAAGATATGTCGAGACATCGCTATCTCTGCTTCTGCCTTCAATGGGAATGCCACCCGTCACTATCTCCCACAATGAATGCCATCACCGCACGGAGAGGGAATAGAAAGCAATAACTTCTGTTATAATTGCTAGAAATTGTGATGTTCTCTCCTGTTTCAAAGATTGATCCTTTGCCTGATATAATTTCTAAGCTAGGTCTCTTGGAAAACACGGTATTTTCAGATATTCACAGTGAATTACCAAGAAACAACATAGGAAACCACTGTGAACGGTGAAGTGACATATAGATCCTTTGGTGTGTCAGGTGAAGCACACTACCCAAAAGACTCCAGCGTTCTTGAAACCAGTGTTTGCTCTTTAGTCTACTGTATCAACTCGAAAGCTCACTGAAGCATACAATGAAGCAGAACAACAACGGCACAGCAAGGGCATAATTCCATCTGTTGAAATCGTTTGATTATCTGTATATGGTGGTTAGAATTTCATCTGGTTGAAAACTGTTGCTGGCCTCCTTCGGAACACAGTCTTTATGAGTTAACAATAAGTGCAACAACAACTTTTAGAAAGACATACATGAGAACCAGATAGCATCTAATATCTTCAGTTCAAAGAGCTACATCTGTTCTATCAGAAGTACATGCGTTACTCTGCACGGAAAAGAAGATATGTCCAGACATCGCTATCTCTGCTTCTGCATTCAATGGCAATGCCACCGGTAACTATCTCCCACAATGAATGCCATCACCGCACGGACAGTGAAGGGAAAGCAATAACTTCTGTTATAATTGCTAGAAATTGTGATGTTCTCTCCTGTTTCAAAGAATGATCCTTTGCCTGATATAATTTCTAATCTAGGTCTCTTTGAAAACACGGTATTTTCAGATATTCACAGTGAATTAACAAGAAACAACATAGGAAACCACTGTGAACGGTGAAGTCACATATAGATCCTTTGGTGTGTCAGGTGAAGCACACTACCCAAAAGACTCCAGCGTTCTTGAAACCAGTGTTTGCTCTTTAGTCTACTGTATCAACTCGAAAGCTCACTGAAGCATACAATGAAGCAGAACAACAACGGCACAGCAAGGGCATAATTCCATCTGTTGAAATCGTTTGATTATCTGTATATGGTGGTTAGAATTTCATCTGGTTGAAAACTGTTGCTGGCCTCCTTCGGAACACAGTCTTTATCAGTTAACAATAAGTGCAACAACAACTTTTAGAAAGACATACATGAGAACCAGATAGCATCTAATATCTTCAGTTCAAAGAGCTACATCTGTACTTTCAGTAGTACATGCGTTACTCTGCCCCTAAAACAAGATATGTCGAGACATCGCTATCTCTGCTTCTGCCTTTAATGGGAATGCCACCCGTCACTATCTCCCACAATGAATGCCATCACCGCATGGACAGGGAAGAGAAAGCAATAACTTCTGTTATAATTGCTAGAAATTGTGATGTTCTCTCCTGTTTCAAAGATTGATCCTTTGCCTGATATAATTTCTAAGCTAGGTCTCTTGGAAAACACGGTATTTTCAGATATTCACAGTGAATTACCAAGAAACAACAAAGGAAACCACTGTGAACGGTGAAGTCACATATAGATCCTTTGGTGTGTCAGGTGAAGCACACTACCCAAAAGACTCCAGCGTTCTTGAAACCAGTGTTTGCTCTTTAGTCTACTGTATCAACTCAAAAGCTCACTGAAGCATATAATGAAGCAGAACAACAACGGCACAGCAAGTGCATAATTCCATCTGTTGAAATCGTTTGATTATCTGTATATGGTGGTTAGAATTTCATCTGGTTGAAAACTGTTGCTGGCCTCCTTCGGAACACAGTCTTTATGAGTTAACAATAAGTGCAACAACAACTTTTAGAAAGACATACATGAGAACCAGATAGCATCTAATATCTTCAGTTCAAAGACCTACATCTGTACTTTCAGTAGTATATGCGTTACTCTGCCCCGAAAACAAGATATGTCCAGACATCGCTATCTCTGCTTCTGTATTCAATGGCAATGCCACCGGTAACTATCTCCCACAATGAATGCCATCACCACACGGACAGTGAAGGGAAAGCAATAACTTCTGTTATAATTGCTAGAAATTGTGATGTTCTCTCCTGTTTCAAAGAATGATCCTTTGCCTGATATAATTTCTAAGCTAGGTCTCTTGGAAAACACGGTATTTTCAGATATTCACAGTGAATTACCAAGAACCAACATAGGAAACCACTGTGAACGGTGAAGTCACATATAGATCCTTTGGTGTGTCAGGTGAAGCACACTACCCAAAAGACTCCAGCGTTCTTGAAACCAGTGTTTGCTCTTTAGTCTACTGTATCTACTCGAAAGCTCACTGAAGCATACAATGAAGCAGAACAACAACGGCTCTGCAAGGGCATAATTCCATCTGTTGAAATCGTTTGATTATCTGTATATGGTGGTTAGAATTTCATCTGGTTGAAAACTGTTGCTGGCCTCCTTCGGAACACAGTCTTTATGAGTTAACAATAAGTGCAACAACAACTTTTAGAAAGACATACATGAGAATCAGATAGCATCTAATATCTTCAGTTCAAAGAGCTACATCTGTTCTATCAGAAGTACATGCGTTACTCTGCACGAAAAACAAGATATGTCCAGACATCGCTATCTCTGCTTCTGCATTCAATGGCAATGCCACCGGTAACTATCTCCCACAATGAATGCCATCACCGCACAGACAGTGAAGGGAAAGCAATAACTTCTGTTATAATTGCTAGAAATTGTGATGTTCTCTCCTGTTTCAAAGAATGATCCTTTGCCTGATATAATTTCTAAGCTAGGTCTCTTTGAAAACACGGTATTTTCAGATACTCACAGTGAATTACCAAGAAACAACATAGGAAACCACTGTGAACGGTGAAGTCACATATAGATCCTTTGGTGTGTCAGGTGAAGCACACTACCCAAAAGACTCCAGCGTTCTTGAAACCAGTGTTTGCTCTTTAGTCTACTGTATCAACTCGAAAGCTCACTGAAGCATACAATGAAGCAGAACAACAACGGCACAGCAAGGGCATAATTCCATCTGTTGAAATCGTTTGATTATCTGTATATGGTGGTTAGAATTTCATCTGGTTGAAAACTGTTGCTGGCCTCCTTCGGAACACAGTCTTTATCAGCTAACAATAAGTGCAACAACAACTTTTAGAAAGACATACATGAGAACCAGATAGCATCTAATATCTTCAGTTCAAAGAGCTACATCTGTACTTTCAGTAGTACATGCGTTACTCTGCCCCTAAAACAAGATATGTCGAGACATCGCTATCTCTGCTTCTGCCTTCAATGGGAATGCCACCCGTCACTATCTCCCACAATGAATGCCATCACCGCACGGACAGGGAAGAGAAAGCAATAACTTCTGTTATAATTGCTAGAAATTGTGATGTTCTCTCCTGTTTCAAAGATTGATCCTTTGCCTGATATAATTTCTAAGCTAGGTCTCTTGGAAAACACGGTATTTTCAGATATTCACAGTGAATTACCAAGAAACAACAAAGGAAACCACTGTGAACGGTGAAGTCACATATAGATCCTTTGGTGTGTCAGGTGAAGCACACTACCCAAAAGACTCCAGCGTTCTTGAAACCAGTGTTTGCTCTTTAGTCTACTGTATCAACTCGAAAGCTCACTGAAGCATACAATGAAGCAGAACAACAACGGCACTGCAAGGGCATAATTCTATCTGTTGAAATCGTTTGATTATCTGTATATGGTGGTTAGAATTTCATCTGGTTGAAAACTGTTGCTGGCCTCCTTCGGAACACAGTCTTTATGAGTTAACAATAAGTGCAACAACAACTTTTAGAAAGACATACATGAGAACCAGATAGCATCTAATATCTTCAGTTCAAAGAGCTACATCTGTACTTTCAGTAGTACATGCGTTACTCTGCCCCGAAAACAAGATATGTCGAGACATCGCTATCTCTGCTTCTGCCTTCAATGGGAATGCCACCTGTCACTATCTCCCACAATGAATGCCATCACCGCACGGAGAGGGAATAGAAAGCAATAACTTCTGTTATAATTGCTAGAAATTGTGATGTTCTCTCCTGTTTCAAAGATTGATCCTTTGCCTGATATAATTTCTAAGCTAGGTCTCTTGGAAAACACGGTATTTTCAGATATTCACAGTGAATTACCAAGAAACAACATAGGAAACCACTGTGAACGGTGAAGTGACATATAGATCCTTTGGTGTGTCAGGTGAAGCACACTACCCAAAAGACTCCAGCGTTCTTGAAACCAGTGTTTGCTCTTTAGTCTACTGTATCAACTCGAAAGCTCACTGAAGCATACAATGAAGCAGAACAACAACGGCACAGCAAGGGCATAATTCCATCTGTTGAAATCGTTTGATTATCTGTATATGGTGGTTAGAATTTCATCTGGTTGAAAACTGTTGCTGGCCTCCTTCGGAACACAGTCTTTATGAGTTAACAATAAGTGCAACAACAACTTTTAGAAAGACATACATGAGAACCAGATAGCATCTAATATCTTCAGTTCAAAGAGCTACATCTGTTCTATCAGAAGTACATGCGTTACTCTGCACGGAAAACAAGATATGTCCAGACATCGCTATCTCTGCTTCTGCATTCAATGGCAATGCCACCGGTAACTATCTCCCACAATGAATGCCATCACCGCACGGAGAGAGAAGGGAAAGCAATAACTTCTGTTATAATTGCTAGAAATTGTGATGTTCTCTCCTGTTTCAAAGAATGATCCTTTGCGTGATATAATTTCTAAGCTAGGTCTCTTGGAAAACACGGTATTTTCAGATATTCACAGTGAATTACCAAGAAACAACATAGGAAACCACTGTGAACGGTGAAGTCACATATAGATCCTTTGGTGTGTCAGGTGAAGCACACTACCCAAAAGACTCCAGCGTTCTTGAAACCAGTGTTTGCTCTTTAGTCTACTGTATCAACTCGAAAGCTCACTGAAGCATACAATGAAGCAGAACAACAACGGCACTGCAAGGGCATAATTCTATCTGTTGAAATCGTTTGATTATCTGTATATGGTGGTTAGAATTTCATCTGGTTGAAAACTGTTGCTGGCCTCCTTCGGAACACAGTCTTTATGAGTTAACAATAAGTGCAACAACAACTTTTAGAAAGACATACATGAGAACCAGATAGCATCTAATATCTTCAGTTCAAAGAGCTACATCTGTACTTTCAGTAGTACATGCGTTACTCTGCCCCGAAAACAAGATATGTCGAGACATCGCTATCTCTGCTTCTGCCTTCAATGGGAATGCCACCCGTCACTATCTCCCACAATGAATGCCATCACCGCACGGAGAGGGAATAGAAAGCAATAACTTCTGTTATAATTGCTAGAAATTGTGATGTTCTCTCCTGTTTCAAAGATTGATCCTTTGCCTGATATAATTTCTAAGCTAGGTCTCTTGGCAAACACGGTATTTTCAGATATTCACAGTGAATTACCAAGAAACAACATAGGAAACCACTGTGAACGGTGAAGTGACATATAGATCCTTTGGTGTGTCAGGTGAAGCACACTACCCAAAAGACTCCAGCGTTCTTGAAACCAGTGTTTGCTCTTTAGTCTACTGTATCAACTCGAAAGCTCACTGAAGCATACAATGAAGCAGAACAACAACGGCACAGCAAGGGCATAATTCCATCTGTTGAAATCGTTTGATTATCTGTATATGGTGGTTAGAATTTCATCTGGTTGAAAACTGTTGCTGGCCTCCTTCGGAACACAGTCTTTATGAGTTAACAATAAGTGCAACAACAACTTTTAGAAAGACATACATGAGAACCAGATAGCATCTAATATCTTCAGTTCAAAGAGCTACATCTGTTCTATCAGAAGTACATGCGTTACTCTGCACGGAAAACAAGATATGTCCAGACATCGCTATCTCTGCTTCTGCATTCAATGGCAATGCCACCGGTAACTATCTCCCACAATGAATGCCATCACCGCACGGACAGTGAAGGGAAAGCAATAACTTCTGTTATAATTGCTAGAAATTGTGATGTTCTCTCCTGTTTCAAAGAATGATCCTTTGCCTGATATAATTTCTAATCTAGGTCTCTTTGAAAACACGGTATTTTCAGATATTCACAGTGAATTAACAAGAAACAACATAGGAAACCACTGTGAACGGTGAAGTCACATATAGATCCTTTGGTGTGTCAGGTGAAGCACACTACCCAAAAGACTCCAGCGTTCTTGAAACCAGTGTTTGCTCTTTAGTCTACTGTATCAACTCGAAAGCTCACTGAAGCATACAATGAAGCAGAACAACAACGGCACAGCAAGGGCATAATTCCATCTGTTGAAATCGTTTGATTATCTGTATATGGTGGTTAGAATTTCATCTGGTTGAAAACTGTTGCTGGCCTCCTTCGGAACACAGTCTTTATCAGTTAACAATAAGTGCAACAACAACTTTTAGAAAGACATACATGAGAACCAGATAGCATCTAATATCTTCAGTTCAAAGAGCTACATCTGTACTTTCAGTAGTACATGCGTTACTCTGCCCCTAAAACAAGATATGTCGAGACATCGCTATCTCTGCTTCTGCCTTTAATGGGAATGCCACCCGTCACTATCTCCCACAATGAATGCCATCACCGCACGGACAGGGAAGAGAAAGCAATAACTTCTGTTATAATTGCTAGAAATTGTGATGTTCTCTCCTGTTTCAAAGATTGATCCTTTGCCTGATATAATTTCTAAGCTAGGTCTCTTGGAAAACACGGTATTTTCAGATATTCACAGTGAATTACCAAGAAACAACAAAGGAAACCACTGTGAACGGTGAAGTCACATATAGATCCTTTGGTGTGTCAGGTGAAGCACACTACCCAAAAGACTCCAGCGTTCTTGAAACCAGTGTTTGCTCTTTAGTCTACTGTATCAACTCTAAAGCTCACTGAAGCATATAATGAAGCAGAACAACAACGGCACAGCAAATGCATAATTCCATCTGTTGAAATCGTTTGATTATCTGTATATGGTGGTTAGAATTTCATCTGGTTGAAAACTGTTGCTGGCCTCCTTCGGAACACAGTCTTTATGAGTTAACAATAAGTGCAACAACAACTTTTAGAAAGACATACATGAGAACCAGATAGCATCTAATATCTTCAGTTCAAAGACCTACATCTGTACTTTCAGTAGTACATGCGTTACTCTGCCCCGAAAACAAGATATGTCCAGACATCGCTATCTCTGCTTCTGTATTCAATGGCAATGCCACCGGTAACTATCTCCCACAATGAATGCCATCACCACACGGACAGTGAAGGGAAAGCAATAACTTCTGTTATAATTGCTAGAAATTGTGATGTTCTCTCCTGTTTCAAAGAATGATCCTTTGCCTGATATAATTTCTAAGCTAGGTCTCTTGGAAAACACGGTATTTTCAGATATTCACAGTGAATTACCAAGAACCAACATAGGAAACCACTGTGAACGGTGAAGTCACATATAGATCCTTTGGTGTGTCAGGTGAAGCACACTACCCAAAAGACTCCAGCGTTCTTGAAACCAGTGTTTGCTCTTTAGTCTACTGTATCTACTCGAAAGCTCACTGAAGCATACAATGAAGCAGAACAACAACGGCTCTGCAAGGGCATAATTCCATCTGTTGAAATCGTTTGATTATCTGTATATGGTGGTTAGAATTTCATCTGGTTGAAAACTGTTGCTGGCCTCCTTCGGAACACAGTCTTTATGAGTTAACAATAAGGGCAACAACAACTTTTAGAAAGACATACATGAGAATCAGATAGCATCTAATATCTTCAGTTCAAAGAGCTACATCTGTTCTATCAGAAGTACATGCGTTACTCTGCACGAAAAACAAGATATGTCCAGACATCGCTATCTCTGCTTCTGCATTCAATGGCAATGCCACCGGTAACTATCTCCCACAATGAATGCCATCACCGCACAGACAGTGAAGGGAAAGCAATAACTTCTGTTATAATTGCTAGAAATTGTGATGTTCTCTCCTGTTTCAAAGAATGATCCTTTGCCTGATATAATTTCTAAGCTAGGTCTCTTGGAAAACACGGTATTTTCAGATACCCACAGTGAATTACCAAGAAACAACATAGGAAACCACTGTGAACGGTGAAGTCACATATAGATCCTTTGGTGTGTCAGGTGAAGCACACTACCCAAAAGACTCCAGCGTTCTTGAAACCAGTGTTTGCTCTTTAGTCTACTGTATCAACTCGAAAGCTCACTGAAGCATACAATGAAGCAGAACAACAATGGCACAGCAAGGGCATAATTCCATCTGTTGAAATCGTTTGATTATCTGTATATGGTGGTTAGAATTTCATCTGGTTGAAAACTGTTGCTGGCCTCCTTCGGAACACAGTCTTTATCAGTTAACAATAAGTGCAACAACAACTTTTAGAAAGACATACATGAGAACCAGATAGCATCTAATATCTTCAGTTCAAAGAGCTACATCTGTTCTATCAGAAGTACATGCGTTACTCTGCACGGAAAACAAGATATGTCCAGACATCGCTATCTCTGCTTCTGCATTCAATGGCAATGCCACCGGTAACTATCTCCCACAATGAATGCCATGACCGCCCGGACAGTGAAGGGAAAGCAATAACTTCTGTTATAATTGCTAGAAATTGTGACGTTCTCTCCTGTTTCAAAGAATTATCCTTTGCCTGATATAATTTCTAAGCTAGGTCTCTTTGAAAACACGGTATTTTCAGATATTCACAGTGAATTACCAAGAACCAACATAGGAAACCACTGTGAACGGTGAAGTCACATATAGATCCTTTGGTGTGTCAGGTGAAGCACACTACCCAAAAGACTCCAGCGTTCTTGAAACCAGTGTTTGCTCTTTAGTCTACTGTATCAACTCGAAAGATCACTGAAGCATATAATAGAGCAGAACAGCAATTTCACAGCAAGTGCATAATTCCATCTGTTGAAATCGTTTGATTATCTGTATATGGTGGTTAGAATTTCATCTGGTTGAAAACTGTTGCTGGCCTCCTTCGGAACACAGTCTTTATCAGTTAACAATAAGTGCAACAACAACTTTTAGAAAGACATACATGAGAACCAGATAGCATCTAATATCTTCAGTTCAAAGAGCTACATCTGTACTTTCAGTAGTACATGCGTTACTCTGCCCCGAAAACAAGATATGTCGAGACACCGCTATCTCTGCTTCTGCCTTCAATGTGAATGCCACCCGTCACTATCTCCCACAATGAATGCCATCACCGCACGGACAGGGAAGAGAAAGCAATAACTTCTGTTATAATTGCTAGAAATTGTGATGTTCTCTCCTGTTTCAAAGAATGATCCTTTGCCTGATATAATTTCTAAGCTAGGTCTCTTTGAAAACACGGTATTTTCAGATATTCACAGTGAATTACCAAGAAACAACATAGGAAACCACTGTGAACGGTGAAGTCACATATAGATCCTTTGGTGTGTCAGGTGAAGCACACTACCCAAAAGACTCCAGCGTTCTTGAAACCAATGTTTGCTCTTTAGTCTACTGTATCTACTCGAAAGCTCACTGAAGCATACAATGAAGCAGAACAACAACGGCACTGCAAGGGCATAATTCCATCTTTTGAAATCGTTTGATTATCTGTATATGGTGGTTAGAATTTCATCTGGTTGAAAACTGTTGCTGGCCTCCTTCGGAACACAGTCTTTATCAGTTAACAATAAGTGCAACAACAACTTTTAGAAAGACATACATGAGAACCAGATAGCATCTAATATCTTCAGTTCAAAGAGCTACATCTGTACTTTCAGTAGTACATGCGTTACTCTGCCCCTAAAACAAGATATGTCGAGACATCGCTATCTCTGCTTCTGCCTTTAATGGGAATGCCACCCGTCACTATCTCCCACAATGAATGCCATCACCGCACGGACAGGGAAGAGAAAGCAATAACTTCTGTTATAATTGCTAGAAATTGTGATGTTCTCTCCTGTTTCAAAGATTGATCCTTTGCCTGATATAATTTCTAAGCTAGGTCTCTTGGAAAACACGGTATTTTCAGATATTCACAGTGAATTACCAAGAAACAACAAAGGAAACCACTGTGAACGGTGAAGTCACATATAGATCCTTTGGTGTGTCAGGTGAAGCACACTACCCAAAAGACTCCAGCGTTCTTGAAACCAGTGTTTGCTCTTTAGTCTACTGTATCAACTCTAAAGCTCACTGAAGCATATAATGAAGCAGAACAACAACGGCACAGCAAATGCATAATTCCATCTGTTGAAATCGTTTGATTATCTGTATATGGTGGTTAGAATTTCATCTGGTTGAAAACTGTTGCTGGCCTCCTTCGGAACACAGTCTTTATGAGTTAACAATAAGTGCAACAACAACTTTTAGAAAGACATACATGAGAACCAGATAGCATCTAATATCTTCAGTTCAAAGACCTACATCTGTACTTTCAGTAGTACATGCGTTACTCTGCCCCGAAAACAAGATATGTCCAGACATCGCTATCTCTGCTTCTGTATTCAATGGCAATGCCACCGGTAACTATCTCCCACAATGAATGCCATCACCACACGGACAGTGAAGGGAAAGCAATAACTTCTGTTATAATTGCTAGAAATTGTGATGTTCTCTCCTGTTTCAAAGAATGATCCTTTGCCTGATATAATTTCTAAGCTAGGTCTCTTGGAAAACACGGTATTTTCAGATATTCACAGTGAATTACCAAGAACCAACATAGGAAACCACTGTGAACGGTGAAGTCACATATAGATCCTTTGGTGTGTCAGGTGAAGCACACTACCCAAAAGACTCCAGCGTTCTTGAAACCAGTGTTTGCTCTTTAGTCTACTGTATCTACTCGAAAGCTCACTGAAGCATACAATGAAGCAGAACAACAACGGCTCTGCAAGGGCATAATTCCATCTGTTGAAATCGTTTGATTATCTGTATATGGTGGTTAGAATTTCATCTGGTTGAAAACTGTTGCTGGCCTCCTTCGGAACACAGTCTTTATGAGTTAACAATAAGGGCAACAACAACTTTTAGAAAGACATACATGAGAATCAGATAGCATCTAATATCTTCAGTTCAAAGAGCTACATCTGTTCTATCAGAAGTACATGCGTTACTCTGCACGAAAAACAAGATATGTCCAGACATCGCTATCTCTGCTTCTGCATTCAATGGCAATGCCACCGGTAACTATCTCCCACAATGAATGCCATCACCGCACAGACAGTGAAGGGAAAGCAATAACTTCTGTTATAATTGCTAGAAATTGTGATGTTCTCTCCTGTTTCAAAGAATGATCCTTTGCCTGATATAATTTCTAAGCTAGGTCTCTTGGAAAACACGGTATTTTCAGATACCCACAGTGAATTACCAAGAAACAACATAGGAAACCACTGTGAACGGTGAAGTCACATATAGATCCTTTGGTGTGTCAGGTGAAGCACACTACCCAAAAGACTCCAGCGTTCTTGAAACCAGTGTTTGCTCTTTAGTCTACTGTATCAACTCGAAAGCTCACTGAAGCATACAATGAAGCAGAACAACAATGGCACAGCAAGGGCATAATTCCATCTGTTGAAATCGTTTGATTATCTGTATATGGTGGTTAGAATTTCATCTGGTTGAAAACTGTTGCTGGCCTCCTTCGGAACACAGTCTTTATCAGTTAACAATAAGTGCAACAACAACTTTTAGAAAGACATACATGAGAACCAGATAGCATCTAATATCTTCAGTTCAAAGAGCTACATCTGTTCTATCAGAAGTACATGCGTTACTCTGCACGGAAAACAAGATATGTCCAGACATCGCTATCTCTGCTTCTGCATTCAATGGCAATGCCACCGGTAACTATCTCCCACAATGAATGCCATGACCGCCCGGACAGTGAAGGGAAAGCAATAACTTCTGTTATAATTGCTAGAAATTGTGACGTTCTCTCCTGTTTCAAAGAATTATCCTTTGCCTGATATAATTTCTAAGCTAGGTCTCTTTGAAAACACGGTATTTTCAGATATTCACAGTGAATTACCAAGAACCAACATAGGAAACCACTGTGAACGGTGAAGTCACATATAGATCCTTTGGTGTGTCAGGTGAAGCACACTACCCAAAAGACTCCAGCGTTCTTGAAACCAGTGTTTGCTCTTTAGTCTACTGTATCAACTCGAAAGATCACTGAAGCATATAATAGAGCAGAACAGCAATTTCACAGCAAGTGCATAATTCCATCTGTTGAAATCGTTTGATTATCTGTATATGGTGGTTAGAATTTCATCTGGTTGAAAACTGTTGCTGGCCTCCTTCGGAACACAGTCTTTATCAGTTAACAATAAGTGCAACAACAACTTTTAGAAAGACATACATGAGAACCAGATAGCATCTAATATCTTCAGTTCAAAGAGCTACATCTGTACTTTCAGTAGTACATGCGTTACTCTGCCCCGAAAACAAGATATGTCGAGACACCGCTATCTCTGCTTCTGCCTTCAATGTGAATGCCACCCGTCACTATCTCCCACAATGAATGCCATCACCGCACGGACAGGGAAGAGAAAGCAATAACTTCTGTTATAATTGCTAGAAATTGTGATGTTCTCTCCTGTTTCAAAGAATGATCCTTTGCCTGATATAATTTCTAAGCTAGGTCTCTTTGAAAACACGGTATTTTCAGATATTCACAGTGAATTACCAAGAAACAACATAGGAAACCACTGTGAACGGTGAAGTCACATATAGATCCTTTGGTGTGTCAGGTGAAGCACACTACCCAAAAGACTCCAGCGTTCTTGAAACCAATGTTTGCTCTTTAGTCTACTGTATCTACTCGAAAGCTCACTGAAGCATACAATGAAGCAGAACAACAACGGCACTGCAAGGGCATAATTCCATCTTTTGAAATCGTTTGATTATCTGTATATGGTGGTTAGAATTTCATCTGGTTGAAAACTGTTGCTGGCCTCCTTCGGAACACAGTATTTATGAGTTAACAATAAGTGCAACAACAACTTTTAGAAAGACATACATGAGAACCAGATAGCATCTAATATCTTCAGTTCAAAGAGCTACATCTGTACTTTCAGTAGTACATGCGTTACTATGCCCCGAAAACAAGATATGTCGAGACATCGCTATCTCTGCTTCTGCCTTCAATGGGAATGCCACCCGTCACTATCTCCCACAATGAATGCCATCACCGCACGGACAGGGAAGAGAAAGCAATAACTTCTGTTATAATTGCTAGAAATTGTGATGTTCTCTCCTGTTTCAAAGAATGATCCTTTGCCTGATATAATTTCTAAGCTAGGTCTCTTTGAAAACACGGTATTTTCAGATATTCACAGTAAATTACCAAGAAACAACATAGGAAACCACTGTGAACGGTGAAGTCACATATAGATCCTTTGGTGTGTCAGGTGAAGCACACTACCCAAAAGACTCCAGCGTTCTTGAAACCAGTGTTTGCTCTTTAGTCTACTGTATCAACTCGAAAGCTCACTGAAGCATACAATGAAGCAGAACAACAACGGCACTGCAAGGGCATAATTCCATCTGTTGAAATCGTTTGATTATCTGTATATGGTGGTTAGAATTTCATCTGGTTGAAAACTGTTGCTGGCCTCCTTCGGAACATAGTCTTTATCAGTTAACAATAAGTGCAACAACAACTTTTAGAAAGACATACATGAGAACCAGATAGCATCTAATATCTTCAGTTCAAAGAGCTACATCTGTTCTATCAGAAGTACATGCGTTACTCTGCACGGAAAACAAGATATGTCCAGACATCGCTATCTCTGCTTCTGCATTCAATGGGAATGCCACGGGTAACTATCTCCCACAATGAATGCCATCACCGCACGGAGAGAGAAGGGAAAGCAATAACTTCTGTTATAATTGCTAGAAATTGTGATGTTCTCTCCTGTTTCAAAGAATGATCCTTTGCGTGATATAATTTTTAAGCTAGGTCTCTTGGAAAACACGGTATTTTCAGATATTCACAGTGAATTACCAAGAAACAACATAGGAAACCACTGTGAACGGTGAAGTCACATATAGATCCTTTGGTGTGTCAGGTGAAGCACACTACCCAAAAGACTCCAGCGTTCTTGAAACCAGTGTTTGCTCTTTAGTCTACTGTATCAACTCGAAAGCTCACTGAAGCATACAATGAAGCAGAACAACAACGGCACTGCAAGGGCATAATTCTATCTGTTGAAATCGTTTGATTATCTGTATATGGTGGTTAGAATTTCATCTGGTTGAAAACTGTTGCTGGCCTCCTTCGGAACACAGTCTTTATGAGTTAACAATAAGTGCAACAACAACTTTTAGAAAGACATACATGAGAACCAGATAGCATCTAATATCTTCAGTTCAAAGAGCTACATCTGTACTTTCAGTAGTACATGCGTTACTCTGCCCCGAAAACAAGATATGTCGAGACATCGCTATCTCTGCTTCTGCCTTCAATGGGAATGCCACCTGTCACTATCTCCCACAATGAATGCCATCACCGCACGGAGAGGGAATAGAAAGCAATAACTTCTGTTATAATTGCTAGAAATTGTGATGTTCTCTCCTGTTTCAAAGATTGATCCTTTGCCTGATATAATTTCTAAGCTAGGTCTCTTGGAAAACACGGTATTTTCAGATATTCACAGTGAATTACCAAGAAACAACATAGGAAACCACTGTGAACGGTGAAGTGACATATAGATCCTTTGGTGTGTCAGGTGAAGCACACTACCCAAAAGACTCCAGCGTTCTTGAAACCAGTGTTTGCTCTTTAGTCTAATGTATCAACTCGAAAGCTCACTGAAGCATACAATGAAGCAGAACAACAACGGCACAGCAAGGGCATAATTCCATCTGTTGAAATCGTTTGATTATCTGTATATGGTGGTTAGAATTTCATCTGGTTGAAAACTGTTGCTGGCCTCCTTCGGAACACAGTCTTTATGAGTTAACAATAAGTGCAACAACAACTTTTAGAAAGACATACATGAGAACCAGATAGCATCTAATATCTTCAGTTCAAAGAGCTACATCTGTTCTATCAGAAGTACATGCGTTACTCTTCACGGAAAACAAGATATGTCCAGACATCGCTATCTCTTCTTCTGCATTCAATGGCAATGCCACCGGTAACTATCTCCCACAATGAATGCCATGACCGCCCGGACAGTGAAGGGAAAGCAATAACTTCTGTTATAATTGCTAGAAATTGTGACGTTCTCTCCTGTTTCAAAGAATGATCCTTTGCCTGATATAATTTCTAAGCTAGGTCTCTTGGAAAACACGGTATTTTCAGATATTCACAGTAAATTACGAAGAAACAACATAGGAAACCACTGTGAACGGTGAAGTCACATATAGATCCTTTGGTATGACAGGTGAAGCACACTACCCAAAAGACTCCAGCGTTCTTGAAACCAGTGTTTGCTCTTTAGTCTACTGTATCAACTCGAAAGCTCACTGAAGCATACAATGAAGCAGAACAACAACGGCACTGCAAGGGCATAATTCCATTTGTTGAAATCGTTTGATTATCTGTATATGGTGGTTAGAATTTCATCTGGTTGAAAATTGTTCCTGGCCTCCTTCGGAACACAGTCTTTATGAGTTAACAATAAGTGCAACAACAACTTTTAGAAAGACATACATGAGAACCAGATAGCATCTAATATCTTCAGTTCAAAGAGCTACATCTGTTCTATCAGAAGTACATGCGTTACTCTGCACGGAAAACAAGATATGTCGAGACATCGCTATCTCTGCTTCTGCCTTCAATGGGAATGCCACCTGTCACTATCTCCCACAATGAATGCCATCACCGCACGGAGAGGGAATAGAAAGCAATAACTTCTGTTATAATTGCTAGAAATTGTGATGTTCTCTCCTGTTTCAAAGATTGATCCTTTGCCTGATATAATTTCTAAGCTAGGTCTCTTGGAAAACACGGTATTTTCAGATATTCACAGTGAATTACCAAGAAACAACATAGGAAACCACTGTGAACGGTGAAGTGACATATAGATCCTTTGGTGTGTCAGGTGAAGCACACTACCCAAAAGACTCCAGCGTTCTTGAAACCAGTGTTTGCTCTTTAGTCTACTGTATCAACTCGAAAGCTCACTGAAGCATACAATGAAGCAGAACAACAACGGCACAGCAAGGGCATAATTCCATCTGTTGAAATCGTTTGATTATCTGTATATGGTGGTTAGAATTTCATCTGGTTGAAAACTGTTGCTGGCCTCCTTCGGAACACAGTCTTTATGAGTTAACAATAAGTGCAACAACAACTTTTAGAAAGACATACATGAGAACCAGATAGCATCTAATATCTTCAGTTCAAAGAGCTACATCTGTTCTATCAGAAGTACATGCGTTACTCTTCACGGAAAACAAGATATGTCCAGACATCGCTATCTCTTCTTCTGCATTCAATGGCAATGCCACCGGTAACTATCTCCCACAATGAATGCCATGACCGCCCGGACAGTGAAGGGAAAGCAATAACTTCTGTTATAATTGCTAGAAATTGTGACGTTCTCTCCTGTTTCAAAGAATGATCCTTTGCCTGATATAATTTCTAAGCTAGGTCTCTTGGAAAACACGGTATTTTCAGATATTCACAGTAAATTACGAAGAAACAACATAGGAAACCACTGTGAACGGTGAAGTCACATATAGATCCTTTGGTATGACAGGTGAAGCACACTACCCAAAAGACTCCAGCGTTCTTGAAAACAGTGTTTGCTCTTTAGTCTACTGTATCAACTCGAAAGCTCACTGAAGCATACAATGAAGCAGAACAACAACGGCACTGCAAGGGCATAATTCCATTTGTTGAAATCGTTTGATTATCTGTATATGGTGGTTAGAATTTCATCTGGTTGAAAATTGTTGCTGGCCTCCTTCGGAACACAGTCTTTATGAGTTAACAATAAGTGCAACAACAACTTTTAGAAAGACATACATGAGAACCAGATAGCATCTAATATCTTCAGTTCAAAGAGCTACATCTGTACTTTCAGTAGTACATGCGTTACTCTGCCCCGAAAACAAGATATGTCGAGACATCGCTATCTCTGCTTCTTCCTTCAATGGGAATGCAACCCGTCACTATCTCCCACAATGAATGCCATCACCGCACGGACAGGGAAGAGAAAGCAATAACTTCTGTTATAATTGCTAGAAATTGTGATGTTCTCTCCTGTTTCAAAGAATGATCCTTTGCCTGATATAATTTCTAAGCTAGGTCTCTTTGAAAACACGGTATTTTCAGATATTCACAGTAAATTACCAAGAAACAACATAGGAAACCACTGTGAACGGTGAAGTCACATATAGATTCTTTGGTGTGTCAGGTGAAGCACACTACCCAAAAGACTCCAGCGTTCTTGAAACCAGTGTTTGCTCTTTAGTCTACTGTATCAACTCGAAAGCTCACTGAAGCATACAATGAAGCATAACAACAACGGCACTGCAAGGGCATAATTCCATCTGTTGAAATCGTTTGATTATCTGTATACGGTGGTTAGAATTTCATCTGGTTGAAAACTGTTGCTGGCCTCCTTCGGAACATAGTCTTTATCAGTTAACAATAAGTGCAACAACAACTTTTAGAAAGACATACATGAGAACCAGATAGCATCTAATATCTTCAGTTCAAAGAGCTACATCTGTACTTTCAGTAGTACATGCGTTACTCTGCCCCGAAAACAAGATATGTCGAGACATCGCTATCTCTGCTTCTGCCTTCAATGGGAATGCCACCCGTCACTATCTCCCACAATGAATGCCATCACCGCACGGACAGGGAAGAGAAAGCAATAACTTCTGTTATAATTGCTAGAAATTGTGATGTTCTCTCCTGTTTCAAAGATTGATCCTTTGCCTGATATAATTTCTAAGCTAGGTCTCTTGGAAAACACGGTATTTTCAGATATTCACAGTGAATTACCAAGAAACAACATAGGAAACCACTGTGAACGGTGAAGTGACATATAGATCCTTTGGTGTGTCAGGTGAAGCACACTACCCAAAAGACTCCAGCGTTCTTGAAACCAGTGTTTGCTTTTTAGTCTACTGTATCAACTCGAAAGCTCACTGAAGCATACAATGAAGCAGAACAACAACGGCACAGCAAGGGCATAATTCCATCTGTTGAAATCGTTTGATTATCTGTATATGGTGGTTAGAATTTCATCTGGTTGAAAACTGTTGCTGGCCTCCTTCGGAACACAGTCTTTATGAGTTAACAATAAGTGCAACAACAACTTTTAGAAAGACATACATGAGAACCAGATAGCATCTAATATCTTCAGTTCAAAGAGCTACATCTGTTCTATCAGAAGTACATGCGTTACTCTGCAAGGAAAACAAGATATGTCCAGACATCGCTATCTCTGCTTCTGCATTCAATGGCAATGCCACCGGTAACTATCTCCCACAATTAATGCCATCTCCGCACGGACAGTGAAGGGAAAGCAATAACTTCTGTTATAATTGCTAGAAATTGTGATGTTCTCTCCTGTTTCAAAGAATGATCCTTTGCCTGATATAATTTCTAAGCTAGGTCTCTTTGAAAACACGGTATATTCAGATATTCACAGTGAATTACCAAGAAACAACATAGGAAACCACTGTGAACGGTGAAGTGACATATAGATCCTTTGGTGTGTCAGGTGAAGCACACTACCCAAAAGACTCCAGCGTTCTTGAAACCAGTGTTTGCTCTTTAGTCTACTGTATCAACTCGAAAGCTCACTGAAGCATACAATGAAGCAGAACAACAACGGCACTGCAAGGGCATAATTCCATCTGTTGAAATCGTTTGATTATCTGTATATGGTGGTTAGAATTTCATCTGGTTGAAAACTGTTGCTGGCCTCCTTCGGAACACAGTCTTTATGAGTTAACAATAAGTGCAACAACAACTTTTAGAAAGACATACATGAGAACCAGATAGCATCTAATATCTTCTGTTCAAAGAGCTACATCTGTACTTTCAGTAGTACATGCGTTACTCTGCCCCGAAAACAAGATATGTCGAGACATCGCTATCTCTGCTTCTGCCTTCAATGGGAATGCCACCCGTCACTATCTCCCACAATGAATGCCATCACCGCACGGACAGGGAAGAGAAAGCAATAACTTCTGTTATAATTGCTAGAAATTGTGATGTTCTCTCCTGTTTCAAAGATTGATCCTTTGCCTGATATAATTTCTAAGCTAGGTCTCTTTGAAAACACGGTATTTTCAGATATTCACAGTGAATTACCAAGAAACAACATAGGAAACCACTGTGAACGGTGAAGTCACATATAGATCCTTTGTTGTGTCAGGTGAAGCACACTACCCAAAAGACTCCAGCGTTCTTGAAACCAGTGTTTGCTCTTTAGTCTACTGTATCAACTCGAAAGCTCACTGAAGCATACAATGAAGCAGAACAACAACGGCACAGCAAGGGCATAATTCCATCTGTTGAAATCGTTTGATTATCTGTATATGGTGGTTAGAATTTCATCTGGTTGAAAACTGTTGCTGGCCTCCTTCGGAACACAGTCTTTATGAGTTAACAATAAGTGCAACAACAACTTTTAGAAAGACATACATGAGAACCAGATAGCATCTAATATCTTCAGTTCAAAGAGCTACATCTGTACTTTCAGTAGTACATGCGTTACTCTGCCCCGAAAACAAGATATGTCGAGACATCGCTATCTCTGCTTCTGCCTTCAATGGGAATGCCACCCGTCACTATCTCCCACAATGAATGCCATCACCGCACGGACAGGGAAGAGAAAGCAATAACTTCTGTTATAATTGCTAGAAATTGTGATGTTCTCTCCTGTTTCAAAGATTGATCCTTTGCCTGATATAATTTCTAAGCTAGGTCTCTTTGAAAACACGGTATTTTCAGATATTCACAGTGAATTACCAAGAAACAACATAGGAAACAACTGTGAACGGTGAAGTCACATATAGATCCTTTGTTGTGTCAGGTGAAGCACACTACCCAAAAGACTCCAGCGTTCTTGAAACCAATGTTTGCTCTTTAGTCTACTGTATCAACTCGAAAGCTCACTGAAGCATACAATGAAGCAGAACAACAACGGCACCGCAAGGGCATAATTCCATCTGTTGAAATCGTTTGATTATCTGTATATGGTGGTTAGAATTTCATCTGGTTGAAAATTGTTGCTGGCCTCCTTCGGAACACAGTCTTTATGAGTTAACAATAAGTGCAACAACAACTTTTAGAAAGACATACATGAGAACCAGATAGCATCTAATATCTTCAGTTCAAAGAGCTACATCTGTTCTATCAGAAGTACATGCGTTAATCGGGAAGGAAAACAAGATATGTCCAGACATCGCTATCTCTGCTTCTGCATTCAATGGCAACGCCACCGGTAACTATCTCCCACAATGAATGCCATCTCCGCACGGACAGTGAAGGGAAAGCAATAACTTCTGTTATAATTGCTAGAAATTGTGATGTTCTCTCCTGTTTCAAAGAATGATCCATTGCCTGATATAATTTCTAAGCTAGGTCTCTTTGAAAACACGGTATATTCAGATATTCACAGTGAATTACCAAGAAACAACATAGGAAACCACTGTGAACGGTGAAGTGACATATAGATCCTTTGGTGTGTCAGGTGAAGCACACTACCCAAAAGACTCCAGCGTTCTTGAAACCAGTGTTTGCTCTTTAGTCTACTGTATCAACTCGAAAGCTCACTGAAGCATACAATGAAGCAGAACAACAACGGCACTGCAAGGGCATAATTCCATCTGTTGAAATCGTTTGATTATCTGTATATGGTGGTTAGAATTTCATCTGGTTGAAAACTGTTGCTGGCCTCCTTCGGAACACAGTCTTTATGAGTTAACAATAAGTGCAACAACAACTTTTAGAAAGACATACACGAGAACCAGATAGCATCTAATATCTTCAGTTCAAAGAGCTACATCTGTACTTTCAGTAGTACATGCGTTACTCTGCCCCGAAAACAAGATATGTCGAGACATCGATATCTCTGCTTCTGCCTTCAATGGGAATGCCACCCGTCACTATCTCCCACAATGAATGCCATCACCGCACGGACAGGGAAGAGAAAGCAATAATTTCTGTTATAATTGCTAGAAATTGTGATGTTCTCTCCTGTTTCAAAGATTGATCCTTTGCCTGATATAATTTCTAAGCTAGCTCTCTTTGAAAACACGGTATTTTCAGATATTCACAGTGAATTACCAAGAAACAACATAGGAAACAACTGTGAACGGTGAAGTCACATATAAATCCTTTGGTGTGTCAGGTGAAGCACACTACCCAAAAGTCTCCAACGTTCTTGAAACCAGTGTTTGCTCTTTAGTCTACTGTATCAACTCGAAAGCTCACTGAAGCATACAATGAAGCAGAACAACAACGGCACAGCAAGGGCATAATTCCATCTGTTGAAATCGTTTGATTATCTGTATATGGTGGTTAGAATTTCATCTGGTTGAAAACTGTTGCTGGCCTCCTTCGGAACACAGTCTTTATGAGTTAACAATAAGTGCAACAACAACTTTTAGAAAGACATACATGAGAACCAGATAGCATCTAATATCTTCAGTTCAAAGAGCTACATCTGTTCTATCAGAAGTACATGCGTTACTCTGCAAGGAAAACAAGATATGTCCAGACATCGCTATCTCTGCTTCTGCATTCAATGGCAATGCCACCGGTAACTATCTCCCACAATGAATGCCATCACCACACGGACAGTGAAGGGAAAGCAATAACTTCTGTTATAATTGCTAGAAATTGTGATGTTCTCTCCTGTTTCAAAGAATGATCCTTTGCCTGATATAATTTCTAAGCTAGGTCTCTTGGAAAACACGGTATTTTCAGATATTCACAGTGAATTACCAAGAAACAACATAGGAAACCACTGTGAACGGTGAAGTGACATATAGATCCTTTGTTGTGTCAGGTGAAGCACACTACCCAAAAGACTCCAGCGTTCTTGAAACCAGTGTTTGCTCTTTAGTCTACTGTATCAACTCGAAAGCTCACTGAAGCATACAATGAAGCAGAACAACAACGGCACAGCAAGGGCATAATTCCATCTGTTGAAATCGTTTGATTATCTGTATATGGTGGTTAGAATTTCATCTGGTTGAAAACTGTTGCTGGCCTCCTTCGGAACACAGTCTTTATGAGTTAACAATAAGTGCAACAACAACTTTTAGAAAGACATACATGAGAACCAGATAGCATCTAATATCTTCAGTTCAAAGAGCTACATCTGTTCTATCAGAAGTACATGCGTTACTCTGCAAGGAAAACAAGATATGTCCAGACATCGCTATCTCTCCTTCTGCATTCAATGGCAATGCCACCGGTAACTATCTCCAACAATGAATGCCATCTCCGCACGGACAGTGAAGGGAAAGCAATAACTTCTGTTATAATTGCTAGAAATTGTGATGTTCTCTCCTGTTTCAAAGAATGATCCTTTGCCTGATATAATTTCTAAGCTAGGTCTCTTTGACAACACGGTATATTCAGATATTCACAGTGAATTACCAAGAAACAACATAGGAAACCACTGTGAACGGTGAAGTGACATATAGATCCTTTGGTGTGTCAGGTGAAGCACACTACCCAAAAGACTCCAGCGTTCTTGAAACCAGTGTTTGCTCTTTAGTCTACTGTATCAACTCGAAAGCTCACTGAAGCATACAATGAAGCAGAACAACAACGGCACTGCAAGGGCATAATTCCATCTGTTGAAATCGTTTGATTATCTGTATATGGTGGTTAGAATTTCATCTGGTTGAAAACTGTTGCTGGCCTCCTTCGGAACACAGTCTTTATGAGTTAACAATAAGTGCAACAACAACTTTTAGAAAGACATACATGAGAACCAGATAGCATCTAATATCTTCAGTTCAAAGAGCTACATCTGTTCTATCAGAAGTACATGCGTTACTCTGCAAGGAAAACAAGATATGTCCAGACATCGCTATCTCTGCTTCTGCATTCAATGGCAATGCCACCGGTAACTATCTCCCACAATGAATGCCATCTCCGCACGGACAGTGAAGGGAAAGCAGTAACTTCTGTTATAATTGCTAGAAATTGTGATGTTCTCTCCTGTTTCAAAGAATGATCCTTTGCCTGATATAATTTCTAAGCTAGGTCTCTTTGAAAACACGGTATATTCAGATATTCACAGTGAATTACCAAGAAACAACATAGGAAACCACTGTGAACGGTGAAGTCACATATAGATCCTTTGGTGTGTCAGGTGAAGCACACTACCCAAAAGACTCCAGCGTTCTTGAAACCAGTGTTTGCTCTTTAGTGTACTGTATCAACTCGAAAGCTCACTGAAGCATACAATGAAGCAGAACAACAACGGCACTGCAAGGGCATAATTCCATCTGTTGAAATCGTTTGATTATCTGTATATGGTGGTTAGAATTTCATCTGGTTGAAAACTGTTGCTGGCCTCCTTCGGAACACAGTCTTTATGAGTTAACAATAAGTGCAACAACAACTTTTAGAAAGACATACATGAGAACCAGATAGCATCTAATATCTTCAGTTCAAAGAGCTACATCTGTACTTTCAGTAGAACATGCGTTACTCTGCCCCGAAAACAAGATATGTCGAGACATCGCTATCTCTGCTTCTGCCTTCAATGGGAATGCCACCCGTCACTATCTCCCACAATGAATGCCATCACCGCACGGACAGGGAAGAGAAAGCAATAACTTCTGTTATAATTGCGAGAAATTGTGATGTTCTCTCCTGTTTCAAAGATTGATCCTTTGCCTGATATAATTTCTAAGCTAGGTCTCTTTGAAAACACGGTATTTTCAGATATTCACAGTGAATTACCAAGAAACAACATAGAAAACCACTGTGAACGGTGAAGTCACATATAGGTCCTTTGGTGTGTCAGGTGAAGCACACTACCCAAAAGACTCCAGCGTTCTTGAAACCAGTGTTTGCTCTTTAGTCTACTGTATCAACTCGAAAGCTCACTGAAGCATACAATGAAGCAGAACAAAAACGGCAGAGCAAGGGCATAATTCCATCTGTTGAAATCGTTTGATTATCTGTATATGGTGGTTAGAATTTCATCTGGTTGAAAACTGTTGCTGGCCTCCTTCGGAACACAGTCTTTATGAGTTAACAATAAGTGCAACAACAACTTTTAGAAAGACATACATGAGAACCAGATAGCATCTAATATCTTCAGTTCAAAGAGCTACATCTGTTCTATCAGAAGTACATGCGTTACTCTGCAAGGAAAACAAGATATGTCCAGACATCGCTATCTCTGCTTCTGCATTCAATGGCAATGCCACCGGTAACTATCTCCCACAATGAATGCCATCTCCGCACGTACAGTGAAGGGAAAGCAATAACTTTTGTTATAATTGCTAGAAATTGTGATGTTCTCTCCTGTTTCAAAGAATGATCCTTTGCCTGATATAATTTCTAAGCTAGGTCTCTTTGAAAACACGGTATTTTCAGATATTCAGAGTGAATTACCAAGAAACAACATAGGAAACCACTGTGAACGGTGAAGTGACATATAGATCCTTTGGTGTGTCAGGTGAAGCACACTACCCAAAAGACTCCAGCGTTCTTGAAACCAGTGTTTGCTCTTTAGTCTACTGTATCAACTCGAAAGCTCACTGAAGCATACAATGAAGCATAACAACAACGGCACTGCAAGGGCATAATTCCATCTGTTGAAATCGTTTGATTATCTGTATACGGTGGTTAGAATTTCATCTGGTTGAAAATTGTTGCTGGCCTCCTTCGGAACACAGTCTTTATGAGTTAACAATAAGTGCAACAACAACTTTTAGAAAGACATACATGAGAACCAGATAGCATCTAATATCTTCAGTTCAAAGAGCTACATCTGTACTTTCAGTAGTACATGCGTTACTCTGCCCCGAAAACAAGATATGTCGAGACATCGCTATCTCTGCTTCTGCCTTCAATGGGAATGCCACCCGTCACTATCTCCCACAATGAATGCCATCACCGCACGGACAGGGAAGAGAAAGCAATAACTTCTGTTATAATTGCTAGAAATTGTGATGTTCTCTCCTGTTTCAAAGAATGATCCTTTGCCTGATATAATTTCTAAGCTAGGTCTCTTTGAAAACACGGTATTTTCAGATATTCACAGTAAATTACCAAGAAACAACATAGGAAACCACTGTGAACGGTGAAGTCACATATAGATTCTTTGGTGTGTCAGGTGAAGCACACTACCCAAAAGACTCCAGCGTTCTTGAAACCAGTGTTTGCTCTTTAGTCTACTGTATCAACTCGAAAGCTCACTGAAGCATACAATGAAGCATAACAACAACGGCACTGCAAGGGCATAATTCCATCTGTTGAAATCGTTTGATTATCTGTATACGGTGGTTAGAATTTCATCTGGTTGAAAACTGTTGCTGGCCTCCTTCGGAACATAGTCTTTATCAGTTAACAATAAGTGCAACAACAACTTTTAGAAAGACATACATGAGAACCAGATAGCATCTAATATCTTCAGTTCAAAGAGCTACATCTGTACTTTCAGTAGTACATGCGTTACTCTGCCCCGAAAACAAGATATGTCGAGACATCGCTATCTCTGCTTCTGCCTTCAATGGGAATGCCACCCGTCACTATCTCCCACAATGAATGCCATCACCGCACGGACAGGGAAGAGAAAGCAATAACTTCTGTTATAATTGCTAGAAATTGTGATGTTCTCTCCTGTTTCAAAGATTGATCCTTTGCCTGATATAATTTCTAAGCTAGGTCTCTTGGAAAACACGGTATTTTCAGATATTCACAGTGAATTACCAAGAAACAACATAGGAAACCACTGTGAACGGTGAAGTGACATATAGATCCTTTGGTGTGTCAGGTGAAGCACACTACCCAAAAGACTCCAGCGTTCTTGAAACCAGTGTTTGCTTTTTAGTCTACTGTATCAACTCGAAAGCTCACTGAAGCATACAATGAAGCAGAACAACAACGGCACAGCAAGGGCATAATTCCATCTGTTGAAATCGTTTGATTATCTGTATATGGTGGTTAGAATTTCATCTGGTTGAAAACTGTTGCTGGCCTCCTTCGGAACACAGTCTTTATGAGTTAACAATAAGTGCAACAACAACTTTTAGAAAGACATACATGAGAACCAGATAGCATCTAATATCTTCAGTTCAAAGAGCTACATCTGTTCTATCAGAAGTACATGCGTTACTCTGCAAGGAAAACAAGATATGTCCAGACATCGCTATCTCTGCTTCTGCATTCAATGGCAATGCCACCGGTAACTATCTCCCACAATGAATGCCATCTCCGCACGTACAGTGAAGGGAAAGCAATAACTTCTGTTATAATTGCTAGAAATTGTGATGTTCTCTCCTGTTTCAAAGAATGATCCTTTGCCTGATATAATTTCTAAGCTAGGTCTCTTTGAAAACACGGTATATTCAGATATTCACAGTGAATTACCAAGAAACAACATAGGAAACCACTGTGAACGGTGAAGTGACATATAGATCCTTTGGTGTGTCAGGTGAAGCACACTACCCAAAAGACTCCAGCGTTCTTGAAACCAGTGTTTGCTCTTTAGTCTACTGTATCAACTCGAAAGCTCACTGAAGCATACAATGAAGCAGAACAACAACGGCACTGCAAGGGCATAATTCCATCTGTTGAAATCGTTTGATTATCTGTATATGGTGGTTAGAATTTCATCTGGTTGAAAACTGTTGCTGGCCTCCTTCGGAACACAGTCTTTATGAGTTAACAATAAGTGCAACAACAACTTTTAGAAAGACATACATGAGAACCAGATAGCATCTAATATCTTCTGTTCAAAGAGCTACATCTGTACTTTCAGTAGTACATGCGTTACTCTGCCCCGAAAACAAGATATGTCGAGACATCGCTATCTCTGCTTCTGCCTTCAATGGGAATGCCACCCGTCACTATCTCCCACAATGAATGCCATCACCGCACGGACAGGGAAGAGAAAGCAATAACTTCTGTTATAATTGCTAGAAATTGTGATGTTCTCTCCTGTTTCAAAGATTGATCCTTTGCCTGATATAATTTCTAAGCTAGGTCTCTTTGAAAACACGGTATTTTCAGATATTCACAGTGAATTACCAAGAAACAACATAGGAAACCACTGTGAACGGTGAAGTCACATATAGATCCTTTGTTGTGTCAGGTGAAGCACACTACCCAAAAGTCTCCAACGTTCTTGAAACCAGTGTTTGCTCTTTAGTCTACTGTATCAACTCGAAAGCTCACTGAAGCATACAATGAAGCAGAACAACAACGGCACAGCAAGGGCATAATTCCATCTGTTGAAATCGTTTGATTATCTGTATATGGTGGTTAGAATTTCATCTGGTTGAAAACTGTTGCTGGCCTCCTTCGGAACACAGTCTTTATGAGTTAACAATAAGTGCAACAACAACTTTTAGAAAGACATACATGAGAACCAGATAGCATCTAATATCTTCAGTTCAAAGAGCTACATCTGTTCTATCAGAAGTACATGCGTTACTCTGCAAGGAAAACAAGATATGTCCAGACATCGCTATCTCTGCTTCTGCATTCAATGGCAATGCCACCGGTAACTATCTCCCACAATGAATGCCATCACCACACGGACAGTGAAGGGAAAGCAATAACTTCTGTTATAATTGCTAGAAATTGTGATGTTCTCTCCTGTTTCAAAGAATGATCCTTTGCCTGATATAATTTCTAAGCTAGGTCTCTTGGAAAACACGGTATTTTCAGATATTCACAGTGAATTACCAAGAAACAACATAGGAAACCACTGTGAACGGTGAAGTGACATATAGATCCTTTGGTGTGTCAGGTGAAGCACACTACCCAAAAGACTCCAGCGTTCTTGAAACCAGTGTTTGCTCTTTAGTCTACTGTATCAACTCGAAAGCTCACTGAAGCATACAATGAAGCAGAACAACAACGGCACAGCAAGGGCATAATTCCATCTGTTGAAATCGTTTGATTATCTGTATATGGTGGTTAGAATTTCATCTGGTTGAAAACTGTTGCTGGCCTCCTTCGGAACACAGTCTTTATGAGTTAACAATAAGTGCAACAACAACTTTTAGAAAGACATACATGAGAACCAGATAGCATCTAATATCTTCAGTTCAAAGAGCTACATCTGTTCTATCAGAAGTACATGCGTTACTCTGCAAGGAAAACAAGATATGTCCAGACATCGCTATCTCTCATTCTGCATTCAATGCCAATGCCACCGGTAACTATCTCCAACAATGAATGCCATCTCCGCACGGACAGTGAAGGGAAAGCAATAACTTCTGTTATAATTGCTAGAAATTGTGATGTTCTCTCCTGTTTCAAAGAATGATCCTTTGCCTGATATAATTTCTAAGCTAGGTCTCTTTGACAACACGGTATATTCAGATATTCACAGTGAATTACCAAGAAACAACATAGGAAACCACTGTGAACGGTGAAGTGACATATAGATCCTTTGGTGTGTCAGGTGAAGCACACTACCCAAAAGACTCCAGCGTTCTTGAAACCAGTGTTTGCTCTTTAGTCTACTGTATCAACTCGAAAGCTCACTGAAGCATACAATGAAGCAGAACAACAACGGCACTGCAAGGGCATAATTCCATCTGTTGAAATCGTTTGATTATCTGTATATGGTGGTTAGAATTTCATCTGGTTGAAAACTGTTGCTGGCCTCCTTCGGAACACAGTCTTTATGAGTTAACAATAAGTGCAACAACAACTTTTAGAAAGACATACATGAGAACCAGATAGCATCTAATATCTTCAGTTCAAAGAGCTACATCTGTACTTTCAGTAGTACATGCGTTACTCTGCCCCGAAAACAAGATATGTCGAGACATCGCTATCTCTGCTTCTGCCTTCAATGGGAATGCCACCTGTCACTATCTCCCACAATGAATGCCGTCACCGCACGGAGAGGGAATAGAAAGCAATAACTTCTGTTATAATTGCTAGAAATTGTGATGTTCTCTCCTGTTTCAAAGATTGATCCTTTGCCTGATATAATTTCTAATCTAGGTCTCTTGGAAAACACGGTATTTTCAGATATTCACAGTGAATTACCAAGAAACAACATAGGAAACCACTGTGAACGGTGAAGTCACATATAGATCCTTTGGTGTGTCAGGTGAAGCACACTACCCAAAAGACTCCAGCGTTCTTGAAACCAGTGTTTGCTCTTTAGTCTACTGTATCAACTCGAAAGCTCACTGAAGCATACAATGAAGCAGAACAAAAACGGCAGAGCAAGGGCATAATTCCATCTGTTGAAATCGTTTGATTATCTGTATATGGTGGTTAGAATTTCATCTGGTTGAAAACTGTTGCTGGCCTCCTTCGGAACACAGTCTTTATGAGTTAACAATAAGTGCAACAACAACTTTTAGAAAGACATACATGAGAACCAGATAGCATCTAATATCTTCAGTTCAAAGAGCTACATCTGTTCTATCAGAAGTACATGCGTTACTCTGCAAGGAAAACAAGATATGTCCAGACATCGCTATCTCTGCTTCTGCATTCAATGGCAATGCCACCGGTAACTATCTCCCACAATGAATGCCATCTCCGCACGAACAGTGAAGGGAAAGCAATAACTTCTGTTATAATTGCTAGAAATTGTGATGTTCTCTCCTGTTTCAAAGAATGATCCTTTGCCTGATATAATTTCTAAGCTAGGTCTCTTTGAAAACACGGTATTTTCAGATATTCACAGTGAATTACCAAGAAACAACATAGGAAACCACTGTGAACGGTGAAGTCACATATAGATCCTTTGGTGTGTCAGGTGAAGCACACTACCCAAAAGACTACAGCGTTCTTGAAACCAGTGTTTGCTCTTTAGTCTACTGTATCAACTCGAAAGCTCACTGAAGCATACAATGAAGCAGAACAACAACGGCACAGCAAGGGCATAATTCCATCTGTTGAAATCGTTTGATTATCTGTATATGGTGGTTAGAATTTCATCTGGTTGAAAACTGTTGCTGGCCTCCTTCGGAACACAGTCTTTATGAGTTAACAATAAGTGCAACAACAACTTTTAGAAAGACATACATGAGAACCAGATAGCATCTAATATCTTCAGTTCAAAGAGCTACATCTGTACTTTCAGTAGTACATGCGTTACTCTGCCCCGAAAACAAGATATGTCGAGACATCGCTATCTCTGCTTCTGCCTTCAATGGGAATGCCACCCGTCACTATCTCCCACAATGAATGCCATCACCGCACGGACAGGGAAGAGAAAGCAATAACTTCTGTTATAATTGCTAGAAATTGTGATGTTCTCTCCTGTTTCAAAGATTGATCCTTTGCCTGATATAATTTCTAAGCTAGGTCTCTTTGAAAACACGGTATTTTCAGATATTCACAGTGAATTACCAAGAAACAACATAGAAAACCACTGTGAACGGTGAAGTCACATATAGGTCCTTTGGTGTGTCAGGTGAAGCACACTACCCAAAAGACTCCAGCGTTCTTGAAACCAGTGTTTGCTCTTTAGTCTACTGTATCAACTCGAAAGCTCACTGAAGCATACAATGAAGCAGAACAAAAAGGGCAGAGCAAGGGCATATTTCCATCTGTTGAAATCGTTTGATTATCTGTATATGGTGGTTAGAATTTCATCTGGTTGAAAACTGTTGCTGGCCTCCTTCGGAACACAGTCTTTATGAGTTAACAATAAGTGCAACAACAACTTTTAGAAAGACATACATGAGAACCAGATAGCATCTAATATCTTCAGTTCAAAGAGCTACATCTGTTCTATCAGAAGTACATGCGTTACTCTGCAAGGAAAACAAGATATGTCCAGACATCGCTATCTCTGCTTCTGCCTTCAATGGCAATGCCACCGGTAACTATCTCCCACAATGAATGCCATCTCCGCACGTACAGTGAAGGGAAAGCAATAACTTTTGTTATAATTGCTAGAAATTGTGATGTTCTCTCCTGTTTCAAAGAATGATCCTTTGCCTGATATAATTTCTAAGCTAGGTCTCTTTGAAAACACGGTATTTTCAGATATTCAGAGTGAATTACCAAGAAACAACATAGGAAACCACTGTGAACGGTGAAGTGACATATAGATCCTTTGGTGTGTCAGGTGAAGCACACTACCCAAAAGACTCCAGCGTTCTTGAAACCAGTGTTTGCTCTTTAGTCTACTGTATCAACTCGAAAGCTCACTGAAGCATACAATGAAGCAGAACAACAACGGCACAGCAAGGGCATAATTCCATCTGTTGAAATCGTTTGATTATCTGTATATGGTGGATAGAATTTCATCTGGTTGAAAACTGTTGCTGGCCTCCTTCGGAACACAGTATTTATGATTTAACAATAAGTGCAACAACAACTTTTAGAAAGACATACATGAGAACCAGATAGCATCTAATATCTTCAGTTCAAAGGGCTACATCTGTTCTATCAGAAGTACATGCGTTACTCTGCAAGGAAAACAAGATATGTCCAGACATCGCTATCTCTGCTTCTGCATTCAATGGCAATGCCACCGGTAACTATCTCCCACAATGAATGCCATCTCCGCACGGACAGTGAAGGGAAAGCAATAACTTCTGTTATAATTGCTAGAAATTGTGATGTTCTCTCCTGTTTCAAAGAATGATCCTTTGCCTGATATAATTTCTAAGCTAGGTCTCTTGGAAAACACGGTATTTTCAGATATTCACAGTGAATTACCAAGAAACAACATAGGAAACCACTGTGAACGGTGAAGTCACATATAGATCCTTTGGTGTGTCAGGTGAAGCACACTACCCAAAAGACTCCAGCGTTCTTGAAACCAGTGTTTGCTCTTTAGTCTACTGTATCAACTCGAAAGCTCACTGAAGCATACAATGAAGCAGAACAAAAACGGCAGAGCAAGGGCATAATTCCATCTGTTGAAATCGTTTGATTATCTGTATATGGTGGTTAGAATTTCATCTGGTTGAAAACTGTTGCTGGCCTCCTTCGGAACACAGTCTTTATGAGTTAACAATAAGTGCAACAACAACTTTTAGAAAGACATACATGAGAACCAGATAGCATCTAATATCTTCAGTTCAAAGAGCTACATCTGTTCTATCAGAAGTACATGCGTTACTCTGCAAGGAAAACAAGATATGTCCAGACATCGCTATCTCTGCTTCTGCATTCAATGGCAATGCCACCGGTAACTATCTCCCACAATGAATGCCATCTCCGCACGTACAGTGAAGGGAAAGCAATAACTTCTGTTATAATTGCTAGAAATTGTGATGTTCTCTCCTGTTTCAAAGAATGATCCTTTGCCTGATATAATTTCTAAGCTAGGTCTCTTTGAAAACACGGTATTTTCAGATATTCACAGTGAATTACCAAGAAACAACATAGGAAACCACTGTGAACGGTGAAGTGACATATAGATCCTTTGGTGTGTCAGGTGAAGCACACTACCCAAAAGACTCCAGCGTTCTTGAAACCAGTGTTTGCTCTTTAGTCTACTGTATCAACTCGAAAGCTCACTGAAGCATACAATGAAGCAGAACAACAACGGCACAGCAAGGGCATAATTCCATCTGTTGAAATCGTTTGATTATCTGTATATGGTGGTTAGAATTTCATCTGGATGAAAACTGTTGCTGGCCTCCTTCGGAACACAGTATTTATGATTTAACAATAAGTGCAACAACAACTTTTAGAAAGACATACATGAGAACCAGATAGCATCTAATATCTTCAGTTCAAAGGGCTACATCTGTTCTATCAGAAGTACATGCGTTACTCTGCAAGGAAAACAAGATATGTCCAGACATCGCTATCTCTGCTTCTGCATTCAATGGCAATGCCACCGGTAACTATCTCCCACAATGAATGCCATCTCCGCACGGACAGTGAAGGGAAAGCAATAACTTCTGTTATAATTGCTAGAAATTGTGATGTTCTCTCCTGTTTCAAAGAATGATCCTTTGCCTGATATAATTTCTAAGCTAGGTCTCTTTGACAACACGGTATATTCAGATATTCACAGTGAATTACCAAGAAACAACATAGGAAACCACTGTGAACGGTGAAGTGACATATAGATCCTTTGGTGTGTCAGGTGAAGCACACTACCCAAAAGACTCCAGCGTTCTTGAAACCAGTGTTTGCTCTTTAGTCTACTGTATCAACTCGAAAGCTCACTGAAGCATACAATGAAGCAGAACAACAACGGCACTGCAAGGGCATAATTCCATCTGTTGAAATCGTTTGATTATCTGTATATGGTGGTTAGAATTTCATCTGGTTGAAAACTGTTGCTGGCCTCCATCGGAACACAGTCTTTATGAGTTAACAATAAGTGCAACAACAAATTTTAGAAAGACATACATGAGAACCAGATAGCATCTAATATCTTCAGTTCAAAGAGCTACATCTGTACTTTCAGTAGTACATGCGTTACTCTGCCCCGAAAACAAGATATGTCGAGACATCGCTATCTCTGCTTCTGCCTTCAATGGGAATGCCACCTGTCACTATCTCCCACAATGAATGCCATCACCGCACGGAGAGAGAATAGAAAGCAATAACTTCTGTTATAATTGCTAGAAATTGTGATGTTCTCTCCTGTTTCAAAGATTGATCCTTTGCCTGATATAATTTCTAAGCTAGGTCTCTTGGAAAACACGGTATTTTCAGATATTCACAGTGAATTACCAAGAAACAACATAGGAAACCACTGTGAACGGTGAAGTGACATATAGATCCTTTGGTGTGTCAGGTGAAGCACACTACCCAAAAGACTCCAGCGTTCTTGAAACCAGTGTTTGCTCTTTAGTCTACTGTATCAACTCGAAAGCTCACTGAAGCATACAATGAAGCAGAACAACAACGGCACAGCAAGGGCATAATTCCATCTGTTGAAATCGTTTGATTATCTGTATATGGTGGTTAGAATTTCATCTGGTTGAAAACTGTTGCTGGCCTCCTTCGGAACACAGTCTTTATGAGTTAACAATAAGTGCAACAACAACTTTTAGAAAGACATACATGAGAACCAGATAGCATCTAATATCTTCAGTTCAAAGAGCTACATCTGTACTTTCAGTAGTACATGCGTTACTCTGCCCCGAAAACAAGATATGTCGAGACATCGCTATCTCTGCTTCTGCCTTCAATGGGAATGCCACCCGTCACTATCTCCCACAATGAATGCCATCACCGCACGGACAGGGAAGAGAAAGCAATAACTTCTGTTATAATTGCTAGAAATTGTGATGTTCTCTCCTGTTTCAAAGATTGATCCTTTGCCTGATATAATTTCTAAGCTAGGTCTCTTGGAAAACACGGTATTTTCAGATATTCACAGTGAATTACCAAGAAACAACATAGGAAACCACTGTGAACGGTGAAGTGACATATAGATCCTTTGGTGTGTCAGGTGAAGCACACTACCCAAAAGACTCCAGCGTTCTTGAAACCAGTGTTTGCTCTTTAGTCTACTGTATCAACTCGAAAGCTCACTGAAGCATACAATGAAACAGAACAAAAACGGCAGAGCAAGGGCATAATACCATCTGTTGAAATCGTTTGATTATCTGTATATGGTGGTTAGAATTTCATCTGGTTGAAAACTGTTGCTGGCCTCCTTCGGAACACAGTCTTTATGAGTTAACAATAAGTGCAACAACAACTTTTAGAAAGACATACATGAGAACCAGATAGCATCTAATATCTTCAGTTCAAAGAGCTACATCTGTTCTATCAGAAGTACATGCGTTACTCTGCAAGGAAAACAGGATATGTCCAGACATCGCTATCTCTGCTTCTGCATTCAATGGCAATGCCACCGGTAACTATCTCCCACAATGAATGCCATCTCCGCACGTACAGTGAAGGGAAAGCAATAACTTCTGTTATAATTGCTAGAAATTGTGATGTTCTCTCCTGTTTCAAAGAATGATCCTTTGCCTGATATAATTTCTAAGCTAGGTCTCTTTGAAAACACGGTATTTTCAGATATTCACAGTGAATTACCAAGAAACAACATAGGAAACCACTGTGAACGGTGAAGTGACATATAGATCCTTTGGTGTGTCAGGTGAAGCACACTACCCAAAAGACTCCAGCGTTCTTGAAACCAGTGTTTGCTCTTTAGTCTACTGTATCAACTCGAAAGCTCACTGAAGCATACAATGAAGCAGAACAACAACGGCACAGCAAGGGCATAATTCCATCTGTTGAAATCGTTTGATTATCTGTATATGGTGGTTAGAATTTCATCTGGTTGAAAACTGTTGCTGGCCTCCTTCGGAACACAGTATTTATGATTTAACAATAAGTGCAACAACAACTTTTAGAAAGACATACATGAGAACCAGATAGCATCTAATATCTTCAGTTCAAAGGGCTACATCTGTTCTATCAGAAGTACATGCGTTACTCTGCAAGGAAAACAAGATATGTCCAGACATCGCTATCTCTGCTTCTGCATTCAATGGCAATGCCACCGGTAACTATCTCCCACAATGAATGCCATCTCCGCACGGACAGTGAAGGGAAAGCAATAACTTCTGTTATAATTGCTAGAAATTGTGATGTTCTCTCCTGTTTCAAAGAATGATCCTTTGCCTGATATAATTTCTAAGCTAGGTCTCTTTGAAAACACGGTATTTTCAGATATTCACAGTGAATTACCAAGAAACAACATAGGAAACCACTGTGAACGGTGAAGTCACATATAGATCCTTTGGTGTGTCAGGTGAAGCACACTACCCAAAAGACTCCAGCGTTCTTGAAACCAGTGTTTGCTCTTTAGTCTACTGTATCAACTCGAAAGCTCACTGAAGCATACAATGAAGCAGAACAAAAACGGCAGAGCAAGGGCATAATTCCATCTGTTGAAATCGTTTGATTATCTGTATATGGTGGTTAGAATTTCATCTGGTTGAAAACTGTTGCTGGCCTCCTTCGGAACACAGTCTTTATGAGTTAACAATAAGTGCAACAACAACTTTTAGAAAGACATACATGAGAACCAGATAGCATCTAATATCTTCAGTTCAAAGAGCTACATCTGTTCTATCAGAAGTACATGCGTTACTCTGCAAGGAAAACAAGATATGTCCAGACATCGCTATCTCTGCTTCTGCATTCAATGGCAATGCCACCGGTAACTATCTCCCACAATGAATGCCATCTCCGCACGTACAGTGAAGGGAAAGCAATAACTTCTGTTATAATTGCTAGAAATTGTGATGTTCTCTCCTGTTTCAAAGAATGATCCTTTGCCTGATATAATTTCTAAGCTAGGTCTCTTTGAAAACACGGTATTTTCAGATATTCACAGTGAATTACCAAGAAACAACATAGGAAACCACTGTGAACGGTGAAGTGACATATAGATCCTTTGGTGTGTCAGGTGAAGCACACTACCCAAAAGACTCCAGCGTTCTTGAAACCAGTGTTTGCTCTTTAGTCTACTGTATCAACTCGAAAGCTCACTGAAGCATACAATGAAGCAGAACAACAACGGCACAGCAAGGGCATAATTCCATCTGTTGAAATCGTTTGATTATCTGTATATGGTGGTTAGAATTTCATCTGGATGAAAACTGTTGCTGGCCTCCTTCGGAACACAGTATTTATGATTTAACAATAAGTGCAACAACAACTTTTAGAAAGACATACATGAGAACCAGATAGCATCTAATATCTTCAGTTCAAAGGGCTACATCTGTTCTATCAGAAGTACATGCGTTACTCTGCAAGGAAAACAAGATATGTCCAGACATCGCTATCTCTGCTTCTGCATTCAATGGCAATGCCACCGGTAACTATCTCCCACAATGAATGCCATCTCCACACGGACAGTGAAGGGAAAGCAATAACTTCTGTTATAATTGCTAGAAATTGTGATGTTCTCTCCTGTTTCAAAGAATGATCCTTTGCATGATATAATTTCTGAGCTAGGTCTCTTTGAAAAGACGGTATTTTCAGATATTCACAGTGAATTACCAAGAAACAACATAGGAAACCACTGTGAAAGGTGAAGTCACATATAGATCCTTTGGTGTGTCAGGTGAAGCACACTACCCAAAAGACTCCAGCGTTCTTGAAACCAGTGTTTACTCTTTAGTCTACTGTATCAACTCGAAAGCTCACTGAAGCATACAATGAAGCAGAACAACAACGGCACTGCAAGGGCATAATTCCATCTGTTGAAATCGTTTGATTATCTGTATATGGTGGTTAGAATTTCATCTGGTTGAAAACTGTTGCTGGCCTCCTTCGGAACACAGTCTTTATGAGTTAACAATAAGTGCAACAACAACTTTTAGAAAGACATACATGAGAACCAGATAGCATCTAATATCTTCAGTTCAAAGAGCTACATCTGTACTTTCAGTAGTACATGCGTTACTCTGCCCCGAAAACAAGATATGTCGAGACATCGCTATCTCTGCTTCTGCCTTCAATGGGAATGCCACCCGTCACTATCTCCCACAATGAATGCCATCACCGCACGGACAGGGAAGAGAAAGCAATAACTTCTGTTATAATTGCTAGAAATTGTGATGTTCTCTCCTGTTTCAAAGATTGATCCTTTGCCTGATATAATTTCTAGGCTAGCTCTCTTTGAAAACACGGTATTTTCAGATATTCACAGTGAATTACCAAGAAACAACATAGGAAACAACTGTGAACGGTGAAGTCACATATAAATCCTTTGGTGTGTCAGGTGAAGCACACTACCCAAAAGTCTCCAACGTTCTTGAAACCAGTGTTTGCTCTTTAGTCTACTGTATCAACTCGAAAGCTCACTGAAGCATACAATGAAGCAGAACAACAACGGCACAGCAAGGGCATAATTCCATCTGTTGAAATCGTTTGATTATCTGTATATGGTGGTTAGAATTTCATCTGGTTGAAAACTGTTGCTGGCCTCCTTCGGAACACAGTCTTTATGAGTTAACAATAAGTGCAACAACAACTTTTAGAAAGACATACATGAGAACCAGATAGCATCTAATATCTTCAGTTCAAAGAGCTACATCTGTTCTATCAGAAGTACATGCGTTACTCTGCAAGGAAAACAAGATATGTCCAGACATCGCTATCTCTGCTTCTGCATTCAATGGCAATGCCACCGGTAACTATCTCCCACAATGAATGCCATCACCACACGGACAGTGAAGGGAAAGCAATAACTTCTGTTATAATTGCTAGAAATTGTGATGTTCTCTCCTGTTTCAAAGAATGATCCTTTGCCTGATATAATTTCTAAGCTAGGTCTCTTGGAAAACACGGTATTTTCAGATATTCAGAGTGAATTACCAAGAAACAACATAGGAAACCACTGTGAACGGTGAAGTGAAATATAGATCCTTTGGTGTGTCAGGTGAAGCACACTACCCAAAAGACTCCAGCGTTCTTGAAACCAGTGTTTGCTCTTTAGTCTACTGTATCAACTCGAAAGCTCACTGAAGCATACAATGAAGCAGAACAACAACGGCACAGCAAGGGCATAATTCCATCTGTTGAAATCGTTTGATTATCTGTATATGGTGGTTAGAATTTCATCTGGTTGAAAACTGTTGCTGGCCTCCTTCGGAACACAGTCTTTATGAGTTAACAATAAGTGCAACAACAACTTTTAGAAAGACATACATGAGAACCAGATAGCATCTAATATCTTCAGTTCAAAGAGCTACATCTGTTCTATCAGAAGTACATGCGTTACTCTGCAAGGAAAACAAGATATGTCCAGACATCGCTATCTCTCCTTCTGCATTCAATGGCAATGCCACCGGTAACTATCTCCCACAATGAATGCCATCTCCGCACGGACAGTGAAGGGAAAGCAATAACTTCTGTTATAATTGCTAGAAATTGTGATGTTCTCTCCTGTTTCAAAGAATGATCCTTTGCCTGATATAATTTCTAAGCTAGGTCTCTTTGACAACACGGTATATTCAGATATTCACAGTGAATTACCAAGAAACAACATAGGAAACAACTGTGAACGGTGAAGTGACATATAGATCCTTTGGTGTGTCAGGTGAAGCACACTACCCAAAAGACTCCAGCGTTCTTGAAACCAGTGTTTGCTCTTTAGTCTACTGTATCAACTCGAAAGCTCACTGAAGCATACAATGAAGCAGAACAACAACGGCACTGCAAGGGCATAATTCCATCTGTTGAAATCGTTTGATTATCTGTATATGGTGGTTAGAATTTCATCTGGTTGAAAACTGTTGCTGGCCTCCATCGGAACACAGTCTTTATGAGTTAACAATAAGTGCAACAACAAATTTTAGAAAGACATACATGAGAACCAGATAGCATCTAATATCTTCAGTTCAAAGAGCTACATCTGTACTTTCAGTAGTACATGCGTTACTCTGCCCCGAAAACAAGATATGTCGAGACATCGCTATCTCTGCTTCTGCATTCAATGGCAATGCCACCTGTCACTATCTCACACAATGAATGCCATCACCGCACGGAGAGGGAATAGAAAGCAATAACTTCTGTTATAATTGCTAGAAATTGTGATGTTCTCTCCTGTTTCAAAGATTGATCCTTTGCCTGATATAATTTCTAAGCTAGGTCTCTTGGAAAACACGGTATTTTCAGATATTCACAGTGAATTACCAAGAAACAACATAGGAAACCACTGTGAACGGTGAAGTGACATATAGATCCTTTGGTGTGTCAGGTGAAGCACACTACCCAAAAGACTCCAGCGTTCTTGAAACCAGTGTTTGCTCTTTAGTCTACTGTATCAACTCGAAAGCTCACTGAAGCATACAATGAAGCAGAACAACAACGGCACAGCAAGGGCATAATTCCATCTGTTGAAATCGTTTGATTATCTGTATATGGTGGTTAGAATTTCATCTGGTTGAAAACTGTTGCTGGCCTCCTTCGGAACACAGTCTTTATGAGTTAACAATAAGTGCAACAACAACTTTTAGAAAGACATACATGAGAACCAGATAGCATCTAATATCTTCAGTTCAAAGAGCTACATCTGTACTTTCAGTAGTACATGCGTTACTCTGCCCCGAAAACAAGATATGTCGAGACATCGCTATCTCTGCTTCTGCCTTCAATGGGAATGCCACCCGTCACTATCTCCCACAATGAATGCCATCACCGCACGGACAGGGAAGAGAAAGCAATAACTTCTGTTATAATTGCTAGAAATTGTGATGTTCTCTCCTGTTTCAAAGATTGATCCTTTGCCTGATATAATTTCTAAGCTAGGTCTCTTTGAAAACACGGTATTTTCAGATATTCACAGTGAATTACCAAGAAACAACATAGGAAACCACTGTGAACGGTGAAGTGACATATAGATCCTTTGGTGTGTCAGGTGAAGCACACTACCCAAAAGACTCCAGCGTTCTTGAAACCAGTGTTTGCTCTTTAGTCTACTGTATCAACTCGAAAGCTCACTGAAGCATACAATGAAACAGAACAAAAACGGCAGAGCAAGGGCATAATACCATCTGTTGAAATCGTTTGATTATCTGTATATGGTGGTTAGAATTTCATCTGGTTGAAAACTGTTGCTGGCCTCCTTCGGAACACAGTCTTTATGAGTTAACAATAAGTGCAACAACAACTTTTAGAAAGACATACATGAGAACCAGATAGCATCTAATATCTTCAGTTCAAAGAGCTACATCTGTTCTATCAGAAGTACATGCGTTACTCTGCAAGGAAAACAAGATATGTCCAGACATCGCTATCTCTCCTTCTGCATTCAATGGCAATGCCACCGGTAACTATCTCCCACAATGAATGCCATCACCACACGGACAGTGAAGGGAAAGCAATAACTTCTGTTATAATTGCTAGAAATTGTGATGTTCTCTCCTGTTTCAAAGGATGATCCTTTGCCTGATATAATTTCTAAGCTAGGTCTCTTTGAAAACACGGTATTTTCAGATATTCACAGTGAATTACCAAGAAACAACATAGGAAACCACTGTGAACGGTGAAGTGACATATAGAACCTTTGGTGTATCAGGTGAAGCACACTACCCAAAAGACTCCAGCGTTCTTGAAACCAGTGTTTGCTCTTTAGTCTACTGTATCAACTCGAAAGCTCACTGAAGCATACAATGAAGCAGAACAACAACGGCACTGCAAGGGCATAATTCCATCTGTTGAAATCGTTTGATTATCTATATATGGTGGTTAGAATTTCATCTGGTTGAAAACTGTTGCTGGCCTCCATCGGAACACAGTCTTTATGAGTTAACAATAAGTGCAACAACAAATTTTAGAAAGACATACATGAGAACCAGATAGCATCTAATATCTTCAGTTCAAAGAGCTACATCTGTACTTTCAGTAGTACATGCGTTACTCTGCCCCGAAAACAAGATATGTCGAGACATCGCTATCTCTGCTTCTGCCTTCAATGGGAATGCCACCTGTCACTATCTCCCACAATGAATGCCATCACCGCACGGAGAGGGAATAGAAAGCAATAACTTCTGTTATAATTGCTAGAAATTGTGATGTTCTCTCCTGTTTCAAAGATTGATCCTTTGCCTGATATAATTTCTAAGCTAGGTCTCTTGGAAAACACGGTATTTTCAGATATTCACAGTGAATTACCAAGAAACAACATAGGAAACCACTGTGAACGGTGAAGTGACATATAGATCCTTTGGTGTGTCAGGTGAAGCACACTACCCAAAAGACTCCAGCGTTCTTGAAACCAGTGTTTGCTCTTTAGTCTACTGTATCAACTCGAAAGCTCACTGAAGCATACAATGAAGCAGAACAACAACGGCACAGCAAGGGCATAATTCCATCTGTTGAAATCGTTTGATTATCTGTATATGGTGGTTAGAATTTCATCTGGTTGAAAACTGTTGCTGGCCTCCTTCGGAACACAGTCTTTATGAGTTAACAATAAGTGCAACAACAACTTTTAGAAAGACATACATGAGAACCAGATAGCATCTAATATCTTCAGTTCAAAGAGCTACATCTGTACTTTCAGTAGTACATGCGTTACTCTGCCCCGAAAACAAGATATGTCGAGACATCGCTATCTCTGCTTCTGCCTTCAATGGGAATGCCACCCGTCACTATCTCCCACAATGAATGCCATCACCGCACGGACAGGGAAGAGAAAGCAATAACTTCTGTTATAATTGCTAGAAATTGTGATGTTCTCTCCTGTTTCAAAGATTGATCCTTTGCCTGATATAATTTCTAAGCTAGGTCTCTTTGAAAACACGGTATTTTCAGATATTCACAGTGAATTACCAAGAAACAACATAGGAAACCACTGTGAACGGTGAAGTGACATATAGATCCTTTGGTGTGTCAGGTGAAGCACACTACCCAAAAGACTCCAGCGTTCTTGAAACCAGTGTTTGCTCTTTAGTCTACTGTATCAACTCGAAAGCTCACTGAAGCATACAATGAAACAGAACAAAAACGGCAGAGCAAGGGCATAATACCATCTGTTGAAATCGTTTGATTATCTGTATATGGTGGTTAGAATTTCATCTGGTTGAAAACTGTTGCTGGCCTCCTTCGGAACACAGTCTTTATGAGTTAACAATAAGTGCAACAACAACTTTTAGAAAGACATACATGAGAACCAGATAGCATCTAATATCTTCAGTTCAAAGAGCTACATCTGTTCTATCAGAAGTACATGCGTTACTCTGCAAGGAAAACAGGATATGTCCAGACATCGCTATCTCTGCTTCTGCATTCAATGGCAATGCCACCGGTAACTATCTCCCACAATGAATGCCATCTCCGCACGTACAGTGAAGGGAAAGCAATAACTTCTGTTATAATTGCTAGAAATTGTGATGTTCTCTCCTGTTTCAAAGAATGATCCTTTGCCTGATATAATTTCTAAGCTAGGTCTCTTTGAAAACACGGTATTTTCAGATATTCACAGTGAATTACCAAGAAACAACATAGGAAACCACTGTGAACGGTGAAGTGACATATAGATCCTTTGGTGTGTCAGGTGAAGCACACTACCCAAAAGACTCCAGCGTTCTTGAAACCAGTGTTTGCTCTTTAGTCTACTGTATCAACTCGAAAGCTCACTGAAGCATACAATGAAACAGAACAAAAACGGCAGAGCAAGGGCATAATACCATCTGTTGAAATCGTTTGATTATCTGTATATGGTGGTTAGAATTTCATCTGGTTGAAAACTGTTGCTGGCCTCCTTCGGAACACAGTCTTTATGAGTTAACAATAAGTGCAACAACAACTTTTAGAAAGACATACATGAGAACCAGATAGCATCTAATATCTTCAGTTCAAAGAGCTACATCTGTTCTATCAGAAGTACATGCGTTACTCTGCAAGGAAAACAGGATATGTCCAGACATCGGTATCTCTGCTTCTGCATTCAATGGCAATGCCACCGGTAACTATCTCCCACAATGAATGCCATCTCCGCACGTACAGTGAAGGGAAAGCAATAACTTCTGTTATAATTGCTAGAAATTGTGATGTTCTCTCTTGTTTCAAAGAATGATCCTTTGCCTGATATAATTTCTAAGCTAGGTCTCTTTGAAAACACGGTATTTTCAGATATTCACAGTGAATTACCAAGAAACAACATAGGAAACCACTGTGAACGGTGAAGTGACATATAGATCCTTTGGTGTGTCAGGTGAAGCACACTACCCAAAAGACTCCAGCGTTCTTGAAACCAGTGTTTGCTCTTTAGTCTACTGTATCAACTCGAAAGCTCACTGAAGCATACAATGAAGCAGAACAACAACGGCACAGCAAGGGCATAATTCCATCTGTTGAAATCGTTTGATTATCTGTATATGGTGGTTAGAATTTCATCTGGTTGAAAACTGTTGCTGGCCTCCTTCGGAACACAGTCTTTATGAGTTAACAATAAGTGCAACAACAACTTTTAGAAAGACATACATGAGAACCAGATAGCATCTAATATCTTCAGTTCAAAGAGCTACATCTGTTCTATCAGAAGTACATGCGTTACTCTGCAAGGAAAACAAGATATGTCCAGACATCGCTATCTCTCCTTCTGCATTCAATGGCAATGCCACCGGTAACTATCTCCCACAATGAATGCCATCACCACACGGACAGTGAAGGGAAAGCAATAACTTCTGTTATAATTGCTAGAAATTGTGATGTTCTCTCCTGTTTCAAAGGATGATCCTTTGCCTGATATAATTTCTAAGCTAGGTCTCTTTGAAAACACGGTATTTTCAGATATTCACAGTGAATTACCAAGAAACAACATAGGAAACCACTGTGAACGGTGAAGTGACATATAGAACCTTTGGTGTATCAGGTGAAGCACACTACCCAAAAGACTCCAGCGTTCTTGAAACCAGTGTTTGCTCTTTAGTCTACTGTATCAACTCGAAAGCTCACTGAAGCATACAATGAAGCAGAACAACAACGGCACTGCAAGGGCATAATTCCATCTGTTGAAATCGTTTGATTATCTGTATATGGTGGTTAGAATTTCATCTGGTTGAAAACTGTTGCTGGCCTCCATCGGAACACAGTCTTTATGAGTTAACAATAAGTGCAACAACAAATTTTAGAAAGACATACATGAGAACCAGATAGCATCTAATATCTTCAGTTCAAAGAGCTACATCTGTACTTTCAGTAGTACATGCGTTACTCTGCCCCGAAAACAAGATATGTCGAGACATCGCTATCTCTGCTTCTGCCTTCAATGGGAATGCCACCTGTCACTATCTCCCACAATAAATGCCATCACCGCACGGAGAGGGAATAGAAAGCAATAACTTCTGTTATAATTGCTAGAAATTGTGATGTTCTCTCCTGTTTCAAAGATTGATCCTTTGCCTGATATAATTTCTAAGCTAGGTCTCTTGGAAAACACGGTATTTTCAGATATTCACAGTGAATTACCAAGAAACAACATAGGAAACCACTGTGAACGGTGAAGTGACATATAGATCCTTTGGTGTGTCAGGTGAAGCACACTACCCAAAAGACTCCAGCGTTCTTGAAACCAGTGTTTGCTCTTTAGTCTACTGTATCAACTCGAAAGCTCACTGAAGCATACAATGAAGCAGAACAACAACGGCACAGCAAGGGCATAATTCCATCTGTTGAAATCGTTTGATTATCTGTATATGGTGGTTAGAATTTCATCTGGTTGAAAACTGTTGCTGGCCTCCTTCGGAACACAGTCTTTATGAGTTAACAATAAGTGCAACAACAACTTTTAGAAAGACATACATGAGAACCAGATAGCATCTAATATCTTCAGTTCAAAGAGCTACATCTGTACTTTCAGTAGTACATGCGTTACTCTGCCCCGAAAACAAGATATGTCGAGACATCGCTATCTCTGCTTCTGCCTTCAATGGGAATGCCACCCGTCACTATCTCCCACAATGAATGCCATCACCGCACGGACAGGGAAGAGAAAGCAATAACTTCTGTTATAATTGCTAGAAATTGTGATGTTCTCTCCTGTTTCAAAGATTGATCCTTTGCCTGATATAATTTCTAAGCTAGGTCTCTTGGAAAACACGGTATTTTCAGATATTCACAGTGAATTACCAAGAAACAACATAGGAAACCACTGTGAACGGTGAAGTGACATATAGATCCTTTGGTGTGTCAGGTGAAGCACACTACCCAAAAGACTCCAGCGTTCTTGAAACCAGTGTTTGCTCTTTAGTCTACTGTATCAACTCGAAAGCTCACTGAAGCATACAATGAAACAGAACAAAAACGGCAGAGCAAGGGCATAATACCATCTGTTGAAATCGTTTGATTATCTGTATATGGTGGTTAGAATTTCATCTGGTTGAAAACTGTTGCTGGCCTCCTTCGGAACACAGTCTTTATGAGTTAACAATAAGTGCAACAACAACTTTTAGAAAGACATACATGAGAACCAGATAGCATCTAATATCTTCAGTTCAAAGAGCTACATCTGTTCTATCAGAAGTACATGCGTTACTCTGCAAGGAAAACAGGATATGTCCAGACATCGCTATCTCTGCTTCTGCATTCAATGGCAATGCCACCGGTAACTATCTCCCACAATGAATGCCATCTCCGCACGTACAGTGAAGGGAAAGCAATAACTTCTGTTATAATTGCTAGAAATTGTGATGTTCTCTCCTGTTTCAAAGAATGATCCTTTGCCTGATATAATTTCTAAGCTAGGTCTCTTTGAAAACACGGTATTTTCAGATATTCACAGTGAATTACCAAGAAACAACATAGGAAACCACTGTGAACGGTGAAGTGACATATAGATCCTTTGGTGTGTCAGGTGAAGCACACTACCCAAAAGACTCCAGCGTTCTTGAAACCAGTGTTTGCTCTTTAGTCTACTGTATCATCTCGAAAGCTCACTGAAGCATACAATGAAGCAGAACAACAACGGCACAGCAAGGGCATAATTCCATCTGTTGAAATCGTTTGATTATCTGTATATGGTGGTTAGAATTTCATCTGGTTGAAAACTGTTGCTGGCCTCCTTCGGAACACAGTCTTTATGAGTTAACAATAAGTGCAACAACAACTTTTAGAAAGACATACATGAGAACCAGATAGCATCTAATATCTTCAGTTCAAAGAGCTACATCTGTTCTATCAGAAGTACATGCGTTACTCTGCAAGGAAAACAAGATATGTCCAGACATCGCTATCTCTCCTTCTGCATTCAATGGCAATGCCACCGGTAACTATCTCCCACAATGAATGCCATCACCACACGGACAGTGAAGGGAAAGCAATAACTTCTGTTATAATTGCTAGAAATTGTGATGTTCTCTCCTGTTTCAAAGGATGATCCTTTGCCTGATATAATTTCTAAGCTAGGTCTCTTTGAAAACACGGTATTTTCAGATATTCACAGTGAATTACCAAGAAACAACATAGGAAACCACTGTGAACGGTGAAGTGACATATAGAACCTTTGGTGTATCAGGTGAAGCACACTACCCAAAAGACTCCAGCGTTCTTGAAACCAGTGTTTGCTCTTTAGTCTACTGTATCAACTCGAAAGCTCACTGAAGCATACAATGAAGCAGAACAACAACGGCACAGCAAGGGCATAATTCCATCTGTTGAAATCGTTTGATTATCTGTATATGGTGGTTAGAATTTCATCTGGTTCAAAACTGTTGCTGGCCTCCTTCGGAACACAGTCTTTATGAGTTAACAATAAGTGCAACAACAACTTTTAGAAAGACATACATGAGAAGCAGATAGCATCTAATATCTTCAGTTCAAAAAGCTACATCTGTACTTTCAGTAGTACATGCGTTACTCTGCCCCGAAAACAAGATATGTCGAGACATCGCTATCTCTGCTTCTGCCTTCAATGGGAATGCCACCCGTCACTATCTCCCACAATGAATGCCATTATCGCACGGACAGGGAAGAGAAAGCTATAACTTCTGTTATAATTGCTAGAAATTGTGATGTTCTCTCCTGTTTCAAAGAATGATCCTTTGCCTGATATAATTTCTAAGCTAGGTCTCTTGGAAAATACGGTATTTTCAGATATTCACAGTGAATTACCAAGAAACAACATAGGAAACCACTGTGAACGGTGAAGACACATATAGATCCTTTGGTGTGTCAGGTGAAGCACACTACCCAAAAGACTCCAGCGTTCTTGAAACCAGTGTTTGCTCTTTAGTCTACTGTATCTACTCGAAAGCTCACTGAAGCATACAATGAAGCAGAACAACAACGGCACAGCAAGGGCATAATTCCATCTGTTGAAATCGTTTGATTATCTGTATATGGTGGTTAGAATTTCATCTGGTTGAAAACTGTTGCTGGCCTCCTTTGGAACACAGTCTTTATGAGTTAACAATAAGTGCAACAACAACTTTTAGAAAGACATACATGAGAACCAGATAGCATCTAATATCTTCAGTTCAAAGAGCTACATCTGTTCTATCAGAAGTACATGCATTACTCTGCAAGGAAAACAAGATATGTCCAGACATCGCTATCTCTGCTTCTGTATTCAATGGCAATGCCACCGGTAACTATCTCCCACAATGAATGCCATCACCGCACGGACAGTGAATGGAAAGCAATAACTTCCGTTATAATTGCTAGAAATTGTGATGTTCTCTCCTGTTTCAAAGAATGATCCTTTGCCTGATATAATTTCTAAGCTAGGTCTCTTTGAAAACACGGTATTTTCAGATATTCACAGTGAATTACCAAGAAACAACATAGGAAACCACTGTGAACGGTGAAGTGACATAAAGATCCTTTGGTGTGTCAGGTGAAGCACACTACCCAAAAGACTCCAGCGTTCTTGAAACCAGTGTTTGCTCTTTAGTCTACTGTATCAACTCGAAAGCTCACTGAAGCATACAATGAAGCAGAACAACAACGGCACAGCAAGGGCATAATTCCATCTGTTGAAATCGTTTGATTATCTGTATATGGTGGTTAGAACTTCATCTGGTTGAAAACTGTTGCTGGCCTCCTTCGGAACACAGTCTTTATGAGTTAACAATAAGTGCAACAACAACTTTTAGAAAGACATACATGAGAACCAGATAGCATCTAATATCTTCAGTTCAAAGAGCTACATCTGTTCTATCAGAAGTACATGCGTTACTCTGCAAGGAAAACAGGATATGTCCAGACATCGCTATCTCTGCTTCTGCATTCAATGGCAATGCCACCGGTAACTATCTCCCACAATGAATGCCATCTCCGCACGTACAGTGAAGGGAAAGCAATAACTTCTGTTATAATTGCTAGAAATTGTGATGTTCTCTCCTGTTTCAAAGAATGATCCTTTGCCTGATATAATTTCTAAGCTAGGTCTCTTTGAAAACACGGTATTTTCAGATATTCACAGTGAATTACCAAGAAACAACATAGGAAACCACTGTGAACGGTGAAGTGACATATAGATCCTTTGGTGTGTCAGGTGAAGCACACTACCCAAAAGACTCCAGCGTTCTTGAAACCAGTGTTTGCTCTTTAGTCTACTGTATCAACTCGAAAGCTCACTGAAGCATACAATGAAGCAGAACAACAACGGCACAGCAAGGGCATAATTCCATCTGTTGAAATCGTTTGATTATCTGTATATGGTGGTTAGAATTTCATCTGGTTGAAAACTGTTGCTGGCCTCCTTCGGAACACAGTCTTTATGAGTTAACAATAAGTGCAACAACAACTTTTAGAAAGACATACATGAGAACCAGATAGCATCTAATATCTTCAGTTCAAAGAGCTACATCTGTTCTATCAGAAGTACATGCGTTACTCTGCAAGGAAAACAAGATATGTCCAGACATCGCTATCTCTCCTTCTGCATTCAATGGCAATGCCACCGGTAACTATCTCCCACAATGAATGCCATCACCACACGGACAGTGAAGGGAAAGCAATAACTTCTGTTATAATTGCTAGAAATTGTGATGTTCTCTCCTGTTTCAAAGGATGATCCTTTGCCTGATATAATTTCTAAGCTAGGTCTCTTTGAAAACACGGTATTTTCAGATATTCACAGTGAATTACCAAGAAACAACATAGGAAACCACTGTGAACGGTGAAGTGACATATAGAACCTTTGGTGTATCAGGTGAAGCACACTACCCAAAAGACTCCAGCGTTCTTGAAACCAGTGTTTGCTCTTTAGTCTACTGTATCAACTCGAAAGCTCACTGAAGCATACAATGAAGCAGAACAACAACGGCACAGCAAGGGCATAATTCCATCTGTTGAAATCGTTTGATTATCTGTATATGGTGGTTAGAATTTCATCTGGTTCAAAACTGTTGCTGGCCTCCTTCGGAACACAGTCTTTATGAGTTAACAATAAGTGCAACAACAACTTTTAGAAAGACACACATGAGAAGCAGATAGCATCTAATATCTTCAGTTCAAAAAGCTACATCTGTACTTTCAGTAGTACATGCGTTACTCTGCCCCGAAAACAAGATATGTCGAGACATCGCTATCTCTGCTTCTGCCTTCAATGGGAATGCCACCCGTCACTATCTCCCACAATGAATGCCATTATCGCACGGACAGGGAAGAGAAAGCTATAACTTCTGTTATAATTGCTAGAAATTGTGATGTTCTCTCCTGTTTCAAAGAATGATCCTTTGCCTGATATAATTTCTAAGCTAGGTCTCTTGGAAAATACGGTATTTTCAGATATTCACAGTGAATTACCAAGAAACAACATAGGAAACCACTGTGAACGGTGAAGACACATATAGATCCTTTGGTGTGTCAGGTGAAGCACACTACCCAAAAGACTCCAGCGTTCTTGAAACCAGTGTTTGCTCTTTAGTCTACTGTATCTACTCGAAAGCTCACTGAAGCATACAATGAAGCAGAACAACAACGGCACAGCAAGGGCATAATTCCATCTGTTGAAATCGTTTGATTATCTGTATATGGTGGTTAGAATTTCATCTGGTTGAAAACTGTTGCTGGCCTCCTTTGGAACACAGTCTTTATGAGTTAACAATAAGTGCAACAACAACTTTTAGAAAGACATACATGAGAACCAGATAGCATCTAATATCTTCAGTTCAAAGAGCTACATCTGTTCTATCAGAAGTACATGCATTACTCTGCAAGGAAAACAAGATATGTCCAGACATCGCTATCTCTGCTTCTGTATTCAATGGCAATGCCACCGGTAACTATCTCCCACAATGAATGCCATCACCGCACGGACAGTGAATGGAAAGCAATAACTTCCGTTATAATTGCTAGAAATTGTGATGTTCTCTCCTGTTTCAAAGAATGATCCTTTGCCTGATATAATTTCTAAGCTAGGTCTCTTTGAAAACACGGTATTTTCAGATATTCACAGTGAATTACCAAGAAACAACATAGGAAACCACTGTGAACGGTGAAGTGACATAAAGATCCTTTGGTGTGTCAGGTGAAGCACACTACCCAAAAGACTCCAGCGTTCTTGAAACCAGTGTTTGCTCTTTAGTCTACTGTATCAACTCGAAAGCTCACTGAAGCATACAATGAAGCAGAACAACAACGGCACAGCAAGGGCATAATTCCATCTGTTGAAATCGTTTGATTATCTGTATATGGTGGTTAGAACTTCATCTGGTTGAAAACTGTTGCTGGCCTCCTTCGGAACAGAGTCTTTATGAGTTAACAATAAGTGCAACAACAACTTTTAGAAAGACATACATGAGAACCAGATAGTATCTAATATCTTCAGTTCAAAGGGCTACATCTGTTCTATCAGAAGTACATGCGTTACTCTGCAAGGAAAACAAGATATGTCCAGACATCGCTATCTCTGCTTCTGCATTCAATGGCAATGCCACCGGTAACTATCTCCCACAATGAATGCCATCTCCGCACGGACAGTGAAGGGAAAGCAATAACTTCTGTTATAATTGCTAGAAATTGTGATGTTCTCTCCTGTTTCAAAGAATGATCCTTTGCCTGATATAATTTCTAAGCTAGGTCTCTTTGAAAACACGGTATTTTCAGATATTCACAGTGAATTACCAAGAAACAACATAGGAAACCACTGTGAACGGTGAAGTCACATTTAGATAATTTGGTGTGTCAGGTGAAGCACACTACCCAAAAGACTCCAGCGTTCTTGAAACCAGTGTTTGCTCTTTAGTCTACTGTATCAACTCGAAAGCTCACTGAAGCATACAATGAAGCAGAACAACAACGGCACTGCAAGGGCATAATTCCATCTGTTGAAATCGTTTGATTATCTGTATATGGTGGTTAGAATTTCATCTGGTTGAAAACTGTTGCTGGCCTCCTTCGGAACACAGTCTTTATGAGTTAACAATAAGTGCAACAACAACTTTTAGAAAGACATACATGAGAACCAGATAGCATCTAATATCTTCAGTTCAAAGAGCTACATCTGTACTTTCAGTAGTACATGCGTTACTCTTCCCCGAAAACAAGATATGTCGAGACATCGCTATCTATGCTTCTGCCTTCAATGGGAATGCCACCCGTCACTATCTCCCACAATGAATGCCATCACCGCACGGACAGGGAAGAGAAAGCAATAACTTCTGTTATAATTGCTAGAAATTGTGATGTTCTCTCCTGTTTCAAAGATTGATCCTTTGCCTGATATAATTTCTAAGCTAGGTCTCTTTGAAAACACGGTATTTTCAGATATTCACAGTGAATTACCAAGAAACAACATAGGAAACAACTGTGAACGGTGAAGTCACATATAAATCCTTTGGTGTGTCAGGTGAAGCACACTACCCAAAAGTCTCCAACGTTCTTGAAACCAGTGTTTGCTCTTTAGTCTACTGTATCAACTCGAAAGCTCACTGAAGCATACAATGAAGCAGAACAACAACGGCACAGCAAGGGCATAATTCCATCTGTTGAAATCGTTTGATTATCTGTATATGGTGGTTAGAATTTCATCTGGTTGAAAACTGTTGCTGGCCTCCTTTGGAACACAGTCTTTAGGAGTTAACAATAAGTGCAACAACAACTTTTAGAAAGACATACATGAGAACCAGATAGCATCTAATATCTTCAGTTCAAAGAGCTACATCTGTTCTATCAGAAGTACATGCATTACTCTGCAAGGAAAACAAGATATGTCCAGACATCGCTATCTCTGCTTCTGTATTCAATGGCAATGCCACCGGTAACTATCTCCCACAATGAATGCCATCACCGCACGGACAATGAATGGAAAGCAATAACTTCTGTTATAATTGCTAGAAATTGTGATGTTCTCTCCTGTTTCAAAGAATGATCCTTTGCCTGATATAATTTCTAAGATAGGTCTCTTTGAAAACACGGTATTTTCAGATATTCACAGTGAATTACCAAGAAACAACATAGGAAACCACTGTGAACGGTGAAGTGACATAAAGATCCTTTGGTGTGTCAGGTGAAGCACACTACCCAAAAGACTCCAGCGTTCTTGAAACCAGTGTTTGCTCTTTAGTCTACTGTATCAACTCGAAAGCTCACTGAAGCATACAATGAAGCAGAACAACAACGGCACAGCAAGGGCATAATTCCATCTGTTGAAATCGTTTGATTATCTGTATATGGTGGTTAGAATTTCATCTGGTTGAAAACTGTTGCTGGCCTCCTTTGGAACACAGTCTTTATGAGTTAACAATAAGTGCAACAACAACTTTTAGAAAGACATACATGAGAACCAGATAGCATCTAATATCTTCAGTTCAAAGAGCTACATCTGTTCTATCAGAAGTACATGCATTACTCTGCAAGGAAAACAAGATATGTCCAGACATCGCTATCTCTGCTTCTGTATTCAATGGCAATGCCACCGGTAACTATCTCCCACAATGAATGCCATCTCCGCACGTACAGTGAAGGGAAAGCAATAACTTCTGTTATAATTGCTAGAAATTGTGATGTTCTCTCCTGTTTCAAAGAATGATCCTTTGCCTGATATAATTTCTAAGCTAGGTCTCTTTGAAAACACGGTATTTTCAGATATTCACAGTGAATTACCAAGAAACAACATAGGAAACCACTGTGAACGGTGAAGTGACATATAGATCCTTTGGTGTGTCAGGTGAAGCACACTACCCAAAAGACTCCAGCGTTCTTGAAACCAGTGTTTGCTCTTTAGTCTACTGTATCAACTCGAAAGCTCACTGAAGCATACAATGAAGCAGAACAACAACGGCACAGCAAGGGCATAATTCCATCTGTTGAAATCGTTTGATTATCTGTATATGGTGGTTAGAATTTCATCTGGTTGAAAACTGTTGCTGGCCTCCTTCGGAACACAGTCTTTATGAGTTAACAATAAGTGCAACAACAACTTTTAGAAAGACATACATGAGAACCAGATAGCATCTAATATCTTCAGTTCAAAGAGCTACATCTGTTCTATCAGAAGTACATGCGTTACTCTGCAAGGAAAACAAGATATGTCCAGACATCGCTATCTCTGCTTCTGTATTCAATGGCAATGCCACCGGTAACTATCTCCCACAATGAATGCCATCACCACACGGACAGTGAAGGGAAAGCAATAACTTCTGTTATAATTGCTAGAAATTGTGATGTTCTCTCCTGTTTCAAAGAATGATCCTTTGCCTGATATAATTTCTAAGCTAGGTCTCTTTGAAAACACGGTATTTTCAGATATTCACAGTGAATTACCAAGAAACAACATAGGAAACCACTGTGAACGGTGAAGTGACATATAGATCCTTTGGTGTATCAGGTGAAGCACACTACCCAAAAGTCTCCAGCGTTCTTGAAACCAGTGTTTGCTCTTTAGTCTACTGTATCAACTCGAAAGCTCACTGAAGCATACAATGAAGCAGAACAACAACGGCACAGCAAGGGCATAATTCCATCTGTTGAAATCGTTTGATTATCTGTATATGGTGGTTAGAATTTCATCTGGTTCAAAACTGTTGCTGGCCTCCTTCGGAACACAGTCTTTATGAGTTAACAATAAGTGCAACAACAACTTTTAGAAAGACATACATGAGAAGCAGATAGCATCTAATATCTTCAGTTCAAAAAGCTACATCTGTACTTTCAGTAGTACATGCGTTACTCTGCCCCGAAAACAAGATATGTCGAGACATCGCTATCTCTGCTTCTGCCTTCAATGGGAATGCCACCCGTCACTATCTCCCACAATGAATGCCATTATCGCACGGACAGGGAAGAGAAAGCTATAACTTCTGTTATAATTGCTAGAAATTGTGATGTTCTCTCCTGTTTCAAAGAATGATCCTTTGCCTGATACAATTTCTAAGCTAGGTCTCTTGGAAAATACGGTATTTTCAGATATTCACAGTGAATTACCAAGAAACAACATAGGAAACCACTGTGAACGGTGAAGACACATATAGATCCTTTGGTGTGTCAGGTGAAGAACACTACCCAAAAGACTCCAGCGTTCTTGAAACCAGTGTTTGCTCTTTAGTCTACTGTATCTACTCGAAAGCTCACTGAAGCATACAATGAAGCAGAACAACAACGGCACAGCAAGGGCATAATTCCATCTGTTGAAATCGTTTGATTATCTGTATATGGTGGTTAGAATTTCATCTGGTTGAAAACTGTTGCTGGCCTCCTTCGGAACACAGTATTTATGAGTTAACAATAAGTGCAACAACAACTTTTAGAAAGACATACATGAGAACCAGATAGCATCTAATATCTTCAGTTCAAAGAGCTACATCTGTTCTATAAGACGTACATGCGTTACTCTGCACGGAAAACAAGATATGTCGAGACATCGCTATCTCTGCTTCTGCATTCAATGGCAATGCCACCGGTAACTATCTCCCACAATGAATGCCATCACTGCACGGACAGTGAAGGGAAAGCAATAACTTCTGTTATAATTGCTAGAAATTGTGATGTTCTCTCCTGTTTCAAAGAATGATCCTTTGCCTGATATAATTTCTAAGCTAGGTCTCTTTGAAAACACGGTATTTTCAGATATTCACAGTGAATTACCAAGAAACAACATAGGAAACCACTGTGAACGGTGAAGTGACATAAAGATCCTTTGGTGTGTCAGGTGAAGCACACTACCCAAAAGACTCCAGCGTTCTTGAAACCAGTGTTTGCTCTTTAGTCTACTGTATCAACTCGAAAGCTCACTGAAGCATACAATGAAGCAGAACAACAACGGCACAGCAAGGGCATAATTCCATCTGTTGAAATCGTTTGATTATCTGTATATGGTGGTTAGAACTTCATCTGGTTGAAAACTGTTGCTGGCCTCCTTCGGAACACAGTCTTTATGAGTTAACAATAAGTGCAACAACAACTTTTAGAAAGACATACATGAGAACCAGATAGCATCTAATATCTTCAGTTCAAAGGGCTACATCTGTTCTATCAGAAGTACATGCGTTACTCTGCAAGGAAAACAAGATATGTCCAGACATCGCTATCTCTGCTTCTGTATTCAATGGCAATGCCACCGGTAACTATCTCCCACAATGAATGCCATCTCCGCACGGACAGTGAAGGGAAAGCAATAACTTCTGTTATAATTGCTAGAAATTGTGATGTTCTCTCCTGTTTCAAAGAATGATCCTTTGCCTGATATAATTTCTAAGCTAGGTCTCTTTGAAAACACGGTATTTTCAGATATTCACAGTGAATTACCAAGAAACAACATAGGAAACCACTGTGAACGGTGAAGTCACATTTAGATAATTTGGTGTGTCAGGTGAAGCACACTACCCAAAAGACTCCAGCGTTCTTGAAACCAGTGTTTGCTCTTTAGTCTACTGTATCAACTCGAAAGCTCACTGAAGCATACAATGAAGCAGAACAACAACGGCACTGCAAGGGCATAATTCCATCTGTTGAAATCGTTTGATTATCTGTATATGGTGGTTAGAATTTCATCTGGTTGAAAACTGTTGCTGGCCTCCTTCGGAACACAGTCTTTATGAGTTAACAATAAGTGCAACAACAACTTTTAGAAAGACATACATGAGAACCAGATAGCATCTAATATCTTCAGTTCAAAGAGCTACATCTGTACTTTCAGTAGTACATGCGTTACTCTGCCCCGAAAACAAGATATGTCGAGACATCGCTATCTATGCTTCTGCCTTCAATGGGAATGCCACCCGTCACTATCTTTCACAATGAATGCCATCACCGCACGGACAGGGAAGAGAAAGCAATAACTTCTGTTATAATTGCTAGAAATTGTGATGTTCTCTCCTGTTTCAAAGATTGATCCTTTGCCTGATATAATTTCTAAGCTAGGTCTCTTTGAAAACACGGTATTTTCAGATATTCACAGTGAATTACCAAGAAACAACATAGGAAACAACTGTGAACGGTGAAGTCACATATAAATCCTTTGGTGTGTCAGGTGAAGCACACTACCCAAAAGTCTCCAACGTTCTTGAAACCAGTGTTTGCTCTTTAGTCTACTGTATCAACTCGAAAGCTCACTGAAGCATACAATGAAGCAGAACAACAACGGCACAGCAAGGGCATAATTCCATCTGTTGAAATCGTTTGATTATCTGTATATGGTGGTTAGAATTTCATCTGGTTGAAAACTGTTGCTGGCCTCCTTTGGAACACAGTCTTTATGAGTTAACAATAAGTGCAACAACAACTTTTAGAAAGACATACATGAGAACCAGATAGCATCTAATATCTTCAGTTCAAAGAGCTACATCTGTTCTATCAGAAGTACATGCATTACTCTGCAAGGAAAACAAGATATGTCCAGACATCGCTATCTCTGCTTCTGTATTCAATGGCAATGCCACCGGTAACTATCTCCCACAATGAATGCCATCACCGCACGGACAGTGAATGGAAAGCAATAACTTCTGTTATAATTGCTAGAAATTGTGATGTTCTCTCCTGTTTCAAAGAATGATCCTTTGCCTGATATAATTTCTAAGCTAGGTCTCTTTGAAAACACGGTATTTTCAGATATTCACAGTGAATTACCAAGAAACAACATAGGAAACCACTGTGAACGGTGAAGTGACATAAAGATCCTTTGGTGTGTCAGGTGAAGCACACTACCCAAAAGACTCCAGCGTTCTTGAAACCAGTGTTTGCTCTTTAGTCTACTGTATCAACTCGAAAGCTCACTGAAGCATACAATGAAGCAGAACAACAACGGCACAGCAAGGGCATAATTCCATCTGTTGAAATCGTTTGATTATCTGTATATGGTGGTTAGAACTTCATCTGGTTGAAAACTGTTGCTGGCCTCCTTCGGAACACAGTCTTTATGAGTTAACAATAAGTGCAACAACAACTTTTAGAAAGACATACATGAGAACCAGATAGCATCTAATATCTTCAGTTCAAAGGGCTACATCTGTTCTATCAGAAGTACATGCGTTACTCTGCAAGGAAAACAAGATATGTCCAGACATCGCTATCTCTGCTTCTGCATTCAATGGCAATGCCACCGGTAACTATCTCCCACAATGAATGCCATCTCCGCACGGACAGTGAAGGGAAAGCAATAACTTCTGTTATAATTGCTAGAAATTGTGATGTTCTCTCCTGTTTCAAAGAATGATCCTTTGCCTGATATAATTTCTAAGCTAGGTCTCTTTGAAAACACGGTATTTTCAGATATTCACAGTGAATTACCAAGAAACAACATAGGAAACCACTGTGAACGGTGAAGTCACATTTAGATAATTTGGTGTGTCAGGTGAAGCACACTACCCAAAAGACTCCAGCGTTCTTGAAACCAGTGTTTGCTCTTTAGTCTACTGTATCAACTCGAAAGCTCACTGAAGCATACAATGAAGCAGAACAACAACGGCACTGCAAGGGCATAATTCCATCTGTTGAAATCGTTTGATTATCTGTATATGGTGGTTAGAATTTCATCTGGTTGAAAACTGTTGCTGGCCTCCTTCGGAACACAGTCTTTATGAGTTAACAATAAGTGCAACAACAACTTTTAGAAAGACATACATGAGAACCAGATAGCATCTAATATCTTCAGTTCAAAGAGCTACATCTGTTCTATCAGAAGTACATGCATTACTCTGCAAGGAAAACAAGATATGTCCAGACATCGCTATCTCTGCTTCTGTATTCAATGGCAATGCCACCGGTAACTATCTCCCACAATGAATGCCATCACCGCACGGACAGTGAATGGAAAGCAATAACTTCTGTTATAATTGCTAGAAATTGTGATGTTCTCTCCTGTTTCAAAGAATGATCCTTTGCCTGATATAATTTCTAAGCTAGGTCTCTTTGAAAACACGGTATTTTCAGATATTCACAGTGAATTACCAAGAAACAACATAGGAAACCACTGTGAACGGTGAAGTGACATAAAGATCCTTTGGTGTGTCAGGTGAAGCACACTACCCAAAAGACTCCAGCGTTCTTGAAACCAGTGTTTGCTCTTTAGTCTACTGTATCAACTCGAAAGCTCACTGAAGCATACAATGAAGCAGAACAACAACGGCACAGCAAGGGCATAATTCCATCTGTTGAAATCGTTTGATTATCTGTATATGGTGGTTAGAACTTCATCTGGTTGAAAACTGTTGCTGGCCTCCTTCGGAACACAGTCTTTATGAGTTAACAATAAGTGCAACAACAACTTTTAGAAAGACATACATGAGAACCAGATAGCATCTAATATCTTCAGTTCAAAGAGCTACATCTGTTCTATCAGAAGTACATGCATTACTCTGCAAGGAAAACAAGATATGTCCAGACATCGCTATCTCTGCTTCTGTATTCAATGGCAATGCCACCGGTAACTATCTCCCACAATGAATGCCATCACCGCACGGACAATGAATGGAAAGCAATAACTTCTGTTATAATTGCTAGAAATTGTGATGTTCTCTCCTGTTTCAAAGAATGATCCTTTGCCTGATATAATTTCTAAGATAGGTCTCTTTGAAAACACGGTATTTTCAGATATTCACAGTGAATTACCAAGAAACAACATAGGAAACCACTGTGAACGGTGAAGTGACATAAAGATCCTTTGGTGTGTCAGGTGAAGCACACTACCCAAAAGACTCCAGCGTTCTTGAAACCAGTGTTTGCTCTTTAGTCTACTGTATCAACTCGAAAGCTCACTGAAGCATACAATGAAGCAGAACAACAACGGCACAGCAAGGGCATAATTCCATCTGTTGAAATCGTTTGATTATCTGTATATGGTGGTTAGAATTTCATCTGGTTGAAAACTGTTGCTGGCCTCCTTTGGAACACAGTCTTTATGAGTTAACAATAAGTGCAACAACAACTTTTAGAAAGACATACATGAGAACCAGATAGCATCTAATATCTTCAGTTCAAAGAGCTACATCTGTTCTATCAGAAGTACATGCATTACTCTGCAAGGAAAACAAGATATGTCCAGACATCGCTATCTCTGCTTCTGTATTCAATGGCAATGCCACCGGTAACTATCTCCCACAATGAATGCCATCTCCGCACGTACAGTGAAGGGAAAGCAATAACTTCTGTTATAATTGCTAGAAATTGTGATGTTCTCTCCTGTTTCAAAGAATGATCCTTTGCCTGATATAATTTCTAAGCTAGGTCTCTTTGAAAACACGGTATTTTCAGATATTCACAGTGAATTACCAAGAAACAACATAGGAAACCACTGTGAACGGTGAAGTGACATATAGATCCTTTGGTGTGTCAGGTGAAGCACACTACCCAAAAGACTCCAGCGTTCTTGAAACCAGTGTTTGCTCTTTAGTCTACTGTATCAACTCGAAAGCTCACTGAAGCATACAATGAAGCAGAACAACAACGGCACAGCAAGGGCATAATTCCATCTGTTGAAATCGTTTGATTATCTGTATATGGTGGTTAGAATTTCATCTGGTTGAAAACTGTTGCTGGCCTCCTTCGGAACACAGTCTTTATGAGTTAACAATAAGTGCAACAACAACTTTTAGAAAGACATACATGAGAACCAGATAGCATCTAATATCTTCAGTTCAAAGAGCTACATCTGTTCTATCAGAAGTACATGCGTTACTCTGCAAGGAAAACAAGATATGTCCAGACATCGCTATCTCTGCTTCTGTATTCAATGGCAATGCCACCGGTAACTATCTCCCACAATGAATGCCATCACCACACGGACAGTGAAGGGAAAGCAATAACTTCTGTTATAATTGCTAGAAATTGTGATGTTCTCTCCTGTTTCAAAGAATGATCCTTTGCCTGATATAATTTCTAAGCTAGGTCTCTTTGAAAACACGGTATTTTCAGATATTCACAGTGAATTACCAAGAAACAACATAGGAAACCACTGTGAACGGTGAAGTGACATATAGATCCTTTGGTGTATCAGGTGAAGCACACTACCCAAAAGACTCCAGCGTTCTTGAAACCAGTGTTTGCTCTTTAGTCTACTGTATCAACTCGAAAGCTCACTGAAGCATACAATGAAGCAGAACAACAACGGCACAGCAAGGGCATAATTCCATCTGTTGAAATCGTTTGATTATCTGTATATGGTGGTTAGAATTTCATCTGGTTCAAAACTGTTGCTGGCCTCCTTCGGAACACAGTCTTTATGAGTTAACAATAAGTGCAACAACAACTTTTAGAAAGACATACATGAGAAGCAGATAGCATCTAATATCTTCAGTTCAAAAAGCTACATCTGTACTTTCAGTAGTACATGCGTTACTCTGCCCCGAAAACAAGATATGTCGAGACATCGCTATCTCTGCTTCTGCCTTCAATGGGAATGCCACCCGTCACTATCTCCCACAATGAATGCCATTATCGCACGGACAGGGAAGAGAAAGCTATAACTTCTGTTATAATTGCTAGAAATTGTGATGTTCTCTCCTGTTTCAAAGAATGATCCTTTGCCTGATACAATTTCTAAGCTAGGTCTCTTGGAAAATACGGTATTTTCAGATATTCACAGTGAATTACCAAGAAACAACATAGGAAACCACTGTGAACGGTGAAGACACATATAGATCCTTTGGTGTGTCAGGTGAAGAACACTACCCAAAAGACTCCAGCGTTCTTGAAACCAGTGTTTGCTCTTTAGTCTACTGTATCTACTCGAAAGCTCACTGAAGCATACAATGAAGCAGAACAACAACGGCACAGCAAGGGCATAATTCCATCTGTTGAAATCGTTTGATTATCTGTATATGGTGGTTAGAATTTCATCTGGTTGAAAACTGTTGCTGGCCTCCTTCGGAACACAGTATTTATGAGTTAACAATAAGTGCAACAACAACTTTTAGAAAGACATACATGAGAACCAGATAGCATCTAATATCTTCAGTTCAAAGAGCTACATCTGTTCTATCAGACGTACATGCGTTACTCTGCACGGAAAACAAGATATGTCGAGACATCGCTATCTCTGCTTCTGCATTCAATGGCAATGCCACCGGTAACTATCTCCCACAATGAATGCCATCACTGCACGGACAGTGAAGGGAAAGCAATAACTTCTGTTATAATTGCTAGAAATTGTGATGTTCTCTCCTGTTTCAAAGAATGATCCTTTGCCTGATATAATTTCTAAGCTAGGTCTCTTTGAAAACACGGTATTTTCAGATATTCACAGTGAATTACCAAGAAACAACATAGGAAACCACTGTGAACGGTGAAGTGACATAAAGATCCTTTGGTGTGTCAGGTGAAGCACACTACCCAAAAGACTCCAGCGTTCTTGAAACCAGTGTTTGCTCTTTAGTCTACTGTATCAACTCGAAAGCTCACTGAAGCATACAATGAAGCAGAACAACAACGGCACAGCAAGGGCATAATTCCATCTGTTGAAATCGTTTGATTATCTGTATATGGTGGTTAGAACTTCATCTGGTTGAAAACTGTTGCTGGCCTCCTTCGGAACACAGTCTTTATGAGTTAACAATAAGTGCAACAACAACTTTTAGAAAGACATACATGAGAACCAGATAGCATCTAATATCTTCAGTTCAAAGGGCTACATCTGTTCTATCAGAAGTACATGCGTTACTCTGCAAGGAAAACAAGATATGTCCAGACATCGCTATCTCTGCTTCTGTATTCAATGGCAATGCCACCGGTAACTATCTCCCACAATGAATGCCATCTCCGCACGGACAGTGAAGGGAAAGCAATAACTTCTGTTATAATTGCTAGAAATTGTGATGTTCTCTCCTGTTTCAAAGAATGATCCTTTGCCTGATATAATTTCTAAGCTAGGTCTCTTTGAAAACACGGTATTTTCAGATATTCACAGTGAATTACCAAGAAACAACATAGGAAACCACTGTGAACGGTGAAGTCACATTTAGATAATTTGGTGTGTCAGGTGAAGCACACTACCCAAAAGACTCCAGCGTTCTTGAAACCAGTGTTTGCTCTTTAGTCTACTGTATCAACTCGAAAGCTCACTGAAGCATACAATGAAGCAGAACAACAACGGCACTGCAAGGGCATAATTCCATCTGTTGAAATCGTTTGATTATCTGTATATGGTGGTTAGAATTTCATCTGGTTGAAAACTGTTGCTGGCCTCCTTCGGAACACAGTCTTTATGAGTTAACAATAAGTGCAACAACAACTTTTAGAAAGACATACATGAGAACCAGATAGCATCTAATATCTTCAGTTCAAAGAGCTACATCTGTACTTTCAGTAGTACATGCGTTACTCTGCCCCGAAAACAAGATATGTCGAGACATCGCTATCTATGCTTCTGCCTTCAATGGGAATGCCACCCGTCACTATCTCCCACAATGAATGCCATCACCGCACGGACAGGGAAGAGAAAGCAATAACTTCTGTTATAATTGCTAGAAATTGTGATGTTCTCTCCTGTTTCAAAGATTGATCCTTTGCCTGATATAATTTCTAAGCTAGGTCTCTTTGAAAACACGGTATTTTCAGATATTCACAGTGAATTACCAAGAAACAACATAGGAAACAACTGTGAACGGTGAAGTCACATATAAATCCTTTGGTGTGTCAGGTGAAGCACACTACCCAAAAGTCTCCAACGTTCTTGAAACCAGTGTTTGCTCTTTAGTCTACTGTATCAACTCGAAAGCTCACTGAAGCATACAATGAAGCAGAACAACAACGGCACAGCAAGGGCATAATTCCATCTGTTGAAATCGTTTGATTATCTGTATATGGTGGTTAGAATTTCATCTGGTTGAAAACTGTTGCTGGCCTCCTTTGGAACACAGTCTTTATGAGTTAACAATAAGTGCAACAACAACTTTTAGAAAGACATACATGAGAACCAGATAGCATCTAATATCTTCAGTTCAAAGAGCTACATCTGTTCTATCAGAAGTACATGCATTACTCTGCAAGGAAAACAAGATATGTCCAGACATCGCTATCTCTGCTTCTGTATTCAATGGCAATGCCACCGGTAACTATCTCCCACAATGAATGCCATCACCGCACGGACAGTGAATGGAAAGCAATAACTTCTGTTATAATTGCTAGAAATTGTGATGTTCTCTCCTGTTTCAAAGAATGATCCTTTGCCTGATATAATTTCTAAGCTAGGTCTCTTTGAAAACACGGTATTTTCAGATATTCACAGTGAATTACCAAGAAACAACATAGGAAACCACTGTGAACGGTGAAGTGACATAAAGATCCTTTGGTGTGTCAGGTGAAGCACACTACCCAAAAGACTCCAGCGTTCTTGAAACCAGTGTTTGCTCTTTAGTCTACTGTATCAACTCGAAAGCTCACTGAAGCATACAATGAAGCAGAACAACAACGGCACAGCAAGGGCATAATTCCATCTGTTGAAATCGTTTGATTATCTGTATATGGTGGTTAGAACTTCATCTGGTTGAAAACTGTTGCTGGCCTCCTTCGGAACACAGTCTTTATGAGTTAACAATAAGTGCAACAACAACTTTTAGAAAGACATACATGAGAACCAGATAGCATCTAATATCTTCAGTTCAAAGGGCTACATCTGTTCTATCAGAAGTACATGCGTTACTCTGCAAGGAAAACAAGATATGTCCAGACATCGCTATCTCTGCTTCTGCCTTCAATGGCAATGCCACCGGTAACTATCTCCCACAATGAATGCCATCTCCGCACGGACAGTGAAGGGAAAGCAATAACTTCTGTTATAATTGCTAGAAATTGTGATGTTCTCTCCTGTTTCAAAGAATGATCCTTTGCCTGATATAATTTCTAAGCTAGGTCTCTTTGAAAACACGGTATTTTCAGATATTCACAGTGAATTACCAAGAAACAACATAGGAAACAACTGTGAACGGTGAAGTCACATATAAATCCTTTGGTGTGTCAGGTGAAGCACACTACCCAAAAGTCTCCAACGTTCTTGAAACCAGTGTTTGCTCTTTAGTCTACTGTATCAACTCGAAAGCTCACTGAAGCATACAATGAAGCAGAACAACAACGGCACAGCAAGGGCATAATTCCATCTGTTGAAATCGTTTGATTATCTGTATATGGTGGTTAGAATTTCATCTGGTTGAAAACTGTTGCTGGCCTCCTTTGGAACACAGTCTTTATGAGTTAACAATAAGTGCAACAACAACTTTTAGAAAGACATACATGAGAACCAGATAGCATCTAATATCTTCAGTTCAAAGAGCTACATCTGTTCTATCAGAAGTACATGCATTACTCTGCAAGGAAAACAAGATATGTCCAGACATCGCTATCTCTGCTTCTGTATTCAATGGCAATGCCACCGGTAACTATCTCCCACAATGAATGCCATCACCGCACGGACAGTGAATGGAAAGCAATAACTTCTGTTATAATTGCTAGAAATTGTGATGTTCTCTCCTGTTTCAAAGAATGATCCTTTGCCTGATATAATTTCTAAGCTAGGTCTCTTTGAAAACACGGTATTTTCAGATATTCACAGTGAATTACCAAGAAACAACATAGGAAACCACTGTGAACGGTGAAGTGACATAAAGATCCTTTGGTGTGTCAGGTGAAGCACACTACCCAAAAGACTCCAGCGTTCTTGAAACCAGTGTTTGCTCTTTAGTCTACTGTATCAACTCGAAAGCTCACTGAAGCATACAATGAAGCAGAACAACAACGGCACAGCAAGGGCATAATTCCATCTGTTGAAATCGTTTGATTATCTGTATATGGTGGTTAGAACTTCATCTGGTTGAAAACTGTTGCTGGCCTCCTTCGGAACACAGTCTTTATGAGTTAACAATAAGTGCAACAACAACTTTTAGAAAGACATACATGAGAACCAGATAGCATCTAATATCTTCAGTTCAAAGGGCTACATCTGTTCTATCAGAAGTACATGCGTTACTCTGCAAGGAAAACAAGATATGTCCAGACATCGCTATCTCTGCTTCTGCATTCAATGGCAATGCCACCGGTAACTATCTCCCACAATGAATGCCATCTCCGCACGGACAGTGAAGGGAAAGCAATAACTTCTGTTATAATTGCTAGAAATTGTGATGTTCTCTCCTGTTTCAAAGAATGATCCTTTGCCTGATATAATTTCTAAGCTAGGTCTCTTTGAAAACACGGTATTTTCAGATATTCACAGTGAATTACCAAGAAACAACATAGGAAACCACTGTGAACGGTGAAGTCACATTTAGATAATTTGGTGTGTCAGGTGAAGCACACTACCCAAAAGACTCCAGCGTTCTTGAAACCAGTGTTTGCTCTTTAGTCTACTGTATCAACTCGAAAGCTCACTGAAGCATACAATGAAGCAGAACAACAACGGCACTGCAAGGGCATAATTCCATCTGTTGAAATCGTTTGATTATCTGTATATGGTGGTTAGAATTTCATCTGGTTGAAAACTGTTGCTGGCCTCCTTCGGAACACAGTCTTTATGAGTTAACAATAAGTGCAACAACAACTTTTAGAAAGACATACATGAGAACCAGATAGCATCTAATATCTTCAGTTCAAAGAGCTACATCTGTTCTATCAGAAGTACATGCATTACTCTGCAAGGAAAACAAGATATGTCCAGACATCGCTATCTCTGCTTCTGTATTCAATGGCAATGCCACCGGTAACTATCTCCCACAATGAATGCCATCACCGCACGGACAGTGAATGGAAAGCAATAACTTCTGTTATAATTGCTAGAAATTGTGATGTTCTCTCCTGTTTCAAAGAATGATCCTTTGCCTGATATAATTTCTAAGCTAGGTCTCTTTGAAAACACGGTATTTTCAGATATTCACAGTGAATTACCAAGAAACAACATAGGAAACCACTGTGAACGGTGAAGTGACATAAAGATCCTTTGGTGTGTCAGGTGAAGCACACTACCCAAAAGACTCCAGCGTTCTTGAAACCAGTGTTTGCTCTTTAGTCTACTGTATCAACTCGAAAGCTCACTGAAGCATACAATGAAGCAGAACAACAACGGCACAGCAAGGGCATAATTCCATCTGTTGAAATCGTTTGATTATCTGTATATGGTGGTTAGAACTTCATCTGGTTGAAAACTGTTGCTGGCCTCCTTCGGAACACAGTCTTTATGAGTTAACAATAAGTGCAACAACAACTTTTAGAAAGACATACATGAGAACCAGATAGCATCTAATATCTTCAGTTCAAAGGGCTACATCTGTTCTATCAGAAGTACATGCGTTACTCTGCAAGGAAAACAAGATATGTCCAGACATCGCTATCTCTGCTTCTGCATTCAATGGCAATGCCACCGGTAACTATCTCCCACAATGAATGCCATCTCCGCACGGACAGTGAAGGGAAAGCAATAACTTCTGTTATAATTGCTAGAAATTGTGATGTTCTCTCCTGTTTCAAAGAATGATCCTTTGCCTGATATAATTTCTAAGCTAGGTCTCTTTGAAAACACGGTATTTTCAGATATTCACAGTGAATTACCAAGAAACAACATAGGAAACCACTGTGAACGGTGAAGTCACATTTAGATCATTTGGTGTGTCAGGTGAAGCACACTACCCAAAAGACTCCAGCGTTCTTGAAACCAGTGTTTGCTCTTTAGTCTACTGTATCAACTCGAAAGCTCACTGAAGCATACAATGAAGCAGAACAACAACGGCACTGCAAGGGCATAATTCCATCTGTTGAAATCGTTTGATTATCTGTATATGGTGGTTAGAACTTCATCTGGTTGAAAACTGTTGCTGGCCTCCTTCGGAACACAGTCTTTATGAGTTAACAATAAGTGCAACAACAACTTTTAGAAAGACATACATGAGAACCAGATAGCATCTAATATCTTCAGTTCAAAGGGCTACATCTGTTCTATCAGAAGTACATGCGTTACTCTGCAAGGAAAACAAGATATGTCCAGACATCGCTATCTCTGCTTCTGCATTCAATGGCAATGCCACCGGTAACTATCTCCCACAATGAATGCCATCTCCGCACGGACAGTGAAGGGAAAGCAATAACTTCTGTTATAATTGCTAGAAATTGTGATGTTCTCTCCTGTTTCAAAGAATGATCCTTTGCCTGATATAATTTCTAAGCTAGGTCTCTTTGAAAACACGGTATTTTCAGATATTCACAGTGAATTACCAAGAAACAACATAGGAAACCACTGTGAACGGTGAAGTCACATTTAGATAATTTGGTGTGTCAGGTGAAGCACACTACCCAAAAGACTCCAGCGTTCTTGAAACCAGTGTTTGCTCTTTAGTCTACTGTATCAACTCGAAAGCTCACTGAAGCATACAATGAAGCAGAACAACAACGGCACTGCAAGGGCATAATTCCATCTGTTGAAATCGTTTGATTATCTGTATATGGTGGTTAGAATTTCATCTGGTTGAAAACTGTTGCTGGCCTCCTTCGGAACACAGTCTTTATGAGTTAACAATAAGTGCAACAACAACTTTTAGAAAGACATACATGAGAACCAGATAGCATCTAATATCTTCAGTTCAAAGAGCTACATCTGTACTTTCAGTAGTACATGCGTTACTCTGCCCCGAAAACAAGATATGTCGAGACATCGCTATCTATGCTTCTGCCTTCAATGGGAATGCCACCCGTCACTATCTCCCACAATGAATGCCATCACCGCACGGACAGGGAAGAGAAAGCAATAACTTCTGTTATAATTGCTAGAAATTGTGATGTTCTCTCCTGTTTCAAAGATTGATCCTTTGCCTGATATAATTTCTAAGCTAGGTCTCTTTGAAAACACGGTATTTTCAGATATTCAAAGTGAATTACCAAGAAACAACATAGGAAACAACTGTGAACGGTGAAGTCACATATAAATCCTTTGGTGTGTCAGGTGAAGCACACTACCCAAAAGTCTCCAACGTTCTTGAAACCAGTGTTTGCTCTTTAGTCTACTGTATCAACTCGAAAGCTCACTGAAGCATACAATGAAGCAGAACAACAACGGCACAGCAAGGGCATAATTCCATCTGTTGAAATCGTTTGATTATCTGTATATGGTGGTTAGAATTTCATCTGGTTGAAAACTGTTGCTGGCCTCCTTTGGAACACAGTCTTTATGAGTTAACAATAAGTGCAACAACAACTTTTAGAAAGACATACATGAGAACCAGATAGCATCTAATATCTTAAGTTCAAAGAGCTACATCTGTTCTATCAGAAGTACATGCATTACTCTGCAAGGAAAACAAGATATGTCCAGACATCGCTATCTCTGCTTCTGTATTCAATGGCAATGCCACCGGTAACTATCTCCCACAATGAATGCCATCACCGCACGGACAGTGAATGGAAAGCAATAACTTCTGTTATAATTGCTAGAAATTGTGATGTTCTCTCCTGTTTCAAAGAATGATCCTTTGCCTGATATAATTTCTAAGCTAGGTCTCTTTGAAAACACGGTATTTTCAGATATTCACAGTGAATTACCAAGAAACAACATAGGAAACCACTGTGAACGGTGAAGTGACATAAAGATCCTTTGGTGTGTCAGGTGAAGCACACTACCCAAAAGACTCCAGCGTTCTTGAAACCAGTGTTTGCTCTTTAGTCTACTGTATCAACTCGAAAGCTCACTGAAGCATACAATGAAGCAGAACAACAACGGCACAGCAAGGGCATAATTCCATCTGTTGAAATCGTTTGATTATCTGTATATGGTGGTTAGAATTTCATCTGGTTGAAAACTGTTGCTGGCCTCCTTTGGAACACAGTCTTTATGAGTTAACAATAAGTGCAACAACAACTTTTAGAAAGACATACATGAGAACCAGATAGCATCTAATATCTTCAGTTCAAAGAGCTACATCTGTTCTATCAGAAGTACATGCATTACTCTGCAAGGAAAACAAGATATGTCCAGACATCGCTATCTCTGCTTCTGTATTCAATGGCAATGCCACCGGTAACTATCTCCCACAATGAATGCCATCACCGCACGGACAGTGAATGGAAAGCAATAACTTCTGTTATAATTGCTAGAAATTGTGATGTTCTCTCCTGTTTCAAAGAATGATCCTTTGCCTGATATAATTTCTAAGCTAGGTCTCTTTGAAAACACGGTATTTTCAGATATTCACAGTGAATTACCAAGAAACAACATAGGAAACCACTGTGAACGGTGAAGTGACATAAAGATCCTTTGGTGTGTCAGGTGAAGCACACTACCCAAAAGACTCCAGCGTTCTTGAAACCAGTGTTTGCTCTTTAGTCTACTGTATCAACTCGAAAGCTCACTGAAGCATACAATGAAGCAGAACAACAACGGCACAGCAAGGGCATAATTCCATCTGTTGAAATCGTTTGATTATCTGTATATGGTGGTTAGAACTTCATCTGGTTGAAAACTGTTGCTGGCCTCCTTCGGAACACAGTCTTTATGAGTTAACAATAAGTGCAACAACAACTTTTAGAAAGACATACATGAGAACCAGATAGCATCTAATATCTTCAGTTCAAAGAGCTACATCTGTTCTATCAGAAGTACATGCATTACTCTGCAAGGAAAACAAGATATGTCCAGACATCGCTATCTCTGCTTCTGTATTCAATGGCAATGCCACCGGTAACTATCTCCCACAATGAATGCCATCACCGCACGGACAGTGAATGGAAAGCAATAACTTCTGTTATAATTGCTAGAAATTGTGATGTTCTCTCCTGTTTCAAAGAATGATCCTTTGCCTGATATAATTTCTAAGCTAGGTCTCTTTGAAAACACGGTATTTTCAGATATTCACAGTGAATTACCAAGAAACAACATAGGAAACCACTGTGAACGGTGAAGTGACATAAAGATCCTTTGGTGTGTCAGGTGAAGCACACTACCCAAAAGACTCCAGCGTTCTTGAAACCAGTGTTTGCTCTTTAGTCTACTGTATCAACTCGAAAGCTCACTGAAGCATACAATGAAGCAGAACAACAACGGCACAGCAAGGGCATAATTCCATCTGTTGAAATCGTTTGATTATCTGTATATGGTGGTTAGAATTTCATCTGGTTGAAAACTGTTGCTGGCCTCCTTTGGAACACAGTCTTTATGAGTTAACAATAAGTGCAACAACAACTTTTAGAAAGACATACATGAGAACCAGATAGCATCTAATATCTTCAGTTCAAAGAGCTACATCTGTTCTATCAGAAGTACATGCATTACTCTGCAAGGAAAACAAGATATGTCCAGACATCGCTATCTCTGCTTCTGTATTCAATGGCAATGCCACCGGTAACTATCTCCCACAATGAATGCCATCACCGCACGGACAGTGAATGGAAAGCAATAACTTCTGTTATAATTGCTAGAAATTGTGATGTTCTCTCCTGTTTCAAAGAATGATCCTTTGCCTGATATAATTTCTAAGCTAGGTCTCTTTGAAAACACGGTATTTTCAGATATTCACAGTGAATTACCAAGAAACAACATAGGAAACCACTGTGAACGGTGAAGTGACATAAAGATCCTTTGGTGTGTCAGGTGAAGCACACTACCCAAAAGACTCCAGCGTTCTTGAAACCAGTGTTTGCTCTTTAGTCTACTGTATCAACTCGAAAGCTCACTGAAGCATACAATGAAGCAGAACAACAACGGCACAGCAAGGGCATAATTCCATCTGTTGAAATCGTTTGATTATCTGTATATGGTGGTTAGAACTTCATCTGGTTGAAAACTGTTGCTGGCCTCCTTCGGAACACAGTCTTTATGAGTTAACAATAAGTGCAACAACAACTTTTAGAAAGACATACATGAGAACCAGATAGCATCTAATATCTTCAGTTCAAAGGGCTACATCTGTTCTATCAGAAGTACATGCGTTACTCTGCAAAGAAAACAAGATATGTCCAGACATCGCTATCTCTGCTTCTGCATTCAATGGGAATGCCACCGGTAACTATCTCCCACAATGAATGCCATCTCCGCACGGACAGTGAAGGGAAAGCAATAACTTCTGTTATAATTGCTAGAAATTGTGATGTTCTCTCCTGTTTCAAAGAATGATCCTTTGCCTGATATAATTTCTAAGCTAGGTCTCTTTGAAAACACGGTATTTTCAGATATTCACAGTGAATTACCAAGAAACAACATAGGAAACCACTGTGAACGGTGAAGTCACATTTAGATCATTTGGTGTGTCAGGTGAAGCACACTACCCAAAAGACTCCAGCGTTCTTGAAACCAGTGTTTGCTCTTTAGTCTACTGTATCAACTCGAAAGCTCACTGAAGCATACAATGAAGCAGAACAACAACGGCACTGCAAGGGCATAATTCCATCTGTTGAAATCGTTTGATTATCTGTATATGGTGGTTAGAATTTCATCTGGTTGAAAACTGTTGCTGGCCTCCTTCGGAACACAGTCTTTATGAGTTAACAATAAGTGCAACAACAACTTTTAGAAAGACATACATGAGAACCAGATAGCATCTAATATCTTCAGTTCAAAGAGCTACATCTGTACTTTCAGTAGTACATGCGTTACTCTGCCCCGAAAACAAGATATGTCGAGACATCGCTATCTATGCTTCTGCCTTCAATGGGAATGCCACCCGTCACTATCTCCCACAATGAATGCCATCACCGCACGGACAGGGAAGAGAAAGCAATAACTTCTGTTATAATTGCTAGAAATTGTGATGTTCTCTCCTGTTTCAAAGATTGATCCTTTGCCTGATATAATTTCTAAGCTAGGTCTCTTTGAAAACACGGTATTTTCAGATATTCACAGTGAATTACCAAGAAACAACATAGGAAACAACTGTGAACGGTGAAGTCACATATAAATCCTTTGGTGTGTCAGGTGAAGCACACTACCCAAAAGTGTCCAACGTTCTTGAAACCAGTGTTTGCTCTTTAGTCTACTGTATCAACTCGAAAGCTCACTGAAGCATACAATGAAGCAGAACAACAACGGCACAGCAAGGGCATAATTCCATCTGTTGAAATCGTTTGATTATCTGTATATGGTGGTTAGAATTTCATCTGGTTGAAAACTGTTGCTGGCCTCCTTTGGAACACAGTCTTTATGAGTTAACAATAAGTGCAACAACAACTTTTAGAAAGACATACATGAGAACCAGATAGCATCTAATATCTTCAGTTCAAAGAGCTACATCTGTTCTATCAGAAGTACATGCATTACTCTGCAAGGAAAACAAGATATGTCCAGACATCGCTATCTCTGCTTCTGTATTCAATGGCAATGCCACCGGTAACTATCTCCCACAATGAATGCCATCACCGCACGGACAGTGAATGGAAAGCAATAACTTCTGTTATAATTGCTAGAAATTGTGATGTTCTCTCCTGTTTCAAAGAATGATCCTTTGCCTGATATAATTTCTAAGCTAGGTCTCTTTGAAAACACGGTATTTTCAGATATTCACAGTGAATTACCAAGAAACAACATAGGAAACCACTGTGAACGGTGAAGTGACATAAAGATCCTTTGGTGTGTCAGGTGAAGCACACTACCCAAAAGACTCCAGCGTTCTTGAAACCAGTGTTTGCTCTTTAGTCTACTGTATCAACTCGAAAGCTCACTGAAGCATACAATGAAGCAGAACAACAACGGCACAGCAAGGGCATAATTCCATCTGTTGAAATCGTTTGATTATCTGTATATGGTGGTTAGAACTTCATCTGGTTGAAAACTGTTGCTGGCCTCCTTCGGAACACAGTCTTTATGAGTTAACAATAAGTGCAACAACAACTTTTAGAAAGACATACATGAGAACCAGATAGCATCTAATATCTTCAGTTCAAAGGGCTACATCTGTTCTATCAGAAGTACATGCGTTACTCTGCAAAGAAAACAAGATATGTCCAGACATCGCTATCTCTGCTTCTGCATTCAATGGGAATGCCACCGGTAACTATCTCCCACAATGAATGCCATCTCCGCACGGACAGTGAAGGGAAAGCAATAACTTCTGTTATAATTGCTAGAAATTGTGATGTTCTCTCCTGTTTCAAAGAATGATCCTTTGCCTGATATAATTTCTAAGCTAGGTCTCTTTGAAAACACGGTATTTTCAGATATTCACAGTGAATTACCAAGAAACAACATAGGAAACCACTGTGAACGGTGAAGTCACATTTAGATCATTTGGTGTGTCAGGTGAAGCACACTACCCAAAAGACTCCAGCGTTCTTGAAACCAGTGTTTGCTCTTTAGTCTACTGTATCAACTCGAAAGCTCACTGAAGCATACAATGAAGCAGAACAACAACGGCACTGCAAGGGCATAATTCCATCTGTTGAAATCGTTTGATTATCTGTATATGGTGGTTAGAATTTCATCTGGTTGAAAACTGTTGCTGGCCTCCTTCGGAACACAGTCTTTATGAGTTAACAATAAGTGCAACAACAACTTTTAGAAAGACATACATGAGAACCAGATAGCATCTAATATCTTCAGTTCAAAGAGCTACATCTGTACTTTCAGTAGTACATGCGTTACTCTGCCCCGAAAACAAGATATGTCGAGACATCGCTATCTATGCTTCTGCCTTCAATGGGAATGCCACCCGTCACTATCTCCCACAATGAATGCCATCACCGCACGGACAGGGAAGAGAAAGCAATAACTTCTGTTATAATTGCTAGAAATTGTGATGTTCTCTCCTGTTTCAAAGATTGATCCTTTGCCTGATATAATTTCTAAGCTAGGTCTCTTTGAAAACACGGTATTTTCAGATATTCACAGTGAATTACCAAGAAACAACATAGGAAACAACTGTGAACGGTGAAGTCACATATAAATCCTTTGGTGTGTCAGGTGAAGCACACTACCCAAAAGTGTCCAACGTTCTTGAAACCAGTGTTTGCTCTTTAGTCTACTGTATCAACTCGAAAGCTCACTGAAGCATACAATGAAGCAGAACAACAACGGCACAGCAAGGGCATAATTCCATCTGTTGAAATCGTTTGATTATCTGTATATGGTGGTTAGAATTTCATCTGGTTGAAAACTGTTGCTGGCCTCCTTTGGAACACAGTCTTTATGAGTTAACAATAAGTGCAACAACAACTTTTAGAAAGACATACATGAGAACCAGATAGCATCTAATATCTTCAGTTCAAAGAGCTACATCTGTTCTATCAGAAGTACATGCATTACTCTGCAAGGAAAACAAGATATGTCCAGACATCGCTATCTCTGCTTCTGTATTCAATGGCAATGCCACCGGTAACTATCTCCCACAATGAATGCCATCACCGCACGGACAGTGAATGGAAAGCAATAACTTCTGTTATAATTGCTAGAAATTGTGATGTTCTCTCCTGTTTCAAAGAATGATCCTTTGCCTGATATAATTTCTAAGCTAGGTCTCTTTGAAAACACGGTATTTTCAGATATTCACAGTGAATTACCAAGAAACAACATAGGAAACCACTGTGAACGGTGAAGTGACATAAAGATCCTTTGGTGTGTCAGGTGAAGCACACTACCCAAAAGACTCCAGCGTTCTTGAAACCAGTGTTTGCTCTTTAGTCTACTGTATCAACTCGAAAGCTCACTGAAGCATACAATGAAGCAGAACAACAACGGCACAGCAAGGGCATAATTCCATCTGTTGAAATCGTTTGATTATCTGTATATGGTGGTTAGAACTTCATCTGGTTGAAAACTGTTGCTGGCCTCCTTCGGAACACAGTCTTTATGAGTTAACAATAAGTGCAACAACAACTTTTAGAAAGACATACATGAGAACCAGATAGCATCTAATATCTTCAGTTCAAAGAGCTACATCTGTACTTTCAGTAGTACATGCGTTACTCTGCCCCGAAAACAAGATATGTCGAGACATCGCTATCTCTGCTTCTGCCTTCAATGGGAATGCCACCTGTCACTATCTCCCACAATGAATGCCATCACCGCACGGACAGGGAAGAGAAAGCAATAACTTCTGTTAAAATTGCTAGAAATTGTGATGTTCTCTCCTGTTTCAAAGATTGATCCTTTGCCTGATATAATTTCTAAGCTAGGTCTCTTTGAAAACACGGTATTTTCAGATATTCACAGTGAATTACCAAGAAACAACATAGGAAACCACTGTGAACGGTGAAGTCACATATAAATCCTTTGGTGTGTCAGGTGAAGCACACTACCCAAAAGTCTCCAACGTTCTTGAAACCAGTGTTTGCTCTTTAGTCTACTGTATCAACTCGAAAGCTCACTGAAGCATACAATGAAGCAGAACAACAACGGCACAGCAAGGGCATAATTCCATCTGTTGAAATCGTTTGATTATCTGTATATGGTGGTTAGAATTTCATCTGGTTGAAAACTGTTGCTGGCCTCCTTTGGAACACAGTCTTTATGAGTTAACAATAAGTGCAACAATAACTTTTAGAAAGACATACATGAGAACCAGATAGCATCTAATATCTTCAGTTCAAAGAGCTACATCTGTTCTATCAGAAGTACATGCATTACTCTGCAAGGAAAACAAGATATGTCCAGACATCGCTATCTCTGCTTCTGTATTCAATGGCAATGCCACCGGTAACTATCTCCCACAATGAATGCCATCACCGCACGGACAGTGAATGGAAAGCAATAACTTCTGTTATAATTGCTAGAAATTGTGATGTTCTCTCCTGTTTCAAAGAATGATCCTTTGCCTGATATAATTTCTAAGCTAGGTCTCTTTGAAAACACGGTATTTTCAGATATTCACAGTGAATTACCAAGAAACAACATAGGAAACCACTGTGAACGGTGAAGTGACATAAAGATCCTTTGGTGTGTCAGGTGAAGCACACTACCCAAAAGACTCCAGCGTTCTTGAAACCAGTGTTTGCTCTTTAGTCTACTGTATCAACTCGAAAGCTCACTGAAGCATACAATGAAGCAGAACAACAACGGCACAGCAAGGGCATAATTCCATCTGTTGAAATCGTTTGATTATCTGTATATGGTGGTTAGAATTTCATCTGGTTGAAAACTGTTGCTGGCCTCCTTCGGAACACAGTCTTTATGAGTTAACAATAAGTGCAACAACAACTTTTAGAAAGACATACATGAGAACCAGATAGCATCTAATATCTTCAGTTCAAAGAGCTACATCTGTACTTTCAGTAGTACATGCGTTACTCTGCCCCGAAAACAAGATATGTCGAGACATCGCTATCTATGCTTCTGCCTTCAATGGGAATGCCACCCGTCACTATCTCCCACAATGAATGCCATCACCGCACGGACAGGGAAGAGAAAGCAATAACTTCTGTTATAATTGCTAGAAATTGTGATGTTCTCTCCTGTTTCAAAGATTGATCCTTTGCCTGATATAATTTCTAAGCTAGGTCTCTTTGAAAACACGGTATTTTCAGATATTCACAGTGAATTACCAAGAAACAACATAGGAAACAACTGTGAACGGTGAAGTCACATATAAATCCTTTGGTGTGTCAGGTGAAGCACACTACCCAAAAGTCTCCAACGTTCTTGAAACCAGTGTTTGCTCTTTAGTCTACTGTATCAACTCGAAAGCTCACTGAAGCATACAATGAAGCAGAACAACAACGGCACAGCAAGGGCAAAATTCCATCTGTTGAAATCGTTTGATTATCTGTATATGGTGGTTAGAATTTCATCTGGTTGAAAACTGTTGCTGGCCTCCTTTGGAACACAGTCTTTATGAGTTAACAATAAGTGCAACAACAACTTTTAGAAAGACATACATGAGAACCAGATAGCATCTAATATCTTCAGTTCAAAGAGCTACATCTGTTCTATCAGAAGTACATGCATTACTCTGCAAGGAAAACAAGATATGTCCAGACATCGCTATCTCTGCTTCTGTATTCAATGGCAATGCCACCGGTAACTATCTCCCACAATGAATGCCATCACCGCACGGACAGTGAATGGAAAGCAATAACTTCTGTTATAATTGCTAGAAATTGTGATGTTCTCTCCTGTTTCAAAGAATGATCCTTTGCCTGATATAATTTCTAAGCTAGGTCTCTTTGAAAACACGGTATTTTCAGATATTCACAGTGAATTACCAAGAAACAACATAGGAAACCACTGTGAACGGTGAAGTGACATAAAGATCCTTTGGTGTGTCAGGTGAAGCACACTACCCAAAAGACTCCAGCGTTCTTGAAACCAGTGTTTGCTCTTTAGTCTACTGTATCAACTCGAAAGCTCACTGAAGCATACAATGAAGCAGAACAACAACGGCACAGCAAGGGCATAATTCCATCTGTTGAAATCGTTTGATTATCTGTATATGGTGGTTAGAACTTCATCTGGTTGAAAACTGTTGCTGGCCTCCTTCGGAACACAGTCTTTATGAGTTAACAATAAGTGCAACAACAACTTTTAGAAAGACATACATGAGAACCAGATAGCATCTAATATCTTCAGTTCAAAGAGCTACATCTGTACTTTCAGTAGTACATGCGTTACTCTGCCCCGAAAACAAGATATGTCGAGACATCGCTATCTCTGCTTCTGCCTTCAATGGGAATGCCACCTGTCACTATCTCCCACAATGAATGCCATCACCGCACGGACAGGGAAGAGAAAGCAATAACTTCTGTTATAATTGCTAGAAATTGTGATGTTCTCTCCTGTTTCAAAGATTGATCCTTTGCCTGATATAATTTCTAAGCTAGGTCTCTTTGAAAACACGGTATTTTCAGATATTCACAGTGAATTAACAAGAAACAACATAGGAAACAACTGTGAACGGTGAAGTCACATATAAATCCTTTGGTGTGTCAGGTGAAGCACACTACCCAAAAGTCTCCAACATTCTTGAAACCAGTGTTTGCTCTTTAGTCTACTGTATCAACTCGAAAGCTCACTGAAGCATACAATGAAGCAGAACAACAACGGCACAGCAAGGGCATAATTCCATCTGTTGAAATCGTTTGATTATCTGTATATGGTGGTTAGAATTTCATCTGGTTGAAAACTGTTGCTGGCCTCCTTTGGAACACAGTCTTTATGAGTTAACAATAAGTGCAACAACAACTTTTAGAAAGACATACATGAGAACCAGATAGCATCTAATATCTTCAGTTCAAAGAGCTACATCTGTTCTATCAGAAGTACATGCATTACTCTGCAAGGAAAACAAGATATGTCCAGACATCGCTATCTCTGCTTCTGTATTCAATGGCAATGCCACCGGTAACTATCTCCCACAATGAATGCCATCACCGCACGGACAGTGAATGGAAAGCAATAACTTCTGTTATAATTGGTAGAAATTGTGATGTTCTCTCCTGTTTCAAAGAATGATCCTTTGCCTGATATAATTTCTAAGCTAGGTCTCTTTGAAAACACGTTATTTTCAGATATTCACAGTGAATTACCAAGAAACAACATAGGAAACCACTGTGAACGGTGAAGTGACATAAAGATCCTTTGGTGTGTCAGGTGAAGCACACTACCCAAAAGACTCCAGCGTTCTTGAAACCAGTGTTTGCTCTTTAGTCTACTGTATCAACTCGAAAGCTCACTGAAGCATACCATGAAGCAGAACAACAACGGCACAGCAAGGGCATAATTCCATCTGTTGAAATCGTTTGATTATCTGTATATGGTGGTTAGAACTTCATCTGGTTGAAAACTGTTGCTGGCCTCCTTCGGAACACAGTCTTTATGAGTTAACAATAAGTGCAACAACAACTTTTAGAAAGACATACATGAGAACCAGATAGCATCTAATATCTTCAGTTCAAAGGGCTACATCTGTTCTATCAGAAGTACATGCGTTACTCTGCAAAGAAAACAAGATATGTCCAGACATCGCTATCTCTGCTTCTGCATTCAATGGGAATGCCACCGGTAACTATCTCCCACAATGAATGCCATCTCCGCACGGACAGTGAAGGGAAAGCAATAACTTCTGTTATAATTGCTAGAAATTGTGATGTTCTCTCCTGTTTCAAAGAATGATCCTTTGCCTGATATAATTTCTAAGCTAGGTCTCTTTGAAAACACGGTATTTTCAGATATTCACAGTGAATTACCAAGAAACAACATAGGAAACCACTGTGAACGGTGAAGTCACATTTAGATCATTTGGTGTGTCAGGTGAAGCACACTACCCAAAAGACTCCAGCGTTCTTGAAACCAGTGTTTGCTCTTTAGTCTACTGTATCAACTCGAAAGCTCACTGAAGCATACAATGAAGCAGAACAACAACGGCACTGCAAGGGCATAATTCCATCTGTTGAAATCGTTTGATTATCTGTATATGGTGGTTAGAATTTCATCTGGTTGAAAACTGTTGCTGGCCTCCTTCGGAACACAGTCTTTATGAGTTAACAATAAGTGCAACAACAACTTTTAGAAAGACATACATGAGAACCAGATAGCATCTAATATCTTCAGTTCAAAGAGCTACATCTGTACTTTCAGTAGTACATGCGTTACTCTGCCCCGAAAACAAGATATGTCGAGACATCGCTATCTATGCTTCTGCCTTCAATGGGAATGCCACCCGTCACTATCTCCCACAATGAATGCCATCACCGCACGGACAGGGAAGAGAAAGCAATAACTTCTGTTATAATTGCTAGAAATTGTGATGTTCTCTCCTGTTTCAAAGATTGATCCTTTGCCTGATATAATTTCTAAGCTAGGTCTCTTTGAAAACACGGTATTTTCAGATATTCACAGTGAATTACCAAGAAACAACATAGGAAACAACTGTGAACGGTGAAGTCACATATAAATCCTTTGGTGTGTCAGGTGAAGCACACTACCCAAAAGTGTCCAACGTTCTTGAAACCAGTGTTTGCTCTTTAGTCTACTGTATCAACTCGAAAGCTCACTGAAGCATACAATGAAGCAGAACAACAACGGCACAGCAAGGGCATAATTCCATCTGTTGAAATCGTTTGATTATCTGTATATGGTGGTTAGAATTTCATCTGGTTGAAAACTGTTGCTGGCCTCCTTTGGAACACAGTCTTTATGAGTTAACAGTAAGTGCAACAACAACTTTTAGAAAGACATACATGAGAACCAGATAGCATCTAATATCTTCAGTTCAAAGAGCTACATCTGTTCTATCAGAAGTACATGCATTACTCTGCAAGGAAAACAAGATATGTCCAGACATCGCTATCTCTGCTTCTGTATTCAATGGCAATGCCACCGGTAACTATCTCCCACAATGAATGCCATCACCGCACGGACAGTGAATGGAAAGCAATAACTTCTGTTATAATTGCTAGAAATTGTGATGTTCTCTCCTGTTTCAAAGAATGATCCTTTGCCTGATATAATTTCTAAGCTAGGTCTCTTTGAAAACACGGTATTTTCAGATATTCACAGTGAATTACCAAGAAACAACATAGGAAACCACTGTGAACGGTGAAGTGACATAAAGATCCTTTGGTGTGTCAGGTGAAGCACACTACCCAAAAGACTCCAGCGTTCTTGAAACCAGTGTTTGCTCTTTAGTCTACTGTATCAACTCGAAAGCTCACTGAAGCATACAATGAAGCAGAACAACAACGGCACAGCAAGGGCATAATTCCATCTGTTGAAATCGTTTGATTATCTGTATATGGTGGTTAGAACTTCATCTGGTTGAAAACTGTTGCTGGCCTCCTTCGGAACACAGTCTTTATGAGTTAACAATAAGTGCAACAACAACTTTTAGAAAGACATACATGAGAACCAGATAGCATCTAATATCTTCAGTTCAAAGAGCTACATCTGTACTTTCAGTAGTACATGCGTTACTCTGCCCCGAAAACAAGATATGTCGAGACATCGCTATCTCTGCTTCTGCCTTCAATGGGAATGCCACCTGTCACTATCTCCCACAATGAATGCCATCACCGCACGGACAGGGAAGAGAAAGCAATAACTTCTGTTATAATTGCTAGAAATTGTGATGTTCTCTCCTGTTTCAAAGATTGATCCTTTGCCTGATATAATTTCTAAGCTAGGTCTCTTTGAAAACACGGTATTTTCAGATATTCACAGTGAATTACCAAGAAACAACATAGGAAACCACTGTGAACGGTGAAGTCACATATAAATCCTTTGGTGTGTCAGGTGAAGCACACTACCCAAAAGTCTCCAACGTTCTTGAAACCAGTGTTTGCTCTTTAGTCTACTGTATCAACTCGAAAGCTCACTGAAGCATACAATGAAGCAGAACAACAACGGCACAGCAAGGGCATAATTCCATCTGTTGAAATCGTTTGATTATCTGTATATGGTGGTTAGAATTTCATCTGGTTGAAAACTGTTGCTGGCCTCCTTTGGAACACAGTCTTTATGAGTTAACAATAAGTGCAACAATAACTTTTAGAAAGACATACATGAGAACCAGATAGCATCTAATATCTTCAGTTCAAAGAGCTACATCTGTTCTATCAGAAGTACATGCATTACTCTGCAAGGAAAACAAGATATGTCCAGACATCGCTATCTCTGCTTCTGTATTCAATGGCAATGCCACCGGTAACTATCTCCCACAATGAATGCCATCACCGCACGGACAGTGAATGGAAAGCAATAACTTCTGTTATAATTGCTAGAAATTGTGATGTTCTCTCCTGTTTCAAAGAATGATCCTTTGCCTGATATAATTTCTAAGCTAGGTCTCTTTGAAAACACGGTATTTTCAGATATTCACAGTGAATTACCAAGAAACAACATAGGAAACCACTGTGAACGGTGAAGTGACATAAAGATCCTTTGGTGTGTCAGGTGAAGCACACTACCCAAAAGACTCCAGCGTTCTTGAAACCAGTGTTTGCTCTTTAGTCTACTGTATCAACTCGAAAGCTCACTGAAGCATACAATGAAGCAGAACAACAACGGCACAGCAAGGGCATAATTCCATCTGTTGAAATCGTTTGATTATCTGTATATGGTGGTTAGAACTTCATCTGGTTGAAAACTGTTGCTGGCCTCCTTCGGAACACAGTCTTTATGAGTTAACAATAAGTGCAACAACAACTTTTAGAAAGACATACATGAGAACCAGATAGCATCTAATATCTTCAGTTCAAAGAGCTACATCTGTACTTTCAGTAGTACATGCGTTACTCTGCCCCGAAAACAAGATATGTCGAGACATCGCTATCTCTGCTTCTGCCTTCAATGGGAATGCCACCTGTCACTATCTCCCACAATGAATGCCATCACCGCACGGACAGGGAAGAGAAAGCAATAACTTCTGTTATAATTGCTAGAAATTGTGATGTTCTCTCCTGTTTCAAAGATTGATCCTTTGCCTGATATAATTTCTAAGCTAGGTCTCTTTGAAAACACGGTATTTTCAGATATTCACAGTGAATTACCAAGAAACAACATAGGAAACCACTGTGAACGGTGAAGTCACATATAAATCCTTTGGTGTGTCAGGTGAAGCACACTACACAAAAGTCTCCAACGTTCTTGAAACCAGTGTTTGCTCTTTAGTCTACTGTATCAACTCGAAAGCTCACTGAAGCATATAATGAAGCAGAACAACAACGGCACAGCAAGGGCATAATTCCATCTGTTGAAATCGTTTGATTATCTGTATATGGTGGTTAGAATTTCATCTGGTTGAAAACTGTTGCTGGCCTCCTTTGGAACACAGTCTTTATGAGTTAACAATAAGTGCAACAATAACTTTTAGAAAGACATACATGAGAACCAGATAGCATCTAATATCTTCAGTTCAAAGAGCTACATCTGTTCTATCAGAAGTACATGCATTACTCTGCAAGGAAAACAAGATATGTCCAGACATCGCTATCTCTGCTTCTGTATTCAATGGCAATGCCACCGGTAACTATCTCCCACAATGAATGCCATCACCGCACGGACAGTGAATGGAAAGCAATAACTTCTGTTATAATTGCTAGAAATTGTGATGTTCTCTCCTGTTTCAAAGAATGATCCTTTGCCTGATATAATTTCTAAGCTAGGTCTCTTTGAAAACACGGTATTTTCAGATATTCACAGTGAATTACCAAGAAACAACATAGGAAACCACTGTGAACGGTGAAGTGACATAAAGATCCTTTGGTGTGTCAGGTGAAGCACACTACCCAAAAGACTCCAGCGTTCTTGAAACCAGTGTTTGCTCTTTAGTCTACTGTATCAACTCGAAAGCTCACTGAAGCATACAATGAAGCAGAACAACAACGGCACAGCAAGGGCATAATTCCATCTGTTGAAATCGTTTGATTATCTGTATATGGTGGTTAGAATTTCATCTGGTTGAAAACTGTTGCTGGCCTCCTTCGGAACACAGTCTTTATGAGTTAACAATAAGTGCAACAACAACTTTTAGAAAGACATACATGAGAACCAGATAGCATCTAATATCTTCAGTTCAAAGAGCTACATCTGTACTTTCAGTAGTACATGCGTTACTCTGCCCCGAAAACAAGATATGTCGAGACATCGCTATCTATGCTTCTGCCTTCAATGGGAATGCCACCCGTCACTATCTCCCACAATGAATGCCATCACCGCACGGACAGGGAAGAGAAAGCAATAACTTCTGTTATAATTGCTAGAAATTGTGATGTTCTCTCCTGTTTCAAAGATTGATCCTTTGCCTGATATAATTTCTAAGCTAGGTCTCTTTGAAAACACGGTATTTTCAGATATTCACAGTGAATTACCAAGAAACAACATAGGAAACAACTGTGAACGGTGAAGTCACATATAAATCCTTTGGTGTGTCAGGTGAAGCACACTACCCAAAAGTCTCCAACGTTCTTGAAACCAGTGTTTGCTCTTTAGTCTACTGTATCAACTCGAAAGCTCACTGAAGCATACAATGAAGCAGAACAACAACGGCACAGCAAGGGCATAATTCCATCTGTTGAAATCGTTTGATTATCTGTATATGGTGGTTAGAATTTCATCTGGTTGAAAACTGTTGCTGGCCTCCTTTGGAACACAGTCTTTATGAGTTAACAATAAGTGCAACAACAACTTTTAGAAAGACATACATGAGAACCAGATAGCATCTAATATCTTCAGTTCAAAGAGCTACATCTGTTCTATCAGAAGTACATGCATTACTCTGCAAGGAAAACAAGATATGTCCAGACATCGCTATCTCTGCTTCTGTATTCAATGGCAATGCCACCGGTAACTATCTCCCACAATGAATGCCATCACCGCACGGACAGTGAATGGAAAGCAATAACTTCTGTTATAATTGGTAGAAATTGTGATGTTCTCTCCTGTTTCAAAGAATGATCCTTTGCCTGATATAATTTCTAAGCTAGGTCTCTTTGAAAACACGTTATTTTCAGATATTCACAGTGAATTACCAAGAAACAACATAGGAAACCACTGTGAACGGTGAAGTGACATAAAGATCCTTTGGTGTGTCAGGTGAAGCACACTACCCAAAAGACTCCAGCGTTCTTGAAACCAGTGTTTGCTCTTTAGTCTACTGTATCAACTCGAAAGCTCACTGAAGCATACCATGAAGCAGAACAACAACGGCAGAGCAAGGGCATAATTCCATCTGTTGAAATCGTTTGATTATCTGTATATGGTGGTTAGAACTTCATCTGGTTGAAAACTGTTGCTGGCCTCCTTCGGAACACAGTCTTTATGAGTTAACAATAAGTGCAACAACAACTTTTAGAAAGACATACATGAGAACCAGATAGCATCTAATATCTTCAGTTCAAAGGGCTACATCTGTTCTATCAGAAGTACATGCGTTACTCTGCAAAGAAAACAAGATATGTCCAGACATCGCTATCTCTGCTTCTGCATTCAATGGGAATGCCACCGGTAACTATCTCCCACAATGAATGCCATCTCCGCACGGACAGTGAAGGGAAAGCAATAACTTCTGTTATAATTGCTAGAAATTGTGATGTTCTCTCCTGTTTCAAAGAATGATCCTTTGCCTGATATAATTTCTAAGCTAGGTCTCTTTGAAAACACGGTATTTTCAGATATTCACAGTGAATTACCAAGAAACAACATAGGAAACCACTGTGAACGGTGAAGTCACATTTAGATCATTTGGTGTGTCAGGTGAAGCACACTACCCAAAAGACTCCAGCGTTCTTGAAACCAGTGTTTGCTCTTTAGTCTACTGTATCAACTCGAAAGGTCACTGAAGCATACAATGAAGCAGAACAACAACGGCACTGCAAGGGCATAATTCCATCTGTTGAAATCGTTTGATTATCTGTATATGGTGGTTAGAATTTCATCTGGTTGAAAACTGTTGCTGGCCTCCTTCGGAACACAGTCTTTATGAGTTAACAATAAGTGCAACAACAACTTTTAGAAAGACATACATGAGAACCAGATAGCATCTAATATCTTCAGTTCAAAGAGCTACATCTGTACTTTCAGTAGTACATGCGTTACTCTGCCCCGAAAACAAGATATGTCGAGACATCGCTATCTATGCTTCTGCCTTCAATGGGAATGCCACCCGTCACTATCTCCCACAATGAATGCCATCACCGCACGGACAGGGAAGAGAAAGCAATAACTTCTGTTATAATTGCTAGAAATTGTGATGTTCTCTCCTGTTTCAAAGATTGATCCTTTGCCTGATATAATTTCTAAGCTAGGTCTCTTTGAAAACACGGTATTTTCAGATATTCACAGTGAATTACCAAGAAACAACATAGGAAACAACTGTGAACGGTGAAGTCACATATAAATCCTTTGGTGTGTCAGGTGAAGCACACTACCCAAAAGTGTCCAACGTTCTTGAAACCAGTGTTTGCTCTTTAGTCTACTGTATCAACTCGAAAGCTCACTGAAGCATACAATGAAGCAGAACAACAACGGCACAGCAAGGGCATAATTCCATCTGTTGAAATCGTTTGATTATCTGTATATGGTGGTTAGAATTTCATCTGGTTGAAAACTGTTGCTGGCCTCCTTTGGAACACAGTCTTTATGAGTTAACAGTAAGTGCAACAACAACTTTTAGAAAGACATACATGAGAACCAGATAGCATCTAATATCTTCAGTTCAAAGAGCTACATCTGTTCTATCAGAAGTACATGCATTACTCTGCAAGGAAAACAAGATATGTCCAGACATCGCTATCTCTGCTTCTGTATTCAATGGCAATGCCACCGGTAACTATCTCCCACAATGAATGCCATCACCGCACGGACAGTGAATGGAAAGCAATAACTTCTGTTATAATTGCTAGAAATTGTGATGTTCTCTCCTGTTTCAAAGAATGATCCTTTGCCTGATATAATTTCTAAGCTAGGTCTCTTTGAAAACACGGTATTTTCAGATATTCACAGTGAATTACCAAGAAACAACATAGGAAACCACTGTGAACGGTGAAGTGACATAAAGATCCTTTGGTGTGTCAGGTGAAGCACACTACCCAAAAGACTCCAGCGTTCTTGAAACCAGTGTTTGCTCTTTAGTCTACTGTATCAACTCGAAAGCTCACTGAAGCATACAATGAAGCAGAACAACAACGGCACAGCAAGGGCATAATTCCATCTGTTGAAATCGTTTGATTATCTGTATATGGTGGTTAGAACTTCATCTGGTTGAAAACTGTTGCTGGCCTCCTTCGGAACACAGTCTTTATGAGTTAACAATAAGTGCAACAACAACTTTTAGAAAGACATACATGAGAACCAGATAGCATCTAATATCTTCAGTTCAAAGAGCTACATCTGTACTTTCAGTAGTACATGCGTTACTCTGCCCCGAAAACAAGATATGTCGAGACATCGCTATCTCTGCTTCTGCCTTCAATGGGAATGCCACCTGTCACTATCTCCCACAATGAATGCCATCACCGCACGGACAGGGAAGAGAAAGCAATAACTTCTGTTATAATTGCTAGAAATTGTGATGTTCTCTCCTGTTTCAAAGATTGATCCTTTGCCTGATATAATTTCTAAGCTAGGTCTCTTTGAAAACACGGTATTTTCAGATATTCACAGTGAATTACCAAGAAACAACATAGGAAACCACTGTGAACGGTGAAGTCACATATAAATCCTTTGGTGTGTCAGGTGAAGCACACTACCCAAAAGTCTCCAACGTTCTTGAAACCAGTGTTTGCTCTTTAGTCTACTGTATCAACTCGAAAGCTCACTGAAGCATACAATGAAGCAGAACAACAACGGCACAGCAAGGGCATAATTCCATCTGTTGAAATCGTTTGATTATCTGTATATGGTGGTTAGAATTTCATCTGGTTGAAAACTGTTGCTGGCCTCCTTTGGAACACAGTCTTTATGAGTTAACAATAAGTGCAACAATAACTTTTAGAAAGACATACATGAGAACCAGATAGCATCTAATATCTTCAGTTCAAAGAGCTACATCTGTTCTATCAGAAGTACATGCATTACTCTGCAAGGAAAACAAGATATGTCCAGACATCGCTATCTCTGCTTCTGTATTCAATGGCAATGCCACCGGTAACTATCTCCCACAATGAATGCCATCACCGCACGGACAGTGAATGGAAAGCAATAACTTCTGTTATAATTGCTAGAAATTGTGATGTTCTCTCCTGTTTCAAAGAATGATCCTTTGCCTGATATAATTTCTAAGCTAGGTCTCTTTGAAAACACGGTATTTTCAGATATTCACAGTGAATTACCAAGAAACAACATAGGAAACCACTGTGAACGGTGAAGTGACATAAAGATCCTTTGGTGTGTCAGGTGAAGCACACTACCCAAAAGACTCCAGCGTTCTTGAAACCAGTGTTTGCTCTTTAGTCTACTGTATCAACTCGAAAGCTCACTGAAGCATACAATGAAGCAGAACAACAACGGCACAGCAAGGGCATAATTCCATCTGTTGAAATCGTTTGATTATCTGTATATGGTGGTTAGAATTTCATCTGGTTGAAAACTGTTGCTGGCCTCCTTCGGAACACAGTCTTTATGAGTTAACAATAAGTGCAACAACAACTTTTAGAAAGACATACATGAGAACCAGATAGCATCTAATATCTTCAGTTCAAAGAGCTACATCTGTACTTTCAGTAGTACATGCGTTACTCTGCCCCGAAAACAAGATATGTCGAGACATCGCTATCTCTGCTTCTGCCTTCAATGGGAATGCCACCTGTCACTATCTCCCACAATGAATGCCATCACCGCACGGACAGGGAAGAGAAAGCAATAACTTCTGTTATAATTGCTAGAAATTGTGATGTTCTCTCCTGTTTCAAAGATTGATCCTTTGCCTGATATAATTTCTAAGCTAGGTCTCTTTGAAAACACGGTATTTTCAGATATTCACAGTGAATTACCAAGAAACAACATAGGAAACCACTGTGAACGGTGAAGTCACATATAAATCCTTTGGTGTGTCAGGTGAAGCACACTACCCAAAAGTCTCCAACGTTCTTGAAACCAGTGTTTGCTCTTTAGTCTACTGTATCAACTCGAAAGCTCACTGAAGCATATAATGAAGCAGAACAACAACGGCACAGCAAGGGCATAATTCCATCTGTTGAAATCGTTTGATTATCTGTATATGGTGGTTAGAATTTCATCTGGTTGAAAACTGTTGCTGGCCTCCTTTGGAACACAGTCTTTATGAGTTAACAATAAGTGCAACAATAACTTTTAGAAAGACATACATGAGAACCAGATAGCATCTAATATCTTCAGTTCAAAGAGCTACATCTGTTCTATCAGAAGTACATGCATTACTCTGCAAGGAAAACAAGATATGTCCAGACATCGCTATCTCTGCTTCTGTATTCAATGGCAATGCCACCGGTAACTATCTCCCACAATGAATGCCATCACCGCACGGACAGTGAATGGAAAGCAATAACTTCTGTTATAATTGCTAGAAATTGTGATGTTCTCTCCTGTTTCAAAGAATGATCCTTTGCCTGATATAATTTCTAAGCTAGGTCTCTTTGAAAACACGGTATTTTCAGATATTCACAGTGAATTACCAAGAAACAACATAGGAAACCACTGTGAACGGTGAAGTGACATAAAGATCCTTTGGTGTGTCAGGTGAAGCACACTACCCAAAAGACTCCAGCGTTCTTGAAACCAGTGTTTGCTCTTTAGTCTACTGTATCAACTCGAAAGCTCACTGAAGCATACAATGAAGCAGAACAACAACGGCACAGCAAGGGCATAATTCCATCTGTTGAAATCGTTTGATTATCTGTATATGGTGGTTAGAATTTCATCTGGTTGAAAACTGTTGCTGGCCTCCTTCGGAACACAGTCTTTATGAGTTAACAATAAGTGCAACAACAACTTTTAGAAAGACATACATGAGAACCAGATAGCATCTAATATCTTCAGTTCAAAGAGCTACATCTGTACTTTCAGTAGTACATGCGTTACTCTGCCCCGAAAACAAGATATGTCGAGACATCGCTATCTATGCTTCTGCCTTCAATGGGAATGCCACCCGTCACTATCTCCCACAATGAATGCCATCACCGCACGGACAGGGAAGAGAAAGCAATAACTTCTGTTATAATTGCTAGAAATTGTGATGTTCTCTCCTGTTTCAAAGATTGATCCTTTGCCTGATATAATTTCTAAGCTAGGTCTCTTTGAAAACACGGTATTTTCAGATATTCACAGTGAATTACCAAGAAACAACATAGGAAACAACTGTGAACGGTGAAGTCACATATAAATCCTTTGGTGTGTCAGGTGAAGCACACTACCCAAAAGTCTCCAACGTTCTTGAAACCAGTGTTTGCTCTTTAGTCTACTGTATCAACTCGAAAGCTCACTGAAGCATACAATGAAGCAGAACAACAACGGCACAGCAAGGGCATAATTCCATCTGTTGAAATCGTTTGATTATCTGTATATGGTGGTTAGAATTTCATCTGGTTGAAAACTGTTGCTGGCCTCCTTTGGAACACAGTCTTTATGAGTTAACAATAAGTGCAACAACAACTTTTAGAAAGACATACATGAGAACCAGATAGCATCTAATATCTTCAGTTCAAAGAGCTACATCTGTTCTATCAGAAGTACATGCATTACTCTGCAAGGAAAACAAGATATGTCCAGACATCGCTATCTCTGCTTCTGTATTCAATGGCAATGCCACCGGTAACTATCTCCCACAATGAATGCCATCACCGCACGGACAGTGAATGGAAAGCAATAACTTCTGTTATAATTGCTAGAAATTGTGATGTTCTCTCCTGTTTCAAAGAATGATCCTTTGCCTGATATAATTTCTAAGCTAGGTCTCTTTGAAAACACGGTATTTTCAGATATTCACAGTGAATTACCAAGAAACAACATAGGAAACCACTGTGAACGGTGAAGTGACATAAAGATCCTTTGGTGTGTCAGGTGAAGCACACTACCCAAAAGACTCCAGCGTTCTTGAAACCAGTGTTTGCTCTTTAGTCTACTGTATCAACTCGAAAGCTCACTGAAGCATACAATGAAGCAGAACAACAACGGCACAGCAAGGGCATAATTCCATCTGTTGAAATCGTTTGATTATCTGTATATGGTGGTTAGAACTTCATCTGGTTGAAAACTGTTGCTGGCCTCCTTCGGAACACAGTCTTTATGAGTTAACAATAAGTGCAACAACAACTTTTAGAAAGACATACATGAGAACCAGATAGCATCTAATATCTTCAGTTCAAAGAGCTACATCTGTACTTTCAGTAGTACATGCGTTACTCTGCCCCGAAAACAAGATATGTCGAGACATCGCTATCTCTGCTTCTGCCTTCAATGGGAATGCCACCTGTCACTATCTCCCACAATGAATGCCATCACCGCACGGACAGGGAAGAGAAAGCAATAACTTCTGTTATAATTGCTAGAAATTGTGATGTTCTCTCCTGTTTCAAAGATTGATCCTTTGCCTGATATAATTTCTAAGCTAGGTCTCTTTGAAAACACGGTATTTTCAGATATTCACAGTGAATTAACAAGAAACAACATAGGAAACAACTGTGAACGGTGAAGTCACATATAAATCCTTTGGTGTGTCAGGTGAAGCACACTACCCAAAAGTCTCCAACATTCTTGAAACCAGTGTTTGCTCTTTAGTCTACTGTATCAACTCGAAAGCTCACTGAAGCATACAATGAAGCAGAACAACAACGGCACAGCAAGGGCATAATTCCATCTGTTGAAATCGTTTGATTATCTGTATATGGTGGTTAGAATTTCATCTGGTTGAAAACTGTTGCTGGCCTCCTTTGGAACACAGTCTTTATGAGTTAACAATAAGTGCAACAACAACTTTTAGAAAGACATACATGAGAACCAGATAGCATCTAATATCTTCAGTTCAAAGAGCTACATCTGTTCTATCAGAAGTACATGCATTACTCTGCAAGGAAAACAAGATATGTCCAGACATCGCTATCTCTGCTTCTGTATTCAATGGCAATGCCACCGGTAACTATCTCCCACAATGAATGCCATCACCGCACGGACAGTGAATGGAAAGCAATAACTTCTGTTATAATTGCTAGAAATTTTGATGTTCTCTCCTGTTTCAAAGAATGATCCTTTGCCTGATATAATTTCTAAGCTAGGTCTCTTTGAAAACACGGTATTTTCAGATATTCACAGTGAATTACCAAGAAACAACATAGGAAACCACTGTGAACGGTGAAGTGACATAAAGATCCTTTGGTGTGTCAGGTGAAGCACACTACCCAAAAGACTCCAGCGTTCTTGAAACCAGTGTTTGCTCTTTAGTCTACTGTATCAACTCGAAAGCTCACTGAAGCATACCATGAAGCAGAACAACAACGGCACAGCAAGGGCATAATTCCATCTGTTGAAATCGTTTGATTATCTGTATATGGTGGTTAGAACTTCATCTGGTTGAAAACTGTTGCTGGCCTCCTTCGGAACACAGTCTTTATGAGTTAACAATAAGTGCAACAACAACTTTTAGAAAGACATACATGAGAACCAGATAGCATCTAATATCTTCAGTTCAAAGGGCTACATCTGTTCTATCAGAAGTACATGCGTTACTCTGCAAGGAAAACAAGATATGTCCAGACATCGCTATCTCTTCTTCTGCATTCAATGGCAATGCCACTGGTAACTATCTCCCACAATGAATGCCATCACCGCACGGACAGTGAAGGGAAAGCAATAACTTCTGTTATAATTGCTAGAAATTGTGATGTTCTCTCCTGTTTCAAAGAATGATCCTTTGCCTGATATAATTTCTAAGATAGGTCTCTTTGAAAACACGGTATTTTCAGATATTCACAGTGAATTACCAAGAAACAACATAGGAAACCACTGTGAACGGTGAAGTCACATTTAGATCATTTGGTGTGTCAGGTGAAGCACACTACCCAAAAGACTCCAGCGTTCTTGAAACCAGTGTTTGCTCTTTAGTCTACTGTATCAACTCGAAAGCGCACTGAAGCATACAATGAAGCAGAACAACAACGGCACTGCAAGGGCATAATTCCATCTGTTGAAATCGTTTGATTATCTGTATATGGTGGTTAGAATTTCATCTGGTTGAAAACTGTTGCTGGCCTCCTTCGGAACACAGTCTTTATGAGTTAACAATAAGTGCAACAACAACTTTTAGAAAGACATACATGAGAACCAGATAGCATCTAATATCTTCAGTTCAAAGAGCTACATCTGTACTTTCAGTAGTACATGCGTTACTCTGCCCCGAAAACAAGATATGTCGAGACATCGCTATCTCTGCTTCTGCCTTCAATGGGAATGCCACCCGTCACTATCTCCCACAATGAATGCCATCACCGCACGGACAGGGAAGAGAAAGCAATAACTTCTGTTATAATTGCTAGAAATTGTGATGTTCTCTCCTGTTTCAAAGATTGATCCTTTGCCTGATATAATTTCTAAGCTAGGTCTCTTTGAAAACACGGTATTTTCAGATATTCACAGTGAATTACCAAGAAACAACATAGGAAACAACTGTGAACGGTGAAGTCACATATAAATCCTTTGGTGTGTCAGGTGAAGCACACTACCCAAAAGTCTCCAACGTTCTTGAAACCAGTGTTTGCTCTTTAGTCTACTGTATCAACTCGAAAGCTCACTGAAGCATACAATGAAGCAGAACAACAACGGCACAGCAAGGGCATAATTCCATCTGTTGAAATCGTTTGATTATCTGTATATGGTGGTTAGAATTTCATCTGGTTGAAAACTGTTGCTGGCCTCCTTTGGAACACAGTCTTTATGAGTTAACAATAAGTGCAACAACAACTTTTAGAAAGACATACATGAGAACCAGATAGCATCTAATATCTTCAGTTCAAAGAGCTACATCTGTTCTATCAGAAGTACATGCATTACTCTGCAAGGAAAACAAGATATGTCCAGACATCGCTATCTCTGCTTCTGTATTCAATGGCAATGCCACCGGTAACTATCTCCCACAATGAATGCCATCACCGCACGGACAGTGAATGGAAAGCAATAACTTCTGTTATAATTGCTAGAAATTGTGATGTTCTCTCCTGTTTCAAAGAATGATCCTTTGCCTGATATAATTTCTAAGCTAGGTCTCTTTGAAAACACGGTATTTTCAGATATTCACAGTGAATTACCAAGAAACAACATAGGAAACCACTGTGAACGGTGAAGTGACATAAAGATCCTTTGGTGTGTCAGGTGAAGCACACTACCCAAAAGACTCCAGCGTTCTTGAAACCAGTGTTTGCTCTTTAGTCTACTGTATCAACTCGAAAGCTCACTGAAGCATACAATGAAGCAGAACAACAACGGCACAGCAAGGGCATAATTCCATCTGTTGAAATCGTTTGATTATCTGTATATGGTGGTTAGAACTTCATCTGGTTGAAAACTGTTGCTGGCCTCCTTCGGAACACAGTCTTTATGAGTTAACAATAAGTGCAACAACAACTTTTAGAAAGACATACATGAGAACCAGATAGCATCTAATATCTTCAGTTCAAAGAGCTACATCTGTACTTTCAGTAGTACATGCGTTACTCTGCCCCGAAAACAAGATATGTCGAGACATCGCTATCTCTGCTTCTGCCTTCAATGGGAATGCCACCTGTCACTATCTCCCACAATGAATGCCATCACCGCACGGACAGGGAAGAGAAAGCAATAACTTCTGTTATAATTGCTAGAAATTGTGATGTTCTCTCCTGTTTCAAAGATTGATCCTTTGCCTGATATAATTTCTAAGCTAGGTCTCTTTGAAAACACGGTATTTTCAGATATTCACAGTGAATTAACAAGAAACAACATAGGAAACAACTGTGAACGGTGAAGTCACATATAAATCCTTTGGTGTGTCAGGTGAAGCACACTACCCAAAAGTCTCCAACATTCTTGAAACCAGTGTTTGCTCTTTAGTCTACTGTATCAACTCGAAAGCTCACTGAAGCATACAATGAAGCAGAACAACAACGGCACAGCAAGGGCATAATTCCATCTGTTGAAATCGTTTGATTATCTGTATATGGTGGTTAGAATTTCATCTGGTTGAAAACTGTTGCTGGCCTCCTTTGGAACACAGTCTTTATGAGTTAACAATAAGTGCAACAACAACTTTTAGAAAGACATACATGAGAACCAGATAGCATCTAATATCTTCAGTTCAAAGAGCTACATCTGTTCTATCAGAAGTACATGCATTACTCTGCAAGGAAAACAAGATATGTCCAGACATCGCTATCTCTGCTTCTGTATTCAATGGCAATGCCACCGGTAACTATCTCCCACAATGAATGCCATCACCGCACGGACAGTGAATGGAAAGCAATAACTTCTGTTATAATTGCTAGAAATTTTGATGTTCTCTCCTGTTTCAAAGAATGATCCTTTGCCTGATATAATTTCTAAGCTAGGTCTCTTTGAAAACACGGTATTTTCAGATATTCACAGTGAATTACCAAGAAACAACATAGGAAACCACTGTGAACGGTGAAGTGACATAAAGATCCTTTGGTGTGTCAGGTGAAGCACACTACCCAAAAGACTCCAGCGTTCTTGAAACCAGTGTTTGCTCTTTAGTCTACTGTATCAACTCGAAAGCTCACTGAAGCATACCATGAAGCAGAACAACAACGGCACAGCAAGGGCATAATTCCATCTGTTGAAATCGTTTGATTATCTGTATATGGTGGTTAGAACTTCATCTGGTTGAAAACTGTTGCTGGCCTCCTTCGGAACACAGTCTTTATGAGTTAACAATAAGTGCAACAACAACTTTTAGAAAGACATACATGAGAACCAGATAGCATCTAATATCTTCAGTTCAAAGGGCTACATCTGTTCTATCAGAAGTACATGCGTTACTCTGCAAGGAAAACAAGATATGTCCAGACATCGCTATCTCTTCTTCTGCATTCAATGGCAATGCCACTGGTAACTATCTCCCACAATGAATGCCATCACCGCACGGACAGTGAAGGGAAAGCAATAACTTCTGTTATAATTGCTAGAAATTGTGATGTTCTCTCCTGTTTCAAAGAATGATCCTTTGCCTGATATAATTTCTAAGATAGGTCTCTTTGAAAACACGGTATTTTCAGATATTCACAGTGAATTACCAAGAAACAACATAGGAAACCACTGTGAACGGTGAAGTCACATTTAGATCATTTGGTGTGTCAGGTGAAGCACACTACCCAAAAGACTCCAGCGTTCTTGAAACCAGTGTTTGCTCTTTAGTCTACTGTATCAACTCGAAAGCGCACTGAAGCATACAATGAAGCAGAACAACAACGGCACTGCAAGGGCATAATTCCATCTGTTGAAATCGTTTGATTATCTGTATATGGTGGTTAGAATTTCATCTGGTTGAAAACTGTTGCTGGCCTCCTTCGGAACACAGTCTTTATGAGTTAACAATAAGTGCAACAACAACTTTTAGAAAGACATACATGAGAACCAGATAGCATCTAATATCTTCAGTTCAAAGAGCTACATCTGTACTTTCAGTAGTACATGCGTTACTCTGCCCCGAAAACAAGATATGTCGAGACATCGCTATCTCTGCTTCTGCCTTCAATGGGAATGCCACCCGTCACTATCTCCCACAATGAATGCCATCACCGCACGGACAGGGAAGAGAAAGCAATAACTTCTGTTATAATTGCTAGAAATTGTGATGTTCTCTCCTGTTTCAAAGATTGATCCTTTGCCTGATATAATTTCTAAGCTAGGTCTCTTTGAAAACACGGTATTTTCAGATATTCACAGTGAATTACCAAGAAACAACATAGGAAACAACTGTGAACGGTGAAGTCACATATAAATCCTTTGGTGTGTCAGGTGAAGCACACTACCCAAAAGTCTCCAACGTTCTTGAAACCAGTGTTTGCTCTTTAGTCTACTGTATCAACTCGAAAGCTCACTGAAGCATACAATGAAGCAGAACAACAACGGCACAGCAAGGGCATAATTCCATCTGTTGAAATCGTTTGATTATCTGTATATGGTGGTTAGAATTTCATCTGGTTGAAAACTGTTGCTGGCCTCCTTTGGAACACAGTCTTTATGAGTTAACAATAAGTGCAACAACAACTTTTAGAAAGACATACATGAGAACCAGATAGCATCTAATATCTTCAGTTCAAAGAGCTACATCTGTTCTATCAGAAGTACATGCATTACTCTGCAAGGAAAACAAGATATGTCCAGACATCGCTATCTCTGCTTCTGTATTCAATGGCAATGCCACCGGTAACTATCTCCCACAATGAATGCCATCACCGCACGGACAGTGAATGGAAAGCAATAACTTCTGTTATAATTGCTAGAAATTGTGATGTTCTCTCCTGTTTCAAAGAATGATCCTTTGCCTGATATAATTTCTAAGCTAGGTCTCTTTGAAAACACGGTATTTTCAGATATTCACAGTGAATTACCAAGAAACAACATAGGAAACCACTGTGAACGGTGAAGTGACATAAAGATCCTTTGGTGTGTCAGGTGAAGCACACTACCCAAAAGACTCCAGCGTTCTTGAAACCAGTGTTTGCTCTTTAGTCTACTGTATCAACTCGAAAGCTCACTGAAGCATACAATGAAGCAGAACAACAACGGCACAGCAAGGGCATAATTCCATCTGTTGAAATCGTTTGATTATCTGTATATGGTGGTTAGAACTTCATCTGGTTGAAAACTGTTGCTGGCCTCCTTCGGAACACAGTCTTTATGAGTTAACAATAAGTGCAACAACAACTTTTAGAAAGACATACATGAGAACCAGATAGCATCTAATATCTTCAGTTCAAAGAGCTACATCTGTACTTTCAGTAGTACATGCGTTACTCTGCCCCGAAAACAAGATATGTCGAGACATCGCTATCTCTGCTTCTGCCTTCAATGGGAATGCCACCTGTCACTATCTCCCACAATGAATGCCATCACCGCACGGACAGGGAAGAGAAAGCAATAACTTCTGTTATAATTGCTAGAAATTGTGATGTTCTCTCCTGTTTCAAAGATTGATCCTTTGCCTGATATAATTTCTAAGCTAGGTCTCTTTGAAAACACGGTATTTTCAGATATTCACAGTGAATTACCAAGAAACAACATAGGAAACAACTGTGAACGGTGAAGTCACATATAAATCCTTTGGTGTGTCAGGTGAAGCACACTACCCAAAAGTCTCCAACGTTCTTGAAACCAGTGTTTGCTCTTTAGTCTACTGTATCAACTCGAAAGCTCACTGAAGCATACAATGAAGCAGAACAACAACGGCACAGCAAGGGCATAATTCCATCTGTTGAAATCGTTTGATTATCTGTATATAGTGGTTAGAATTTCATCTGGTTGAAAACTGTTGCTGGCCTCCTTTGGAACACAGTCTTTATGAGTTAACAATAAGTGCAACAACAACTTTTAGAAAGACATACATGAGAACCAGATAGCATCTAATATCTTCAGTTCAAAGAGCTACATCTGTTCTATCAGAAGTACATGCATTACTCTGCAAGGAAAACAAGATATGTCCAGACATCGCTATCTCTGCTTCTGTATTCAATGGCAATGCCACCGGTAACTATCTCCCACAATGAATGCCATCACCGCACGGACAGTGAATGGAAAGCAATAACTTCTGTTATAATTGCTAGAAATTGTGATGTTCTCTCCTGTTTCAAAGAATGATCCTTTGCCTGATACAATTTCTAAGCTAGGTCTCTTTGAAAACACGGTATTTTCAGATATTCACAGTGAATTACCAAGAAACAACATAGGAAACCACTGTGAACGGTGAAGTGACATAAAGATCCTTTGGTGTGTCAGGTGAAGCACACTACCCAAAAGACTCCAGCGTTCTTGAAACCAGTGTTTGCTCTTTAGTCTACTGTATCAACTCGAAAGCTCACTGAAGCATACAATGAAGCAGAAAAACAACGGCACAGCAAGGCCATAATTCCATCTGTTGAAATCGTTTGATTATCTGTATATGGTGGTTAGAACTTCATCTGGTTGAAAACTGTTGCTGGCCTCCTTCGGAACACAGTCTTTATGAGTTAACAATAAGTGCAACAACAACTTTTAGAAAGACATACATGAGAACCAGATAGCATCTAATATCTTCAGTTCAAAGGGCTACATCTGTTCTATCAGAAGTACATGCGTTACTCTGCAAGGAAAACAAGATATGTCCAGACATCGCTATCTCTGCTTCTGCATTCAATGGCAATGCCACCGGTAACTATCTCCCACAATGAATGCCATCTCCGCACGGACAGTGAAGGGAAAGCAATAACTTCTGTTATAATTGCTAGAAATTGTGATGTTCTCTCCTGTTTCAAAGAATGATCCTTTGCCTGATATAATTTCTAAGCTAGGTCTCTTTGAAAACACGGTATTTTCAGATATTCACAGTGAATTACCAAGAAACAACATAGGAAACCACTGTGAACGGTGAAGTGACATAAAGATCCTTTGGTGTGTCAGGTGAAGCACACTACCCAAAAGACTCCAGCGTTCTTGAAACCAGTGTTTGCTCTTTAGTCTACTGTATCAACTCGAAAGCTCACTGAAGCATACAATGAAGCAGAACAACAACGGCACAGCAAGGGCATAATTCCATCTGTTGAAATCGTTTGATTATCTGTATATGGTGGTTAGAACTTCATCTGGTTGAAAACTGTTGCTGGCCTCCTTCGGAACACAGTCTTTATGAGTTAACAATAAGTGCAACAACAACTTTTAGAAAGACATACATGAGAACCAGATAGCATCTAATATCTTCAGTTCAAAGAGCTACATCTGTACTTTCAGTAGTACATGCGTTACTCTGCCCCGAAAACAAGATATGTCGAGACATCGCTATCTCTGCTTCTGCCTTCAATGGGAATGCCACCTGTCACTATCTCCCACAATGAATGCCATGACCGCACGGACAGGGAAGAGAAAGCAATAACTTCTGTTATAATTGCTAGAAATTGTGATGTTCTCTCCTGTTTCAAAGATTGATCCTTTGCCTGATATAATTTCTAAGCTAGGTCTCTTTGAAAACACGGTATTTTCAGATATTCACAGTGAATTACCAAGAAACAACATAGGAAACCACTGTGAACGGTGAAGTCACATATAAATCCTTTGGTGTGTCAGGTGAAGCACACTACCCAAAAGTCTCCAACGTTCTTGAAACCAGTGTTTGCTCTTTAGTCTACTGTATCAACTCGAAAGCTCACTGAAGCATATAATGAAGCAGAACAACAACGGCACAGCAAGGGCATAATTCCATCTGTTGAAATCGTTTGATTATCTGTATATGGTGGTTAGAATTTCATCTGGTTGAAAACTGTTGCTGGCCTCCTTTGGAACACAGTCTTTATGAGTTAACAATAAGTGCAACAATAACTTTTAGAAAGACATACATGAGAACCAGATAGCATCTAATATCTTCAGTTCAAAGAGCTACATCTGTTCTATCAGAAGTACATGCATTACTCTGCAAGGAAAACAAGATATGTCCAGACATCGCTATCTCTGCTTCTGTATTCAATGGCAATGCCACCGGTAACTATCTCCCACAATGAATGCCATCACCGCACGGACAGTGAATGGAAAGCAATAATTTCTGTTATAATTGCTAGAAATTGTGATGTTCTCTCCTGTTTCAAAGAATGATCCTTTGCCTGATATAATTTCTAAGCTAGGTCTCTTTGAAAACACGGTATTTTCAGATATTCACAGTGAATTACCAAGAAACAACATAGGAAACCACTGTGAACGGTGAAGTGACATAAAGATCCTTTGGTGTGTCAGGTGAAGCACACTACCCAAAAGACTCCAGCGTTCTTGAAACCAGTGTTTGCTCTTTAGTCTACTGTATCAACTCGAAAGCTCACTGAAGCATACAATGAAGCAGAACAACAACGGCACAGCAAGGGCATAATTCCATCTGTTGAAATCGTTTGATTATCTGTATATGGTGGTTAGAACTTCATCTGGTTGAAAACTGTTGCTGGCCTCCTTCGGAACACAGTCTTTATGAGTTAACAATAAGTGCAACAACAACTTTTAGAAAGACATACATGAGAACCAGATAGCATCTAATATCTTCAGTTCAAAGAGCTACATCTGTACTTTCAGTAGTACATGCGTTACTCTGCCCCGAAAACAAGATATGTCGAGACATCGCTATCTCTGCTTCTGCCTTCAATGGGAATGCCACCTGTCACTATCTCCCACAATGAATGCCATCACCGCACGGACAGGGAAGAGAAAGCAATAACTTCTGTTATAATTGCTAGAAATTGTGATGTTCTCTCCTGTTTCAAAGATTGATCCTTTGCCTGATATAATTTCTAAGCTAGGTCTCTTTGAAAACACGGTATTTTCAGATATTCACAGTGAATTAACAAGAAACAACATAGGAAACAACTGTGAACGGTGAAGTCACATATAAATCCTTTGGTGTGTCAGGTGAAGCACACTACCCAAAAGTCTCCAACATTCTTGAAACCAGTGTTTGCTCTTTAGTCTACTGTATCAACTCGAAAGCTCACTGAAGCATACAATGAAGCAGAACAACAACGGCACAGCAAGGGCATAATTCCATCTGTTGAAATCGTTTGATTATCTGTATATGGTGGTTAGAATTTCATCTGGTTGAAAACTGTTGCTGGCCTCCTTTGGAACACAGTCTTTATGAGTTAACAATAAGTGCAACAACAACTTTTAGAAAGACATACATGAGAACCAGATAGCATCTAATATCTTCAGTTCAAAGAGCTACATCTGTTCTATCAGAAGTACATGCATTACTCTGCAAGGAAAACAAGATATGTCCAGACATCGCTATCTCTGCTTCTGTATTCAATGGCAATGCCACCGGTAACTATCTCCCACAATGAATGCCATCACCGCACGGACAGTGAATGGAAAGCAATAACTTCTGTTATAATTGCTAGAAATTGTGATGTTCTCTCCTGTTTCAAAGAATGATCCTTTGCCTGATATAATTTCTAAGCTAGGTCTCTTTGAAAACACGGTATTTTCAGATATTCACAGTGAATTACCAAGAAACAACATAGGAAACCACTGTGAACGGTGAAGTGACATAAAGATCCTTTGGTGTGTCAGGTGAAGCACACTACCCAAAAGACTCCAGCGTTCTTGAAACCAGTGTTTGCTCTTTAGTCTACTGTATCAACTCGAAAGCTCACTGAAGCATACAATGAAGCAGAACAACAACGGCACAGCAAGGGCATAATTCCATCTGTTGAAATCGTTTGATTATCTGTATATGGTGGTTAGAACTTCATCTGGTTGAAAACTGTTGCTGGCCTCCTTCGGAACACAGTCTTTATGAGTTAACAATAAGTGCAACAACAACTTTTAGAAAGACATACATGAGAACCAGATAGCATCTAATATCTTCAGTTCAAAGAGCTACATCTGTACTTTCAGTAGTACATGCGTTACTCTGCCCCGAAAACAAGATATGTCGAGACATCGCTATCTCTGCTTCTGCCTTCAATGGGAATGCCACCTGTCACTATCTCCCACAATGAATGCCATCACCGCACGGACAGGGAAGAGAAAGCAATAACTTCTGTTATAATTGCTAGAAATTGTGATGTTCTCTCCTGTTTCAAAGATTGATCCTTTGCCTGATATAATTTCTAAGCTAGGTCTCTTTGAAAACACGGTATTTTCAGATATTCACAGTGAATTAACAAGAAACAACATAGGAAACAACTGTGAACGGTGAAGTCACATATAAATCCTTTGGTGTGTCAGGTGAAGCACACTACCCAAAAGTCTCCAACATTCTTGAAACCAGTGTTTGCTCTTTAGTCTACTGTATCAACTCGAAAGCTCACTGAAGCATACAATGAAGCAGAACAACAACGGCACAGCAAGGGCATAATTCCATCTGTTGAAATCGTTTGATTATCTGTATATGGTGGTTAGAATTTCATCTGGTTGAAAACTGTTGCTGGCCTCCTTTGGAACACAGTCTTTATGAGTTAACAATAAGTGCAACAACAACTTTTAGAAAGACATACATGAGAACCAGATAGCATCTAATATCTTCAGTTCAAAGAGCTACATCTGTTCTATCAGAAGTACATGCATTACTCTGCAAGGAAAACAAGATATGTCCAGACATCGCTATCTCTGCTTCTGTATTCAATGGCAATGCCACCGGTAACTATCTCCCACAATGAATGCCATCACCGCACGGACAGTGAATGGAAAGCAATAACTTCTGTTATAATTGCTAGAAATTTTGATGTTCTCTCCTGTTTCAAAGAATGATCCTTTGCCTGATATAATTTCTAAGCTAGGTCTCTTTGAAAACACGGTATTTTCAGATATTCACAGTGAATTACCAAGAAACAACATAGGAAACAACTGTGAACGGTGAAGTCACATATAAATCCTTTGGTGTGTCAGGTGAAGCACACTACCCAAAAGTGTCCAACGTTCTTGAAACCAGTGTTTGCTCTTTAGTCTACTGTATCAACTCGAAAGCTCACTGAAGCATACCATGAAGCAGAACAACAACGGCACAGCAAGGGCATAATTCCATCTGTTGAAATCGTTTGATTATCTGTATATGGTGGTTAGAACTTCATCTGGTTGAAAACTGTTGCTGGCCTCCTTCGGAACACAGTCTTTATGAGTTAACAATAAGTGCAACAACAACTTTTAGAAAGACATACATGAGAACCAGATAGCATCTAATATCTTCAGTTCAAAGGGCTACATCTGTTCTATCAGAAGTACATGCGTTACTCTGCAAGGAAAACAAGATATGTCCAGACATCGCTATCTCTTCTTCTGCATTCAATGGCAATGCCACCGGTAACTATCTCCCACAATGAATGCCATCTCCGCACGGACAGTGAAGGGAAAGCAATAACTTCTGTTATAATTGCTAGAAATTGTGATGTTCTCTCCTGTTTCAAAGAATGATCCTTTGCCTGATATAATTTCTAAGATAGGTCTCTTTGAAAACACGGTATTTTCAGATATTCACAGTGAATTACCAAGAAACAACATAGGAAACCACTGTGAACGGTGAAGTCACATTTAGATCATTTGGTGTGTCAGGTGAAGCACACTACCCAAAAGACTCCAGCGTTCTTGAAACCAGTGTTTGCTCTTTAGTCTACTGTATCAACTCGAAAGCGCACTGAAGCATACAATGAAGCAGAACAACAACGGCACTGCAAGGGCATAATTCCATCTGTTGAAATCGTTTGATTATCTGTATATGGTGGTTAGAATTTCATCTGGTTGAAAACTGTTGCTGGCCTCCTTCGGAACACAGTCTTTATGAGTTAACAATAAGTGCAACAACAACTTTTAGAAAGACATACATGAGAACCAGATAGCATCTAATATCTTCAGTTCAAAGAGCTACATCTGTACTTTCAGTAGTACATGCGTTACTCTGCCCCGAAAACAAGATATGTCGAGACATCGCTATCTCTGCTTCTGCCTTCAATGGGAATGCCACCCGTCACTATCTCCCACAATGAATGCCATCACCGCACGGACAGGGAAGAGAAAGCAATAACTTCTGTTATAATTGCTAGAAATTGTGATGTTCTCTCCTGTTTCAAAGATTGATCCTTTGCCTGATATAATTTCTAAGCTAGGTCTCTTTGAAAACACGGTATTTTCAGATATTCACAGTGAATTACCAAGAAACAACATAGGAAACAACTGTGAACGGTGAAGTCACATATAAATCCTTTGGTGTGTCAGGTGAAGCACACTACCCAAAAGTCTCCAACGTTCTTGAAACCAGTGTTTGCTCTTTAGTCTACTGTATCAACTCGAAAGCTCACTGAAGCATACAATGAAGCAGAACAACAACGGCACAGCAAGGGCATAATTCCATCTGTTGAAATCGTTTGATTATCTGTATATGGTGGTTAGAATTTCATCTGGTTGAAAACTGTTGCTGGCCTCCTTTGGAACACAGTCTTTATGAGTTAACAATAAGTGCAACAACAACTTTTAGAAAGACATACATGAGAACCAGATAGCATCTAATATCTTCAGTTCAAAGAGCTACATCTGTTCTATCAGAAGTACATGCATTACTCTGCAAGGAAAACAAGATATGTCCAGACATCGCTATCTCTGCTTCTGTATTCAATGGCAATGCCACCGGTAACTATCTCCCACAATGAATGCCATCACCGCACGGACAGTGAATGGAAAGCAATAACTTCTGTTATAATTGCTAGAAATTGTGATGTTCTCTCCTGTTTCAAAGAATGATCCTTTGCCTGATATAATTTCTAAGCTAGGTCTCTTTGAAAACACGGTATTTTCAGATATTCACAGTGAATTACCAAGAAACAACATAGGAAACCACTGTGAACGGTGAAGTGACATAAAGATCCTTTGGTGTGTCAGGTGAAGCACACTACCCAAAAGACTCCAGCGTTCTTGAAACCAGTGTTTGCTCTTTAGTCTACTGTATCAACTCGAAAGCTCACTGAAGCATACAATGAAGCAGAACAACAACGGCACAGCAAGGGCATAATTCCATCTGTTGAAATCGTTTGATTATCTGTATATGGTGGTTAGAACTTCATCTGGTTGAAAACTGTTGCTGGCCTCCTTCGGAACACAGTCTTTATGAGTTAACAATAAGTGCAACAACAACTTTTAGAAAGACATACATGAGAACCAGATAGCATCTAATATCTTCAGTTCAAAGAGCTACATCTGTACTTTCAGTAGTACATGCGTTACTCTGCCCCGAAAACAAGATATGTCGAGACATCGCTATCTCTGCTTCTGCCTTCAATGGGAATGCCACCTGTCACTATCTCCCACAATGAATGCCATCACCGCACGGACAGGGAAGAGAAAGCAATAACTTCTGTTATAATTGCTAGAAATTGTGATGTTCTCTCCTGTTTCAAAGATTGATCCTTTGCCTGATATAATTTCTAAGCTAGGTCTCTTTGAAAACACGGTATTTTCAGATATTCACAGTGAATTACCAAGAAACAACATAGGAAACAACTGTGAACGGTGAAGTCACATATAAATCCTTTGGTGTGTCAGGTGAAGCACACTACCCAAAAGTCTCCAACGTTCTTGAAACCAGTGTTTGCTCTTTAGTCTACTGTATCAACTCGAAAGCTCACTGAAGCATACAATGAAGCAGAACAACAACGGCACAGCAAGGGCATAATTCCATCTGTTGAAATCGTTTGATTATCTGTATATAGTGGTTAGAATTTCATCTGGTTGAAAACTGTTGCTGGCCTCCTTTGGAACACAGTCTTTATGAGTTAACAATAAGTGCAACAACAACTTTTAGAAAGACATACATGAGAACCAGATAGCATCTAATATCTTCAGTTCAAAGAGCTACATCTGTTCTATCAGAAGTACATGCATTACTCTGCAAGGAAAACAAGATATGTCCAGACATCGCTATCTCTGCTTCTGTATTCAATGGCAATGCCACCGGTAACTATCTCCCACAATGAATGCCATCACCGCACGGACAGTGAATGGAAAGCAATAACTTCTGTTATAATTGCTAGAAATTGTGATGTTCTCTCCTGTTTCAAAGAATGATCCTTTGCCTGATACAATTTCTAAGCTAGGTCTCTTTGAAAACACGGTATTTTCAGATATTCACAGTGAATTACCAAGAAACAACATAGGAAACCACTGTGAACGGTGAAGTGACATAAAGATCCTTTGGTGTGTCAGGTGAAGCACACTACCCAAAAGACTCCAGCGTTCTTGAAACCAGTGTTTGCTCTTTAGTCTACTGTATCAACTCGAAAGCTCACTGAAGCATACAATGAAGCAGAAAAACAACGGCACAGCAAGGCCATAATTCCATCTGTTGAAATCGTTTGATTATCTGTATATGGTGGTTAGAACTTCATCTGGTTGAAAACTGTTGCTGGCCTCCTTCGGAACACAGTCTTTATGAGTTAACAATAAGTGCAACAACAACTTTTAGAAAGACATACATGAGAACCAGATAGCATCTAATATCTTCAGTTCAAAGAGCTACATCTGTACTTTCAGTAGTACATGCGTTACTCTGCCCCGAAAACAAGATATGTCGAGACATCGCTATCTCTGCTTCTGCCTTCAATGGGAATGCCACCTGTCACTATCTCCCACAATGAATGCCATCACCGCACGGACAGGGAAGAGAAAGCAATAACTTCTGTTATAATTGCTAGAAATTGTGATGTTCTCTCCTGTTTCAAAGATTGATCCTTTGCCTGATATAATTTCTAAGCTAGGTCTCTTTGAAAACACGGTATTTTCAGATATTCACAGTGAATTACCAAGAAACAACATAGGAAACAACTGTGAACGGTGAAGTCACATATAAATCCTTTGGTGTGTCAGGTGAAGCACACTACCCAAAAGTCTCCAACGTTCTTGAAACCAGTGTTTGCTCTTTAGTCTACTGTATCAACTCGAAAGCTCACTGAAGCATACAATGAAGCAGAACAACAACGGCACAGCAAGGGCATAATTCCATCTGTTGAAATCGTTTGATTATCTGTATATAGTGGTTAGAATTTCATCTGGTTGAAAACTGTTGCTGGCCTCCTTTGGAACACAGTCTTTATGAGTTAACAATAAGTGCAACAACAACTTTTAGAAAGACATACATGAGAACCAGATAGCATCTAATATCTTCAGTTCAAAGAGCTACATCTGTTCTATCAGAAGTACATGCATTACTCTGCAAGGAAAACAAGATATGTCCAGACATCGCTATCTCTGCTTCTGTATTCAATGGCAATGCCACCGGTAACTATCTCCCACAATGAATGCCATCACCGCACGGACAGTGAATGGAAAGCAATAACTTCTGTTATAATTGCTAGAAATTGTGATGTTCTCTCCTGTTTCAAAGAATGATCCTTTGCCTGATACAATTTCTAAGCTAGGTCTCTTTGAAAACACGGTATTTTCAGATATTCACAGTGAATTACCAAGAAACAACATAGGAAACCACTGTGAACGGTGAAGTGACATAAAGATCCTTTGGTGTGTCAGGTGAAGCACACTACCCAAAAGACTCCAGCGTTCTTGAAACCAGTGTTTGCTCTTTAGTCTACTGTATCAACTCGAAAGCTCACTGAAGCATACAATGAAGCAGAAAAACAACGGCACAGCAAGGCCATAATTCCATCTGTTGAAATCGTTTGATTATCTGTATATGGTGGTTAGAACTTCATCTGGTTGAAAACTGTTGCTGGCCTCCTTCGGAACACAGTCTTTATGAGTTAACAATAAGTGCAACAACAACTTTTAGAAAGACATACATGAGAACCAGATAGCATCTAATATCTTCAGTTCAAAGGGCTACATCTGTTCTATCAGAAGTACATGCGTTACTCTGCAAGGAAAACAAGATATGTCCAGACATCGCTATCTCTGCTTCTGCATTCAATGGCAATGCCACCGGTAACTATCTCCCACAATGAATGCCATCTCCGCACGGACAGTGAAGGGAAAGCAATAACTTCTGTTATAATTGCTAGAAATTGTGATGTTCTCTCCTGTTTCAAAGAATGATCCTTTGCCTGATATAATTTCTAAGCTAGGTCTCTTTGAAAACACGGTATTTTCAGATATTCACAGTGAATTACCAAGAAACAACATAGGAAACCACTGTGAACGGTGAAGTCACATTTAGATCATTTGGTGTGTCAGGTGAAGCACACTACCCAAAAGACTCCAGCGTTCTTGAAACCAGTGTTTGCTCTTTAGTCTACTGTATCAACTCGAAAGCTCACTGAAGCATACAATGAAGCAGAACAACAACGGCACTGCAAGGGCATAATTCCATCTGTTGAAATCGTTTGATTATCTGTATATGGTGGTTAGAATTTCATCTGGTTGAAAACTGTTGCTGGCCTCCTTCGGAACACAGTCTTTATGAGTTAACAATAAGTGCAACAACAACTTTTAGAAAGACATACATGAGAACCAGATAGCATCTAATATCTTCAGTTCAAAGAGCTACATCTGTACTTTCAGTAGTACATGCGTTACTCTGCCCCGAAAACAAGATATGTCGAGACATCGCTATCTATGCTTCTGCCTTCAATGGGAATGCCACCCGTCACTATCTCCCACAATGAATGCCATCACCGCACGGACAGGGAAGAGAAAGCAATAACTTCTGTTATAATTGCTAGAAATTGTGATGTTCTCTCCTGTTTCAAAGATTGATCCTTTGCCTGATATAATTTCTAAGCTAGGTCTCTTTGAAAACACGGTATATTCAGATATTCACAGTGAATTACCAAGAAACAACATAGGAAACAACTGTGAACGGTGAAGTCACATATAAATCCTTTGGTGTGTCAGGTGAAGCACACTACCCAAAAGTCTCCAACGTTCTTGAAACCAGTGTTTGCTCTTTAGTCTACTGTATCAACTCGAAAGCTCACTGAAGCATACAATGAAGCAGAACAACAACGGCACAGCAAGGGCATAATTCCATCTGTTGAAATCGTTTGATTATCTGTATATGGTGGTTAGAATTTCATCTGGTTGAAAACTGTTGCTGGCCTCCTTTGGAACACAGTCTTTATGAGTTAACAATAAGTGCAACAACAACTTTTAGAAAGACATACATGAGAACCAGATAGCATCTAATATCTTCAGTTCAAAGAGCTACATCTGTTCTATCAGAAGTACATGCATTACTCTGCAAGGAAAACAAGATATGTCCAGACATCGCTATCTCTGCTTCTGTATTCAATGGCAATGCCACCGGTAACTATCTCCCACAATGAATGCCATCACCGCACGGACAGTGAATGGAAAGCAATAACTTCTTTTATAATTGCTAGAAATTGTGATGTTCTCTCCTGTTTCAAAGAATGATCCTTTGCCTGATATAATTTCTAAGATAGGTCTCTTTGAAAACACGGTATTTTCAGATATTCACAGTGAATTACCAAGAAACAACATAGGAAACCACTGTGAACGGTGAAGTGACATAAAGATCCTTTGGTGTGTCAGGTGAAGCACACTACCCAAAAGACTCCAGCGTTCTTGAAACCAGTGTTTGCTCTTTAGTCTACTGTATCAACTCGAAAGCTCACTGAAGCATACAATGAAGCAGAACAACAACGGCACAGCAAGGGCATAATTCCATCTGTTGAAATCGTTTGATTATCTGTATATGGTGGTTAGAATTTCATCTGGTTGAAAACTGTTGCTGGCCTCCTTCGGAACACAGTCTTTATGAGTTAACAATAAGTGCAACAACAACTTTTAGAAAGACATACATGAGAACCAGATAGCATCTAATATCTTCAGTTCAAAGAGCTACATCTGTTCTATCAGAAGTACATGCATTACTCTGCAAGGAAAACAAGATATGTCCAGACATCGCTATCTCTGCTTCTGTATTCAATGGCAATGCCACCGGTAACTATCTCCCACAATGAATGCCATCACCGCACGGACAGTGAATGGAAAGCAATAACTTCTGTTATAATTGCTAGAAATTGTGATGTTCTCTCCTGTTTCAAAGAATGATCCTTTGCCTGATATAATTTCTAAGCTAGGTCTCTTTGAAAACACGGTATTTTCAGATATTCACAGTGAATTACCAAGAAACAACATAGGAAACCACTGTGAACGGTGAAGTGACATAAAGATCCTTTGGTGTGTCAGGTGAAGCACACTACCCAAAAGACTCCAGCGTTCTTGAAACCAGTGTTTGCTCTTTAGTCTACTGTATCAACTCGAAAGCTCACTGAAGCATACAATGAAGCAGAACAACAACGGCACAGCAAGGGCATAATTCCATCTGTTGAAATCGTTTGATTATCTGTATATGGTGGTTAGAACTTCATCTGGTTGAAAACTGTTGCTGGCCTCCTTCGGAACACAGTCTTTATGAGTTAACAATAAGTGCAACAACAACTTTTAGAAAGACATACATGAGAACCAGATAGCATCTAATATCTTCAGTTCAAAGGGCTACATCTGTTCTATCAGAAGTACATGCGTTACTCTGCAAGGAAAACAAGATATGTCCAGACATCGCTATCTCTGCTTCTGCATTCAATGGCAATGCCACCGGTAACTATCTCCCACAATGAATGCCATCTCCGCACGGACAGTGAAGGGAAAGCAATAACTTCTGTTATAATTGCTAGAAATTGTGATGTTCTCTCCTGTTTCAAAGAATGATCCTTTGCCTGATATAATTTCTAAGCTAGGTCTCTTTGAAAACACGGTATTTTCAGATATTCACAGTGAATTACCAAGAAACAACATAGGAAACCACTGTGAACGGTGAAGTCACATTTAGATCATTTAGTGTGTCAGGTGAAGCACACTACCCAAAAGACTCCAGCGTTCTTGAAACCAGTGTTTGCTCTTTAGTCTACTGTATCAACTCGAAAGCGCACTGAAGCATACAATGAAGCAGAACAACAACGGCACTGCAAGGGCATAATTCCATCTGTTGAAATCGTTTGATTATCTGTATATGGTGGTTAGAATTTCATCTGGTTGAAAACTGTTGCTGGCCTCCTTCGGAACACAGTCTTTATGAGTTAACAATAAGTGCAACAACAACTTTTAGAAAGACATACATGAGAACCAGATAGCATCTAATATCTTCAGTTCAAAGAGCTACATCTGTACTTTCAGTAGTACATGCGTTACTCTGCCCCGAAAACAAGATATGTCGAGACATCGCTATCTCTGCTTCTGCCTTCAATGGGAATGCCACCCGTCACTATCTCCCACAATGAATGCCATCACCGCACGGACAGGGAAGAGAAAGCAATAACTTCTGTTATAATTGCTAGAAATTGTGATGTTCTCTCCTGTTTCAAAGATTGATCCTTTGCCTGATATAATTTCTAAGCTAGGTCTCTTTGAAAACACGGTATTTTCAGATATTCACAGTGAATTACCAAGAAACAACATAGGAAACAACTGTGAACGGTGAAGTCACATATAAATCCTTTGGTGTGTCAGGTGAAGCACACTACCCAAAAGTCTCCAACGTTCTTGAAACCAGTGTTTGCTCTTTAGTCTACTGTATCAACTCGAAAGCTCACTGAAGCATACAATGAAGCAGAACAACAACGGCACAGCAAGGGCATAATTCCATCTGTTGAAATCGTTTGATTATCTGTATATGGTGGTTAGAATTTCATCTGGTTGAAAACTGTTGCTGGCCTCCTTCGGAACACAGTCTTTATGAGTTAACAATAAGTGCAACAACAACTTTTAGAAAGACATACATGAGAACCAGATAGCATCTAATATCTTCAGTTCAAAGAGCTACATCTGTACTTTCAGTAGTACATGCGTTACTCTGCCCCGAAAACAAGATATGTCGAGACATCGCTATCTCTGCTTCTGCCTTCAATGGGAATGCCACCCGTCACTATCTCCCACAATGAATGCCATCACCGCACGGACAGGGAAGAGAAAGCAATAACTTCTGTTATAATTGCTAGAAATTGTGATGTTCTCTCCTGTTTCAAAGATTGATCCTTTGCCTGATATAATTTCTAAGCTAGGTCTCTTTGAAAACACGGTATTTTCAGATATTCACAGTGAATTACCAAGAAACAACATAGGAAACAACTGTGAACGGTGAAGTCACATATAAATCCTTTGGTGTGTCAGGTGAAGCACACTACCCAAAAGTCTCCAACGTTCTTGAAACCAGTGTTTGCTCTTTAGTCTACTGTATCAACTCGAAAGCTCACTGAAGCATACAATGAAGCAGAACAACAACGGCACAGCAAGGGCATAATTCCATCTGTTGAAATCGTTTGATTATCTGTATATGGTGGTTAGAATTTCATCTGGTTGAAAACTGTTGCTGGCCTCCTTCGGAACACAGTCTTTATGAGTTAACAATAAGTGCAACAACAACTTTTAGAAAGACATACATGAGAACCAGATAGCATCTAATATCTTCAGTTCAAAGAGCTACATCTGTACTTTCAGTAGTACATGCGTTACTCTGCCCCGAAAACAAGATATGTCGAGACATCGCTATCTATGCTTCTGCCTTCAATGGGAATGCCACCCGTCACTATCTCCCACAATGAATGCCATCACCGCACGGACAGGGAAGAGAAAGCAATAACTTCTGTTATAATTGCTAGAAATTGTGATGTTCTCTCCTGTTTCAAAGATTGATCCTTTGCCTGATATAATTTCTAAGCTAGGTCTCTTTGAAAACACGGTATATTCAGATATTCACAGTGAATTACCAAGAAACAACATAGGAAACAACTGTGAACGGTGAAGTCACATATAAATCCTTTGGTGTGTCAGGTGAAGCACACTACCCAAAAGTCTCCAACGTTCTTGAAACCAGTGTTTGCTCTTTAGTCTACTGTATCAACTCGAAAGCTCACTGAAGCATACAATGAAGCAGAACAACAACGGCACAGCAAGGGCATAATTCCATCTGTTGAAATCGTTTGATTATCTGTATATGGTGGTTAGAATTTCATCTGGTTGAAAACTGTTGCTGGCCTCCTTTGGAACACAGTCTTTATGAGTTAACAATAAGTGCAACAACAACTTTTAGAAAGACATACATGAGAACCAGATAGCATCTAATATCTTCAGTTCAAAGAGCTACATCTGTTCTATCAGAAGTACATGCATTACTCTGCAAGGAAAACAAGATATGTCCAGACATCGCTATCTCTGCTTCTGTATTCAATGGCAATGCCACCGGTAACTATCTCCCACAATGAATGCCATCACCGCACGGACAGTGAAGGGAAAGCAATAACTTCTGTTATAATTGCTAGAAATTGTGATGTTCTCTCCTGTTTCAAAGAATGATCCTTTGCCTGATATAATTTCTAAGCTAGGTCTCTTTGAAAACACGGTATATTCAGATATTCACAGTGAATTACCAAGAAACAACATAGGAAACCACTGTGAACGGTGAAGTGACATAAAGATCCTTTGGTGTGTCAGGTGAAGCACACTACCCAAAAGACTCCAGCGTTCTTGAAACCAGTGTTTGCTCTTTAGTCTACTGTATCAACTCGAAAGCTCACTGAAGCATACAATGAAGCAGAACAACAACGGCACAGCAAGGGCATAATTCCATCTGTTGAAATCGTTTGATTATCTGTATATGGTGGTTAGAATTTCATCTGGTTGAAAACTGTTGCTGGCCTCCTTCGGAACACAGTCTTTATGAGTTAACAATAAGTGCAACAACAACTTTTAGAAAGACATACATGAGAACCAGATAGCATCTAATATCTTCAGTTCAAAGAGCTACATCTGTTCTATCAGAAGTACATGCATTACTCTGCAAGGAAAACAAGATATGTCCAGACATCGCTATCTCTGCTTCTGTATTCAATGGCAATGCCACCGGTAACTATCTCCCACAATGAATGCCATCACCGCACGGACAGTGAATGGAAAGCAATAACTTCTGTTATAATTGCTAGAAATTGTGATGTTCTCTCCTGTTTCAAAGAATGATCCTTTGCCTGATATAATTTCTAAGCTAGGTCTCTTTGAAAACACGGTATTTTCAGATATTCACAGTGAATTACCAAGAAACAACATAGGAAACCACTGTGAACGGTGAAGTGACATAAAGATCCTTTGGTGTGTCAGGTGAAGCACACTACCCAAAAGACTCCAGCGTTCTTGAAACCAGTGTTTGCTCTTTAGTCTACTGTATCAACTCGAAAGCTCACTGAAGCATACAATGAAGCAGAACAACAACGGCACAGCAAGGGCATAATTCCATCTGTTGAAATCGTTTGATTATCTGTATATGGTGGTTAGAACTTCATCTGGTTGAAAACTGTTGCTGGCCTCCTTCGGAACACAGTCTTTATGAGTTAACAATAAGTGCAACAACAACTTTTAGAAAGACATACATGAGAACCAGATAGCATCTAATATCTTCAGTTCAAAGGGCTACATCTGTTCTATCAGAAGTACATGCGTTACTCTGCAAGGAAAACAAGATATGTCCAGACATCGCTATCTCTGCTTCTGCATTCAATGGCAATGCCACCGGTAACTATCTCCCACAATGAATGCCATCTCCGCACGGACAGTGAAGGGAAAGCAATAACTTCTGTTATAATTGCTAGAAATTGTGATGTTCTCTCCTGTTTCAAAGAATGATCCTTTGCCTGATATAATTTCTAAGCTAGGTCTCTTTGAAAACACGGTATTTTCAGATATTCACAGTGAATTACCAAGAAACAACATAGGAAACCACTGTGAACGGTGAAGTCACATTTAGATCATTTAGTGTGTCAGGTGAAGCACACTACCCAAAAGACTCCAGCGTTCTTGAAACCAGTGTTTGCTCTTTAGTCTACTGTATCAACTCGAAAGCGCACTGAAGCATACAATGAAGCAGAACAACAACGGCACTGCAAGGGCATAATTCCATCTGTTGAAATCGTTTGATTATCTGTATATGGTGGTTAGAATTTCATCTGGTTGAAAACTGTTGCTGGCCTCCTTCGGAACACAGTCTTTATGAGTTAACAATAAGTGCAACAACAACTTTTAGAAAGACATACATGAGAACCAGATAGCATCTAATATCTTCAGTTCAAAGAGCTACATCTGTACTTTCAGTAGTACATGCGTTACTCTGCCCCGAAAACAAGATATGTCGAGACATCGCTATCTCTGCTTCTGCCTTCAATGGGAATGCCACCCGTCACTATCTCCCACAATGAATGCCATCACCGCACGGACAGGGAAGAGAAAGCAATAACTTCTGTTATAATTGCTAGAAATTGTGATGTTCTCTCCTGTTTCAAAGATTGATCCTTTGCCTGATATAATTTCTAAGCTAGGTCTCTTTGAAAACACGGTATTTTCAGATATTCACAGTGAATTACCAAGAAACAACATAGGAAACAACTGTGAACGGTGAAGTCACATATAAATCCTTTGGTGTGTCAGGTGAAGCACACTACCCAAAAGTCTCCAACGTTCTTGAAACCAGTGTTTGCTCTTTAGTCTACTGTATCAACTCGAAAGCTCACTGAAGCATACAATGAAGCAGAACAACAACGGCACAGCAAGGGCATAATTCCATCTGTTGAAATCGTTTGATTATCTGTATATGGTGGTTAGAATTTCATCTGGTTGAAAACTGTTGCTGGCCTCCTTCGGAACACAGTCTTTATGAGTTAACAATAAGTGCAACAACAACTTTTAGAAAGACATACATGAGAACCAGATAGCATCTAATATCTTCAGTTCAAAGAGCTACATCTGTACTTTCAGTAGTACATGCGTTACTCTGCCCCGAAAACAAGATATGTCGAGACATCGCTATCTCTGCTTCTGCCTTCAATGGGAATGCCACCCGTCACTATCTCCCACAATGAATGCCATCACCGCACGGACAGGGAAGAGAAAGCAATAACTTCTGTTATAATTGCTAGAAATTGTGATGTTCTCTCCTGTTTCAAAGATTGATCCTTTGCCTGATATAATTTCTAAGCTAGGTCTCTTTGAAAACACGGTATTTTCAGATATTCACAGTGAATTACCAAGAAACAACATAGGAAACAACTGTGAACGGTGAAGTCACATATAAATCCTTTGGTGTGTCAGGTGAAGCACACTACCCAAAAGTCTCCAACGTTCTTGAAACCAGTGTTTGCTCTTTAGTCTACTGTATCAACTCGAAAGCTCACTGAAGCATACAATGAAGCAGAACAACAACGGCACAGCAAGGGCATAATTCCATCTGTTGAAATCGTTTGATTATCTGTATATGGTGGTTAGAATTTCATCTGGTTGAAAACTGTTGCTGGCCTCCTTTGGAACACAGTCTTTATGAGTTAACAATAAGTGCAACAACAACTTTTAGAAAGACATACATGAGAACCAGATAGCATCTAATATCTTCAGTTCAAAGAGCTACATCTGTTCTATCAGAAGTACATGCATTACTCTGCAAGGAAAACAAGATATGTCCAGACATCGCTATCTCTGCTTCTGTATTCAATGGCAATGCCACCGGTAACTATCTCCCACAATGAATGCCATCACCGCACGGACAGTGAATGGAAAGCAATAACTTCTTTTATAATTGCTAGAAATTGTGATGTTCTCTCCTGTTTCAAAGAATGATCCTTTGCCTGATATAATTTCTAAGATAGGTCTCTTTGAAAACACGGTATTTTCAGATATTCACAGTGAATTACCAAGAAACAACATAGGAAACCACTGTGAACGGTGAAGTGACATAAAGATCCTTTGGTGTGTCAGGTGAAGCACACTACCCAAAAGACTCCAGCGTTCTTGAAACCAGTGTTTGCTCTTTAGTCTACTGTATCAACTCGAAAGCTCACTGAAGCATACAATGAAGCAGAACAACAACGGCACAGCAAGGGCATAATTCCATCTGTTGAAATCGTTTGATTATCTGTATATGGTGGTTAGAATTTCATCTGTTTGAAAACTGTTGCTGGCCTCCTTCGGAACACAGTCTTTATGAGTTAACAATAAGTGCAACAACAACTTTTAGAAAGACATACATGAGAACCAGATAGCATCTAATATCTTCAGTTCAAAGAGCTACATCTGTTCTATCAGAAGTACATGCATTACTCTGCAAGGAAAACAAGATATGTCCAGACATCGCTATCTCTGCTTCTGTATTCAATGGCAATGCCACCGGTAACTATCTCCCACAATGAATGCCATCACCGCACGGACAGTGAATGGAAAGCAATAACTTCTGTTATAATTGCTAGAAATTGTGATGTTCTCTCCTGTTTCAAAGAATGATCCTTTGCCTGATATAATTTCTAAGCTAGGTCTCTTTGAAAACACGGTATTTTCAGATATTCACAGTGAATTACCAAGAAACAACATAGGAAACCACTGTGAACGGTGAAGTGACATAAAGATCCTTTGGTGTGTCAGGTGAAGCACACTACCCAAAAGACTCCAGCGTTCTTGAAACCAGTGTTTGCTCTTTAGTCTACTGTATCAACTCGAAAGCTCACTGAAGCATACAATGAAGCAGAACAACAACGGCACAGCAAGGGCATAATTCCATCTGTTGAAATCGTTTGATTATCTGTATATGGTGGTTAGAACTTCATCTGGTTGAAAACTGTTGCTGGCCTCCTTCGGAACACAGTCTTTATGAGTTAACAATAAGTGCAACAACAACTTTTAGAAAGACATACATGAGAACCAGATAGCATCTAATATCTTCAGTTCAAAGGGCTACATCTGTTCTATCAGAAGTACATGCGTTACTCTGCAAGGAAAACAAGATATGTCCAGACATCGCTATCTCTGCTTCTGCATTCAATGGCAATGCCACCGGTAACTATCTCCCACAATGAATGCCATCTCCGCACGGACAGTGAAGGGAAAGCAATAACTTCTGTTATAATTGCTAGAAATTGTGATGTTCTCTCCTGTTTCAAAGAATGATCCTTTGCCTGATATAATTTCTAAGCTAGGTCTCTTTGAAAACACGGTATTTTCAGATATTCACAGTGAATTACCAAGAAACAACATAGGAAACCACTGTGAACGGTGAAGTCACATTTAGATCATTTAGTGTGTCAGGTGAAGCACACTACCCAAAAGACTCCAGCGTTCTTGAAACCAGTGTTTGCTCTTTAGTCTACTGTATCAACTCGAAAGCGCACTGAAGCATACAATGAAGCAGAACAACAACGGCACTGCAAGGGCATAATTCCATCTGTTGAAATCGTTTGATTATCTGTATATGGTGGTTAGAATTTCATCTGGTTGAAAACTGTTGCTGGCCTCCTTCGGAACACAGTCTTTATGAGTTAACAATAAGTGCAACAACAACTTTTAGAAAGACATACATGAGAACCAGATAGCATCTAATATCTTCAGTTCAAAGAGCTACATCTGTACTTTCAGTAGTACATGCGTTACTCTGCCCCGAAAACAAGATATGTCGAGACATCGCTATCTCTGCTTCTGCCTTCAATGGGAATGCCACCCGTCACTATCTCCCACAATGAATGCCATCACCGCACGGACAGGGAAGAGAAAGCAATAACTTCTGTTATAATTGCTAGAAATTGTGATGTTCTCTCCTGTTTCAAAGATTGATCCTTTGCCTGATATAATTTCTAAGCTAGGTCTCTTTGAAAACACGGTATTTTCAGATATTCACAGTGAATTACCAAGAAACAACATAGGAAACAACTGTGAACGGTGAAGTCACATATAAATCCTTTGGTGTGTCAGGTGAAGCACACTACCCAAAAGTCTCCAACGTTCTTGAAACCAGTGTTTGCTCTTTAGTCTACTGTATCAACTCGAAAGCTCACTGAAGCATACAATGAAGCAGAACAACAACGGCACAGCAAGGGCATAATTCCATCTGTTGAAATCGTTTGATTATCTGTATATGGTGGTTAGAATTTCATCTGGTTGAAAACTGTTGCTGGCCTCCTTCGGAACACAGTCTTTATGAGTTAACAATAAGTGCAACAACAACTTTTAGAAAGACATACATGAGAACCAGATAGCATCTAATATCTTCAGTTCAAAGAGCTACATCTGTACTTTCAGTAGTACATGCGTTACTCTGCCCCGAAAACAAGATATGTCGAGACATCGCTATCTCTGCTTCTGCCTTCAGTGGGAATGCCACCCGTCACTATCTCCCACAATGAATGCCATCACCGCACGGACAGGGAAGAGAAAGCAATAACTTCTGTTATAATTGCTAGAAATTGTGATGTTCTCTCCTGTTTCAAAGATTGATCCTTTGCCTGATATAATTTCTAAGCTAGGTCTCTTTGAAAACACGGTATTTTCAGATATTCACAGTGAATTACCAAGAAACAACATAGGAAACAACTGTGAACGGTGAAGTCACATATAAATCCTTTGGTGTGTCAGGTGAAGCACACTACCCAAAAGTCTCCAACGTTCTTGAAACCAGTGTTTGCTCTTTAGTCTACTGTATCAACTCGAAAGCTCACTGAAGCATACAATGAAGCAGAACAACAACGGCACAGCAAGGGCATAATTCCATCTGTTGAAATCGTTTGATTATCTGTATATGGTGGTTAGAATTTCATCTGGTTGAAAACTGTTGCTGGCCTCCTTCGGAACACAGTCTTTATGAGTTAACAATAAGTGCAACAACAACTTTTAGAAAGACATACATGAGAACCAGATAGCATCTAATATCTTCAGTTCAAAGAGCTACATCTGTACTTTCAGTAGTACATGCGTTACTCTGCCCCGAAAACAAGATATGTCGAGACATCGCTATCTCTGCTTCTGCCTTCAATGGGAAGGCCACCCGTCACTATCTCCCACAATGAATGCCATCACCGCACGGACAGGGAAGAGAAAGCAATAACTTCTGTTATAATTGCTAGAAATTGTGATGTTCTCTCCTGTTTCAAAGATTGATCCTTTGCCTGATATAATTTCTAAGCTAGGTCTCTTTGAAAACACGGTATATTCAGATATTCACAGTGAATTACCAAGAAACAACATAGGAAACAACTGTGAACGGTGAAGTCACATATAAATCCTTTGGTGTGTCAGGTGAAGCACACTACCCAAAAGTCTCCAACGTTCTTGAAACCAGTGTTTGCTCTTTAGTCTACTGTATCAACTCGAAAGCTCACTGAAGCATACAATGAAGCAGAACAACAACGGCACAGCAAGGGCATAATTCCATCTGTTGAAATCGTTTGATTATCTGTATATGGTGGTTAGAACTTCATCTGGTTGAAAACTGTTGCTGGCCTCCTTCGGAAAACAGTCTTTATGAGTTAACAATAAGTGCAACAACAACTTTTAGAAAGACATACATGAGAACCAGATAGCATCTAATATCTTCAGTTCAAAGGGCTACATCTGTTCTATCAGAAGTACATGCGTTACTCTGCAAGGAAAACAAGATATGTCCAGACATCGCTATCTCTGCTTCTGCATTCAATGGCAATGCCACCGGTAACTATCTCCCACAATGAATGCCATCTCCGCACGGACAGTGAAGGGAAAGCAATAACTTCTGTTATAATTGCTAGAAATTGTGATGTTCTCTCCTGTTTCAAAGAATGATCCTTTGCCTGATATAATTTCTAAGCTAGGTCTCTTTGAAAACACGGTATTTTCAGATATTCACAGTGAATTACCAAGAAACAACATAGGAAACCACTGTGAACGGTGAAGTCACATTTAGATCATTTGGTGTGTCAGGTGAAGCACACTACCCAAAAGACTCCAGCGTTCTTGAAACCAGTGTTTGCTCTTTAGTCTACTGTATCAACTCGAAAGCTCACTGAAGCATACAATGAAGCAGAACAACAACGGCACTGCAAGGGCATAATTCCATCTGTTGAAATCGTTTGATTATCTGTATATGGTGGTTAGAATTTCATCTGGTTGAAAACTGTTGCTGGCCTCCTTCGGAACACAGTCTTTATGAGTTAACAATAAGTGCAACAACAACTTTTAGAAAGACATACATGAGAACCAGATAGCATCTAATATCTTCAGTTCAAAGAGCTACATCTGTACTTTCAGTAGTACATGCGTTACTCTGCAAGGAAAACAAGATATGTCGAGACATCGCTATCGATGCTTCTGCCTTCAATGGGAATGCCACCCGTCACTATCTCCCACAATGAATGCCATCACCGCACGGACAGGGAAGAGAAAGCAATAACTTCTGTTATAATTGCTAGAAATTGTGATGTTCTCTCCTGTTTCAAAGATTGATCCTTTGCCTGATATAATTTCTAAGCTAGGTCTCTTTGAAAACACGGTATTTTCAGATATTCACAGTGAATTACCAAGAAACAACATAGGAAACAACTGTGAACGGTGAAGTCACATATAAATCCTTTGGTGTGTCAGGTGAAGCACACTACCCAAAAGTCTCCAACGTTCTTGAAACCAGTGTTTGCTCTTTAGTCTACTGTATCAACTCGAAAGCTCACTGAAGCATACAATGAAGCAGAACAACAACGGCACAGCAAGGGCATAATTCCATCTGTTGAAATCGTTTGATTATCTGTATATGGTGGTTAGAACTTCATCTGGTTGAAAACTGTTGCTGGCCTCCTTTGGAACACAGTCTTTATGAGTTAACAATAAGTGCAACAACAACTTTTAGAAAAACATACATGAGAACCAGATAGCATCTAATATCTTCAGTTCAAAGAGCTACATCTGTTCTATCAGAAGTACATGCATTACTCTGCAAGGAAAACAAGATATGTCCAGACATCGCTATCTCTGCTTCTGTATTCAATGCCAATGCCACCGGTAACTATCTCCCACAATGAATGCCATCACCGCACGGACAGTGAATGGAAAGCAATAACTTCTTTTATAATTGCTAGAAATTGTGATGTTCTCTCCTGTTTCAAAGAATGATCCTTTGCCTGATATAATTTCTAAGATAGGTCTCTTTGAAAACACGGTATTTTCAGATATTCACAGTGAATTACCAAGAAACAACATAGGAAACCACTGTGAACGGTGAAGTGACATAAAGATCCTTTGGTGTGTCAGGTGAAGCACACTACCCAAAAGACTCCAGCGTTCTTGAAACCAGTGTTTGCTCTTTAGTCTACTGTATCAACTCGAAAGCTCACTGAAGCATACAATGAAGCAGAACAACAACGGCACAGCAAGGGCATAATTCCATCTGTTGAAATCGTTTGATTATCTGTATATGGTGGTTAGAATTTCATCTGGTTGAAAACTGTTGCTGGCCTCCTTTGGAACACAGTCTTTATGAGTTAACAATAAGTGCAACAACAACTTTTAGAAAGACATACATGAGAACCAGATAGCATCTAATATCTTCAGTTCAAAGAGCTACATCTGTTCTATCAGAAGTACATGCATTACTCTGCAAGGAAAACAAGATATGTCCAGACATCGCTATCTCTGCTTCTGTATTCAATGGCAATGCCACCGGTAACTATCTCCCACAATGAATGCCATCACCGCACGGACAGTGAATGGAAAGCAATAACTTCTGTTATAATTGCTAGAAATTGTGATGTTCTCTCCTGTTTCAAAGAATGATCCTTTTCCTGATATAATTTCTAAGCTAGGTCTCTTTGAAAACACGGTATTTTCAGATATTCACAGTGAATTACCAAGAAACAACATAGGAAACCACTGTGAACGGTGAAGTGACATAAAGATCCTTTGGTGTGTCAGGTGAAGCACACTACCCAAAAGACTCCAGCGTTCTTGAAACCAGTGTTTGCTCTTTAGTCTACTGTATCAACTCGAAAGCTCACTGAAGCATACAATGAAGCAGAACAACAACGGCACAGCAAGGGCATAATTCCATCTGTTGAAATCGTTTGATTATCTGTATATGGTGGTTAGAACTTCATCTGGTTGAAAACTGTTGCTGGCCTCCTTCGGAACACAGTCTTTATGAGTTAACAATAAGTGCAACAACAACTTTTAGAAAGACATACATGAGAACCAGATAGCATCTAATATCTTCAGTTCAAAGGGCTACATCTGTTCTATCAGAAGTACATGCGTTACTCTGCAAGGAAAACAAGATATGTCCAGACATCGCTATCTCTGCTTCTGCATTCAATGGCAATGCCACCGGTAACTATCTCCCACAATGAATGCCATCTCCGCACGGACAGTGAAGGGAAAGCAATAACTTCTGTTATAATTGCTAGAAATTGTGATGTTCTCTCCTGTTTCAAAGAATGATCCTTTGCCTGATATAATTTCTAAGCTAGGTCTCTTTGAAAACACGGTATTTTCAGATATTCACAGTGAATTACCAAGAAACAACATAGGAAACCACTGTGAACGGTGAAGTCACATTTAGATCATTTAGTGTGTCAGGTGAAGCACACTACCCAAAAGACTCCAGCGTTCTTGAAACCAGTGTTTGCTCTTTAGTCTACTGTATCAACTCGAAAGCGCACTGAAGCATACAATGAAGCAGAACAACAACGGCACTGCAAGGGCATAATTCCATCTGTTGAAATCGTTTGATTATCTGTATATGGTGGTTAGAATTTCATCTGGTTGAAAACTGTTGCTGGCCTCCTTCGGAACACAGTCTTTATGAGTTAACAATAAGTGCAACAACAACTTTTAGAAAGACATACATGAGAACCAGATAGCATCTAATATCTTCAGTTCAAAGAGCTACATCTGTACTTTCAGTAGTACATGCGTTACTCTGCCCCGAAAACAAGATATGTCGAGACATCGCTATCTCTGCTTCTGCCTTCAATGGGAATGCCACCCGTCACTATCTCCCACAATGAATGCCATCACCGCACGGACAGGGAAGAGAAAGCAATAACTTCTGTTATAATTGCTAGAAATTGTGATGTTCTCTCCTGTTTCAAAGATTGATCCTTTGCCTGATATAATTTCTAAGCTAGGTCTCTTTGAAAACACGGTATTTTCAGATATTCACAGTGAATTACCAAGAAACAACATAGGAAACCACTGTGAACGGTGAAGTCACATATAAATCCTTTGGTGTGTCAGGTGAAGCACACTACCCAAAAGTCTCCAACGTTCTTGAAACCAGTGTTTGCTCTTTAGTCTACTGTATCAACTCGAAAGCTCACTGAAGCATACAATGAAGCAGAACAACAACGGCACAGCAAGGGCATAATTCCATCTGTTGAAATCGTTTGATTATCTGTATATGGTGGTTAGAATTTCATCTGGTTGAAAACTGTTGCTGGCCTCCTTCGGAACACAGTCTTTATGAGTTAACAATAAGTGCAACAACAACTTTTAGAAAGACATACATGAGAACCAGATAGCATCTAATATCTTCAGTTCAAAGAGCTACATCTGTTCTATCAGAAGTACATGCATTACTCTGCAAGGAAAACAAGATATGTCCAGACATCGCTATCTCTGCTTCTGTATTCAATGGCAATGCCACCGGTAACTATCTCCCACAATGAATGCCATCACCGCACGGACAGTGAATGGAAAGCAATAACTTCTGTTATAATTGCTAGAAATTGTGATGTTCTCTCCTGTTTCAAAGAATGATCCTTTGCCTGATATAATTTCTAAGCTAGGTCTCTTTGAAAACACGGTATTTTCAGATATTCACAGTGAATTACCAAGAAACAACATAGGAAACCACTGTGAACGGTGAAGTGACATAAAGATCCTTTGGTGTGTCAGGTGAACCACACTACCCAAAAGACTCCAGCGTTCTTGAAACCAGTGTTTGCTCTTTAGTCTACTGTATCAACTCGAAAGCTCACTGAAGCATACAATGAAGCAGAAAAACAACGGCACAGCAAGGGCATAATTCCATCTGTTGAAATCGTTTGATTATCTGTATATGGTGGTTAGAACTTCATCTGGTTGAAAACTGTTGCTGGCCTCCTTCGGAACACAGTCTTTATGAGTTAACAATAAGTGCAACAACAACTTTTAGAAAGACATACATGAGAACCAGATAGCATCTAATATCTTCAGTTCAAAGGGCTACATCTGTTCTATCAGAAGTACATGCGTTACTCTGCAAGGAAAACAAGATATGTCCAGACATCGCTATCTCTGCTTCTGCATTCAATGGCAATGCCACCGGTAACTATCTCCCACAATGAATGCCATCTCCGCACGGACAGTGAAGGGAAAGCAATAACTTCTGTTATAATTGCTAGAAATTGTGATGTTCTCTCCTGTTTCAAAGAATGATCCTTTGCCTGATATAATTTCTAAGCTAGGTCTCTTTGAAAACACGGTATTTTCAGATATTCACAGTGAATTACCAAGAAACAACATAGGAAACCACTGTGAACGGTGAAGTCACATTTAGATCATTTGGTGTGTCAGGTGAAGCACACTACCCAAAAGACTCCAGCGTTCTTGAAACCAGTGTTTGCTCTTTAGTCTACTGTATCAACTCGAAAGCTCACTGAAGCATACAATGAAGCAGAACAACAACGGCACTGCAAGGGCATAATTCCATCTGTTGAAATCGTTTGATTATCTGTATATGGTGGTTAGAATTTCATCTGGTTGAAAACTGTTGCTGGCCTCCTTCGGAACACAGTCTTTATGAGTTAACAATAAGTGCAACAACAACTTTTAGAAAGACATACATGAGAACCAGATAGCATCTAATATCTTCAGTTCAAAGAGCTACATCTGTACTTTCAGTAGTACATGCGTTACTCTGCCCCGAAAACAAGATATGTCGAGACATCGCTATCTCTGCTTCTGCCTTCAATGGGAATGCCACCCGTCACTATCTCCCACAATGAATGCCATCACCGCACGGACAGGGAAGAGAAAGCAATAACTTCTGTTATAATTGCTAGAAATTGTGATGTTCTCTCCTGTTTCAAAGATTGATCCTTTGCCTGATATAATTTCTAAGCTAGGTCTCTTTGAAAACACGGTATTTTCAGATATTCACAGTGAATTACCAAGAAACAACATAGGAAACAACTGTGAACGGTGAAGTCACATATAAATCCTTTGGTGTGTCAGGTGAAGCACACTACCCAAAAGTCTCCAACGTTCTTGAAACCAGTGTTTGCTCTTTAGTCTACTGTATCAACTCGAAAGCTCACTGAAGCATACAATGAAGCAGAACAACAACGGCACAGCAAGGGCATAATTCCCTCTGTTGAAATCGTTTGATTATCTGTATATGGTGGTTAGAATTTCATCTGGTTGAAAACTGTTGCTGGCCTCCTTCGGAACACAGTCTTTATGAGTTAACAATAAGTGCAACAACAACTTTTAGAAAGACATACATGAGAACCAGATAGCATCTAATATCTTCAGTTCAAAGAGCTACATCTGTTCTATCAGAAGTACATGCGTTACTCTGCAAGGAAATCAAGATATGTCCAGACATCGCTATCTCTGCTTCTGCATTCAATGGCAATGCCACCGGTAACTATCTCCCACAATGAATGCCATCACCACACGGACAGTGAAGGGAAAGCAATAACTTCTGTTATAATTGCTAGAAATTGTGATGTTCTCTCCTGTTTCAAAGAATGATCCTTTGCCTGATATAATTTCTAAGCTAGGTCTCTTGGAAAACACGGTATTTTCAGATATTCACAGTGAATTACCAAGAAACAACATAGGAAACCACTGTGAACGGTGAAGTGACATAAAGATCCTTTGGTGTGTCAGGTGAAGCACACTACCCAAAAGACTCCAGCGTTCTTGAAACCAGTGTTTGCTCTTTAGTCTACTGTATCAACTCGAAAGCTCACTGAAGCATACAATGAAGCAGAACAACAACGGCACAGCAAGGGCATAATTCCCTCTGTTGAAATCGTTTGATTATCTGTATATGGTGGTTAGAACTTCATCTGGTTGAAAACTGTTGCTGGCCTCCTTCGGAACACAGTCTTTATGAGTTAACAATAAGTGCAACAACAACTTTTAGAAAGACATACATGAGAACCAGATAGCATCTAATATCTTCAGTTCAAAGGGCTACATCTGTTCTATCAGAAGTACATGCGTTACTCTGCAAGGAAAACAAGATATGTCCAGACATCGCTATCTCTGCTTCTGCATTCAATGGCAATGCCACCGGTAACTATCTCCCACAATGAATGCCATCTCCGCACGGACAGTGAAGGGAAAGCAATAACTTCTGTTATAATTGCTAGAAATTGTGATGTTCTCTCCTGTTTCAAAGAATGATCCTTTGCCTGATATAATTTCTAAGCTAGGTCTCTTTGAAAACACGGTATTTTCAGATATTCACAGTGAATTACCAAGAAACAACATAGGAAACCACTGTGAACGGTGAAGTCACATTTAGATCATTTAGTGTGTCAGGTGAAGCACACTACCCAAAAGACTCCAGCGTTCTTGAAACCAGTGTTTGCTCTTTAGTCTACTGTATCAACTCGAAAGCGCACTGAAGCATACAATGAAGCAGAACAACAACGGCACTGCAAGGGCATAATTCCATCTGTTGAAATCGTTTGATTATCTGTATATGGTGGTTAGAATTTCATCTGGTTGAAAACTGTTGCTGGCCTCCTTCGGAACACAGTCTTTATGAGTTAACAATAAGTGCAACAACAACTTTTAGAAAGACATACATGAGAACCAGATAGCATCTAATATCTTCAGTTCAAAGAGCTACATCTGTACTTTCAGTAGTACATGCGTTACTCGGCCCCGAAAACAAGATATGTCGAGACATCGCTATCTCTGCTTCTGCCTTCAATGGGAATGCCACCTGTCACTATCTCCCACAATGAATGCCATCACCGCACGGACAGGGAAGAGAAAGCAATAACTTCTGTTATAATTGCTAGAAATTGTGATGTTCTCTCCTGTTTCAAAGATTGATCCTTTGCCTGATATAATTTCTAAGCTAGGTCTCTTTGAAAACACGGTATTTTCAGATATTCACAGTGAATTACCAAGAAACAACATAGGAAACAACTGTGAACGGTGAAGTCACATATAAATCCTTTGGTGTGTCAGGTGAAGCACACTACCCAAAAGTCTCCAACGTTCTTGAAACCAGTGTTTGCTCTTTAGTCTACTGTATCAACTCGAAAGCTCACTGAAGCATACAATGAAGCAGAACAACAACGGCACAGGAAGGGCATAATTCCATCTGTTGAAATCGTTTGATTATCTGTATATGGTGGTTAGAATTTCATCTGGTTGAAAACTGTTGCTGGCCTCCTTCGGAACACAGTCTTTATGAGTTAACAATAAGTGCAACAACAACTTTTAGAAAGACATACATGAGAACCAGATAGCATCTAATATCTTCAGTTCAAAGAGCTACATCTGTTCTATCAGAAGTACATGCATTACTCTGCAAGGAAAACAAGATATGTCCAGACATCGCTATCTCTGCTTCTGTATTCAATGGCAATGCCACCGGTAACTATCTCCCACAATGAATGCCATCACCGCACGGACAGTGAATGGAAAGCAATAACTTCTGTTATAATTGCTAGAAATTGTGATGTTCTCTCCTGTTTCAAAGAATGATCCTTTGCCTGATATAATTTCTAAGCTAGGTCTCTTTGAAAACACGGTATTTTCAGATATTCACAGTGAATTACCAAGAAACAACATAGGAAACCACTGTGAACGGTGAAGTGACATAAAGATCCTTTGGTGTGTCAGGTGAAGCACACTACCCAAAAGACTCCAGCGTTCTTGAAACCAGTGTTTGCTCTTTAGTCTACTGTATCAACTCGAAAGCTCACTGAAGCATACAATGAAGCAGAACAACAACGGCACAGCAAGGGCATAATTCCATCTGTTGAAATCGTTTGATTATCTGTATATGGTGGTTAGAACTTCATCTGGTTGAAAACTGTTGCTGGCCTCCTTCGGAACACAGTCTTTATGAGTTAACAATAAGTGCAACAACAACTTTTAGAAAGACATACATGAGAACCAGATAGCATCTAATATCGTCAGTTCAAAGAGCTACATCTGTACTTTCAGTAGTACATGCGTTACTCTGCCCCGAAAACAAGATATGTCGAGACATCGCTATCTCTGCTTCTGCCTTCAATGGGAATGCCACCTGTCACTATCTCCCACAATGAATGCCATCACCGCACGGACAGTGAATGGAAAGCAATAACTTCTGTTATAATTGCTAGAAATTGTGATGTTCTCTCCTGTTTCAAAGATTGATCCTTTGCCTGATATAATTTCTAAGCTAGGTCTCTTTGAAAACACGGTATTTTCAGATATTCACAGTGAATTACCAAGAAACAACATAGGAAACAACTGTGAACGGTGAAGTCATATATAAATCCTTTGGTGTGTCAGGTGAAGCTCACTACCCAAAAGTCTCCAACGTTCTTGAAACCAGTGTTTGCTCTTTAGTCTACTGTATCAACTCGAAAGCTCACTGAAGCATACAATGAAGCAGAACAACAACGGCACAGCAAGGGCATAATTCCATCTGTTGAAATCGTTTGATTATCTGTATATGGTGGTTAGAATTTCATCTGGTTGAAAACTGTTGCTGGCCTCCTTCGGAACACAGTCTTTATGAGTTAACAATAAGTGCAACAACAACTTTTAGAAAGACATACATGAGAACCAGATAGCATCTAATATCTTCAGTTCAAAGAGCTACATCTGTTCTATCAGAAGTACATGCATTACTCTGCAAGGAAAACAAGATATGTCCAGACATCGCTATCTCTGCTTCTGTATTCAATGGCAATGCCACCGGTAACTATCTCCCACAATGAATGCCATCACCGCACGGACAGTGAATGGAAAGCAATAACTTCTGTTATAATTGCTAGAAATTGTGATGTTCTCTCCTGTTTCAAAGAATGATCCTTTGCCTGATATAATTTCTAAGCTAGGTCTCTTTGAAAACACGGTATTTTCAGATATTCACAGTGAATTACCAAGAAACAACATAGGAAACCACTGTGAACGGTGAAGTGACATAAAGATCCTTTGGTGTGTCAGGTGAAGCACACTACCCAAAAGACTCCAGCGTTCTTGAAACCAGTGTTTGCTCTTTAGTCTACTGTATCAACTCGAAAGCGCACTGAAGCATACAATGAAGCAGAACAACAACGGCACTGCAAGGGCATAATTCCATCTGTTGAAATCGTTTGATTATCTGTATATGGTGGTTAGAATTTCATCTGGTTGAAAACTGTTGCTGGCCTCCTTCGGAACACAGTCTTTATGAGTTAACAATAAGTGCAACAACAACTTTTAGAAAGACATACATGAGAACCAGATAGCATCTAATATCTTCAGTTCAAAGAGCTACATCTGTACTTTCAGTAGTACATGCGTTACTCTGCCCCGAAAACAAGATATGTCGAGACATCGCTATCTCTGCTTCTGCCTTCAATGGGAATGCCACCCGTCACTATCTCCCACAATGAATGCCATCACCGCACGGACAGGGAAGAGAAAGCAATAACTTCTGTTATAATTGTTAGAAATTGTGATGTTCTCTCCTGTTTCAAAGATTGATCCTTTGCCTGATATAATTTCTAAGCTAGGTCTCTTTGAAAACACGGTATTTTCAGATATTCACAGTGAATTACCAAGAAACAACATAGGAAACAACTGTGAACGGTGAAGTCACATATAAATCCTTTGGTGTGTCAGGTGAAGCACACTACCCAAAAGTCTCCAACGTTCTTGAAACCAGTGTTTGCTCTTTAGTCTACTGTATCAACTCGAAAGCTCACTGAAGCATACAATGAAGCAGAACAACAACGGCACAGCAAGGGCATAATTCCATCTGTTGAAATCGTTTGATTATCTGTATATGGTGGTTAGAATTTCATCTGGTTGAAAACTGTTGCTGGCCTCCTTCGGAACACAGTCTTTATGAGTTAACAATAAGTGCAACAACAACTTTTAGAAAGACATACATGAGAACCAGATAGCATCTAATATCTTCAGTTCAAAGAGCTACATCTGTTCTATCAGAAGTACATGCATTACTCTGCAAGGAAAACAAGATATGTCCAGACATCGCTATCTCTGCTTCTGCATTCAATGGCAATGCCACCGGTAACTATCTCCCACAATGAATGCCATCTCCGCACGGACAGTGAAGGGAAAGCAATAACTTCTGTTATAATTGCTAGAAATTGTGATGTTCTCTCCTGTTTCAAAGAATGATCCTTTGCCTGATATAATTTCTAAGCTAGGTCTCTTTGAAAACACGGTATTTTCAGATATTCACAGTGAATTACCAAGAAACAACATAGGAAACCACTGTGAACGGTGAAGTGACATATAGATCCTTTGGTGTGTCAGGTGAAGCACACTACCCAAAAGACTCCAGCGTTCTTGAAACCAGTGTTTGCTCTTTAGTGTACTGTATCAACTCGAAAGCTCACTGAAGCATACAATGAAGCAGAACAACAACGGCACTGCAAGGGCATAATTCCATCTGTTGAAATCGTTTGATTATCTGTATATGGTGGTTAGAATTTCATCTGGTTGAAAACTGTTGCTGGCCTCCTTCGGAACACAGTCTTTATGAGTTAACAATAAGTGCAACAACAACTTTTAGAAAGACATACATGAGAACCAGATAGCATCTAATATCTTCAGTTCAAAGAGCTACATCTGTACTTTCAGTAGTACATGCGTTACTCTGCCCTGAAAACAAGATATGTCGAGACATCGCTATCTCTGCTTCTGCATTCAATGGCAATGCCACCGGTAACTATCTCCCACAATGAATGCCATCACCGCACGGACAGTGAAGGGAAAGCAATAACTTCTGTTATAATTGCTAAAAATTGTGATGTTCTCTCCTGTTTCAAAGAATGATCCTTTGCCTGATATAATTTCTAAGCTAGGTCTCTTGGAAAACACGGTATTTTCAGATATTCACAGTGAATTACCAAGAAACAACATAGGAAACCACTGTGAACGGTGAAGTGACATATAGATCCTTTTGTGTGTCAGGTGAAGCACACTACCCAAAAGACTCCAGCGTTCTTGAAACCAGTGTTTGCTCTTTAGTCTACTGTATCAACTCGAAAGCTCACTGAAGCATACAATGAAGCACAACAACAACGGCACAGCAAGGGCATAATTCCATCTGTTGAAATCGTTTGATTATCTGTATATGGTGGTTAGAATTTCATCTGGTTGAAAACTGTTGCTGGCCTCCTTCGGAACACAGTCTTTATGAGTTAACAATAAGTGCAACAACAACTTTTAGAAAGACATACATGAGAACCAGATAGCATCTAATATCTTCAGTTCAAAGAGCTACATCTGTTCTATCAGAAGTACATGCGTTACTCTGCAAGGAAAACAAGATATGTCCAGACATCGCTATCTCTCCTTCTGCATTCAATGGCAATGCCACCGGTAACTATCTCCCACAATGAATGCCATCTCCGCACGGACAGTGAAGGGAAAGCAATAACTTCTGTTATAATTGCTAGAAATTGTGATGTTCTCTCCTGTTTCAAAGAATGATCCTTTGCCTGATATAATTTCTAAGCTAGGTCTCTTTGACAACACGGTATATTCAGATATTCACAGTGAATTACCAAGAAACAACATAGGAAACCACTGTGAACGGTGAAGTGACATATAGATCCTTTGGTGTGTCAGGTGAAGCACACTACCCAAAAGACTCCAGCGTTCTTGAAACCAGTGTTTGCTCTTTAGTCTACTGTATCAACTCGAAAGCTCACTGAAGCATACAATGAAGCAGAACAACAACGGCACTGCAAGGGCATAATTCCATCTGTTGAAATCGTTTGATTATCTGTATATGGTGGTTAGAATTTCATCTGGTTGAAAACTGTTGCTGGCCTCCTTCGGAACACAGTCTTTATGAGTTAACAATAAGTGCAACAACAACTTTTAGAAAGACATACATGAGAACCAGATAGCATCTAATATCTTCAGTTCAAAGAGCTACATCTGTACTTTCAGTAGTACATGCGTTACTCTGCCCCGAAAACAAGATATGTCGAGACATCGCTATCTCTGCTTCTGCCTTCAATGGGAATGCCACCTGTCACTATCTCCCACAATGAATGCCATCACCGCACGGAGAGGGAATAGAAAGCAATAACTTCTGTTATAATTGCTAGAAATTGTGATGTTCTCTCCTGTTTCAAAGATTGATCCTTTGCCTGATATAATTTCTAAGCTAGGTCTCTTGGAAAACACGGTATTTTCAGATATTCACAGTGAATTACCAAGAAACAACATAGGAAACCACTGTGAACGGTGAAGTGACATATAGATCCTTTGGTGTGTCAGGTGAAGCACACTACCCAAAAGACTCCAGCGTTCTTGAAACCAGTGTTTGCTCTTTAGTCTACTGTATCAACTCGAAAGCTCACTGAAGCATACAATGAAGCAGAACAACAACGGCACAGCAAGGGCATAATTCCATCTGTTGAAATCGTTTGATTATCTGTATATGGTGGTTAGAATTTCATCTGGTTGAAAACTGTTGCTGGCCTCCTTCGGAACACAGTCTTTATGAGTTAACAATAAGTGCAACAACAACTTTTAGAAAGACATACATGAGAACCAGATAGCATCTAATATCTTCAGTTCAAAGAGCTACATCTGTTCTATCAGAAGTACATGCGTTACTCTGCAAGGAAAACAAGATATGTCCAGACATCGCTATCTCTGCTTCTGCATTCAATGGCAATGCCACCGGTAACTATCTCCCACAATGAATGCCATCTCCGCACGGACAGTGAAGGGAAAGCAATAACTTCTGTTATAATTGCTAAAAATTGTGATGTTCTCTCCTGTTTCAAAGAATGATCCTTTGCCTGATATAATTTCTAAGCTAGGTCTCTTTGAAAACACGGTATTTTCAGATATTCACAGTGAATTACCAAGAAACAACATAGGAAACCACTGTGAACGGTGAAGTGACATATAGATCCTTTGGTGTGTCAGGTGAAGCACACTACCCAAAAGACTCCAGCGTTCTTGAAACCAGTGTTTGCTCTTTAGTCTACTGTATCAACTCGAAAGCTCACTGAAGCATACAATGAAGCAGAACAACAACGGCACTGCAAGGGCATAATTCCATCTGTTGAAATCGTTTGATTATCTGTATATGGTGGTTAGAAATTCATCTGGTTGAAAACTGTTGCTGGCCTCCTTCGGAACACAGTCTTTATGAGTTAACAATAAGTGCAACAACAACTTTTAGAAAGACATACATGAGAACCAGATAGCATCTAATATCTTCAGTTCAAAGAGCTACATCTGTACTTTCAGTAGTACATGCGTTACTCTGCCCCGAAAACAAGATATGTCGAGACATCGCTATCTCTGCTTCTGCCTTCAATGGGAATGCCACCCGTCACTATCTCCCACAATGAATGCCATCACCGCACGGACAGGGAAGAGAAAGCAATAACTTCTGTTATAATTGCTAGAAATTGTGATGTTCTCTCCTGTTTCAAAGATTGATCCTTTGCCTGATATAATTTCAAAGCTAGGTCTCTTTGAAAACACGGTATTTTCAGATATTCACAGTGAATTACCAAGAAACAACATAGGAAACCACTGTGAACGGTGAAGTCACATATAGATCCTTTGTTGTGTCAGGTGAAGCACACTACCCAAAAGACTCCAGCGTTCTTGAAACCAATGTTTCCTCTTTAGTCTACTGTATCAACTCGAAAGCTCACTGAAGCATACAATGAAGCAGAACAACAACGGCACAGCAAGGGCATAATTCCATCTGTTGAAATCGTTTGATTATCTGTATATGGTGGTTAGAATTTCATCTGGTTGAAAACTGTTGCTGGCCTCCTTCGGAACACAGTCTTTATGAGTTAACAATAAGTGCAACAACAACTTTTAGAAAGACATACATGAGAACCAGATAGCATCTAATATCTTCAGTTCAAAGAGCTACATCTTTTCTATCAGAAGTACATGCGTTACTCTGCAAGGAAAACAAGATATGTCCAGACATCGCTATCTCTCCTTCTGCATTCAAAGGCAATGCCACCGGTAACTATCTCCCACAATGAATGCCATCTCCGCACGGACAGTGAAGGGAAAGCAATAACTTCTGTTATAATTGCTAGAAATTGTGATGTTCTCTCCTGTTTCAAAGAATGATCCTTTGCCTGATATAATTTCTAAGCTAGGTCTCTTTGACAACACGGTATATTCAGATATTCACAGTGAATTACCAAGAAACAACATAGGAAACCACTGTGAACGGTGAAGTGACATATAGATCCTTTGGTGTGTCAGGTGAAGCACACTACCCAAAAGACTCCAGCGTTCTTGAAACCAGTGTTTGCTCTTTAGTCTACTGTATCAACTCGAAAGCTCACTGAAGCATACAATGAAGCAGAACAACAACGGCACTGCAAGGGCATAATTCCATCTGTTGAAATCGTTTGATTATCTGTATATGGTGGTTAGAATTTCATCTGGTTGAAAACTGTTGCTGGCCTCCTTCGGAACACAGTCTTTATGAGTTAACAATAAGTGCAACAACAACTTTTAGAAAGACATACATGAGAACCAGATAGCATCTAATATCTTCAGTTCAAAGAGCTACATCTGTTCTATCAGAAGTACATGCGTTACTCTGCAAGGAAAACAAGATATGTCCAGACATCGCTATCTCTGCTTCTGCATTCAATGGCAATGCCACCGGTAACTATCTCCCACAATGAATGCCATCTCCGCACGGACAGTGAAGGGAAAGCAATAACTTCTGTTATAATTGCTAGAAATTGTGATGTTCTCTCCTGTTTCAAAGAATGATCCTTTGCCTGATATAATTTCTAAGCTAGGTCTCTTTGAAAACACGGTATTTTCAGATATTCACAGTGAATTACCAAGAAACAACATAGGAAACCACTGTGAACGGTGAAGTGACATATAGATCCTTTGGTGTGTCAGGTGAAGCACACTACCCAAAAGACTCCAGCGTTCTTGAAACCAGTGTTTGCTCTTTAGTGTACTGTATCAACTCGAAAGCTCACTGAAGCATACAATGAAGCAGAACAACAACGGCACTGCAAGGGCATAATTCCATCTGTTGAAATCGTTTGATTATCTGTATATGGTGGTTAGAATTTCATCTGGTTGAAAACTGTTGCTGGCCTCCTTCGGAACACAGTCTTTATGAGTTAACAATAAGTGCAACAACAACTTTTAGAAAGACATACATGAGAACCAGATAGCATCTAATATCTTCAGTTCAAAGAGCTACATCTGTACTTTCAGTAGTACATGCGTTACTCTGCCCTGAAAACAAGATATGTCGAGACATCGCTATCTCTGCTTCTGCATTCAATGGCAATGCCACCGGTAACTATCTCCCACAATGAATGCCATCACCGCACGGACAGTGAAGGGAAAGCAATAACTTCTGTTATAATTGCTAAAAATTGTGATGTTCTCTCCTGTTTCAAAGAATGATCCTTTGCCTGATATAATTTCTAAGCTAGGTCTCTTGGAAAACACGGTATTTTCAGATATTCACAGTGAATTACCAAGAAACAACATAGGAAACCACTGTGAACGGTGAAGTGACATATAGATCCTTTTGTGTGTCAGGTGAAGCACACTACCCAAAAGACTCCAGCGTTCTTGAAACCAGTGTTTGCTCTTTAGTCTACTGTATCAACTCGAAAGCTCACTGAAGCATACAATGAAGCACAACAACAACGGCACAGCAAGGGCATAATTCCATCTGTTGAAATCGTTTGATTATCTGTATATGGTGGTTAGAATTTCATCTGGTTGAAAACTGTTGCTGGCCTCCTTCGGAACACAGTCTTTATGAGTTAACAATAAGTGCAACAACAACTTTTAGAAAGACATACATGAGAACCAGATAGCATCTAATATCTTCAGTTCAAAGAGCTACATCTGTTCTATCAGAAGTACATGCGTTACTCTGCAAGGAAAACAAGATATGTCCAGACATCGCTATCTCTCCTTCTGCATTCAATGGCAATGCCACCGGTAACTATCTCCCACAATGAATGCCATCTCCGCACGGACAGTGAAGGGAAAGCAATAACTTCTGTTATAATTGCTAGAAATTGTGATGTTCTCTCCTGTTTCAAAGAATGATCCTTTGCCTGATATAATTTCTAAGCTAGGTCTCTTTGACAACACGGTATATTCAGATATTCACAGTGAATTACCAAGAAACAACATAGGAAACCACTGTGAACGGTGAAGTGACATATAGATCCTTTGGTGTGTCAGGTGAAGCACACTACCCAAAAGACTCCAGCGTTCTTGAAACCAGTGTTTGCTCTTTAGTCTACTGTATCAACTCGAAAGCTCACTGAAGCATACAATGAAGCAGAACAACAACGGCACTGCAAGGGCATAATTCCATCTGTTGAAATCGTTTGATTATCTGTATATGGTGGTTAGAATTTCATCTGGTTGAAAACTGTTGCTGGCCTCCTTCGGAACACAGTCTTTATGAGTTAACAATAAGTGCAACAACAACTTTTAGAAAGACATACATGAGAACCAGATAGCATCTAATATCTTCAGTTCAAAGAGCTACATCTGTACTTTCAGTAGTACATGCGTTACTCTGCCCCGAAAACAAGATATGTCGAGACATCGCTATCTCTGCTTCTGCCTTCAATGGGAATGCCACCTGTCACTATCTCCCACAATGAATGCCATCACCGCACGGAGAGGGAATAGAAAGCAATAACTTCTGTTATAATTGCTAGAAATTGTGATGTTCTCTCCTGTTTCAAAGATTGATCCTTTGCCTGATATAATTTCTAAGCTAGGTCTCTTGGAAAACACGGTATTTTCAGATATTCACAGTGAATTACCAAGAAACAACATAGGAAACCACTGTGAACGGTGAAGTGACATATAGATCCTTTGGTGTGTCAGGTGAAGCACACTACCCAAAAGACTCCAGCGTTCTTGAAACCAGTGTTTGCTCTTTAGTCTACTGTATCAACTCGAAAGCTCACTGAAGCATACAATGAAGCAGAACAACAACGGCACAGCAAGGGCATAATTCCATCTGTTGAAATCGTTTGATTATCTGTATATGGTGGTTAGAATTTCATCTGGTTGAAAACTGTTGCTGGCCTCCTTCGGAACACAGTCTTTATGAGTTAACAATAAGTGCAACAACAACTTTTAGAAAGACATACATGAGAACCAGATAGCATCTAATATCTTCAGTTCAAAGAGCTACATCTGTTCTATCAGAAGTACATGCGTTACTCTGCAAGGAAAACAAGATATGTCCAGACATCGCTATCTCTGCTTCTGCATTCAATGGCAATGCCACCGGTAACTATCTCCCACAATGTATGCCATCTCCGCACGGTCAGTGAAGGGAAAGCAGTAACTTCTGTTATAATTGCTAGAAATTGTGATGTTCTCTCCTGTTTCAAAGAATGATCCTTTGCCTGATATAATTTGTAAGCTAGGTCTCTTTGACAACACGGTATATTCAGATATTCACAGTGAATTACCAAGAAACAACATAGGAAACCACTGTGAACGGTGAAGTGACATATAGATCCTTTGGTGTGTCAGGTGAAGCACACTACCCAAAAGACTCCAGCGTTCTTGAAACCAGTGTTTGCTCTTTAGTCTACTGTATCAACTCGAAAGCTCACTGAAGCATACAATGAAGCAGAACAACAACGGCACTGCAAGGGCATAATTCCATCTGTTGAAATCGTTTGATTATCTGTATATGGTGGTTAGAATTTCATCTGGTTGAAAACTGTTGCTGGCCTCCTTCGGAACACAGTCTTTATGAGTTAACAATAAGTGCAACAACAACTTTTAGAAAGACATACATGAGAACCAGATAGCATCTAATATCTTCAGTTTAAAGAGCTACATCTGTTCTATCAGAAGTACATGCGTTAATCTGGAAGGAAAACAAGATATGTCCAGACATCGCTATCTCTGCTTCTGCATTCAATGGCAATGCCACCGGTAACTATCTCCCACAATGAATGCCATCTCCGCACGGACAGTGAAGGGAAAGCAATAACTTCTGTTATAATTGCTAGAAATTGTGATGTTCTCTCCTGTTTCAAAGAATGATCCATTGCCTGATATAATTTCTAAGCTAGGTCTCTTTGAAAACACTGTATATTCAGATATTCACAGTGAATTACCAAGAAACAACATAGGAAACCACTGTGAACGGTGAAGTGACATATAGATCCTTTGGTGTGTCAGGTGAAGCACACTACCCAAAAGACTCCAGCGTTCTTGAAACCAGTGTTTGCTCTTTAGTCTACTGTATCAACTCGAAAGCTCACTGAAGCATACAATGAAGCAGAACAACAACGGCACTGCAAGGGCATAATTCCATCTGTTGAAATCGTTTGATTATCTGTATATGGTGGTTAGAATTTCATCTGGTTGAAAACTGTTGCTGGCCTCCTTCGGAACACAGTCTTTATGAGTTAACAATAAGTGCAACAACAACTTTTAGAAAGACATACATGAGAACCAGATAGCATCTAATATCTTCAGTTCAAAGAGCTACATCTGTACTTTCAGTAGTACATGCGTTACTCTGCCCCGAAAACAAGATATGTCGAGACATCGATATCTCTGCTTCTGCCTTCAATGGGAATGCCACCCGTCACTATCTCTCACAATGAATGCCATCACCGCACGGACAGGGAAGAGAAAGCAATAACTTCTGTTATAATTGCTAGAAATTGTGATGTTCTCTCCTGTTTCAAAGATTGATCCTTTGCCTGATATAATTTCTAAGCTAGCTCTCTTTGAAAACACGGTATTTTCAGATATTCACAGTGAATTACCAAGAAACAACATAGGAAACCACTGTGAACGGTGAAGTGACATATAGATCCTTTGGTGTGTCAGGTGAAGCACACTACCCAAAAGACTCCAGCGTTCTTGAAACCAGTGTTTGCTCTTTAGTCTACTGTATCAACTCGAAAGCTCACTGAAGCATACAATGAAGCAGAACAACAACGGCACTGCAAGGGCATAATTCCATCTGTTGAAATCGTTTGATTATCTGTATATGGTGGTTAGAATTTCATCTGGTTGAAAACTGTTGCTGGCCTCCTTCGGAACACAGTCTTTATGAGTTAACAATAAGTGCAACAACAACTTTTAGAAAGACATACATGAGAACCAGATAGCATCTAATATCTTCAGTTCAAAGAGCTACATCTGTTCTATCAGAAGTACATGCGTTACTCTGCAAGGAAAACAAGATATGTCCAGACATCGCTATCTCTGCTTCTGCATTCAATGGCAATGCCACCGGTAACTATCTCCCACAATGAATGCCATCACCGCACGGACAGTGAAGGGAAAGCAATAACTTCTGTTATAATTGCTAAAAATTGTGATGTTCTCTCCTGTTTCAAAGAATGATCCTTTGCCTGATATAATTTCTAAGCTAGGTCTCTTGGAAAACACGGTATTTTCAGATATTCACAGTGAATTACCAAGAAACAACATAGGAAACCACTGTGAACGGTGAAGTGACATATAGATCCTTTTGTGTGTCAGGTGAAGCACACTACCCAAAAGACTCCAGCGTTCTTGAAACCAGTGTTTGCTCTTTAGTCTACTGTATCAACTCGAAATCTCACTGAAGCATACAATGAAGCACAACAACAACGGCACAGCAAGGGCATAATTCCATCTGTTGAAATCGTTTGATTATCTGTATATGGTGGTTAGAATTTCATCTGGTTGAAAACTGTTGCTGGCCTCCTTCGGAACACAGTCTTTATGAGTTAACAATAAGTGCAACAACAACTTTTAGAAAGACATACATGAGAACCAGATAGCATCTAATATCTTCAGTTCAAAGAGCTACATCTGTTCTATCAGAAGTACATGCGTTACTCTGCAAGGAAAACAAGATATGTCCAGACATCGCTATCTCTCCTTCTGCATTCAATGGCAATGCCACCGGTAACTATCTCCCACAATGAATGCCATCTCCGCACGGACAGTGAAGGGAAAGCAATAACTTCTGTTCTAATTGCTAGAAATTGTGATGTTCTCTCCTGTTTCAAAGAATGATCCTTTGCCTGATATAATTTCTAAGCTAGGTCTCTTTGACAACACGGTATATTCAGATATTCACAGTGAATTACCAAGAAACAACATAGGAAACCACTGTGAACGGTGAAGTGACATATAGATCCTTTGGTGTGTCAGGTGAAGCACACTACCCAAAAGACTCCAGCGTTCTTGAAACCAGTGTTTGCTCTTTAGTCTACTGTATCAACTCGAAAGCTCACTGAAGCATACAATGAAGCAGAACAACAACGGCACTGCAAGGGCATAATTCCATCTGTTGAAATCGTTTGATTATCTGTATATGGTGGTTAGAATTTCATCTGGTTGAAAACTGTTGCTGGCCTCCTTCGGAACACAGTCTTTATGAGTTAACAATAAGTGCAACAACAACTTTTAGAAAGACATACATGAGAACCAGATAGCATCTAATATCTTCAGTTCAAAGAGCTACATCTGTACTTTCAGTAGTACATGCGTTACTCTGCCCCGAAAACAAGATATATCGAGACATCGCTATCTCTGCTTCTGCCTTCAATGGGAATGCCACCCGTCACTATCTCCCACAATGAATGCCATCACCGCACGGACAGGGAAGAGAAAGCAATAACTTCTGTTATAATTGCTAGAAATTGTGATGTTCTCTCCTGTTTCAAAGAATGATCCTTTGCCTGATATAATTTCTAAGCTAGGTCTCTTTGAAAACACGGTATTTTCAGATATTCACAGTGAATTACCAAGAAACAACATAGGAAACCACTGTGAACGGTGAAGTGACATAAAGATCCTTTGGAGTGTCAGGTGAAGCACACTACCCAAAAGACTCCAGCGTTCTTGAAACCAGTGTTTGCTCTTTAGTCTACTGTATCAACTCGAAAGCTCACTGAAGCATACAATGAAGCAGAACAACAACGGCACAGCAAGGGCATAATTCCATCTGTTGAAATCGTTTGATTATCTGTATATGGTGGTTAGAACTTCATCTGGTTGAAAACTGTTGCTGGCCTCCTTCGGAACACAGTCTTTATGAGTTAACAATAAGTGCAACAACAACTTTTAGAAAGACATACATGAGAACCAGATAGCATCTAATATCGTCAGTTCAAAGAGCTACATCTGTACTTTCAGTAGTACATGCGTTACTCTGCCCCGAAAACAAGATATGTCGAGACATCGCTATCTCTGCTTCTGCCTTCAATGGGAATGCCACCTGTCACTATCTCCCACAATGAATGCCATCACCGCACGGACAGGGAAGAGAAAGCAATAACTTCTGTTATAATTGCTAGAAATTGTGATGTTCTCTCCTGTTTCAAAGATTGATCCTTTGCCTGATATAATTTCTAAGCTAGGTCTCTTTGAAAACACGGTATTTTCAGATATTCACAGTGAATTACCAAGAAACAACATAGGAAACAACTGTGAACGGTGAAGTCATATATAAATCCTTTGGTGTGTCAGGTGAAGCACACTACCCAAAAGTCTCCAACGTTCTTGAAACCAGTGTTTGCTCTTTAGTCTACTGTATCAACTCGAAAGCTCACTGAAGCATACAATGAAGCAGAACAACAACGGCACAGCAAGGGCATAATTCCATCTGTTGAAATCGTTTGATTATCTGTATATGGTGGTTAGAATTTCATCTGGTTGAAAACTGTTGCTGGCCTCCTTTGGAACACAGTCTTTATGAGTTAACAATAAGTGCAACAACAACTTTTAGAAAGACATACATGAGAACCAGATAGCATCTAATATCTTCAGTTCAAAGAGCTACATCTGTTCTATCAGAAGTACATGCATTACTCTGCAAGGAAAACAAGATATGTCCAAACATCGCTATCTCTGCTTCTGTATTCAATGGCAATGCCACCGGTAACTATCTCCCACAATGAATGCCATCACCGCACGGACAGTGAATGGAAAGCAATAACTTCTGTTATAATTGCTAGAAATTGTGATGTTCTCTCCTGTTTCAAAGAATGATCCTTTGCCTGATATAATTTCTAAGCTAGGTCTCTTTGAAAACACGGTATTTTCAGATATTCACAGTGAATTACCAAGAAACAACATAGGAAACCACTGTGAACGGTGAAGTGACATAAAGATCCTTTGGTGTGTCAGGTGAAGCACACTACCCAAAAGACTCCAGCGTTCTTGAAACCAGTGTTTGCTCTTTAGTCTACTGTATCAACTCGAAAGCTCACTGAAGCATACAATGAAGCAGAAAAACAACGGCACAGCAAGGGCATAATTCCATCTGTTGAAATCGTTTGATTATCTGTATATGGTGGTTAGAACTTCATCTGGTTGAAAACTGTTGCTGGCCTCCTTCGGAACACAGTCTTTATGAGTTAACAATAAGTGCAACAACAACTTTTAGAAAGACATACATGAGAACCAGATAGCATCTAATATCTTCAGTTCAAAGGGCTACATCTGTTCTATCAGAAGTACATGCGTTACTCTGCAAGGAAAACAAGATATGTCCAGACATCGCTATCTCTGCTTCTGCATTCAATGGCAATGCCACCGGTAACTATCTCCCACAATGAATGCCATCTCCGCACGGACAGTGAAGGGAAAGCAATAACTTCTGTTATAATTGCTAGAAATTGTGATGTTCTCTCCTGTTTCAAAGAATGATCCTTTGCCTGATATAATTTCTAAGCTAGGTCTCTTTGAAAACACGGTATTTTCAGATATTCACAGTGAATTACCAAGAAACAACATAGGAAACCACTGTGAACGGTGAAGTGACATATAGATCCTTTGGTGTGTCAGGTGAAGCACACTACCCAAAAGACTCCAGCGTTCTTGAAACCAGTGTTTGCTCTTTAGTCTACTGTATCAACTCGAAAGCTCACTGAAGCATACAATGAAGCAGAACAACAACGGCACTGCAAGGGCATAATTCCATCTGTTGAAATCGTTTGATTATCTGTATATGGTGGTTAGAAATTCATCTGGTTGAAAACTGTTGCTGGCCTCCTTCGGAACACAGTCTTTATGAGTTAACAATAAGTGCAACAACAACTTTTAGAAAGACATACATGAGAACCAGATAGCATCTAATATCTTCAGTTCAAAGAGCTACATCTGTACTTTCAGTAGTACATGCGTTACTCTGCCCCGAAAACAAGATATGTCGAGACATCGCTATCTCTGCTTCTGCCTTCAATGGGAATGCCACCCGTCACTATCTCCCACAATGAATGCCATCACCGCACGGACAGGGAAGAGAAAGCAATAACTTCTGTTATAATTGCTAGAAATTGTGATGTTCTCTCCTGTTTCAAAGATTGATCCTTTGCCTGATATAATTTCAAAGCTAGGTCTCTTTGAAAACACGGTATTTTCAGATATTCACAGTGAATTACCAAGAAACAACATAGGAAACCACTGTGAACGGTGAAGTCACATAAAGATCCTTTGTTGTGTCAGGTGAAGCACACTACCCAAAAGACTCCAGCGTTCTTGAAACCAATGTTTCCTCTTTAGTCTACTGTATCAACTCGAAAGCTCACTGAAGCATACAATGAAGCAGAACAACAACGGCACAGCAAGGGCATAATTCCATCTGTTGAAATCGTTTGATTATCTGTATATGGTGGTTAGAATTTCATCTGGTTGAAAACTGTTGCTGGCCTCCTTCGGAACACAGTCTTTATGAGTTAACAATAAGTGCAACAACAACTTTTAGAAAGACATACATGAGAACCAGATAGCATCTAATATCTTCAGTTCAAAGAGCTACATCTGTTCTATCAGAAGTACATGCGTTAATCTGGAAGGAAAACAAGATATGTCCAGACATCGCTATCTCTGCTTCTGCATTCAATGGGAATGCCACCCGTCACTATCTCCCACAATGAATGCCATCACCGCACGGACAGGGAAGAGAAAGCAATAACTTCTGTTATAATTGCTAGAAATTGTGATGTTCTCTCCTGTTTCAAAGATTGATCCTTTGCCTGATATAATTTCTAAGCTAGGTCTCTTTGAAAACACGGTATTTTCAGATATTCACAGTGAATTACCAAGAAACAACATAGGAAACAACTGTGAACGGTGAAGTCACATATAAATCCTTTGGTGTGTCAGGTGAAGCACACTACCCAAAAGTCTCCAACGTTCTTGAAACCAGTGTTTGCTCTTTAGTCTACTGTATCAACTCGAAAGCTCACTGAAGCATACAATGAAGCAGAACAACAATGGCACAGCAAGGGCATAATTCCATCTGTTGAAATCGTTTGATTATCTGTATATGGTGGTTAGAATTTCATCTGGTTGAAAACTGTTGCTGGCCTCCTTTGGAACACAATCTTTATGAGTTAACAATAAGTGCAACAACAACTTTTAGAAAGACATACATGAGAACCAGATAGCATCTAATATCTTCAGTTCAAAGAGCTACATCTGTTCTATCAGAAGTACATGCATTACTCTGCAAGGAAAACAAGATATGTCCAGACATCGCTATCTCTGCTTCTGCATTCAATGGCAATGCCACCGGTAACTATCTCCCACAATGAATGCCATCACCGCACGGACAGTGAATGGAAAGCAATAACATCTTTTATAATTGCTAGAAATTGTGATGTTCTCTCCTGTTTCAAAGAATGATCCTTTGCCTGATATAATTTCTAAGCTAGGTCTCTTTGAAAACACGGTATTTTCAGATATTCACAGTGAATTACCAAGAAACAACATAGGAAACCACTGTGAACGGTGAAGTCACATTTAGATCATTTGGTGTGTCAGGTGAAGCACACTACCCAAAAGACTCCAGCGTTCTTTAAACCAGTGTTTGCTCTTTAGTCTACTGTATCAACTCGAAAGCTCACTGAAGCATACAATGAAGCAGAACAACAACGGCACTGCAAGGGCATAATTCCATCTGTTGAAATCGTTTGATTATCTGTATATGGTGGTTAGAATTTCATCTGGTTGAAAACTGTTGCTGGCCTCCTTCGGAACACAGTCTTTATGAGTTAACAATAAGTGCAACAACAACTTTTAGAAAGACATACATGAGAACCAGATAGCATCTAATATCTTCAGTTCAAAGAGCTACATCTGTACTTTCAGTAGTACATGCGTTACTCTGCCCCGAAAACAAGATATGTCGAGACATCGCTATCTCTGCTTCTGCATTCAATGGCAATGCCACCGGTAACTATCTCCCACAATGAATGCCATCACCGCACGGACAGTGAAGGGAAAGCAATAACTTCTGTTATAATTGCTAAAAATTGTGATGTTCTCTCCTGTTTCAAAGAATGATCCTTTGCCTGATATAATTTCTAAGCTAGGTCTCTTGGAAAACACGGTATTTTCAGATATTCACAGTGAATTACCAAGAAACAACATAGGAAACCACTGTGAACGGTGAAGTGACATATAGATCCTTTTGTGTGTCAGGTGAAGCACACTACCCAAAAGACTCCAGCGTTCTTGAAACCAGTGTTTGCTCTTTAGTCTACTGTATCAACTCGAAAGCTCACTGAAGCATACAATGAAGCACAACAACAACGGCACAGCAAGGGCATAATTCCATCTGTTGAAATCGTTTGATTATCTGTATATGGTGGTTAGAATTTCATCTGGTTGAAAACTGTTGCTGGCCTCCTTCGGAACACAGTCTTTATGAGTTAACAATAAGTGCAACAACAACTTTTAGAAAGACATACATGAGAACCAGATAGCATCTAATATCTTCAGTTCAAAGAGCTACATCTGTTCTATCAGAAGTACATGCGTTACTCTGCAAGGAAAACAAGATATGTCCAGACATCGCTATCTCTCCTTCTGCATTCAATGGCAATGCCACCGGTAACTATCTCCCACAATGAATGCCATCTCCGCACGGACAGTGAAGGGAAAGCAATAACTTCTGTTATAATTGCTAGAAATTGTGATGTTCTCTCCTGTTTCAAAGAATGATCCTTTGCCTGATATAATTTCTAAGCTAGGTCTCTTTGACAACACGGTATATTCAGATATTCACAGTGAATTACCAAGAAACAACATAGGAAACCACTGTGAACGGTGAAGTGACATATAGATCCTTTGGTGTGTCAGGTGAAGCACACTACCCAAAAGACTCCAGCGTTCTTGAAACCAGTGTTTGCTCTTTAGTCTACTGTATCAACTCGAAAGCTCACTGAAGCATACAATGAAGCAGAACAACAACGGCACTGCAAGGGCATAATTCCATCTGTTGAAATCGTTTGATTATCTGTATATGGTGGTTAGAATTTCATCTGGTTGAAAACTGTTGCTGGCCTCCTTCGGAACACAGTCTTTATGAGTTAACAATAAGTGCAACAACAACTTTTAGAAAGACATACATGAGAACCAGATAGCATCTAATATCTTCAGTTCAAAGAGCTACATCTGTACTTTCAGTAGTACATGCGTTACTCTGCCCCGAAAACAAGATATGTCGAGACATCGCTATCTCTGCTTCTGCCTTCAATGGGAATGCCACCTGTCACTATCTCCCACAATGAATGCCATCACCGCACGGAGAGGGAATAGAAAGCAATAACTTCTGTTATAATTGCTAGAAATTGTGATGTTCTCTCCTGTTTCAAAGATTGATCCTTTGCCTGATATAATTTCTAAGCTAGGTCTCTTTGAAAACACGGTATATTCAGATATTCACAGTGAATTACCAAGAAACAACATAGGAAACCACTGTGAACGGTGAAGTCACATATAGATCCTTTGGTGTGTCAGGTGAAGCACACTACCCAAAAGACTCCAGCGTTCTTGAAACCAGTGTTTGCTCTTTAGTCTACTGTATCAACTCGAAAGCTCACTGAAGCATACAATGAAGCAGAACAACAACGGCACAGCAAGGGCATAATTCCATCTGTTGAAATCGTTTGATTATCTGTATATGGTGGTTAGAATTTCATCTGGTTGAAAACTGTTGCTGGCCTCCTTCGGAACACAGTCTTTATGAGTTAACAATAAGTGCAACAACAACTTTTAGAAAGACATACATGAGAACCAGATAGCATCTAATATCTTCAGTTCAAAGAGCTACATCTGTTCTATCAGAAGTACATGCGTTACTCTGCAAGGAAAACAAGATATGTCCAGACATCGCTATCTCTCCTTCTGCATTCAATGGCAATGCCACCGGTAACTATCTCCCACAATGAATGCCATCTCCGCACGGACAGTGAAGGGAAATCAATAACTTCTGTTATAATTGCTAGAAATTGTGATGTTCTCTCCTGTTTCAAAGAATGATCCTTTGCCTGATATAATTTCTAAGCTAGGTCTCTTTGACAACACGGTATATTCAGATATTCACAGTGAATTACCAAGAAACAACATAGGAAACCACTGTGAACGGTGAAGTGACATATAGATCCTTTGGTGTGTCAGGTGAAGCACACTACCCAAAAGACTCCAGCGTTCTTGAAACCAGTGTTTGCTCTTTAGTCTACTGTATCAACTCGAAAGCTCACTGAAGCATACAATGAAGCAGAACAACAACGGCACTGCAAGGGCATAATTCCATCTGTTGAAATCGTTTGATTATCTGTATATGGTGGTTAGAATTTCATCTGGTTGAAAACTGTTGCTGGCCTCCTTCGGAACACAGTCTTTATGAGTTAACAATAAGTGCAACAACAACTTTTAGAAAGACATACATGAGAACCAGATAGCATCTAATATCTTCAGTTCAAAGAGCTACATCTGTTCTATCAGAAGTACATGCGTTAATCTGGAAGGAAAACAAGATATGTCCAGACATCGCTATCTCTGCTTCTGCATTCAATGGCAATGCCACCGGTAACTATCTCCCACAATGAATGCCATCTCCGCACGGACAGTGAAGGGAAAGCAATAACTTCTGTTATAATTGCTAGAAATTGTGATGTTCTCTCCTGTTTCAAAGAATGATCCATTGCCTGATATAATTTCTAAGCTAGGTCTCTTTGAAAACACTGTATATTCAGATATTCACAGTGAATTACCAAGAAACAACATAGGAAACCACTGTGAACGGTGAAGTGACATATAGATCCTTTGGTGTGTCAGGTGAAGCACACTACCCAAAAGACTCCAGCGTTCTTGAAACCAGTGTTTGCTCTTTAGTCTACTGTATCAACTCGAAAGCTCACTGAAGCATACAATGAAGCAGAACAACAACGGCACTGCAAGGGCATAATTCCATCTGTTGAAATCGTTTGATTATCTGTATATGGTGGTTAGAATTTCATCTGGTTGAAAACTGTTGCTGGCCTCCTTCGGAACACAGTCTTTATGAGTTAACAATAAGTGCAACAACAACTTTTAGAAAGACATACATGAGAACCAGATAGCATCTAATATCTTCAGTTCAAAGAGCTACATCTGTACTTTCAGTAGTACATGCGTTACTCTGCCCCGAAAACAAGATATGTCGAGACATCGATATCTCTGCTTCTGCCTTCAATGGGAATGCCACCCGTCACTATCTCTCACAATGAATGCCATCACCGCACGGACAGGGAAGAGAAAGCAATAACTTCTGTTATAATTGCTAGAAATTGTGATGTTCTCTCCTGTTTCAAAGATTGATCCTTTGCCTGATATAATTTCTAAGCTAGCTCTCTTTGAAAACACGGTATTTTCAGATATTCACAGTGAATTACCAAGAAACAACATAGGAAACCACTGTGAACGGTGAAGTGACATATAGATCCTTTGGTGTGTCAGGTGAAGCACACTACCCAAAAGACTCCAGCGTTCTTGAAACCAGTGTTTGCTCTTTAGTCTACTGTATCAACTCGAAAGCTCACTGAAGCATACAATGAAGCAGAACAACAACGGCACTGCAAGGGCATAATTCCATCTGTTGAAATCGTTTGATTATCTGTATATGGTGGTTAGAATTTCATCTGGTTGAAAACTGTTGCTGGCCTCCTTCGGAACACAGTCTTTATGAGTTAACAATAAGTGCAACAACAACTTTTAGAAAGACATACATGAGAACCAGATAGCATCTAATATCTTCAGTTCAAAGAGCTACATCTGTTCTATCAGAAGTACATGCGTTACTCTGCAAGGAAAACAAGATATGTCCAGACATCGCTATCTCTGCTTCTGCATTCAATGGCAATGCCACCGGTAACTATCTCCCACAATGAATGCCATCTCCGCACGGACAGTGAAGGGAAAGCAATAACTTCTGTTATAATTGCTAGAAATTGTGATGTTCTCTCCTGTTTCAAAGAATGATCCTTTGCCTGATATAATTTCTAAGCTAGGTCTCTTTGACAACACGGTATATTCAGATATTCACAGTGAATTACCAAGAAACAACATAGGAAACCACTGTGAACGGTGAAGTGACATATAGATCCTTTGGTGTGTCAGGTGAAGCACACTACCCAAAAGACTCCAGCGTTCTTGAAACCAGTGTTTGCTCTTTAGTCTACTGTATCAACTCGAAAGCTCACTGAAGCATACAATGAAGCAGAACAACAACGGCACTGCAAGGGCATAATTCCATCTGTTGAAATCGTTTGATTATCTGTATATGGTGGTTAGAATTTCATCTGGTTGAAAACTGTTGCTGGCCTCCTTCGGAACACAGTCTTTATGAGTTAACAATAAGTGCAACAACAACTTTTAGAAAGACATACATGAGAACCAGATAGCATCTAATATCTTCAGTTCAAAGAGCTACATCTGTACTTTCAGTAGTACATGCGTTACTCTGCCCCAAAAACAAGATATGTCGAGACATCGCTATCTCTGCTTCTGCCTTCAATGGGAATGCCACCTGTCACTATCTCCCACAATGAATGCCATCACCGCACGGAGAGGGAATAGAAAGCAATAACTTCTGTTATAATTGCTAGAAATTGTGATGTTCTCTCCTGTTTCAAAGATTGATCCTTTGCCTGATATAATTTCTAAGCTAGGTCTCTTGGAAAACACGGTATTTTCAGATATTCACAGTGAATTACCAAGAAACAACATAGGAAACCACTGTGAACGGTGAAGTGACATATAGATCCTTTGGTGTGTCAGGTGAAGCACACTACCCAAAAGACTCCAGCGTTCTTGAAACCAGTGTTTGCTCTTTAGTCTACTGTATCAACTCGAAAGCTCACTGAAGCATACAATGAAGCAGAACAACAACGGCACAGCAAGGGCATAATTCCATCTGTTGAAATCGTTTGATTATCTGTATATGGTGGTTAGAATTTCATCTGGTTGAAAACTGTTGCTGGCCTCCTTCGGAACACAGTCTTTATGAGTTAACAATAAGTGCAACAACAACTTTTAGAAAGACATACATGAGAACCAGATAGCATCTAATATCTTCAGTTCAAAGAGCTACATCTGTTCTATCAGAAGTACATGCGTTACTCTGCAAGGAAAACAAGATATGTCCAGACATCGCTATCTCTCCTTCTGCATTCAATGGCAATGCCACCGGTAACTATCTCCCACAATGAATGCCATCTCCGCACGGACAGTGAAGGGAAAGCAATAACTTCTGTTATAATTGCTAGAAATTGTGATGTTCTCTCCTGTTTCAAAGAATGATCCTTTGCCTGATATAATTTCTAAGCTAGGTCTCTTTGACAACACGGTATATTCAGATATTCTCAGTGAATTACCAAGAAACAACATAGGAAACCACTGTGAACGGTGAAGTGACATATAGATCCTTTGGTGTGTCAGGTGAAGCACACTACCCAAAAGACTCCAGCGTTCTTGAAACCAGTGTTTGCTCTTTAGTCTACTGTATCAACTCGAAAGCTCACTGAAGCATACAATGAAGCAGAACAACAACGGCACTGCAAGGGCATAATTCCATCTGTTGAAATCGTTTGATTATCTGTATATGGTGGTTAGAATTTCATCTGGTTGAAAACTGTTGCTGGCCTCCTTCGGAACACAGTCTTTATGAGTTAACAATAAGTGCAACAACAACTTTTAGAAAGACATACATGAGAACCAGATAGCATCTAATATCTTCAGTTCAAAGAGCTACATCTGTACTTTCAGTAGTACATGCGTTACTCTGCCCCGAAAACAAGATATGTCGAGACATCGCTATCTCTGCTTCTGCCTTCAATGGGAATGCCACCTGTCACTATCTCCCACAATGAATGCCATCACCGCACGGAGAGGGAATAGAAAGCAATAACTTCTGTTATAATTGCTAGAAATTGTGATGTTCTCTCCTGTTTCAAAGATTGATCCTTTGCCTGATATAATTTCTAAGCTAGGTCTCTTGGAAAACACGGTATTTTCAGATATTCACAGTGAATTACCAAGAAACAACATAGGAAACCACTGTGAACGGTGAAGTGACATATAGATCCTTTGGTGTGTCAGGTGAAGCACACTACCCAAAAGACTCCAGCGTTCTTGAAACCAGTGTTTGCTCTTTAGTCTACTGTATCAACTCGAAAGCTCACTGAAGCATACAATGAAGCAGAACAACAACGGCACAGCAAGGGCATAATTCCATCTGTTGAAATCGTTTGATTATCTGTATATGGTGGTTAGAATTTCATCTGGTTGAAAACTGTTGCTGGCCTCCTTCGGAACACAGTCTTTATGAGTTAACAATAAGTGCAACAACAACTTTTAGAAAGACATACATGAGAACCAGATAGCATCTAATATCTTCAGTTCAAAGAGCTACATCTGTTCTATCAGAAGTACATGCGTTACTCTGCAAGGAAAACAAGATATGTCCAGACATCGCTATCTCTGCTTCTGCATTCAATGGCAATGCCACCGGTAACTATCTCCCACAATGAATGCCATCTCCGCACGGACAGTGAAGGGAAAGCAGTAACTTCTGTTATAATTGCTAGAAATTGTGATGTTCTCTCCTGTTTCAAAGAATGATCCTTTGCCTGATATAATTTCTAAGCTAGGTCTCTTTGAAAACACGGTATATTCAGATATTCACAGTGAATTACCAAGAAACAACATAGGAAACCACTGTGAACGGTGAAGTCACATATAGATCCTTTGGTGTGTCAGGTGAAGCACACTACCCAAAAGACTCCAGCGTTCTTGAAACCAGTGTTTGCTCTTTAGTCTACTGTATCAACTCGAAAGCTCACTGAAGCATACAATGAAGCAGAACAACAACGGCACTGCAAGGGCATAATTCCATCTGTTGAAATCGTTTGATTATCTGTATATGGTGGTTAGAATTTCATCTGGTTGAAAACTGTTGCTGACCTCCTTCGGAACACAGTCTTTATGAGTTAACAATAAGTGCAACAACAACTTTTAGAAAGACATACATGAGAACCAGATAGCATCTAATATCTTCAGTTCAAAGAGCTACATCTGTACTTTCAGTAGTACATGCGTTACTCTGCCCCGAAAACAAGATATGTCGAGACATCGCTATATCTGCTTCTGCCTTCAATGGGAATGCCACCCGTCACTATCTCCCACAATGAATGACATCACCGCACGGACAGGGAAGAGAAAGCAATAACTTCTGTTATAATTGCTAGAAATTGTGATGTTCTCTCCTGTTTCAAAGATTGATCCTTTGCCTGATATAATTTCTAAGCTATGTCTCTTTGAAAACACGGTATTTTCAGATATTCACAGTGAAGTACCAAGAAACAACATAGAAAACCACTGTGAACGGTGAAGTCACATATAGATCCTTTGGTGTGTCAGGTGAAGCACACTACCCGAAAGACTCCAGCGTTCTTGAAACCAGTGTTTGCTCTTTAGTCTACTGTATCAACTCGAAAGCTCACTGAAGCATACAATGAAGCACAACAACAACGGCACAGCAAGGGCATAATTCCATCTGTTGAAATCGTTTGATTATCTGTGTATGGTGGTTAGAATTTCATCTGGTTGAAAACTGTTGCTGGCCTCCTTCGGAACACAGTCTTTATGAGTTAACAATAAGTGCAACAACAACTTTTAGAAAGACATACATGAGAACCAGATAGCATCTAATATCTTCAGTTCAAAGAGCTACATCTGTTCTATCAGAAGTACATGCGTTACTCTGCAAGGAAAACAAGATATGTCCAGACATCGCTATCTCTGCTTCTGCATTCAATGGCAATGCCACCGGTAACTATCTCCCACAATGAATGCCATCTCCGCACGGACAGTGAAGGGAAAGCAGTAACTTCTGTTATAATTGCTAGAAATTGTGATGTTCTCTCCTGTTTCAAAGAATGATCCTTTGCCTGATATAATTTCTAAGCTAGGTCTCTTTGAAAACACGGTATATTCAGATATTCACAGTGAATTACCAAGAAACAACATAGGAAACCACTGTGAACGGTGAAGTGACATATAGATCCTTTGGTGTGTCAGGTGAAGCACACTACCCAAAAGACTCCAGCGTTCTTGAAACCAGTGTTTGCTCTTTAGTCTACTGTATCAACTCGAAAGCTCACTGAAGCATACAATGAAGCAGAACAACAACGGCACAGCAAGGGCATAATTCCATCTGTTGAAATCGTTTGATTATCTGTATATGGTGGTTAGAATTTCATCTGGTTGAAAACTGTTGCTGGCCTCCTTCGGAACACAGTCTTTATGAGTTAACAATAAGTGCAACAACAACTTTTAGAAAGACATACATGAGAACCAGATAGCATCTAATATCTTCAGTTCAAAGAGCTACATCTGTACTTTCAGTAGTACATGCGTTACTCTGCCCCGAAAACAAGATATGTCGAGACATCGCTATATCTGCTTCTGCCTTCAATGGGAATGCCACCCGTCACTATCTCCCACAATGAATGACATCACCGCACGGACAGGGAAGAGAAAGCAATAACTTCTGTTATAATTGCTAGAAATTGTGATGTTCTCTCCTGTTTCAAAGATTGATCCTTTGCCTGATATAATTTCTAAGCTATGTCTCTTTGAAAACACGGTATTTTCAGATATTCACAGTGAATTACCAAGAAACAACATAGAAAACCACTGTGAACGGTGAAGTCACATATAGATCCTTTGGTGTGTCAGGTGAAGCACACTCCACAAAAGACTCCAGCGTTCTTGAAACCAGTGTTTGCTCTTTAGTCTACTGTATCAACTCGAAAGCTCACTGAAGCATACAATGAAGCAGAACAACAACGGCACAGCAAGGGCATAATTCCATCTGTTGAAATCGTTTGATTATCTGTATATGGTGGTTAGAATTTCATCTGGTTGAAAACTGTTGCTGGCCTCCTTCGGAACACAGTCTTTATGAGTTAACAATAAGTGCAACAACAACTTTTAGAAAGACATACATGAGAACCAGATAGCATCTAATATCTTCAGTTCAAAGAGCTACATCTGTTCTATCAGAAGTACATGCGTTACTCTGCAAGGAAAACAAGATATGTCCAGACATCGCTATCTCTGCTTCTGCATTCAATGGCAATGCCACCGGTAACTATCTCCCACAATGAATGCCATCTCCGCACGGACAGTGAAGGGAAAGCAATAACTTCTGTTATAATTGCTAGAAATTGTGATGTTCTCTCCTGTTTCAAAGAATGATCCTTTGCCTGATATAATTTCTAAGCTAGGTCTCTTTGAAAACACGGTATTTTCAGATATTCACAGTGAATTACCAAGAAACAACATAGGAAACCACTGTGAACGGTGAAGTGACATAAAGATCCTTTGGTGTGTCAGGTGAAGCACACTACCCAAAAGACTCCAGCGTTCTTGAAACCAGTGTTTGCTCTTTAGTCTACTGTATCAACTCGAAAGCTCACTGAAGCATACAATGAAGCAGAACAACAACGGCACAGCAAGGGCATAATTCCATCTGTTGAAATCGTTTGATTATCTGTATATGGTGGTTAGAACTTCATCTGGTTGAAAACTGTTGCTGGCCTCCTTCGGAACACAGTCTTTATGAGTTAACAATAAGTGCAACAACAACTTTTAGAAAGACATACATGAGAACCAGATAGCATCTAATATCTTCAGTTCAAAGAGCTACATCTGTACTTTCAGTAGTACATGCGTTACTCTGCCCCGAAAACAAGATATGTCGAGACATCGCTATCTCTGCTTCTGCCTTCAATGGGAATGCCACCCGTCACTATCTCCCACAATGAATGCCATCACCGCACGGACAGGGAAGAGAAAGCAATAACTTCTGTTATAATTGCTAGAAATTGTGATGTTCTCTCCTGTTTCAAAGATTGATCCTTTGCCTGATATAATTTCTAAGCTAGGTCTCTTTGAAAACACGGTATTTTCAGATATTCACAGTGAATTACCAAGAAACAACATAGGAAACAACTGTGAACGGTGAAGTCACATATAAATCCTTTGGTGTGTCAGGTGAAGCACACTACCCAAAAGTCTCCAACGTTCTTGAAACCAGTGTTTGCTCTTTAGTCTACTGTATCAACTCGAAAGCTCACTGAAGCATACAATGAAGCAGAACAACAACGGCACAGCAAGGGCATAATTCCCTCTGTTGAAATCGTTTGATTATCTGTATATGGTGGTTAGAATTTCATCTGGTTGAAAACTGTTGCTGGCCTCCTTCGGAACACAGTCTTTATGAGTTAACAATAAGTGCAACAACAACTTTTAGAAAGACATACATGAGAACCAGATAGCATCTAATATCTTCAGTTCAAAGAGCTACATCTGTTCTATCAGAAGTACATGCGTTACTCTGCAAGGAAAACAAGATATGTCCAGACATCGCTATCTCTGCTTCTGCATTCAATGGCAATGCCACCGGTAACTATCTCCCACAATGAATGCCATCACCACACGGACAGTGAAGGGAAAGCAATAACTTCTGTTATAATTGCTAGAAATTGTGATGTTCTCTCCTGTTTCAAAGAATGATCCTTTGCCTGATATAATTTTTAAGCTAGGTCTCTTGGAAAACACGGTATTTTCAGATATTCACAGTGAATTACCAAGAAACAACATAGGAAACCACTGTGAACGGTGAAGTGACATATAGATCCTTTGGTGTATCAGGTGAAACACAATACCCAAAAGACTCCAGCGTTCTTGTAACCAGTGTTTGCTCTTTAGTCTACTGTATCAACTCGAAAGCTCACTGAAGCATACAATGAAGCAGAACAACAACGGCACAGCAAGGGCATAATTCCATCTGTTGAAATCGTTTGATTATCTGTATATGGTGGTTAGAATTTCATCTGGTTGAAAACTGTTGCTGGCCTCCTTCGGAACACAGTCTTTATGAGTTAACAATAAGTGCAACAACAACTTTTAGAAAGACATACATGAGAACCAGATAGCATCTAATATCTTCAGTTCAAAGAGCTACATCTGTTCTATCAGAAGTACATGCGTTACTCTGCAAGGAAAACAAGATATGTCCAGACATCGCTATCTCTGCTTCTGCATTCAATGGCAATGCCACCGGTAACTATCTCCCACAATGAATGCCATCTCCGCACGGACAGTGAAGGGAAAGCAATAACTTCTGTTATAATTGCTAGAAATTGTGATGTTCTCTCCTGTTTCAAAGAATGATCCTTTGCCTGATATAATTTCTAAGCTAGGTCTCTTTGAAAACACGGTATATTCAGATATTCACAGTGAATTACCAAGAAACAACATAGGAAACCACTGTGAACGGTGAAGTGACATATAGATCCTTTGGTGTGTCAGGTGAAGCACACTACCCAAAAGACTCCAGCGTTCTTGAAACCAGTGTTTGCTCTTTAGTCTACTGTATCAACTCGAAAGCTCACTGAAGCATACAATGAAGCAGAACAACAACGGCACTGCAAGGGCATAATTCCATCTGTTGAAATCGTTTGATTATCTGTATATGGTGGTTAGAAATTCATCTGGTTGAAAACTGTTGCTGGCCTCCTTCGGAACACAGTCTTTATGAGTTAACAATAAGTGCAACAACAACTTTTAGAAAGACATACATGAGAACCAGATAGCATCTCATATCTTCAGTTCAAAGAGCTACATCTGTACTTTCAGTAGTACATGCGTTACTCTGCCCCGAAAACAAGATATGTCGAGACATCGCTATCTCTGCTTCTGCCTTCAATGGGAATGCCACCCGTCACTATCTCCCACAATGAATGCCATCACCGCACGGACAGGGAAGAGAAAGCAATAACTTCTGTTATAATTGCTAGAAATTGTGATGTTCTCTCCTGTTTCAAAGATTGATCCTTTGCCTGATATAATTTCAAAGCTAGGTCTCTTTGAAAACACGGTATTTTCAGATATTCACAGTGAATTACCAAGAAACAACATAGGAAACCACTGTGAACGGTGAAGTCACATATAGATCCTTTGTTGTGTCAGGTGAAGCACACTACCCAAAAGACTCCAGCGTTCTTGAAACCAATGTTTGCTCTTTAGTCTACTGTATCAACTCGAAAGCTCACTGAAGCATACAATGAAGCAGAACAACAACGGCACAGCAAGGGCATAATTCCATCTGTTGAAATCGTTTGATTATCTGTATATGGTGGTTAGAATTTCATCTGGTTGAAAACTGTTGCTGGCCTCCTTTGGAACACAGTCTTTATGAGTTAACAATAAGTGCAACAACAACTTTTAGAAAGACATACATGAGAACCAGATAGCATCTAATATCTTCAGTTCAAAGAGCTACATCTGTTCTATCAGAAGTACATGCGTTAATCTGGAAGGAAAACAAGATATGTCCAGACATCGCTATCTCTGCTTCTGCATTCAATGGCAATGCCACCGGTAACTATCTCCCACAATGAATGCCATCTCCGCACGGACAGTGAAGGGAAAGCAATAACTTCTGTTATAATTGCTAGAAATTGTGATGTTCTCTCCTGTTTCAAAGAATGATCCTTTGCCTGATATAATTTCTAAGCTAGGTCTCTTTGAAAACACGGTATTTTCAGATATTCACAGTGAATTACCAAGAAACAACATAGGAAACCACTGTGAACGGTGAAGTGACATAAAGATCCTTTGGTGTGTCAGGTGAAGCACACTACCCAAAAGACTCCAGCGTTCTTGAAACCAGTGTTTGCTCTTTAGTCTACTGTATCAACTCGAAAGCTCACTGAAGCATACAATGAAGCAGAACAACAACGGCACAGCAAGGGCATAATTCCATCTGTTGAAATCGTTTGATTATCTGTATATGGTGGTTAGAACTTCATCTGGTTGAAAACTGTTGCTGGCCTCCTTCGGAACACAGTCTTTATGAGTTAACAATAAGTGCAACAACAACTTTTAGAAAGACATACATGAGAACCAGATAGCATCTAATATCTTCAGTTCAAAGGGATACATCTGTTCTATCAGAAGTACATGCGTTACTCTGCAAGGAAAACAAGATATGTCCAGACATCGCTATCTCTGCTTCTGCATTCAATGGCAATGCCACCGGTAACTATCTCCCACAATGAATGCCATCTCCGCACGGACAGTGAAGGGAAAGCAATAACTTCTGTTATAATTGCTAGAAATTGTGATGTTCTCTCCTGTTTCAAAGAATGATCCTTTGCCTGATATAATTTCTAAGCTAGGTCTCTTTGAAAACACGGTATTTTCAGATATTCACAGTGAATTACCAAGAAACAACATAGGAAACCACTGTGAACGGTGAAGTCACATTTAGATCATTTGGTGTGTCAGGTGAAGCACACTACCCAAAAGACTCCAGCGTTCTTGAAACCAGTGTTTGCTCTTTAGTCTACTGTATCAACTCGAAAGCTCACTGAAGCATACAATGAAGCAGAACAACAACGGCACTGCAAGGGCATAATTCCATCTGTTGAAATCGTTTGATTATCTGTATATGGAGGTTAGAATTTCATCTGGTTGAAAACTGTTGCTGGCCTCCTTCGGAACACAGTCTTTATGAGTTAACAATAAGTGCAACAACAACTTTTAGAAAGACATACATGAGAACCAGATAGCATCTAATATCTTCAGTTCAAAGAGCTACATCTGTACTTTCAGTAGTACATGCGTTACTCTGCCCCGAAAACAAGATATGTCGAGACATCGCTATCTCTGCTTCTGCCTTCAATGGGAATGCCACCAGTCACTATCTCCCACAATGAATGCCATCACCGCACGGACAGGGAAGAGAAAGCAATAACTTCTGTTATAATTGCTAGAAATTGTGATGTTCTCTCCTCTTTCAAAGATTGATCCTTTGCCTGATATAATTTCTAAGCTAGGTCTCTTTGAAAACACGGTATTTTCAGATATTCACAGTGAATTACCAAGAAACAACATAGGAAACAACTGTGAACGGTGAAGTCACATATAAATCCTTTGGTGTGTCAGGTGAAGCACACTACCCAAAAGTCTCCAACGTTCTTGAAACCAGTGTTTGCTCTTTAGTCTACTGTATCAACTCGAAAGCTCACTGAAGCATACAATGAAGCAGAACAACAACGGCACAGCAAGGGCATAATTCCCTCTGTTGAAATCGTTTGATTATCTGTATATGGTGGTTAGAATTTCATCTGGTTGAAAACTGTTGCTGGCCTCCTTCGGAACACAGTCTTTATGAGTTAACAATAAGTGCAACAACAACTTTTAGAAAGACATACATGAGAACCAGATAGCATCTAATATCTTCAGTTCAAAGAGCTACATCTGTTCTATCAGAAGTACATGCGTTACTCTGCAAGGAAAACAAGATATGTCCAGACATCGCTATCTCTGCTTCTGCATTCAATGGCAATGCCACCGGTAACTATCTCCCACAATGAATGCCATCACCACACGGACAGTGAAGGGAAAGCAATAACTTCTGTTATAATTGCTAGAAATTGTGATGTTCTCTCCTGTTTCAAAGAATGATCCTTTGCCTGATATAATTTTTAAGCTAGGTCTCTTGGAAAACACGGTATTTTCAGATATTCACAGTGAATTACCAAGAAACAACATAGGAAACCACTGTGAACGGTGAAGTGACATATAGATCCTTTGGTGTATCAGGTGAAACACAATACCCAAAAGACTCCAGCGTTCTTGTAACCAGTGTTTGCTCTTTAGTCTACTGTATCAACTCGAAAGCTCACTGAAGCATACAATGAAGCAGAACAACAACGGCACAGCAAGGGCATAATTCCATCTGTTGAAATCGTTTGATTATCTGTATATGGTGGTTAGAATTTCATCTGGTTGAAAACTGTTGCTGGCCTCCTTCGGAACACAGTCTTTATGAGTTAACAATAAGTGCAACAACAACTTTTAGAAAGACATACATGAGAACCAGATAGCATCTAATATCTTCAGTTCAAAGAGCTACATCTGTTCTATCAGAAGTACATGCGTTACTCTGCAAGGAAAACAAGATATGTCCAGACATCGCTATCTCTGCTTCTGCATTCAATGGCAATGCCACCGGTAACTATCTCCCACAATGAATGCCATCTCCGCACGGACAGTGAAGGGAAAGCAATAACTTCTGTTATAATTGCTAGAAATTGTGATGTTCTCTCCTGTTTCAAAGAATGATCCTTTGCCTGATATAATTTCTAAGCTAGGTCTCTTTGAAAACACGGTATATTCAGATATTCACAGTGAATTACCAAGAAACAACATAGGAAACCACTGTGAACGGTGAAGTGACATATAGATCCTTTGGTGTGTCAGGTGAAGCACACTACCCAAAAGACTCCAGCGTTCTTGAAACCAGTGTTTGCTCTTTAGTCTACTGTATCAACTCGAATGCTCACTGAAGCATACAATGAAGCAGAACAACAACGGCACTGCAAGGGCATAATTCCATCTGTTGAAATCGTTTGATTATCTGTATATGGTGGTTAGAAATTCATCTGGTTGAAAACTGTTGCTGGCCTCCTTCGGAACACAGTCTTTATGAGTTAACAATAAGTGCAACAACAACTTTTAGAAAGACATACATGAGAACCAGATAGCATCTAATATCTTCAGTTCAAAGAGCTACATCTGTACTTTCAGTAGTACATGCGTTACTCTGCCCCGAAAACAAGATATGTCGAGACATCGCTATCTCTGCTTCTGCCTTCAATGGGAATGCCACCCGTCACTATCTCCCACAATGAATGCCATCACCGCACGGACAGGGAAGAGAAAGCAATAACTTCTGTTATAATTGCTAGAAATTGTGATGTTCTCTCCTGTTTCAAAGATTGATCCTTTGCCTGATATAATTTCAAAGCTAGGTCTCTTTGAAAACACGGTATTTTCAGATATTCACAGTGAATTACCAAGAAACAACATAGGAAACCACTGTGAACGGTGAAGTCACATATAGATCCTTTGTTGTGTCAGGTGAAGCACACTACCCAAAAGACTCCAGCGTTCTTGAAACCAATGTTTGCTCTTTAGTCTACTGTATCAACTCGAAAGCTCACTGAAGCATACAATGAAGCAGAACAACAACGGCACAGCAAGGGCATAATTCCATCTGTTGAAATCGTTTGATTATCTGTATATGGTGGTTAGAATTTCATCTGGTTGAAAACTGTTGCTGGCCTCCTTTGGAACACAGTCTTTATGAGTTAACAATAAGTGCAACAACAACTTTTAGAAAGACATACATGAGAACCAGATAGCATCTAATATCTTCAGTTCAAAGAGCTACATCTGTTCTATCAGAAGTACATGCGTTAATCTGGAAGGAAAACAAGATATGTCCAGACATCGCTATCTCTGCTTCTGCATTCAATGGCAATGCCACCGGTAACTATCTCCCACAATGAATGCCATCTCCGCACGGACAGTGAAGGGAAAGCAATAACTTCTGTTATAATTGCTAGAAATTGTGATGTTCTCTCCTGTTTCAAAGAATGATCCTTTGCCTGATATAATTTCTAAGCTAGGTCTCTTTGAAAACACGGTATTTTCAGATATTCACAGTGAATTACCAAGAAACAACATAGGAAACCACTGTGAACGGTGAAGTGACATAAAGATCCTTTGGTGTGTCAGGTGAAGCACACTACCCAAAAGACTCCAGCGTTCTTGAAACCAGTGTTTGCTCTTTAGTCTACTGTATCAACTCGAAAGCTCACTGAAGCATACAATGAAGCAGAACAACAACGGCACAGCAAGGGCATAATTCCATCTGTTGAAATCGTTTGATTATCTGTATATGGTGGTTAGAACTTCATCTGGTTGAAAACTGTTGCTGGCCTCCTTCGGAACACAGTCTTTATGAGTTAACAATAAGTGCAACAACAACTTTTAGAAAGACATACATGAGAACCAGATAGCATCTAATATCTTCAGTTCAAAGGGATACATCTGTTCTATCAGAAGTACATGCGTTACTCTGCAAGGAAAACAAGATATGTCCAGACATCGCTATCTCTGCTTCTGCATTCAATGGCAATGCCACCGGTAACTATCTCCCACAATGAATGCCATCTCCGCACGGACAGTGAAGGGAAAGCAATAACTTCTGTTATAATTGCTAGAAATTGTGATGTTCTCTCCTGTTTCAAAGAATGATCCTTTGCCTGATATAATTTCTAAGCTAGGTCTCTTTGAAAACACGGTATTTTCAGATATTCACAGTGAATTACCAAGAAACAACATAGGAAACCACTGTGAACGGTGAAGTCACATTTAGATCATTTGGTGTGTCAGGTGAAGCACACTACCCAAAAGACTCCAGCGTTCTTGAAACCAGTGTTTGCTCTTTAGTCTACTGTATCAACTCGAAAGCTCACTGAAGCATACAATGAAGCAGAACAACAACGGCACTGCAAGGGCATAATTCCATCTGTTGAAATCGTTTGATTATCTGTATATGGAGGTTAGAATTTCATCTGGTTGAAAACTGTTGCTGGCCTCCTTCGGAACACAGTCTTTATGAGTTAACAATAAGTGCAACAACAACTTTTAGAAAGACATACATGAGAACCAGATAGCATCTAATATCTTCAGTTCAAAGAGCTACATCTGTACTTTCAGTAGTACATGCGTTACTCTGCCCCGAAAACAAGATATGTCGAGACATCGCTATCTCTGCTTCTGCCTTCAATGGGAATGCCACCAGTCACTATCTCCCACAATGAATGCCATCACCGCACGGACAGGGAAGAGAAAGCAATAACTTCTGTTATAATTGCTAGAAATTGTGATGTTCTCTCCTCTTTCAAAGATTGATCCTTTGCCTGATATAATTTCTAAGCTAGGTCTCTTTGAAAACACGGTATTTTCAGATATTCACAGTGAATTACCAAGAAACAACATAGGAAACAACTGTGAACGGTGAAGTCACATATAAATCCTTTGGTGTGTCAGGTGAAGCACACTACCCAAAAGTCTCCAACGTTCTTGAAACCAGTGTTTGCTCTTTAGTCTACTGTATCAACTCGAAAGCTCACTGAAGCATACAATGAAGCAGAACAACAACGGCACAGCAAGGGCATAATTCCATCTGTTGAAATCGTTTGATTATCTGTATATGGTGGTTAGAATTTCATCTGGTTGAAAACTGTTGCTGGCCTCCTTCGGAACACAGTCTTTATGAGTTAACAATAAGTGCAACAACAACTTTTAGAAAGACATACATGAGAACCAGATAGCATCTAATATCTTCAGTTCAAAGAGCTACATCTGTTCTATCAGAAGTACATGCGTTACTCTGCAAGGAAAACAAGATATTTCCAGACATCGCTATCTCTGCTTCTGCATTCAATGGCAATGCCACCGGTAACTATCTCCCACAATGAATGCCATCACCACACGGACAGTGAAGGGAAAGCAATAACTTCTGTTATAATTGCTAGAAATTGTGATGTTCTCTCCTGTTTCAAAGAATGATCCTTTGCCTGATATAATTTCTAAGCTAGGTCTCTTGGAAAACACGGTATATTCAGATATTCACAGTGAATTACCAAGAAACAACATAGGAAACCACTGTGAACGGTGAAGTGACATATAGATCCTTTGGTGTATCAGGTGAAGCACACTACCCAAAAGACTCCAGCGTTCTTGTAACCAGTGTTTGCTCTTTAGTCTACTGTATCAACTCAAAAGCTCACTGAAGCATACAATGAAGCAGAACAACAACGGCACTGCAAGGGCATAATTCCATCTGTTGAAATCGTTTGATTATCTGTATATGGTGGTTAGAATTTCATCTGGTTGAAAACTGTTGCTGGCCTCCTTCGGAACACAGTCTTTATGAGTTAACAATAAGTGCAACAACAACTTTTAGAAAGACATACATGAGAACCAGATAGCATCTAATATCTTCAGTTCAAAGAGCTACATCTGTTCTATCAGAAGTACATGCGTTACTCTGCAAGGAAAACAAGATATGTCCAGACATCGCTATCTCTGCTTCTGCATTCAATGGCAATGCCACCGGTAACTATCTCCCACAATGAATGCCATCTCCTCACGGACAGTGAAGGGAAAGCAATAACTTCTGTTATAATTGCTAGAAATTGTGATGTTCTCTCCTGTTTCAAAGAATGATCCTTTGCCTGATATAATTTCTAAGCTAGGTCTCTTTGAAAACACGGTATATTCAGATATTCACAGTGAATTACCAAGAAACAACATAGGAAACCACTGTGAACGGTGAAGTGACATATAGATCCTTTGGTGTGTCAGGTGAAGCACACTACCCAAAAGACTCCAGCGTTCTTGAAACCAGTGTTTGCTCTTTAGTCTACTGTATCAACTCGAAAGCTCACTGAAGCATACAATGAAGCAGAACAACAACGGCACTGCAAGGGCATAATTCCATCTGTTGAAATCGTTTGATTATCTGTATATGGTGGTTAGAATTTCATCTGGTTGAAAACTGTTGCTGGCCTCCTTCGGAACACAGTCTTTATGAGTTAACAATAAGTGCAACAACAACTTTTAGAAAGACATACATGAGAACCAGATAGCATCTAATATCTTCAGTTCAAAGAGCTACATCTGTACTTTCAGTAGTACATGCGTTACTCTGCCCCGAAAACAAGATATGTCGAGACATCGCTATCTCTGCTACTGCCTTCAATGGGAATGCCACCCGTCACTATCTCCCACAATGAATGCCATCACCGCACGGACAGGGAAGAGAAAGCAATAACTTCTGTTATAATTGCTAGAAATTGTGATGTTCTCTCCTGTTTCAAAGATTGATCCTTTGCCAGATATAATTTCAAAGCTAGGTCTCTTTGAAAACACGGTATTTTCAGATATTCACAGTGAATTACCAAGAAACAACATAGGAAACCACTGTGAACGGTGAAGTCACATATAGATCCTTTGGTGTGTCAGGTGAAGCACACTACCCAAAAGACTCCAGCGTTCTTGAAACCAGTGTTTGCTCTTTAGTCTACTGTATAAACTCGAAAGCTCACTGAAGCATACAATGAAGCAGAACAACAATGGCACTGCAAGGGCATAATTCCATCTGTTGAAATCGTTTGATTATCTGTATATGGTGGTTAGAATTTCATCTGGTTGAAAACTGTTGCTGGCCTCCTTCGGAACACAGTCTTTATGAGTTAACAATAAGTGCAACAACAACTTTTAGAAAGACATACATGAGAACCAGATAGCATCTAATATCTTCAGTTCAAAGAGCTACATCTGTACTTTCAGTAGTACATGCGTTACTCTGCCCCGAAAACAAGATATGTCGAGACATCGCTATCTCTGCTTCTGCCTTCAATGGGAATGCCACCCGTCACTATCTCCCACAATGAATGCCATCACCGCACGGACAGGGAAGAGAAAGCAATAACTTCTGTTATAATTGCTAGAAATTGTGATGTTCTCTCCTGTTTCAAAGATTGATCCTTTGCCTGATATAATTTCTAAGCTAGCTCTCTTTGAAAACACGGTATTTTCAGATATTCACAGTGAATTACCAAGAAACAACATAGGAAACAACTGTGAACGGTGAAGTCACATATAAATCCTTTGGTGTGTCAGGTGAAGCACACTACCCAAAAGTCTCCAACGTTCTTGAAACCAGTGTTTGCTCTTTAGTCTACTGTATCAACTCGAAAGCTCACTGAAGCATACAATGAAGCAGAACAACAACGGCACAGCAAGGGCATAATTCCCTCTGTTGAAATCGTTTGATTATCTGTATATGGTGGTTAGAATTTCATCTGGTTGAAAACTGTTGCTGGCCTCCTTCGGAACACAGTCTTTATGAGTTAACAATAAGTGCAACAACAACTTTTAGAAAGACATACATGAGAACCAGATAGCATCTAATATCTTCAGTTCAAAGAGCTACATCTGTTCTATCAGAAGTACATGCGTTACTCTGCAAGGAAAACAAGATATGTCCAGACATCGCTATCTCTGCTTCTGCATTCAATGGCAATGCCACCGGTAACTATCTCCCACAATGAATGCCATCACCACACGGACAGTGAAGGGAAAGCAATAACTTCTGTTATAATTGCTAGAAATTGTGATGTTCTCTCCTGTTTCAAAGAATGATCCTTTGCCTGATATAATTTCTAACCTAGGTCTCTTGGAAAACACGGTATTTTCAGATATTCACAGTGAATTACCAAGAAACAACATAGGAAACCACTGTGAACGGTGAAGTGACATATAGATCCTTTGGTGTATCAGGTGAAGCACACTACCCAAAAGACTCCAGCGTTCTTGTAACCAGTGTTTGCTCTTTAGTCTACTGTATCAACTCGAAAGCTCACTGAAGCATACAATGAAGCAGAACAACAACGGCACTGCAAGGGCATAATTCCATCTGTTGAAATCGTTTGATTATCTGTATATGGTGGTTAGAATTTCATCTGGTTGAAAACTGTTGCTGGCCTTCTTCGGAACACAGTCTTTATGAGTTAACAATAAGTGCAACAACAACTTTTAGAAAGACATACATGAGAACCAGATAGCATCTAATATCTTCAGTTCAAAGAGCTACATCTGTTCTATCAGAAGTACATGCGTTACTCTGCAAGGAAAACAAGATATGTCCAGACATCGCTATCTCTGCTTCTGCATTCAATGGCAATGCCACCGGTAACTATCTCCCACAATTAATGCCATCTCCGCACGGACAGTGAAGGGAAAGCAATAACTTCTGTTATAATTGCTAGAAATTGTGATGTTCTCTCCTGTTTCAAAGAATGATCCTTTGCCTGATATAATTTCTAAGCTAGGTCTCTTTGAAAACACGGTATTTTCAGATATTCACAGTGAATTACCAAGAAACAACATAGGAAACCACTGTGAACGGTGAAGTGACATAAAGATCCTTTGGTGTGTCAGGTGAAGCACACTACCCAAAAGACTCCAGCGTTCTTGAAACCAGTGTTTGCTCTTTAGTCTACTGTATCAACTCGAAAGCTCACTGAAGCATACAATGAAGCAGAACAACAACGGCACAGCAAGGGCATAATTCCATCTGTTGAAATCGTTTGATTATCTGTATATGGTGCTTAGAACTTCATCTGGTTGAAAACTGTTGCTGGCCTCCTTCGGAACACAGTCTTTATGAGTTAACAATAAGTGCAACAACAACTTTTAGAAAGACATACATGAGAACCAGATAGCATCTAATATCTTCAGTTCAAAGAGCTACATCTGTACTTTCAGTAGTACATGCGTTACTCTGCCCCGAAAACAAGATATGTCGAGACATCGCTATCTCTGCTTCTGCCTTCAATGGGAATGCCACCCGTCACTATCTCCCACAATGAATGCCATCACCGCACGGACAGGGAAGAGAAAGCAATAACTTCTGTTATAATTGCTAGAAATTGTGATGTTCTCTCCTGTTTCAAAGATTGATCCTTTGCCTGATATAATTTCTAAGCTAGGTCTCTTTGACAACACGGTATTTTCAGATATTCACAGTGAATTACCAAGAAACAACATAGGAAACAACTGTGAACGGTGAAGTCACATATAAATCCTTTGGTGTGTCAGGTGAAGCACACTACCCAAAAGTCTCCAACGTTCTTGAAACCAGTGTTTGCTCTTTAGTCTACTGTATCAACTCGAAAGCTCACTGAAGCATACAATGAAGCAGAACAACAACGGCACAGCAAGGGCATAATTCCCTCTGTTGAAATCGTTTGATTATCTGTATATGGTGGTTAGAATTTCATCTGGTTGAAAACTGTTGCTGGCCTCCTTCGGAACACAGTCTTTATGAGTTAACAATAAGTGCAACAACAACTTTTAGAAAGACATACATGAGAACCAGATAGCATCTAATATCTTCAGTTCAAAGAGCTACATCTGTTCTATCAGAAGTACATGCGTTACTCTGCAAGGAAAACAAGATATGTCCAGACATCGCTATCTCTGCTTCTGCATTCAATGGCAATGCCACCGGTAACTATCTCCCACAATGAATGCCATCACCACACGGACAGTGAAGGGAAAGCAATAACTTCTGTTATAATTGCTAGAAATTGTGATGTTCTCTCCTGTTTAAAAGAATGATCCTTTGCCTGATATAATTTTTAAGCTAGGTCTCTTGGAAAACACGGTATTTTCAGATATTCACAGTGAATTACCAAGAAACAACATAGGAAACCACTGTGAACGGTGAAGTGACATATAGATCCTTTGGTGTATCAGGTGAAACACAATACCCAAAAGACTCCAGCGTTCTTGTAACCAGTGTTTGCTCTTTAGTCTACTGTATCAACTCGAAAGCTCACTGAAGCATACAATGAAGCAGAACAACAACGGCACAGCAAGGGCATAATTCCATCTGTTGAAATCGTTTGATTATCTGTATATGGTGGTTAGAATTTCATCTGGTTGAAAACTGTTGCTGGCCTCCTTCGGAACACAGTCTTTATGAGTTAACAATAAGTGCAACAACAACTTTTAGAAAGACATACATGAGAACCAGATAGCATCTAATATCTTCAGTTCAAAGAGCTACATCTGTTCTATCAGAAGTACATGCGTTACTCTGCAAGGAAAACAAGATATGTCCAGACATCGCTATCTCTGCTTCTGCATTCAATGGCAATGCCACCGGTAACTATCTCCCACAATGAATGCCATCTCCGCACGGACAGTGAAGGGAAAGCAATAACTTCTGTTATAATTGCTAGAAATTGTGATGTTCTCTCCTGTTTCAAAGAATGATCCTTTGCCTGATATAATTTCTAAGCTAGGTCTCTTTGAAAACACGGTATATTCAGATATTCACAGTGAATTACCAAGAAACAACATAGGAAACCACTGTGAACGGTGAAGTGACATATAGATCCTTTGGTGTGTCAGGTGAAGCACACTACCCAAAAGACTCCAGCGTTCTTGAAACCAGTGTTTGCTCTTTAGTCTACTGTATCAACTCGAAAGCTCACTGAAGCATACAATGAAGCAGAACAACAACGGCACTGCAAGGGCATAATTCCATCTGTTGAAATCGTTTGATTATCTGTATATGGTGGTTAGAAATTCATCTGGTTGAAAACTGTTGCTGGCCTCCTTCGGAACACAGTCTTTATGAGTTAACAATAAGTGCAACAACAACTTTTAGAAAGACATACATGAGAACCAGATAGCATCTAATATCTTCAGTTCAAAGAGCTACATCTGTACTTTCAGTAGTACATGCGTTACTCTGCCCCGAAAACAAGATATGTCGAGACATCGCTATCTCTGCTTCTGCCTTCAATGGGAATGCCACCCGTCACTATCTCCCACAATGAATGCCATCACCGCACGGACAGGGAAGAGAAAGCAATAACTTCTGTTATAATTGCTAGAAATTGTGATGTTCTCTCCTGTTTCAAAGATTGATCCTTTGCCTGATATAATTTCAAAGCTAGGTCTCTTTGAAAACACGGTATTTTCAGATATTCACAGTGAATTACCAAGAAACAACATAGGAAACCACTGTGAACGGTGAAGTCACATATAGATCCTTTGTTGTGTCAGGTGAAGCACACTACCCAAAAGACTCCAGCGTTCTTGAAACCAATGTTTGCTCTTTAGTCTACTGTATCAACTCGAAAGCTCACTGAAGCATACAATGAAGCAGAACAACAACGGCACAGCAAGGGCATAATTCCATCTGTTGAAATCGTTTGATTATCTGTATATGGTGGTTAGAATTTCATCTGGTTGAAAACTGTTGCTGGCCTCCTTTGGAACACAGTCTTTATGAGTTAACAATAAGTGCAACAACAACTTTTAGAAAGACATACATGAGAACCAGATAGCATCTAATATCTTCAGTTCAAAGAGCTACATCTGTTCTATCAGAAGTACATGCGTTAATCTGGAAGGAAAACAAGATATGTCCAGACATCGCTATCTCTGCTTCTGCATTCAATGGCAATGCCACCGGTAACTATCTCCCACAATGAATGCCATCTCCGCACGGACAGTGAAGGGAAAGCAATAACTTCTGTTATAATTGCTAGAAATTGTGATGTTCTCTCCTGTTTCAAAGAATGATCCTTTGCCTGATATAATTTCTAAGCTAGGTCTCTTTGAAAACACGGTATTTTCAGATATTCACAGTGAATTACCAAGAAACAACATAGGAAACCACTGTGAACGGTGAAGTGACATAAAGATCCTTTGGTGTGTCAGGTGAAGCACACTACCCAAAAGACTCCAGCGTTCTTGAAACCAGTGTTTGCTCTTTAGTCTACTGTATCAACCGAAAGCTCACTGAAGCATACAATGAAGCAGAACAACAACGGCACAGCAAGGGCATAATTCCATCTGTTGAAATCGTTTGATTATCTGTATATGGTGGTTAGAACTTCATCTGGTTGAAAACTGTTGCTGGCCTCCTTCGGAACACAGTCTTTATGAGTTAACAATAAGTGCAACAACAACTTTTAGAAAGACATACATGAGAACCAGATAGCATCTAATATCTTCAGTTCAAAGGGATACATCTGTTCTATCAGAAGTACATGCGTTACTCTGCAAGGAAAACAAGATATGTCCAGACATCGCTATCTCTGCTTCTGCATTCAATGGCAATGCCACCGGTAACTATCTCCCACAATGAATGCCATCTCCGCACGGACAGTGAAGGGAAAGCAATAACTTCTGTTATAATTGCTAGAAATTGTGATGTTCTCTCCTGTTTCAAAGAATGATCCTTTGCCTGATATAATTTCTAAGATAGGTCTCTTTGAAAACACGGTATTTTCAGATATTCACAGTGAATTACCAAGAAACAACATAGGAAACCACTGTGAACGGTGAAGTCACATTTAGATCATTTGGTGTGTCAGGTGAAGCACACTACCCAAAAGACTCCAGCGTTCTTGAAACCAGTGTTTGCTCTTTAGTCTACTGTATCAACTCGAAAGCTCACTGAAGCATACAATGAAGCAGAACAACAACGGCACTGCAAGGGCATAATTCCATCTGTTGAAATCGTTTGATTATCTGTATATGGAGGTTAGAATTTCATCTGGTTGAAAACTGTTGCTGGCCTCCTTCGGAACACAGTCTTTATGAGTTAACAATAAGTGCAACAACAACTTTTAGAAAGACATACATGAGAACCAGATAGCATCTAATATCTTCAGTTCAAAGAGCTACATCTGTACTTTCAGTAGTACATGCGTTACTCTGCCCCGAAAACAAGATATGTCGAGACATCGCTATCTCTGCTTCTGCCTTCAATGGGAATGCCACCAGTCACTATCTCCCACAATGAATGCCATCACCGCACGGACAGGGAAGAGAAAGCAATAACTTCTGTTATAATTGCTAGAAATTGTGATGTTCTCTCCTCTTTCAAAGATTGATCCTTTGCCTGATATAATTTCTAAGCTAGGTCTCTTTGAAAACACGGTATTTTCAGATATTCACAGTGAATTACCAAGAAACAACATAGGAAACAACTGTGAACGGTGAAGTCACATATAAATCCTTTGGTGTGTCAGGTGAAGCACACTACCCAAAAGTCTCCAACGTTCTTGAAACCAGTGTTTGCTCTTTAGTCTACTGTATCAACTCGAAAGCTCACTGAAGCATACAATGAAGCAGAACAACAACGGCACAGCAAGGGCATAATTCCATCTGTTGAAATCGTTTGATTATCTGTATATGGTGGTTAGAATTTCATCTGGTTGAAAACTGTTGCTGGCCTCCTTCGGAACACAGTCTTTATGAGTTAACAATAAGTGCAACAACAACTTTTAGAAAGACATACATGAGAACCAGATAGCATCTAATATCTTCAGTTCAAAGAGCTACATCTGTTCTATCAGAAGTACATGCGTTACTCTGCAAGGAAAACAAGATATTTCCAGACATCGCTATCTCTGCTTCTGCATTCAATGGCAATGCCACCGGTAACTATCTCCCACAATGAATGCCATCACCACACGGACAGTGAAGGGAAAGCAATAACTTCTGTTATAATTGCTAGAAATTGTGATGTTCTCTCCTGTTTCAAAGAATGATCCTTTGCCTGATATAATTTCTAAGCTAGGTCTCTTGGAAAACACGGTATATTCAGATATTCACAGTGAATTACCAAGAAACAACATAGGAAACCACTGTGAACGGTGAAGTGACATATAGATCCTTTGGTGTATCAGGTGAAGCACACTACCCAAAAGACTCCAGCGTTCTTGTAACCAGTGTTTGCTCTTTAGTCTACTGTATCAACTCAAAAGCTCACTGAAGCATACAATGAAGCAGAACAACAACGGCACTGCAAGGGCATAATTCCATCTGTTGAAATCGTTTGATTATCTGTATATGGTGGTTAGAATTTCATCTGGTTGAAAACTGTTGCTGGCCTCCTTCGGAACACAGTCTTTATGAGTTAACAATAAGTGCAACAACAACTTTTAGAAAGACATACATGAGAACCAGATAGCATCTAATATCTTCAGTTCAAAGAGCTACATCTGTTCTATCAGAAGTACATGCGTTACTCTGCAAGGAAAACAAGATATGTCCAGACATCGCTATCTCTGCTTCTGCATTCAATGGCAATGCCACCGGTAACTATCTCCCACAATGAATGCCATCTCCTCACGGACAGTGAAGGGAAAGCAATAACTTCTGTTATAATTGCTAGAAATTGTGATGTTCTCTCCTGTTTCAAAGAATGATCCTTTGCCTGATATAATTTCTAAGCTAGGTCTCTTTGAAAACACGGTATATTCAGATATTCACAGTGAATTACCAAGAAACAACATAGGAAACCACTGTGAACGGTGAAGTGACATATAGATCCTTTGGTGTGTCAGGTGAAGCACACTACCCAAAAGACTCCAGCGTTCTTGAAACCAGTGTTTGCTCTTTAGTCTACTGTATCAACTCGAAAGCTCACTGAAGCATACAATGAAGCAGAACAACAACGGCACTGCAAGGGCATAATTCCATCTGTTGAAATCGTTTGATTATCTGTATATGGTGGTTAGAATTTCATCTGGTTGAAAACTGTTGCTGGCCTCCTTCGGAACACAGTCTTTATGAGTTAACAATAAGTGCAACAACAACTTTTAGAAAGACATACATGAGAACCAGATAGCATCTAATATCTTCAGTTCAAAGAGCTACATCTGTACTTTCAGTAGTACATGCGTTACTCTGCCCCGAAAACAAGATATGTCGAGACATCGCTATCTCTGCTACTGCCTTCAATGGGAATGCCACCCGTCACTATCTCCCACAATGAATGCCATCACCGCACGGACAGGGAAGAGAAAGCAATAACTTCTGTTATAATTGCTAGAAATTGTGATGTTCTCTCCTGTTTCAAAGATTGATCCTTTGCCAGATATAATTTCAAAGCTAGGTCTCTTTGAAAACACGGTATTTTCAGATATTCACAGTGAATTACCAAGAAACAACATAGGAAACCACTGTGAACGGTGAAGTCACATATAGATCCTTTGGTGTGTCAGGTGAAGCACACTACCCAAAAGACTCCAGCGTTCTTGAAACCAGTGTTTGCTCTTTAGTCTACTGTATCAACTCGAAAGCTCACTGAAGCATACAATGAAGCAGAACAACAATGGCACTGCAAGGGCATAATTCCATCTGTTGAAATCGTTTGATTATCTGTATATGGTGGTTAGAATTTCATCTGGTTGAAAACTGTTGCTGGCCTCCTTCGGAACACAGTCTTTATGAGTTAACAATAAGTGCAACAACAACTTTTAGAAAGACATACATGAGAACCAGATAGCATCTAATATCTTCAGTTCAAAGAGCTACATCTGTACTTTCAGTAGTACATGCGTTACTCTGCCCCGAAAACAAGATATGTCGAGACATCGCTATCTCTGCTTCTGCCTTCAATGGGAATGCCACCCGTCACTATCTCCCACAATGAATGCCATCACCGCACGGACAGGGAAGAGAAAGCAATAACTTCTGTTATAATTGCTAGAAATTGTGATGTTCTCTCCTGTTTCAAAGATTGATCCTTTGCCTGATATAATTTCTAAGCTAGCTCTCTTTGAAAACACGGTATTTTCAGATATTCACAGTGAATTACCAAGAAACAACATAGGAAACAACTGTGAACGGTGAAGTCACATATAAATCCTTTGGTGTGTCAGGTGAAGCACACTACCCAAAAGTCTCCAACGTTCTTGAAACCAGTGTTTGCTCTTTAGTCTACTGTATCAACTCGAAAGCTCACTGAAGCATACAATGAAGCAGAACAACAACGGCACAGCAAGGGCATAATTCCCTCTGTTGAAATCGTTTGATTATCTGTATATGGTGGTTAGAATTTCATCTGGTTGAAAACTGTTGCTGGCCTCCTTCGGAACACAGTCTTTATGAGTTAACAATAAGTGCAACAACAACTTTTAGAAAGACATACATGAGAACCAGATAGCATCTAATATCTTCAGTTCAAAGAGCTACATCTGTTCTATCAGAAGTACATGCGTTACTCTGCAAGGAAAACAAGATATGTCCAGACATCGCTATCTCTGCTTCTGCATTCAATGGCAATGCCACCGGTAACTATCTCCCACAATGAATGCCATCACCACACGGACAGTGAAGGGAAAGCAATAACTTCTGTTATAATTGCTAGAAATTGTGATGTTCTCTCCTGTTTCAAAGAATGATCCTTTGCCTGATATAATTTCTAAGCTAGGTCTCTTGGAAAACACGGTATTTTCAGATATTCACAGTGAATTACCAAGAAACAACATAGGAAACCACTGTGAACGGTGAAGTGACATATAGATCCTTTGGTGTATCAGGTGAAGCACACTACCCAAAAGACTCCAGCGTTCTTGTAACCAGTGTTTGCTCTTTAGTCTACTGTATCAACTCGAAAGCTCACTGAAGCATACAATGAAGCAGAACAACAACGGCACTGCAAGGGCATAATTCCATCTGTTGAAATCGTTAGATTATCTGTATATGGTGGTTAGAATTTCATCTGGTTGAAAACTGTTGCTGGCCTCCTTCGGAACACAGTCTTTATGAGTTAACAATAAGTGCAACAACAACTTTTAGAAAGACATACATGAGAACCAGATAGCATCTAATATCTTCAGTTCAAAGAGCTACATCTGTTCTATCAGAAGTACATGCGTTACTCTGCAAGGAAAACAAGATATGTCCAGACATCGCTATCTCTGCTTCTGCATTCAATGGGAATGCCACCCGTCACTATCTCCCACAATGAATGCCATCTCCGCACGGACAGTGAAGGGAAAGCAATAACTTCTGTTATAATTGCTAGAAATTGTGATGTTCTCTCCTGTTTCAAAGAATGATCCTTTGCCTGATATAATTTCTAAGCTAGGTCTCTTTGAAAACACGGTATATTCAGATATTCACAGTGAATTACCAAGAAACAACATAGGAAACCACTGTGAACGGTGAAGTGACATATAGATCCTTTGGTGTGTCAGGTGAAGCACACTACCCAAAAGACTCCAGCGTTCTTGAAACCAGTGTTTGCTCTTTAGTCTACTGTATCAACTCGAAAGCTCACTGAAGCATACAATGAAGCAGAACAACAACGGCACTGCAAGGGCATAATTCCATCTGTTGAAATCGTTTGATTATCTGTATATGGTGGTTAGAATTTCATCTGGTTGAAAACTGTTGCTGGCCTCCTTCGGAACACAGTCTTTATGAGTTAACAATAAGTGCAACAACAACTTTTAGAAAGACATACATGAGAACCAGATAGCATCTAATATCTTCAGTTCAAAGAGCTACATCTGTACTTTCAGTAGTACATGCGTTACTCTGCCCCGAAAACAAGATATGTCGAGACATCGCTATCTCTGCTACTGCCTTCAATGGGAATGCCACCCGTCACTATCTCCCACAATGAATGCCATCACCGCACGGACAGGGAAGAGAAAGCAATAACTTCTGTTATAATTGCTAGAAATTGTGATGTTCTCTCCTGTTTCAAAGATTGATCCTTTGCCAGATATAATTTCAAAGCTAGGTCTCTTTGAAAACACGGTATTTTCAGATATTCACAGTGAATTACCAAGAAACAACATAGGAAACCACTGTGAACGGTGAAGTCACATATAGATCCTTTGGTGTGTCAGGTGAAGCACACTACCCAAAAGACTCCAGCGTTCTTGAAACCAGTGTTTGCTCTTTAGTCTACTGTATCAACTCGAAAGCTCACTGAAGCATACAATGAAGCAGAACAACAATGGCACTGCAAGGGCATAATTCCATCTGTTGAAATCGTTTGATTATCTGTATATGGTGGTTAGAATTTCATCTGGTTGAAAACTGTTGCTGGCCTCCTTCGGAACACAGTCTTTATGAGTTAACAATAAGTGCAACAACAACTTTTAGAAAGACATACATGAGAACCAGATAGCATCTAATATCTTCAGTTCAAAGAGCTACATCTGTACTTTCAGTAGTACATGCGTTACTCTGCCCCGAAAACAAGATATGTCGAGACATCGCTATCTCTGCTTCTGCCTTCAATGGGAATGCCACCCGTCACTATCTCCCACAATGAATGCCATCACCGCACGGACAGGGAAGAGAAAGCAATAACTTCTGTTATAATTGCTAGAAATTGTGATGTTCTCTCCTGTTTCAAAGATTGATCCTTTGCCTGATATAATTTCTAAGCTAGCTCTCTTTGAAAACACGGTATTTTCAGATATTCACAGTGAATTACCAAGAAACAACATAGGAAACAACTGTGAACGGTGAAGTCACATATAAATCCTTTGGTGTGTCAGGTGAAGCACACTACCCAAAAGTCTCCAACGTTCTTGAAACCAGTGTTTGCTCTTTAGTCTACTGTATCAACTCGAAAGCTCACTGAAGCATACAATGAAGCAGAACAACAACGGCACAGCAAGGGCATAATTCCCTCTGTTGAAATCGTTTGATTATCTGTATATGGTGGTTAGAATTTCATCTGGTTGAAAACTGTTGCTGGCCTCCTTCGGAACACAGTCTTTATGAGTTAACAATAAGTGCAACAACAACTTTTAGAAAGACATACATGAGAACCAGATAGCATCTAATATCTTCAGTTCAAAGAGCTACATCTGTTCTATCAGAAGTACATGCGTTACTCTGCAAGGAAAACAAGATATGTCCAGACATCGCTATCTCTGCTTCTGCATTCAATGGCAATGCCACCGGTAACTATCTCCCACAATGAATGCCATCACCACACGGACAGTGAAGGGAAAGCAATAACTTCTGTTATAATTGCTAGAAATTGTGATGTTCTCTCCTGTTTCAAAGAATGATCCTTTGCCTGATATAATTTCTAAGCTAGGTCTCTTGGAAAACACGGTATTTTCAGATATTCACAGTGAATTACCAAGAAACAACATAGGAAACCACTGTGAACGGTGAAGTGACATATAGATCCTTTGGTGTATCAGGTGAAGCACACTACCCAAAAGACTCCAGCGTTCTTGTAACCAGTGTTTGCTCTTTAGTCTACTGTATCAACTCGAAAGCTCACTGAAGCATACAATGAAGCAGAACAACAACGGCACTGCAAGGGCATAATTCCATCTGTTGAAATCGTTTGATTATCTGTATATGGTGGTTAGAATTTCATCTGGTTGAAAACTGTTGCTGGCCTCCTTCGGAACACAGTCTTTATGAGTTAACAATAAGTGCAACAACAACTTTTAGAAAGACATACATGAGAACCAGATAGCATCTAATATCTTCAGTTCAAAGAGCTACATCTGTTCTATCAGAAGTACATGCGTTACTCTGCAAGGAAAACAAGATATGTCCAGACATCGCTATCTCTGCTTCTGCATTCAATGGGAATGCCACCCGTCACTATCTCCCACAATGAATGCCATCTCCGCACGGACAGTGAAGGGAAAGCAATAACTTCTGTTATAATTGCTAGAAATTGTGATGTTCTCTCCTGTTTCAAAGAATGATCCTTTGCCTGATATAATTTCTAAGCTAGGTCTCTTTGAAAACACGGTATATTCAGATATTCACAGTGAATTACCAAGAAACAACATAGGAAACCACTGTGAACGGTGAAGTGACATATAGATCCTTTGGTGTGTCAGGTGAAGCACACTACCCAAAAGACTCCAGCGTTCTTGAAACCAGTGTTTGCTCTTTAGTCTACTGTATCAACTCGAAAGCTCACTGAAGCATACAATGAAGCAGAACAACAACGGCACTGCAAGGGCATAATTCCATCTGTTGAAATCGTTTGATTATCTGTATATGGTGGTTAGAATTTCATCTGGTTGAAAACTGTTGCTGGCCTCCTTCGGAACACAGTCTTTATGAGTTAACAATAAGTGCAACAACAACTTTTAGAAAGACATACATGAGAACCAGATAGCATCTAATATCTTCAGTTCAAAGAGCTACATCTGTACTTTCAGTAGTACATGCGTTACTCTGCCCCGAAAACAAGATATGTCGAGACATCGCTATCTCTGCTACTGCCTTCAATGGGAATGCCACCCGTCACTATCTCCCACAATGAATGCCATCACCGCACGGACAGGGAAGAGAAAGCAATAACTTCTGTTATAATTGCTAGAAATTGTGATGTTCTCTCCTGTTTCAAAGATTGATCCTTTGCCAGATATAATTTCAAAGCTAGGTCTCTTTGAAAACACGGTATTTTCAGATATTCACAGTGAATTACCAAGAAACAACATAGGAAACCACTGTGAACGGTGAAGTCACATATAGATCCTTTGGTGTGTCAGGTGAAGCACACTACCCAAAAGACTCCAGCGTTCTTGAAACCAGTGTTTGCTCTTTAGTCTACTGTATCAACTCGAAAGCTCACTGAAGCATACAATGAAGCAGAACAACAATGGCACTGCAAGGGCATAATTCCATCTGTTGAAATCGTTTGATTATCTGTATATGGTGGTTAGAATTTCATCTGGTTGAAAACTGTTGCTGGCCTCCTTCGGAACACAGTCTTTATGAGTTAACAATAAGTGCAACAACAACTTTTAGAAAGACATACATGAGAACCAGATAGCATCTAATATCTTCAGTTCAAAGAGCTACATCTGTACTTTCAGTAGTACATGCGTTACTCTGCCCCGAAAACAAGATATGTCGAGACATCGCTATCTCTGCTTCTGCCTTCAATGGGAATGCCACCCGTCACTATCTCCCACAATGAATGCCATCACCGCACGGACAGGGAAGAGAAAGCAATAACTTCTGTTATAATTGCTAGAAATTGTGATGTTCTCTCCTGTTTCAAAGATTGATCCTTTGCCTGATATAATTTCTAAGCTAGCTCTCTTTGAAAACACGGTATTTTCAGATATTCACAGTGAATTACCAAGAAACAACATAGGAAACAACTGTGAACGGTGAAGTCACATATAAATCCTTTGGTGTGTCAGGTGAAGCACACTACCCAAAAGTCTCCAACGTTCTTGAAACCAGTGTTTGCTCTTTAGTCTACTGTATCAACTCGAAAGCTCACTGAAGCATACAATGAAGCAGAACAACAACGGCACAGCAAGGGCATAATTCCCTCTGTTGAAATCGTTTGATTATCTGTATATGGTGGTTAGAATTTCATCTGGTTGAAAACTGTTGCTGGCCTCCTTCGGAACACAGTCTTTATGAGTTAACAATAAGTGCAACAACAACTTTTAGAAAGACATACATGAGAACCAGATAGCATCTAATATCTTCAGTTCAAAGAGCTACATCTGTTCTATCAGAAGTACATGCGTTACTCTGCAAGGAAAACAAGATATGTCCAGACATCGCTATCTCTGCTTCTGCATTCAATGGCAATGCCACCGGTAACTATCTCCCACAATGAATGCCATCACCACACGGACAGTGAAGGGAAAGCAATAACTTCTGTTATAATTGCTAGAAATTGTGATGTTCTCTCCTGTTTCAAAGAATGATCCTTTGCCTGATATAATTTCTAAGCTAGGTCTCTTGGAAAACACGGTATTTTCAGATATTCACAGTGAATTACCAAGAAACAACATAGGAAACCACTGTGAACGGTGAAGTGACATATAGATCCTTTGGTGTATCAGGTGAAGCACACTACCCAAAAGACTCCAGCGTTCTTGTAACCAGTGTTTGCTCTTTAGTCTACTGTATCAACTCGAAAGCTCACTGAAGCATACAATGAAGCAGAACAACAACGGCACTGCAAGGGCATAATTCCATCTGTTGAAATCGTTAGATTATCTGTATATGGTGGTTAGAATTTCATCTGGTTGAAAACTGTTGCTGGCCTCCTTCGGAACACAGTCTTTATGAGTTAACAATAAGTGCAACAACAACTTTTAGAAAGACATACATGAGAACCAGATAGCATCTAATATCTTCAGTTCAAAGAGCTACATCTGTTCTATCAGAAGTACATGCGTTACTCTGCAAGGAAAACAAGATATGTCCAGACATCGCTATCTCTGCTTCTGCATTCAATGGGAATGCCACCCGTCACTATCTCCCACAATGAATGCCATCTCCGCACGGACAGTGAAGGGAAAGCAATAACTTCTGTTATAATTGCTAGAAATTGTGATGTTCTCTCCTGTTTCAAAGAATGATCCTTTGCCTGATATAATTTCTAAGCTAGGTCTCTTTGAAAACACGGTATATTCAGATATTCACAGTGAATTACCAAGAAACAACATAGGAAACCACTGTGAACGGTGAAGTGACATATAGATCCTTTGGTGTGTCAGGTGAAGCACACTACCCAAAAGACTCCAGCGTTCTTGAAACCAGTGTTTGCTCTTTAGTCTACTGTATCAACTCGAAAGCTCACTGAAGCATACAATGAAGCAGAACAACAACGGCACTGCAAGGGCATAATTCCATCTGTTGAAATCGTTTGATTATCTGTATATGGTGGTTAGAATTTCATCTGGTTGAAAACTGTTGCTGGCCTCCTTCGGAACACAGTCTTTATGAGTTAACAATAAGTGCAACAACAACTTTTAGAAAGACATACATGAGAACCAGATAGCATCTAATATCTTCAGTTCAAAGAGCTACATCTGTACTTTCAGTAGTACATGCGTTACTCTGCCCCGAAAACAAGATATGTCGAGACATCGCTATCTCTGCTTCTGCCTTCAATGGGAATGCCACCCGTCACTATCTCCCACAATGAATGCCATCACCGCACGGACAGGGAAGAGAAAGCAATAACTTCTGTTATAATTGCTAGAAATTGTGATGTTCTCTCCTGTTTCAAAGATTGATCCTTTGCCAGATATAATTTCAAAGCTAGGTCTCTTTGAAAACACGGTATTTTCAGATATTCACAGTGAATTACCAAGAAACAACATAGGAAACCACTGTGAACGGTGAAGTCACATATAGATCCTTTGTTGTGTCAGGTGAAGCACACTACCCAAAAGACTCCAGCGTTCTTGAAACCAATGTTTGCTCTTTAGTCTACTGTATCAACTCGAAAGCTCACTGAAGCATACAATGAAGCAGAACAACAACGGCACAGCAAGGGCATAATTCCATCTGTTGAAATCGTTTGATTATCTGTATATGGTGGTTAGAATTTCATCTGGTTGAAAACTGTTGCTGGCCTCCTTTGGAACACAGTCTTTATGAGTTAACAATAAGTGCAACAACAACTTTTAGAAAGACATACATGAGAACCAGATAGCATCTAATATCTTCAGTTCAAAGAGCTACATCTGTTCTATCAGAAGTACATGCGTTAATCTGGAAGGAAAACAAGATATGTCCAGACATCGCTATCTCTGCTTCTGCATTCAATGGCAATGCCACCGGTAACTATCTCCCACAATGAATGCCATCTCCGCACGGACAGTGAAGGGAAAGCAATAACTTCTGTTATAATTGCTAGAAATTGTGATGTTCTCTCCTGTTTCAAAGAATGATCCATTGCCTGATATAATTTCTAAGCTAGGTCTCTTTGAAAACACGGTATATTCAGATATTCACAGTGAATTACCAAGAAACAACATAGGAAACCACTGTGAACGGTGAAGTGACATATAGATCCTTTGGTGTGTCAGGTGAAGCACACTACCCAAAAGACTCCAGCGTTCTTGAAACCAGTGTTTGCTCTTTAGTCTACTGTATCAACTCGAAAGCTCACTGAAGCATACAATGAAGCAGAACAACAACGGCACTGCAAGGGCATAATTCCATCTGTTGAAATCGTTTGATTATCTGTATATGGTGGTTAGAATTTCATCTGGTTGAAAACTGTTGCTGGCCTCCTTCGGAACACAGTCTTTATGAGTTAACAATAAGTGCAACAACAACTTTTAGAAAGACATACATGAGAACCAGATAGCATCTAATATCTTCAGTTCAAAGAGCTACATCTGTACTTTCAGTAGTACATGCGTTACTCTGCCCCGAAAACAAGATATGTCGAGACATCGATATCTCTGCTTCTGCCTTCAATGGGAATGCCACCCGTCACTATCTCCCACAATGAATGCCATCACCGCACGGACAGGGAAGAGAAAGCAATAACTTCTGTTATAATTGCTAGAAATTGTGATGTTCTCTCCTGTTTCAAAGATTGATCCTTTGCCTGATATAATTTCTAAGCTAGGTCTCTTGGAAAACACGGTATTTTCAGATATTCACAGTGAATTACCAAGAAACAACATAGGAAACCACTGTGAACGGTGAAGTGACATATAGATCCTTTGGTGTATCAGGTGAAGCACACTACCCAAAAGACTCCAGCGTTCTTGTAACCAGTGTTTGCTCTTTAGTCTACTGTATCAACTCGAAAGCTCACTGAAGCATACAATGAAGCAGAACAACAACGGCACTGCAAGGGCATAATTCCATCTGTTGAAATCGTTTGATTATCTGTATATGGTGGTTAGAATTTCATCTGGTTGAAAACTGTTGCTGGCCTCCTTCGGAACACAGTCTTTATGAGTTAACAATAAGTGCAACAACAACTTTTAGAAAGACATACATGAGAACCAGATAGCATCTAATATCTTCAGTTCAAAGAGCTACATCTGTTCTATCAGAAGTACATGCGTTACTCTGCAAGGAAAACAAGATATGTCCAGACATCGCTATCTCTGCTTCTGCATTCAATGGCAATGCCACCGGTAACTATCTCCCACAATGAATGCCATCTCCGCACGGACAGTGAAGGGAAAGCAATAACTTCTGTTATAATTGCTAGAAATTGTGATGTTCTCTCCTGTTTCAAAGAATGATCCTTTGCCTGATATAATTTCTAAGCTAGGTCTCTTTGAAAACACGGTATATTCAGATATTCACAGTGAATTACCAAGAAACAACATAGGAAACCACTGTGAACGGTGAAGTGACATATAGATCCTTTGGTGTGTCAGGTGAAGCACACTACCCAAAAGACTCCAGCGTTCTTGAAACCAGTGTTTGCTCTTTAGTCTACTGTATCAACTCGAAAGCTCACTGAAGCATACAATGAAGCAGAACAACAACGGCACTGCAAGGGCATAATTCCATCTGTTGAAATCGTTTGATTATCTGTATATGGTGGTTAGAATTTCATCTGGTTGAAAACTGTTGCTGGCCTCCTTCGGAACACAGTCTTTATGAGTTAACAATAAGTGCAACAACAACTTTTAGAAAGACATACATGAGAACCAGATAGCATCTAATATCTTCAGTTCAAAGAGCTACATCTGTACTTTCAGTAGTACATGCGTTACTCTGCCCCGAAAACAAGATATGTCGAGACATCGCTATCTCTGCTTCTGCCTTCAATGGGAATGCCACCCGTCACTATCTCCCACAATGAATGCCATCACCGCACGGACAGGGAAGAGAAAGCAATAACTTCTGTTATAATTGCTAGAAATTGTGATGTTCTCTCCTGTTTCAAAGATTGATCCTTTGCCAGATATAATTTCAAAGCTAGGTCTCTTTGAAAACACGGTATTTTCAGATATTCACAGTGAATTACCAAGAAACAACATAGGAAACCACTGTGAACGGTGAAGTCACATATAGATCCTTTGTTGTGTCAGGTGAAGCACACTACCCAAAAGACTCCAGCGTTCTTGAAACCAATGTTTGCTCTTTAGTCTACTGTATCAACTCGAAAGCTCACTGAAGCATACAATGAAGCAGAACAACAACGGCACAGCAAGGGCATAATTCCATCTGTTGAAATCGTTTGATTATCTGTATATGGTGGTTAGAATTTCATCTGGTTGAAAACTGTTGCTGGCCTCCTTTGGAACACAGTCTTTATGAGTTAACAATAAGTGCAACAACAACTTTTAGAAAGACATACATGAGAACCAGATAGCATCTAATATCTTCAGTTCAAAGAGCTACATCTGTTCTATCAGAAGTACATGCGTTAATCTGGAAGGAAAACAAGATATGTCCAGACATCGCTATCTCTGCTTCTGCATTCAATGGCAATGCCACCGGTAACTATCTCCCACAATGAATGCCATCTCCGCACGGACAGTGAAGGGAAAGCAATAACTTCTGTTATAATTGCTAGAAATTGTGATGTTCTCTCCTGTTTCAAAGAATGATCCATTGCCTGATATAATTTCTAAGCTAGGTCTCTTTGAAAACACGGTATTTTCAGATATTCACAGTGAATTACCAAGAAACAACATAGGAAACCACTGTGAACGGTGAAGTGACATATAGATCCTTTGGTGTGTCAGGTGAAGCACACTACCCAAAAGACTCCAGCGTTCTTGAAACCAGTGTTTGCTCTTTAGTCTACTGTATCAACTCGAAAGCTCACTGAAGCATACAATGAAGCAGAACAACAACGGCACTGCAAGGGCATAATTCCATCTGTTGAAATCGTTTGATTATCTGTATATGGTGGTTAGAATTTCATCTGGTTGAAAACTGTTGCTGGCCTCCTTCGGAACACAGTCTTTATGAGTTAACAATAAGTGCAACAACAACTTTTAGAAAGACATACATGAGAACCAGATAGCATCTAATATCTTCAGTTCAAAGAGCTACATCTGTACTTTCAGTAGTACATGCGTTACTCTGCCCCGAAAACAAGATATGTCGAGACATCGCTATCTCTGCTTCTGCCTTCAATGGGAATGCCACCCGTCACTATCTCCCACAATGAATGCCATCACCGCACGGACAGGGAAGAGAAAGCAATAACTTCTGTTATAATTGCTAGAAATTGTGATGTTCTCTCCTGTTTCAAAGATTGATCCTTTGCCAGATATAATTTCAAAGCTAGGTCTCTTTGAAAACACGGTATTTTCAGATATTCACAGTGAATTACCAAGAAACAACATAGGAAACCACTGTGAACGGTGAAGTCACATATAGATCCTTTGTTGTGTCAGGTGAAGCACACTACCCAAAAGACTCCAGCGTTCTTGAAACCAGTGTTTGCTCTTTAGTCTACTGTATCAACTCGAAAGCTCACTGAAGCATACAATGAAGCAGAACAACAACGGCACAGCAAGGGCATAATTCCATCTGTTGAAATCGTTTGATTATCTGTATATGGTGGTTAGAATTTCATCTGGTTGAAAACTGTTGCTGGCCTCCTTCGGAACACAGTCTTTATGAGTTAACAATAAGTGCAACAACAACTTTTAGAAAGACATACATGAGAACCAGATAGCATCTAATATCTTCAGTTCAAAGAGCTACATCTGTTCTATCAGAAGTACATGCGTTACTCTGCAAGGAAAACAAGATATGTCCAGACATCGCTATCTCTGCTTCTGCATTCAATGGCAATGCCACCGGTAACTATCTCCCACAATGAATGCCATCTCCGCACGGACAGTGAAGGGAAAGCAATAACTTCTGTTATAATTGCTAGAAATTGTGATGTTCTCTCCTGTTTCAAAGAATGATCCTTTGCCTGATATAATTTCTAAGCTAGGTCTCTTTGAAAACACGGTATATTCAGATATTCACAGTGAATTACCAAGAAACAACATAGGAAACCACTGTGAACGGTGAAGTGACATATAGATCCTTTGGTGTGTCAGGTGAAGCACACTACCCAAAAGACTCCAGCGTTCTTGAAACCAGTGTTTGCTCTTTAGTCTACTGTATCAACTCGAAAGCTCACTGAAGCATACAATGAAGCAGAACAACAACGGCACTGCAAGGGCATAATTCCATCTGTTGAAATCGTTTGATTATCTGTATATGGTGGTTAGAATTTCATCTGGTTGAAAACTGTTGCTGGCCTCCTTCGGAACACAGTCTTTATGAGTTAACAATAAGTGCAACAACAACTTTTAGAAAGACATACATGAGAACCAGATAGCATCTAATATCTTCAGTTCAAAGAGCTACATCTGTACTTTCAGTAGTACATGCGTTACTCTGCCCCGAAAACAAGATATGTCGAGACATCGCTATCTCTGCTTCTGCCTTCAATGGGAATGCCACCCGTCACTATCTCCCACAATGAATGCCATCACCGCACGGACAGGGAAGAGAAAGCAATAACTTCTGTTATAATTGCTAGAAATTGTGATGTTCTCTCCTGTTTCAAAGATTGATCCTTTGCCAGATATAATTTCAAAGCTAGGTCTCTTTGAAAACACGGTATTTTCAGATATTCACAGTGAATTACCAAGAAACAACATAGGAAACCACTGTGAACGGTGAAGTCACATATAGATCCTTTGTTGTGTCAGGTGAAGCACACTACCCAAAAGACTCCAGCGTTCTTGAAACCAATGTTTGCTCTTTAGTCTACTGTATCAACTCGAAAGCTCACTGAAGCATACAATGAAGCAGAACAACAACGGCACAGCAAGGGCATAATTCCATCTGTTGAAATCGTTTGATTATCTGTATATGGTGGTTAGAATTTCATCTGGTTGAAAACTGTTGCTGGCCTCCTTTGGAACACAGTCTTTATGAGTTAACAATAAGTGCAACAACAACTTTTAGAAAGACATACATGAGAACCAGATAGCATCTAATATCTTCAGTTCAAAGAGCTACATCTGTTCTATCAGAAGTACATGCGTTAATCTGGAAGGAAAACAAGATATGTCCAGACATCGCTATCTCTGCTTCTGCATTCAATGGCAATGCCACCGGTAACTATCTCCCACAATGAATGCCATCTCCGCACGGACAGTGAAGGGAAAGCAATAACTTCTGTTATAATTGCTAGAAATTGTGATGTTCTCTCCTGTTTCAAAGAATGATCCATTGCCTGATATAATTTCTAAGCTAGGTCTCTTTGAAAACACGGTATTTTCAGATATTCACAGTGAATTACCAAGAAACAACATAGGAAACCACTGTGAACGGTGAAGTGACATATAGATCCTTTGGTGTGTCAGGTGAAGCACACTACCCAAAAGACTCCAGCGTTCTTGAAACCAGTGTTTGCTCTTTAGTCTACTGTATCAACTCGAAAGCTCACTGAAGCATACAATGAAGCAGAACAACAACGGCACTGCAAGGGCATAATTCCATCTGTTGAAATCGTTTGATTATCTGTATATGGTGGTTAGAATTTCATCTGGTTGAAAACTGTTGCTGGCCTCCTTCGGAACACAGTCTTTATGAGTTAACAATAAGTGCAACAACAACTTTTAGAAAGACATACATGAGAACCAGATAGCATCTAATATCTTCAGTTCAAAGAGCTACATCTGTACTTTCAGTAGTACATGCGTTACTCTGCCCCGAAAACAAGATATGTCGAGACATCGCTATCTCTGCTTCTGCCTTCAATGGGAATGCCACCCGTCACTATCTCCCACAATGAATGCCATCACCGCACGGACAGGGAAGAGAAAGCAATAACTTCTGTTATAATTGCTAGAAATTGTGATGTTCTCTCCTGTTTCAAAGATTGATCCTTTGCCAGATATAATTTCAAAGCTAGGTCTCTTTGAAAACACGGTATTTTCAGATATTCACAGTGAATTACCAAGAAACAACATAGGAAACCACTGTGAACGGTGAAGTCACATATAGATCCTTTGTTGTGTCAGGTGAAGCACACTACCCAAAAGACTCCAGCGTTCTTGAAACCAGTGTTTGCTCTTTAGTCTACTGTATCAACTCGAAAGCTCACTGAAGCATACAATGAAGCAGAACAACAACGGCACAGCAAGGGCATAATTCCATCTGTTGAAATCGTTTGATTATCTGTATATGGTGGTTAGAATTTCATCTGGTTGAAAACTGTTGCTGGCCTCCTTCGGAACACAGTCTTTATGAGTTAACAATAAGTGCAACAACAACTTTTAGAAAGACATACATGAGAACCAGATAGCATCTAATATCTTCAGTTCAAAGAGCTACATCTGTTCTATCAGAAGTACATGCGTTACTCTGCAAGGAAAACAAGATATGTCCAGACATCGCTATCTCTGCTTCTGCATTCAATGGCAATGCCACCGGTAACTATCTCCCACAATGAATGCCATCTCCGCACGGACAGTGAAGGGAAAGCAATAACTTCTGTTATAATTGCTAGAAATTGTGATGTTCTCTCCTGTTTCAAAGAATGATCCTTTGCCTGATATAATTTCTAAGCTAGGTCTCTTTGAAAACACGGTATATTCAGATATTCACAGTGAATTACCAAGAAACAACATAGGAAACCACTGTGAACGGTGAAGTGACATATAGATCCTTTGGTGTGTCAGGTGAAGCACACTACCCAAAAGACTCCAGCGTTCTTGAAACCAGTGTTTGCTCTTTAGTCTACTGTATCAACTCGAAAGCTCACTGAAGCATACAATGAAGCAGAACAACAACGGCACTGCAAGGGCATAATTCCATCTGTTGAAATCGTTTGATTATCTGTATATGGTGGTTAGAATTTCATCTGGTTGAAAACTGTTGCTGGCCTCCTTCGGAACACAGTCTTTATGAGTTAACAATAAGTGCAACAACAACTTTTAGAAAGACATACATGAGAACCAGATAGCATCTAATATCTTCAGTTCAAAGAGCTACATCTGTACTTTCAGTAGTACATGCGTTACTCTGCCCCGAAAACAAGATATGTCGAGACATCGCTATCTCTGCTTCTGCCTTCAATGGGAATGCCACCCGTCACTATCTCCCACAATGAATGCCATCACCGCACGGACAGGGAAGAGAAAGCAATAACTTCTGTTATAATTGCTAGAAATTGTGATGTTCTCTCCTGTTTCAAAGATTGATCCTTTGCCAGATATAATTTCAAAGCTAGGTCTCTTTGAAAACACGGTATTTTCAGATATTCACAGTGAATTACCAAGAAACAACATAGGAAACCACTGTGAACGGTGAAGTCACATATAGATCCTTTGTTGTGTCAGGTGAAGCACACTACCCAAAAGACTCCAGCGTTCTTGAAACCAGTGTTTGCTCTTTAGTCTACTGTATCAACTCGAAAGCTCACTGAAGCATACAATGAAGCAGAACAACAACGGCACAGCAAGGGCATAATTCCATCTGTTGAAATCGTTTGATTATCTGTATATGGTGGTTAGAATTTCATCTGGTTGAAAACTGTTGCTGGCCTCCTTTGGAACACAGTCTTTATGAGTTAACAATAAGTGCAACAACAACTTTTAGAAAGACATACATGAGAACCAGATAGCATCTAATATCTTCAGTTCAAAGAGCTACATCTGTTCTATCAGAAGTACATGCGTTAATCTGGAAGGAAAACAAGATATGTCCAGACATCGCTATCTCTGCTTCTGCATTCAATGGCAATGCCACCGGTAACTATCTCCCACAATGAATGCCATCTCCGCACGGACAGTGAAGGGAAAGCAATAACTTCTGTTATAATTGCTAGAAATTGTGATGTTCTCTCCTGTTTCAAAGAATGATCCATTGCCTGATATAATTTCTAAGCTAGGTCTCTTTGAAAACACGGTATTTTCAGATATTCACAGTGAATTACCAAGAAACAACATAGGAAACCACTGTGAACGGTGAAGTGACATATAGATCCTTTGGTGTGTCAGGTGAAGCACACTACCCAAAAGACTCCAGCGTTCTTGAAACCAGTGTTTGCTCTTTAGTCTACTGTATCAACTCGAAAGCTCACTGAAGCATACAATGAAGCAGAACAACAACGGCACTGCAAGGGCATAATTCCATCTGTTGAAATCGTTTGATTATCTGTATATGGTGGTTAGAATTTCATCTGGTTGAAAACTGTTGCTGGCCTCCTTCGGAACACAGTCTTTATGAGTTAACAATAAGTGCAACAACAACTTTTAGAAAGACATACATGAGAACCAGATAGCATCTAATATCTTCAGTTCA